>NC_089838.1:75720767-76341600 GCF_035609145.1 Eleutherodactylus coqui | reverse complement strand
AGACCGAGAAAGGGAGCAATAGAGAGAGAAAGAGAGCGACAGAGAGAGAGACACAGAGAGATACAAGAAAAGAATAAAAGAGACAGACAGAGAGACAGAGTGATACAGAGACAGAGAGAGAGATACAGACAGAAACAGACAGAGAGAGAGAGAGACATACAATGAAAGAGACAGATAGAGAGAGAGAGAAAAACAGACGAGAAACAGATGCACAGAGAGAAAGAGACAGAGAAAGACAGACAGACAGAGAGAAACAGAGAAAGAGAGAAAGACAGACAAACAGAGAGAAAGACCTGTAGGCTTTTTGATATTAGATAATTGCTCCAAATACAAAGTGGCCCTCTAAATAATCACCTAATGAAGCAGATTTAGAAGCTCACAAGCACCACTTTTGAAACATTTTATGTTTGCGCAACGAATGTTGGGTCAATACAGTTACTATAATTTTTGCTCTCGAAATGCCAGTTCACACATGCGCATGTTACTCCCTTTCTGTGAAATAGAATGGCAGTTTAAAATCAAATTAGGCCCAGCTGTCTTTTTTACCCTATGTATCGCGCCGGGTAACTCCCTTTCCCTACCTTTCTGCATAACAGGGAGAAAGATAGAGCAAGGGCTAGCTTTTCTTACACGTAGGATTTACGCGTGAGAAATACACTCATGAGAATGAATCCATGGAAATCAATGGCTTCACTTTGTCACTCCCTACAGGTGTGAATTTCACACGTGCAAAAATCTCTGCAAACAAGTTCATCTGTATAAGCCCTTAATAGAAGGGAATATCCCACCCATATTCTCAAAAAAGGTCTACAGAAGAAAAAAATCAAAGGGACATGAAAAATTCCTGTCTACTAACACGAAATACCCCCAGAAAGAAAAATACTTAAGTGTATTGGAAACATATGACGGATAGTCCAGTCATGTATGTAACATCTTGAGAAAATATTGGCCCATTCTTCTCGCCGATTCAAATTTAAAACATGTTACTACAGAATACCCCAGTGTTATCTACAGAAGAGGTCCCAACTTAAGAGATATATTAGTGGAAAGTCACTTCTCGCCACATGTAGCAGCGTCTGATCATAGTATGAATCCACATGTGGGCTCTTACCCCTGCGGTAACAGTAAATTTTGCCCTCATGTTATAAGATCCGCTACATTTACCATTCCAGTGGATAATAAGACATATATCATCAGACAGTGCATTAACTAAAGGAGTAAGGCATCATGACTAGAGATGAGCGTGCACCAAAATGCTCGGGTGCTCGTTGCTCGAGTCGAACTTTTCGCGATGCTCGAGAGCTCGTTTCGAGTAGCGAACCCCATTGAAGTCAATGGGCGACTCAAGCATTTTTGTATATGACCGATGCTCCGGATAGATCTTCACTTGTGAAAAAACAAAAAACATCCGAAATCCATGGAAACACCACAGAAACGGATAGGGCAGGGCAGGGCAGGAGCAGCATGCAGGGCTGCATCTTAGACTCCCAGGTGCCACTATTAAGCCACAATAGGAGCAAGAGTCTGCCCCCCCCCCCCCAACAATTTTTACTTTGGACAAACCCTCATTAGCAAGGCACACCTTAGCAAAGCACCACACTACCTGCAACCAAGCACAATCACTGCCTGGGGGTCACACCGCTGCCTCTTCTCCTGGGTTACATGCTGCCCAACCCCCCACACGACTCTGCGTCCACAGCGCACACAAAAGTTTCCCTGCCCAGCCTTAAGCTGCGCTCATGCCACACGCTCGCTTCATAGCTACACCACCCTCATGTCTATTTCCAAGTGCGTCTGCGATGAGGAGAAACCGGAGGCACACACTGCAGAGGGTTGGCAGGGCCATCAGCGACCCTGCTGTTGAGAATTGATGAGAAATTGATGTTCGATCTTTACGTGAGCGGGCCCAGGGTCAAGCTCGTTCCCAGCCTCCATCTTGTGTGACCCAAGGTGCCGCGAGTTACATAGCAATGGGGAATCCATGTGCCCACACACGATTCATTCTGTGTTGGTGTCGGATAGCTCAATCGATACTGCAAGGGGAAAGCCATCTGCACTCTGCCCCCTACCCAAGTCAGTCAGTGTCTTTGTGCCAGACAGGTAAATCACCGCAATGGGAAGTCTGTGTGCACCCACAGCATAGGTGGGTCTTAGGCAACCCAAGACATGAACCATGAAGAAATCAGAGTGCCCCAACAAGGCAGACTTTCTCTGCGCCGAGGACATAGGCCTCAGCCCACACCCTGAGCAATCGTGGGCATGAAGCGGACTTCGATACTAGTTCAGCTGCGAAGGTCTCATTAAGGCACTAACGCTCCTGTTCTGTGGCCCAAACGAGTTTCTCAGATAACTGTGGTAACATGTGAGAAAATACATTTTGGCCTCGGCCCACAATTGATGCCCTAGTCAGTGAGTGTTTTTGGGCCAGATAGGTAAAACACCGTGGTGGGAAGTCTGTGTGCACCCATATTATAAACAGACCCCTGTAACATTCCAGTAGAAAAGGTAAAAGCAGACCCCAGTAACATTTCTGTAGCAGAAGTATAGGCAGACCCCTGTAACATTTAAGTGACAGCAGTATATGCAGACCCCAGCACCATTTCTGTAGTAGAAGTATAGGCAGACCCCAGTAACATTTCTGTAGTAGAAGTATAGGCAGACCCCTGTAACATTTCTGTAGTAGAAGTATAGGCAGACGCCTGTAACATTTCTGTAGTAGAAGTATAGGCAGACCCCTGTAACATTTACGTGGCAGCAGTATAGGCAGACACCTGTAACATTTACATGGCAGAAGTATAGACAGACCCCTGTTACATTTATGGAGCAGCAGTATAGGCAGACCCCTGTAACATTTACGTGGCAGAAGTATAGACAGACCCCAGTAACATTCTTGTAGCAGAAGTATAGGCAGACCCCTGTAACATTTAAGTGGCAGCAGAATAGGCAGATCCCTGTAACATTTATGTAGCAGCAGTATAGGCAGACCTCTGTAACATTTATGTAGCAGCAGTATAGGCAGACCTCTGTAACATTTATGTAGCAGAAGTATAGGCAGACCCCTGTAACATTTTTGTAGCAGCAGTATAGGCAGACCCCTGTAACATTTACATGGCAGCAGTATAGGCAGACCCCTGTAACATTACTGTGGCAGAAGTATAGACAGGCAGACCCCAGTAAAATTTCTGTAGTAATAGTATAGGTCAACCTTTGAAACATTGGAGTACCATGAGTGTAGGCGAAGGCCAGAAAAATTAGTTGGATAAGAGTGTAGGCATGGGCCCGAAAAATTAATATACCAAGAGTACAAGTGTACCTCTGAAAAATTTATCAACCGAGAGGTTAGGTGAAACCCATAAATATTTTTTGAAAGATACAGCTCGCTGTTGCTTAATTTGTAACAGAGCCTGGAGGCAGCCCTGTTAAAAAATTGGTTCATGTGAAAGTATCAATACTTTTGAAACTTAAAAAAAATTTTAAAAAATTGTTAGATGAGCCTTTTGGGCCGCAGAAAAATTGGCAGTTCAGCGCGATGACATGTTGTTTGTGGAGGAGGAGTAGCAGGAGGAGGACTAATATCAGAGACAGATTGACAAAAGCTAAATGCCCCGTTTTTCCGGTGATAGAGAAGAGTGCTTTTGTCTGCGGTTGCAGCGAAAAGAATCTTTAGGTTTCGCTGCTCTCCGCCGTTGGAGAAGAGAAGTCTGGGGAAATCCAGGCTTTGTTCATCTTTATGAGTGTAAGCATGTCGGCACTGGCAGTTGTCAGGCGGGTAAGCTTATCTGTGATGATTCCCCCAGCTGCAATAAGCACCCTTTCTGACAAGACGCTAGCAGCAGGGCAAGCCAGCACCTCCTGGGCATACAGCTCAAGTTCGTGCCACGTGTCCAGCTTTGACACCCAATAGTTGTATGGAGCAGAGGCATCATGGAGGACGGTGGTACGATCGACTACGTACTCCCTCAGCATCTTTTTACAGTGCTCCCTCCGACTCAGCCTTGACTTGGGGGTGGTGACGCAGTCTTGCTGGGGAGCCATACAGCTGGCAAAGGCCTTGGAGAGTGTTCCCCTGCCTGCGCTGAACATGCTGCCTGATCTCCACGCCTCCCCTGCTACTTGGCCCTCGGAAGTGCGCCTTCTGCCGCTAGCGCTGTCAGATGGAAAGTTTAGCATCACTTTGTCCACCAGGGCCCTGTGGTATTGCATCACTCTCGTGGAAAGGTTCTTCTTGTACCGTGGGTCGAGAAGGGTGTACACCCAGTAATTAGTGTTGGCCAGAATGCGTCTAACGCAAGGGTCATGAGAAAGGCAGGCTAACATGAAGTCAGCCATGTGTGCCAGGGTGCCAGTACGCAAGACATGGCTGTCCTTGCTAGGAAGATGACTTTCAGGATCCTCCTCCTCCTCCTCCTCCACAGCCCATACACGCTGAACAGATGAGAGGCAAGCAGCATGGGTACCCTCTGCAGTGTGCCCAGCTGTCTCTTCCCCCTCCTCCTGCTCCTCCCCCTCCTCCTCCTCCTTCAAAATGCGCTGAGATTTAGACATGAGGCTGGTCTGGCTATCAAGCAACATACTGTCATCCCCTGTCTCCTGTTCCAACCGCAAAGCGTCGGCCTTTATGCCTTGCAGTGAACTTCTCAGCAGGCATAGCATCGGGATAGTAATGCTAATGATTGCAGCGTCGCTGCTCACCATCTGGGTAGACTTCTCAAAGTTTCTGAGGACCTGGCAAATGTCTGCAATCCAGGCCCTCTCCTCGGTAAAGAATTGGGGAGGCTGACTACCACTACATAGCCCATGTTGGAGTTGGTATTCAATTATTGCTCTACGCTGCTCATAGAGCCTGGCCAACATGTGCAGCGTAGAATTCCATCGCGTGGGCACGTCGCACAGCAGTCAGTGCTCTGGCAGATTAAACCGATGTTGTAGGGACCTCAGGGTGGCAGTGTCCATGGAGCACCTTGCCGAGCAGGTCAGATAAGTGCGGGTAGTTTTTCAGAAACCGCTGAACCACCAGATTGAAGACGTGTGCCAGGCATGGCACGCGTGTGAGGCTGCTGAGCTGCAAAGTCGCCACCAGGTTACGGCCTTTGTCACACGCAACCATGCCCGGTTGGAGGCTCAGCGGCGAAAGCCAGAGGTTGGTTTGCTCTGTCAGACCCTGCAACAGTTCGGGGGCCGTGTGCCTCTTGTCACCTAGGCTGAGTAGTTTCAGCACGGCCTGCTGACGTTTGCCCACCGCTGTGCTACTGTGCCACACTGATTACTGGCGACGTGCTGCTCACATTTCTTAATTGAGAGGTAGAGGTTGCGTAGGAGGAGGAGGAGGAGGGGGAGGGTTTAGTTGAGGTGGCATAGACCGCCGCAGATAACAGAACCGAGGAAGGACCCGCTATTCTGGGTGTGGGTAGGACGTGTGCGGTCCCAGGCTCTAACTCGGTCCCAGCCTCCACCAAATTCACCCAATGTGCCATCAGGGAGATATAGTGGCCCTGCCCGCCAGTACTTGTCCACGTGCCTGTGGTTAAGTGGACCTTCCCAGTAACCGCGTTGGTGAGGGCACAATTGATGTTGCAGGAGACGTGCTGGTGTAGGGCTGGGACGGCACACCCGGAAAAATAGTGGCGACTGGGGACCGAGTAGCATGGGACCGCCACCGCCATCATGTTTTTGAAAGCCTCTGTTTCCACTAGCCTGTATGGCAGCATCTTCAGGCTGTTTAATTTGGCAATGTGCACGTTTAAAGCTTGAGCGTGCGGGTGTGTGGCGGCGTATTTGCGCTTTCACTCCAATGCTTGCTCTAGCGACAACTGGACGCTGCATTGAGAGACATTGCTGGATGGGGTCGAGGGCAGCAGAGGTGAGGGTGTGGGTGCAGGCCGGGAGGCGCTCGTGCCTGTGTCCTGAGAGGGGGGTTGGATCTGAGTGGCAGATTGGGACACAGGGGAAGAGGCAGTGGTGTGACCCGGAGGCGGTGAACGGCCTTTGTCCCACCTTGTGGGGTGCTTGGCCATCATATGCCTGCGCATGCTGGTGGTGGTGAGGCTGGTAGTGGTGGCTCCCTGGCTGATCTTGGCAGGACACAGGTTGCACACCACTGCTTGTCGGTCGTCCGCGCTCTCACTGAAAAACATCCACACCTTTGAACACCTAGGCCTCTGCCCGGTGGTTTGGAGCGAGGGGGTGCTTTGGGAAACAGTTGGGGGATTCTTCGCTCTGGCCCTGCCTCTACCCCTGGCCACCCCACTCTGAAGACCTGTCCTCAGTTGGCTTAGCAAACCAGGTGGGGTCAGTCACCTCATCGTCCAGTGGCTCTTCCTCCAAATCCTCTGTGCGCTCCTCCCTCGGACTTACTGCCCTTACTACTACCTCACTGATAGACAACTGTGTCTCATCATCATCGTCCTCCTCACCCACTGAAAGCTCTTGAGACAGTTGCCGGAGGTCCCCAGCCTCATTTCCCCGGGAACCTTCCAAAGGTTGGGCATCGGTCACGACAAACTCCTCTGGTGGGATAGGAACTATTGCTGCCCATTCTGGGCAGGGGCCCGAGAACAGTTCCTGGGAGTCTGCCTGCTCCTCAGAATGTGTCATTGTAATGGAGTGAGGAGGCTGGGAGGAAGGAGGAGCAGCCACCAGAGGATTCAGAATTGCAGCAGTGGACTGCGTAGAAGACTGGGTGGTCGATACATTGCTGGATGCATTTTATGCCATCCACGAGAGGACCTGCTCACACTGCTCTATTTGTAATAAAGGTCTACCACGTGGACCCATAAATTGTGATATGAAGGTGGGGACCCCCGAAACTCAGAAACTTGCCTCTCTCCTAATCCCGCAAGAGACGGCTGTGATTCACCTGGACCAGGGACTCGGCCTGTGCCCACACCCTGACTTGGACCTCCGCGTCCTTGCCCGCGTCCACGTCCACGTCCTCTAGCCCTACCCCTACATCTCAGCATGGTGGATTACGAATAGAGCCGACACAGAGCGGTGTAAATAATTATGGAATTATTTGCGTACACTTTCACGCTGAGAGCGGTATTGTAATGCTAACTCCAGGCAGAAACAAAGAATACGTAAGGCTGCATACAGACCTAGCTGAGCAATAGTGATGCACTACAACTTCCATTAGACACCCTGTAAAATTCAGACGGTCAGAGGTAGCCCAACGAAGGAGCTTTTTTAAAAAAATTTTTGAAAAAGGATGCAGGCTATATAGTGTGTATATGACTTTCCCTCTATCAGTGGCTGTGGCCATATGCTGTGCGTTAAGTTCACTGCAGACACAGACCGGTGTAAATAATTATGGAATTATTGGCGTACACTTTGAGGCTGAGAGCGGTATTGTAACGCCAACTGCAGCCAGAAAAAAATTATACGGAAGGCTGCAAACAGGCCTAGCTGTGCAATAGTGATGCACTACAACTCCCACCAGACACCCTGTAAATTTCAGACGGTCAGAGGTAGCCCAACGAAGTAGCTTTTTTTTTTTTTTCTTTTTGAAAAATAATACAAGCTATATAGTGTGTATATGACTTTCCCTCTATCAGTGGCTGTGGCCGTACACTGTGCGTTAAGTTCACTGCAGACACAGACCGGTGTAAAAAATTATGGAATTATTGGCGTACACTTTGAGGCTGAGAGTGGTATTGTAACGCAAACTGCAGCCAGAAAAAAATTATACGGAAGGCTGCAAACAGGCCTAGCTGTGCAATAGTGATGCACTACAACTCCCACCAGACACCCTGTAAATTTCAGACGGTCAGAGGTAGCCCTAAGAAGGACAGTTGGGGTTCTTGTAGACAGGATCCTACACTACCACTGTCCCTGTCTCAGCAGCACTACCCCTATACTCTGTATTACAGACTGCAGACTTAGAACGCTATAACTGTAATGGCCTGCACAGCCCGAGAAAAAAAAAAAAAATTGTGCAAAACTGCTCCCAGCCAGCCACACAGTTAGGCACACAGTCAGATGTGGCCCTAAGAAGGACCGTTGGGGTTCTTAAGGACAGGATACTACACTAACACTTTCCCTATGCTTTCCCAGTGTGTGTCTGAGGCGAGCCGCGGGCGGGACCCCTTTAAGTACTCGGTGGTCACTTGATCTCGCCAGCCACTCACTGCAGGGGTGTGGGATAGGGCTGGCACGTCACAGGAGGAAGTGGTAATGCCTTCCCTGCATGTCTATTGGCTAAAAAATGGCGCTAAACATGCAGGGAAGGAAATGGAATTGACTCGATTTGCGGGAGTTTGCGGATGTTTAGGTTTTTCCACACGAATGCACTGTGGATCATTTGCATGGAAAAAAAATCTGCAACCCCACCTCACAGCTTTTTCCCCACCTCCCTACTTGATTTTAACCTTTAAATCCACAGTGCATGCGCAATTGTATTTGCGGATGCACTGCGGATTGTCCACACCCATTGACTTCTATTGAGCCCATCCGCACTGAAATTGAGCACGTTGCAATTTGTTTTCTGCACCAAATGGTCCTCAAATCAAATCCGCATGCTTAAATTCAGTTGCAGATGTCAATGCTTTTCTATGGGCACTTTGAATTGTGAATCTTCTGCTCGGGTGACCGTACGCATTCCACAAATCAAAACTGCCTGTGAACATTGGGCCTAAAGGGTTCCTACATGTAGCAAAATGCCCTTGTCAACGGATTTACATGGCAAAAACTGTACAATTATACATCTTAGCTCAGTATGAACGAGAACTGACACTCCAGTAGGCATTTGAGGAACCCGCATGGTGGCAATACTGGGTCCTTCAAATTTTGGGGACTGTGTGTTGTGAAATTTGGGCTAAGAGGTAGGAGCTTAGATTCCAAATTGATGAGAAAAGAAGCTACATGGATATTCAGACTAAACAGCAGGAGCCCTACTGAACTGAATGAGTATTTTTCATTTTCTGCTTTCATTTGAAGGATTTAATTATTTAGTTACTTATTTCTTATTCCATGCACTCTATTAATATTATACTATATTGATTTCTGTTCCCACCTGTATTCTTTTTTCAGCGCCTCTCTGACAGCCTTTAAGGAGATAGATTTGAATGGTTTCTTTAAAAAGATAACATAATCTATATGCATACTATTGCTTTACATGCCACTTCTCATAACTGGGTGTTGTATCTGGTTTAATGCCTGTAATAGCCTGAGAATATATATTAGATTTTTCGCAGGGTTTAGCCGGTGTACTAATACCTTTGCTAAAACTGAATTGGTGTCTACTATTGTATCTGAATGACTGGTAGAGATTTTATCTATCTCTTTACAGAGAGAAGTCTCTGTTATCTGTTTTTTTTGGACATAAGGGACACATCACCATAAGGGCTCCACCAACTGGCGTTTTTTTCTCCACTGCGCTGCGAGAGTAAGTGAAAACTCTCGCAGAGCAGTGCGAAAAAATCGCTGCGATATCGCTGTGACAGTCCTTTCAATGGGGCCAGCGGCAGCAGCGCTAGCCCCATTGAAAAGATGAGGAGAATGCCGCGGACTTCTGCCACAGCTGTGACAGCTGTCACAGCTGTGGCAGAAGTCAGCGGCATGCTATCCCATTGCTTTCAATGCCGATCCCATTGAAAGCAGGGGTTTCTGACAAGCCCTGCAGAATGATTATCAAAGAAGGGCTTGAAATATAAGCCCTTCTCCGATAATCATAAAAAAGTGGTTAAAAAAATAATAAAAAAGTTACTCACCTCTCCTGCTGTCTCCCCTGCACTGCTACGGAGCTCTTTCAGCAGACGGGGATTTAAAAATCCCCGCCTCCTGAAAGGGCTGTGTGGATTGGCTGAGGGCTCAGCCAATAGCAGCTACAGCTTAGCTATTGGCTGAGCGCTCAGCCAATGGCAGATAGCTCTTAGCTATTCATTCATGAATAGCAATATCTTAGCTTTTCACTCACTCTCGCATCGCACAAAAATCGCGCGATTTTATCGCCAGTGTGAAGGCCTTCTTAGAGCTCAGTCAGACAGGCGTTTTTATGTGCACATGTTACTTGCGTTTGCGATACGCATCTATTAAGAACCAATGATTTTCAATAGCAGCAGTCATATGCCTGATATTTACCTGCGCACAAAAATGCACAGCGGTAAATATAGGGCAGCAGATTTTAAAATGCAAGTAACTGACGCATCCATCTTTTTTGGATGTGAAAAAAGCAGTGCTGATCCTATTGAGAACATACAGTGAAGATTACGATCCTCTGGCACAGCTGTGGCACAGGAGCGTAATGTTCTCCCATTGAAAACAATGGGCTGCCGGCAAGCCTTGCTGTGATTTTCGGAAAAGGGCTTTAAATATAAGTCCTTCCCTGAAAATCATCCTTAAAATGTGTAAAAAATAAATATATACTCACCTCTCCGCAGCTGCTGGGGCTCAAGCGCATCCAGCCGGGTCTTCTCCCTATACTGCTCTGAAGTGCTGCCTCTGATTGGCCGAGCACTGTAAACAATCAGAGGCAGCGCTCAGCTATTGAATGACAGCTGAGAGCTGCCTCTGATTGGTCACAGTGCTCCTTTTAGGTGTATCATGCATTAAATTGTTATAGAAGAACGTTCAGTAATATATGTCCTTTTTTGTTCTTCTCTGCCTTCTATGATTTGGGCATGAGGGAATGACTACAATTGGTGGATTGTGCTGTCTATTCTGTCTATTATGAATGGCACGTATGGATAATGTCTCCCTATTGGAGGAAACTATGCATGCAATCCCATTACAGGTTGGATCAATTGTCCTGGCTGTTATTGCTGTGCTTTTTTCATTATAGCCCCATTCATTTCCCTTCATGATGCCTTGGCAGGTGACACATGTTGGGGTGAAGGCGGTGGGGGGGGGGGGGTGGTTAGTGGTTACATTTTAGCTCAGGGCTTTATTACTGTTCTTAATATACATATGAGGGATTGTAGCCAGTGTTCAATCTCTTCATATTCTAGCGTGATAGGACAGAGCTTAGTGACCTCCCAATTTCTATACCATTTTGGCATGATCTATGATTCATCAATACTTTAGTCTGTAGGATCTGCAAGAGTCTTGTAATTTTAATATCTTCAAAGGTGTTTCATTTCACTTATACAATAAAGGCTATGTTTCACTTTGGTGGGGGTCATAACCAACAGGCTTTTGGTTGCCCTGTGACAACTTTGTTTATCTATTAATTTATTAACCTGGTGTGACCCTAGGCAATTCTTGAATTATCTGTTTCATGAAGGTAAAAGGGCTCAATAGTCCGCAATAGAGAGCTCATATATGGTCAGAGGCTAAAACGTCATCAGCCGACATTTTTTGTGCACAAGAAATGCATTTTATCCAGGGAGATGCCTTTAAAGCTAGACATCCCTGCTTTTCCACCAACATTCACACACATTATTCCTCCAAATCAACTGGTGTATTAATAGTCCTAATGAATACCATAGTATTCCATACTATTGAAGAAGTTATTGACATGCAAGGAAGATAGGTAAGTTTGATATGCTTACTTAAAGTCCTTTGAATAATATCCAAATGTAGACAAGGAAGACTCGTAATTTGCGGGGATTTTAATTTAGTCTCAGATCCTCAAATGGATACGTCATTTAGCTCCTCTAGCAGCACTTTATCTTTGGGTAGTGTTTTTAGAGGGAGGAGGACCTATATGATGCCTAGCAGACTTTACATAATACTGAAAAAGATTTTTCATTTTTGTAAAGAATACAACATATATGGCTATTTGTAAATGAATGGTAGACCGTGATAGTTAACATCTTGTTTAAAAACACACTGAACTAGTGGATTTCTATGCTTTTAAAAAAGTTAAAAAAGGTCAAAAATGAAACATTTGGGGGCAATGCCTGCCGGTGATTATATACATGTATTGTATACATGTATGGTGGTAAGGGAAGAAGCAATCGCTCTCTCAAGCAGTGCAAAAATTATCCCTTTTGGGGAGTAGCAATATGTTTTGCACCTGCAAATCGCAGATGAATCAATGGCCTTTTACAAGCTGTCAACAAAATAACTTTTTGGAGAGTAACAACAAAATTGGCATTCTGGAAAGTGAAAAAGAAAGCTTTTTTTACGAATGAAAAGCTGAAAAAAATTAGCTATTTTTGGTATCATCTGGTTGATCTGTGGTTGTCTAGGCCTAGTGATAGCAGTGGCAGGGCTCATGGCAGAAGTGACCTCATCAGCAGTGGCACAGTTTTAAGTGGGCAACAGGACAGGAGAAGTGGGATCATTTGGTTGATCTATGGTTGTTTTGGCCTGGTAATAGCACCAGTAAGAGTGGTGGTAGAAGTAGTTGCACTGCCATCTGCACAATATTAAACAATGGACAGGATAGCATATCTGGGATCGTGCAGGCCTGGTAGTAGTGGGTGGCTGAAGGTATGATGGATTGGTTATAGTGGAGTCAACAGTAGGGGTGGTGCTGGTGGTAGAAGTGAGTCTACAGCAGCGATGGCAGATCTAATCTGTGATATCAGGTCCAGAGGTTTTTAAATCCTCACTGATCCACGAGTGATTCATTTTTATAAAGGTGAATTTTTCCAAGCTTTTGCTGAACAATCTAGCTCACTTAGGGGTGATAAAGCCACCTGATACGCTGACTACCTTTAATGATGCCACACTGAAGGATGCACAAGATAGTTTATAGCAGATATAATCAGTGGCATCAGGCATAGGGTTTTTAAAATCCTCACTGATCCATTTTCACAAAAGCACGTTTTTGATGCTTAGGGACGATGATGCCACCTGACACATTGAATACCCTCTCTGATGCAAGAGAGGAAGGTAGACAAGATAGTATACCCACGGTAAACTGGGCCAGTTCTTGCCAGCATTCCAATCTACTGGCCCAGCCTGTCGTAGTCATGCCCCAACCACCAGAAGAAGATTCATGTATGATTCAGTAATAATATGGTAGTAGTATTTAGTCATGGCATGATAATATTATTTACTATTAGAGATGAGCGAACGTACTCGTCCGAGCTTGATATTCGTGCGAATATTAGGGTGTTCGGGATGCTCGTTACTCTTAACGAGCACCACGCGGTCTTCCGGTTACTTTCAGTTTCCTCTCTGAGACGTTAGCGCACTTTTCTGGCCAATTGAAAGACAGGGAAGGCATTACAACTTCCCCCTGTGACGATCAAGCCCTATACCACCCCCCTGCTGTGAGTGGCTGGGAAGATCAGATGTCACCCGAGTATAAAAGTCGGCCCCTCCCGCGGCTCGCCTCAGATGTCTTGTGAGTTAGCTGAGGGACAGTGGTATCGTGTTGGAGCTGCTGTAGGGAGAGTGTTAGGAGTTAGTGTAGGCTTCAAGAACCCCAACGGTCCTTCTCAGGGCCACATCTATCCGTGTGCAGTACTGTGGAGGGTGCTGTTAGCAGTGTTGCACAATTTTTTTTTTTTCAAAATCGGCAGTCTGCAGAGCATTGCGCCTTGCATTAATAGTACAGGTACAGAAGTGGTGGTTAGGCAGGGAGAGTGTTAGGAGTGAGTGTAGGCTTCAAGAACCCCAACGGTCCTTCTTAGGGCCACATCTATCCGTGTGCAGTACTGTACAGGCTGCTGTTAGCAGTGTTGCATTTTTTTTTCTTTTCAAAATCGTCTGTCTGCAGAGCATTGCGCCTTGCAGTAATACTACAGGGAGAGAATTGTGTAGGCAGGGCCAGAAGACATATCTTATCTGATTGAATATAGTCAGTGGGCCCTCCGTTTCCAAAAAAGGGAAATATTCAATTTGTCCTGCAGGCTTGCGCCAATTTATTTGCTGCCTGGGAAAAGTAACCGCTGTGCTGCACTTCATATAACTGCATTTCTGTGCAACACATATCTTATCTGATTGAATATAGTCAGTGGGCCCTCCGTTTCCCAAAAAGGGAAACATTCAATTTGTCCTGCAGGCTTGCGCCAATTTATTTGCTGCCTGGGAAAAGTAACTGCTGTGCTGCACTTCATATAACTGCATTTCTGTGCAACACATATCTTATCTGATTGAATATAGTCAGTGGGCCCTCCGTTTCCCAAAAAGGGAAACATTCAATTTGTCCTGCAGGCTTGCGCCAATTTATTTGCTGCCTGGGAAAAGTAACCGCTGTGCTGCACTTCATATAACTGCATTTCTGTGCAACACATATCTTATCTGATTGAATATAGTCAGTGGGCCCTCCGTTTCCCAAAAAGGGAAACATTCTATTTGTCCTGCAGGCTTGCGCCAATTTATTTGCTGCCTGGGAAAAGTAACCGCTGTGCTGCACTTCATATAACTGCATTTCTGTGCAACACATATCTTATCTGATTGAATATAGTCAGTGGGCCCTCCGTTTCCCAAAAAGGGAAACATTCTATTTGTCCTGCAGGCTTGCGCCAATTTATTTCCTGCCTGGGAAATCACTGGTAATACAGCATGCTGAGGGGTAGGGGTAAGCCTAGAGGACGTGGACGTGGACGTGGCCGTGGCCGAGGATGCGTAGGCCCAAGTGAGGGTGTGGGCACAGGGCGAGCTCCTGATCAAGGTGTATCGCAACCGACTGCTGCGCGATTAGGAGAGAGGCACGTTTCTGGCGTCCCCACATTCATCGCCCAATTAATGGGTCCACGCGGGAGACCTTTATTAGAAAATGAGCAGTGTGAGCAGGTCCTGTCGTGGATGGCAGAAAGTGCTTCGAGCAAGCTATCATCCACCCACAGTTCTGCGCCGTCCAGTGCTGCAAATCCAAATCCTCTGGCTGCTACTCCTCCTTCCTCCCAGCCTCCTCACTCCACTACAATGACACATGCTCAGGAGCGGGAAGACTCCCAGGAACTGTTCTCGGGCCCCTGCTCAGATTGGGCAGCAGTGGTTCCTCTCCCACCAGAGGAGTTTATCGTCACTGATGCCCAACCGTTGGAAAATTCCCGGGGTCCGGGGGATGAGGCTGGGGACTTCCGGCAACTGTCTCAAGACCTTTCAGTGGGTGAGGAGGACGATGACGATGAGACACAGTTGTCTTGCAGTGAGGTAGTAGTAAGGGCAGTAAGTCCGAGGGAGGAGCGCACAGAGGATTCGGAGGAAGAGCAGCAGGACGATGAGGTGACTGACCCCACCTGGTGTGCAACGCCTACACAGGACAGGTCTTCAGAGGGGGAGGCACGGGCAGCAGCAGGGCAGGTTGCAAGAGGCAGTGCGGTGTCCAGGGGTAGAGGCAGGGCCAGACCAAATAATCCACCAACTGTTTCCCAAAGCACACCCTCGCGCCATGCCACCCTGCAGAGGCCGAGGTGCTCTAAGGTCTGGCAGTTTTTCACAGAGACGCCTGACGAACGACGAACAGTGGTGTGCAACCTTTGTCGCGCCAAGATCAGCCGGGGAGCCACCACCAACAGCCTCACCACCACCAGCATGCGCAGACATATGATGGCCAAGCACCCCACAAGGTGGGACGAAGGCCGTTCACCGCCTCCGGTTTGCACCGCTGCCTCTCCCCCTGTGCCCCAACCTGCCACTGAGATCCAACCCCCCTCTCAGGGCACAGGCACTACCGTCTCCTGGCCTGCACCCACACCCTCACCTCCGCTGTCCTCGGCCCCATCCACCAATGTCTCGCACCGCACCGTCCAGCCGTCGCTAGCGCAAGTGTTTGAGCGCAAGCGCAAGTACGCCGCCACGCACCCGCACGCTCAAGCGTTAACCGTCCACATAGCCAAATTTATCAGCCTTGAGATGCTGCCGTATAGGGTTGTGGAAACGGAGTCCTTCAAAAGTATGATGGAGGCGGCGGCCCCGCACTACTCAGTTCCCAGTCGCCACTACATTTCCCGATGTGCCGTCCCAGCCCTGCACGACCACGTCTTCCGCAACATTGTACGCGCCCTCACCAACGCGGTTACTGCCAAGGTCCACTTAACAACGGACACGTGGACAAGCACAGGCGGGCAGGGCCACTACATCTCCCTGACGGCACATTGGGTGAATTTAGTGGAGGCTGGGACAGAGTCAGAGCCTGGGACCGCTCACGTCCTACCCACCCCCAGAATTGCGGGCCCCAGCTCGGTGGTGGCATCTGCGGCGGTGTATGCTTCCTCCACTAAAGCACCCTCCTCCTCCTACGCAACCTCTGTCTCGCAATCAAGATGTGTCAGCAGCAGCAGCACGTCGCCAGCAGTCGGTGTCGCGCGGCGTGGCAGCACAGCGGTGGGCAAGCGTCAGCAGGCCGTGCTGAAACTACTCAGCTTAGGAGATAAGAGGCACACAGCCCACGAACTGCTGCAGGGTCTGACAGAGCAGACCGACCGCTGGCTTGCACCGCTGTGCCTCCAACCGGGCATGGTCGTGTGTGACAACGGCCGTAACCTGGTGGCGGCTCTGCAGCTCGGCAGCCTCACGCACGTGCCATGCCTGGCCCACGTCTTTAATTTGGTGGTTCAGCGCTTTCTGAAAAGCTACCCACGCTTGTCAGACCTGCTCGTAAAGGTGCGCCGGCTCTGCGCACATTTCCGCAAGTCCCACACGGACGCTGCCACCCTGCGGACCCTGCAACATCGGTTTAATCTGCCAGTGCACCGACTGCTGTGCGACGTGCCCACACAGTGGAACTCTACGCTCCACATGTTGGCCAGGCTCTATGAGCAGCGTAGAGCTATAGTGGAATACCAACTCCAACATGGGCGGCGCAGTGGGAGTCAGCCTCCTCAATTCTTTTCAGAAGAGTGGGCCTGGTTGGCAGACATCTGCCAGGTCCTTGGAAACTTTGAGCAGTCTACCCAGGTGGTGAGCGGCGATGCTGCAATCATTAGCGTCACCATTCCTCTGCTATGCATCTTGAGAAGTTCCCTGCAAACCATAAAGGCAGCCGCTTTGCGCTCGGAAACAGAGCCGGGGGAAGACAGTATGTCGCTGGATAGTCAGAGCACCCTCCTGTCTATATCTCAGCGCGTTCAGGAGGAGGAGGAGGAGCATGAGGAGGATGAGGAGGAGGGGGAAGAGACAGCTTGGCCCACTGCTGACGGTACCCATGCTGCTTGCCTGTCATCATTTCAGCGTGTATGGCCTGAGGAGGAGGAGGAGGAGGAGGATCCTGAAAGTGATCTTCCTAGTGTGGACAGCCATGTGTTGCGTACAGGTACCCTGGCACACATGGCTGACTTCATGTTAGGATGCCTTTCTCGTGACCCTCGCGTTACACGCATTCTGGCCACTACGGATTACTGGGTGTACACACTGCTCGACCCACGCTATAAGGAGAACCTTCCCACTCTCATTCCCGAAGAGGAAAGGGGTTCGAGAGTGTTGCTATACCACAGGACCCTGGCGGACAAGCTGATGGTAAAATTCCCATACGACAGCGCTAGTGGCAGAAGGCGCAGTTCCGAGGGCCAGGTAGCAGGGGAGGTGCGGAGATCGAGCAGCATGTACAGCCCAGGCAGTGCAACAGTCTTTAAGGGCCTGGACAGCTTTATGGCTCCCCAGCAAGACTGTGTCACCGCTCCCCAGTCAAGGCTGAGTCGGCGGGAGCACTGTAAAAGGATGGTGAGGGAGTACGTAGCCGATCGCACGACCGTCCTCCGTGACGCCTCTGCCACCTACAACTACTGGGTGTCGAAGCTGGACACGTGGCCTGAACTCGCGCTGTATGCCCTGGAGGTGCTTGCTTGTCCTGCGGCTAGCGTCTTGTCGGAGAGGGTGTTTAGTGCGGCTGGGGGAATCATCACAGATAAGCGTACCCGCCTGTCAACCGACAGTGCCGACAGGCTAACACTCATCAAGATGAACAAAGCCTGGATTTCCCCAGACTTCTCTTCTCCACCAGTGGACAGCAGTGATACCTAAGCAATACGTAGGCTGCACCCGCGGATGGAAGCATCGTTCTCTCTCACCATCCAAAACGGGGACATTTCTGCTTCATCAATCTGTGTATAATATTCCTCCTCCTCCTCCTGCTCCTCCTCCTGAAACCTCACGTAATCACGCTGAACGGGCAATTTTTCTTAGGGCCACAAGGCTCACTCATATAATTTTTCTAAAAATTTTTTATACGTTTCAATGCTCTTAAATGCGTTGGAACTTTAACTTGAACCAATTTTTCGTTAAACTGGGCTGCCTCCAGGCCTAGTTACCACTTAAGCCACATTAACCAAAGCGATTAATGGGTTTCACCTGCCATCTTGGTTGGGCATGGCCAATTTTTACTGAGGTACATTAGTACTGTTGGTACACCAATTTTTTTGGGCCCTCACCTACAGTGTAATCATAGCAATTTCTATGTTCTTCGCCTGCACTCATGGTACAGAAAGGTGTGTGGGGTTGGCCTACACTTTAGCTACATAAATGTAACTTGGGCCTTGGCTATACTGCAGCTACTGAAATGGAACTAAGACTGCGCTCCCACTATACTGCTGCTTCGGAATTGTTCCTGGGGCCTGTGTAGGCTGCTACTATTACTTAAATGGAACTTAGACTATGCTCCTCCTATACTGCTGCTTCGGAATTGTTACTGGGGCCTGTCTTGAGTGCTACTATTACTGAAATGGAACGAAGACTGCGCTCCCACTATACTGCTGCTTCGGAATTGTTACTGGGGCCTGTCTTGAGTGCTACTATTACTGAAATGAAACTAATACTGTGCTCCCCCTATAATGCTGCTAGTGATATGTTAGTGGGGCCTGTCCTAATGCTACGGCTGAAATGTTACGAATTATGGGCTCTGCCTATACCGCTGCTAATGGTATGTCTCTAGGGTGTGGAAACAGAGGCTTCACAAAGACATGATGGCGGCGAGGCCATTTCCCACCAACGCGGTTACTGTTAAGGTGCATATAACCACGGACACGTGGAGAGGACACGTAGTGCCTCAAAAACATCCCCCTCCTCCTCCAACAATGAAAACATTCTTGGCAAATGCCTTTGCATTGGTTTGTCTGGTGGCAGTCCAAGAATTTCACCTTTACCGACACAACAAGAGAGCCCCCCCACCATCCCCCCGCCACGGCCCACTTAATCCTGGCCACATTCCGAAAACCAACAAAATACAACCGCGCTACTAGGTCCGCAGTCACCACCACATTACCACCAACGCGGTTACTGTTAAGGTACATTTAACCACGGACACGTGGAGAGGACACGTAGTGCCTCAAAAACATCCCCCTCCTCCTCCAACAATGAAAACATTCTTGGCAAATGCCTTTGCATTGGTTCGTCTGGTGGCAGTCCAAGAATTTCACCTTTACCGACACAACAAGAGAGCCCCCCCACCATCCCCCCGCCACGGCCCACTTAATCCTGGCCACATTCCGAAAACCAACAAAATACAACCGCGCTACTAGGTCCGCAGTCACCACCACATTACCACCAACGCGGTTACTGTTAAGGTGCATATAACCACGGACACGTGGAGAGGACACGTAGTGCCTCAAAAACATCCCCCGCCACGGCCAACTTAATCCTGGCCACATTCCGAAAACCAACAAAATACAACCGCGCTACTTCCGCAGTCACCACCACATTACCACCAACGCGGTTACTGTTAAGGTACATATTACCAGTCTGACTGGGGCATGCAGACACCTTGACAGAATGAATAGTGTGTGGCACATAGGTTCCCCATTGCTATGCCCACGTGTGCAGCTCCTGATGGTGGTGGCACAGGATTATATTTCTCATTGCTTCTGTACAGCATTGTGGGCTATCGCCCCACCACTTTTAAAGAGGGTCGCTGCCTAGCCGTGCCAACCCTCTGCAGTGTGTGCCTGCAGTTCCTCGTCATGGCAGACGCACTTATAAATAGACATGAGGGTGGTGTGGCATGAGTGCAGCTGAAGGCTGCGCAGGGACAGTTTGGTGTGAGCTGTGGACACTGCGTCATGCAGGGGGGAGGGGGGTTGGGCAGCATGTAACCCAGGAGAAGTGGCAGCAGAGTGTCATGCAGGCAGTGATTGTGCTTTGTTGGAGGTAGTGTGGTTCTTAGCTAAGGTATGCCATGCTAATGAGGGCTTTTCAGAAGTAAAAGTTGTTGGGAGGGGGGGGGCACTCTTGCCGGTATTGTGGCTTAATAGTGGGACCTGTGAACTTGTGATGCAGCCCAACATGTAGCCCCTCGCCTGCCCTATCCGTTGCTGTGTCGTTCCCATCACTTTCTTGAATTGCCCAGATTTTCACACATGGAAACCTTAGCGAGCATCGGCGAAATACAAAAATGCTCGGGTCGCCCATTGACTTCAATGGGGTTCGTTACTCGAAACGAACCCTCGAGCATTGTGAAAATTTCGTCCCGAGTAACGAGCACCCGAGCATTTTGGTGCTCGCTCATCTCTAGCTATAACCAATGATATGTTTTGTTTGAATAAAAAAATGAAAAAACATACAAGCCACATTGGTACATATAGTACATTAAGGTCAAAGAATATTGTTCTCTTTTGCCTGTGAATGTTTCATTCAACATATACATTATATAGCTATTCTATTATCATCACCCCTGTGTGGCTACTTTTTATTAAAGAGTTACATTGAGTTCATACAGTGCGACTGATACTTAAAGTGTTTACACATTTCCTTTATCCTGTAACGTTTCTTGCAAATTTCTTTTCATCTTGAAGACTGATTTACAAACAAAACTAACAGAAAATGCTATAATCAAAAGATAATGAAAGAATAACCGTAATCCTATAACAAGTCCTAAAATACTGTTCTTAGAAACACCATATGTTTATTTCATCAAGGGAAAATTAGTATATTTGCAATAACAGTGGTGTTGAAATCCCTAATTCTACAGTAACTACGGGCACACCAATTATTTTGTTTTGGCATGTTGATTTTGTGTAACTCAATAGTAATTCCATATAATACCCACTGACAACCTTATGTCCTGGCATCTGTTTGAAGCATACTTGCAGTACTTATTATAACATTTACACTTTTTTTCATGCTGCAATTATTCAAAAAGAGCAGTATAGTTATCTGCTATGTTATTATATATAAAGCAAGAAATTGATGTTAATGAATATCCTTGTTTAACCGCTCGACATACATCTACTGTTCAACAAGTAAGCAGAAAATACAAATAAATCAAATGGAACACAAAAGGTTATGTATAAGTCACTTTGCTGGATAACTACCATACAAGCATGAAAGGTGGTGGTGGTGGTGGTGGGGGACTTGTTATTTGTATAGCGCCAACTTATTCCGCAGTGCTTTCAGGTAATTTATTTATTACTCCCCAGCAAGCTTCGGTACTCATTTTACCGACCTCGAAAGGATGAAAGCCTGAGTCAACGTTGAGCTGGCTACTTGAACTATGCTAGGATTGAACCTGCATGAACCTTCAGGTCGTGAGCGAGAGCTTAGGACTGCATGAATCTTCAGGTTATAAGTGAGAGCTAAGGACTGCATACCGCTGCCTTAACATTCTGCACCACACGAGGCCACTAGCATGATTAGATTCAGCCTAGCCCCAGACTAGCACTGAATTACTCACCATCTTGGGGCTTTCCTTAAAATCTCCAGAGTACAAAGATCCTGTATCCTTTTTTCTCACAGAAAGAAAAAGCAAAAAATATGACCTCTGGAGAGAGGTAGAGAGAAAAAAACATTACTAAGCCCTTCCTTTCATAATGTATTTCTTCCTTGGTGAAACACGTTGGGGGCAACAGGACGCGACAAGCTAGTGTAAAATATAGGTTAGTGTAATATATAAGTTAGTATAACATAGTAACACTGGTTCCTCTAATGAGTGTACCATGTATAAGTGTCTTGTATACCGTAGAGTGCAGCTAGCCATTGTCTAGGCATTAATTATATATACTACAATATCTTTCTATCTCAAAGTGTCAGAATATTAGCATAATCATATTCGTGATCACATAGCTAAATGTAAGAACACAAATTATGCTAGGTTATTCTTGTTATAACCTGTACCGACTATTAGTGTTTTTTTTTATTATACTGCTCGGATCACCCATAACGTTAACACCTCTGACAGGTGAAGTTAATAAAACCTGTCAAGAGATGGGATATATTAGGCAGCAAGTGAACAGTCAGTTCTTGAACTTGATATATTGGAAGTAGGAATATTTAGCGAATCTGAGTGGCTTTGACAAGAGCCATATTTTGATGGCTAAAAGACTTGGTAGGAATATTTCTAAAACAGCACATATTATGGGGTGTTCCCAGTATTTAGTGCTTAGTATCTACCCGATATGGTCCAAAAAAAAGACGATCAATGAACCAGTCACAGATTCATGGAGGCTCTTGGCTTTGCAAAAGCTTGTCTAGTCCAATCCCACTAAAGAAGTACTGTAGCACAAATTGCTGAAAAAAATAATATTGGCTATGATAGAAATTGGTCAAAACACACAGGGCATCGCAATGTACATGCACATGATCAACATGATTCAAGAGTCTCGTACCTTAATTTGGTCAGATAAAACAGTAAGAGGCGAAGCAGGAATTAACCAGAGGTAGATAAGCTCTAGTGCAGGGGTGTCAAACTCACTTTCACCAAGGGTCACATCAGCTTTATGGTTGTTTTCAAAGAGCCAATTGTAATTGTAAGGCTGTATAGTATTAGTGGCCGTCATAATGGCCACAGAAGTAATAGTTATCCCCCATAGTGGCTGCAGTACTAATAGTACTCCCATAGTGGTCCCAGTAGTAATAGTGATCCCAGTAGTGATAGTGACCCACCATAGTGGCTCCAATAGTAATAGTGTCCTCTATATTGGCTCCAGCAGCAATATGTGATTCCAATAGTAGTCCCAGTAGTAATAGTGACCACCTATTGGCCTCTGGCTGGGCAGCATCCCTACAGGCATTCCACTCACCCACCTGCAGCTCCGGTCTGGTGGCAGTGGACGCTGCTGCTGAGTCTGTGACCACTGACCTCTCCCCTTAGTGTCTGTGTTGCATACAAGACAGCACGCACAGACATTGGGGGGAGAGGTAAGCAATTACAGACCTGCACTGCTCACAATTTTGCATGCTTTCATATCCACACAAAACAGCCAGCCAAGAACTACAGTACTGCTTGTCCAGCTGATGGGCCAATATGACTATGACAGGCAGAGCAGGCCGGATAAAGGTTGTGTGGATGCTGAAGAAAAAGTATAGCACCATCCACAGTAAGGAGCAGCTCCAGAAAAGCGGAGCGACTTGAAGCTCAAGAAGCTGGACCATTTGTAGGAGATCTGCTAGGAAATTTGGCATACAAATGGAGGTTCAAAGTGATGGGGTGTCATATACAGAACAGTGGGTGTTATGCACATGTTGCGGCTAATGTTTTTCATTTGCACAAGTGCAAATTCCACAAATGGTTTTATGCTTCTGCATACAAAAATGGGGTTGCCTTTCCGTAAAGTTGACTTTACATAAAAGATTATCATTTCTACTAACCAAAATTTGACAACTGCTTGTTGATAGTGGGCAATGCAGGGGTTGTAGTGTGGGAGTGCAAAGTTCTCCCATTAGTATTGGAGAATGCAGTGGCCCGGGTGCAAAAGTTTATCTTGGGGTCCTCCAACTTCTCTTAACGCCGAGACATAACTTGAAGCTCTTGGGCCCCAATGCAAAACCTGTAACAGAGTCCCCCAATATAATGCTTTATTCATAGTACTGGGCTTCCTATATGGAGAAGAGAGGCCTTATGGGCCACCCAAAGCATCCCCTATAATTACGCCAGTGGGAGATGTGTTTGAGCTGCCTCACAGTGCTCAGCCAATCAGAGGCAGCCCATTCAGCAGGCGGGGATTTTAAATCCCCGCCTGCTGAATACTCCTCAGAGCAGTTCAGGAGAAGAGCCATCTGGATGCGGCTAAGCCCCGGCAGCTGAAGAAAGGTGAGTTGTTTTTTTTAATCCTATCACCATTTTTTCTTGTTTTTCAGGGAAGGGCTTATATTTAAAGCCTTCCCTGAAAAACAATTACAGGATGCCAGCAGCTGGATCCCCTACTGCAGCTGTTATCTGTGACAGCTATGGTAGGGAATTCTTTATTCCCCACAGGGATGAAGAATTCCTTTGCTGCATCTGTTACAGATGTGGCAGGTGTAGCAGGGAATTCTTTTTCTTGTGGGGATGAAGGAAACATCTGCCGCATGCGGCAGATGTGTTCTTCACCCCCGCAGGGACACGGCAGCAGCGGACAGGTATTTTTTTTTTACACTAAAATTCTTGTTTTTTAGGGAAGAGCTTATATGTAAAGCTCTTCCCTGCAAAACAATTCAGGAGTGCCGGCAGCCCATTGCCTTCAATTGAACCACCGGCAGCAGCAGCGGCTCCATTGCAGGCAATGCACGAACCTTCATACATGCGTGTTTTTGCACGTGCATAGGTGCGCACCTATGTATGCAAAGAAACACTCTCGTGTGAAGCCACCCTTAACCTGAGTGAGCATCCATAGCATGTGCTGGAGTATTTAACATCACATTAAACTTTCTGGCTAACACAGTACCACACTATTTTTGCTGTACGTTGTAAGGGAAGCCTAAAAGGAATACAATAATTATTTCTACATAAACTACATTGTACACAAACAAACTGACATTTATTAATACACTTAATTAAGAAATTATTCTAACTAAATTAAATTTACAAACACTAATTTAATTACAACAATTCGCTGAAATGATGATTGTTCCAAAATGACAAAACAAATCAAGCATCTTTTACTGTATATTTATGAACTGTTTTTGTAGCCAAAAGAATGTAACCAATATATAAAATTAAAATAGTATTCCAGAACTTTTTTATTTTTGCTGTTGATGACTGCTAGGTAATCTATAGATAATCAACGGGAACCTGCCACTTGAATCCCTGCCAATCTGGTGATTCCTGAGGCTGTTATCACTGTGGTCAGTGCAAGAATCAAAGTGTTGACAATAGTGCAGTGGCCCAGATCGGTATTACAGGTGCAGCTCCCATTGAATCCAATGGAAACTACACTGCAGTACCAACCTGGTCTATGTGTGAACTAGTTTTTGAACGGTGCCTTTTTGTGGTATGCCTCTGTCTACAATTAAAAAGTATGGATTGTCCGCTTTTGAACTATTGATGACCTATCTTCAGGATACGTGATTAACACTTGATTGAAATGGGCACACTATACAGGACCCCTGTGATCAGCTGATTCCTGGGCTGCTATTTTGGTGTACAGAGCCAAAAACAAACTACTCCATGCACATTGCAGCAGCCTAGGTTGGTACTCTAGGCATTGTTCCTATTTAATTCCAACCTTGGCTGTTGCAGAGTGTACAGAATTGACTGCTTCCATCAACGTATGCTGATTGGACCCCCACCATAGGTCATCAATAGTTCAAAGGGAGAATACCCTTAAAGAAAATAGATCACCAATAAGGTTTTTACTTAATAAACAAGCTAGTGAAACTTGTTTTATTTTTCAGATCTGTTGTGTTTTACTTTCTAATTTATTTTTTTTATTATATTGTCGGTACATGAGTATGGGGCAGTTATCTTCCCTGAGCTTCAGTGAATAGAAATTAGAGATATGCTTTACAGCAACCACATGGGAAACAACTGATATAGTCATTGACTTATATGGTCTGTGATCTGTGCAGAGGTCATTGTGGAGGAAGTAGATGAGCTGTGACAATCACCTTGTTATGATCCTGTGGGCAAACTAAGCACGGGGTCCACATGATCGTGACCAATGGATATGCACACGGTTTTCAGGCAACTGACCCTGTGCTACCAGGAGGAAGACATGGCCCTACCAAAGCCGGGACATCGCCCCAATAAAGGGCGGCCCAGCGGTCTTAGGAACTGGACCCTAACTACTCCTAGGAACCATGCACCAGAACAGGATACATACACATGCCACATAAGAGGGACAGAACAGGACACACAGAGCCAGAAAACACAGCATACAGCAGCCAAAATGCAACCACTAATAGCAGATAATAGGCTATATATAAATACTAGATATTAGTTGACATTTTGATCAAAACGTGAAAGCTAGCAGGCCACTTCAAGGCTCCTGGCTATACTGCTAGTCCCTACACTAACCAGGAGTCCAGCGGCACCGGAAACAGATCCCATAGCAAGCTGCAACAGGACAGAACAGAGCACAGATCACAAAGCAAGCTGCAACAGGACAGAACAGAGCACAGATCACACAGCAAGCTGCAACAGGACTGCTCACCCTGAACACAAGACAATCACTGACAGGAGCTGGATTTATATGTGAGCAAAGACCCAGGGGATTGGCTAGCAGGAGATCACCACACCAAGCCAGCCCAATCATTCACCACCTGTGTAGCTGTGCTGCTAGAAACCACAGTACTACCCATCTCAGCAGCACAATGTAACACACCTACTATGAATGGTGGAACCTGTGTTATCTCTATAGAGTTGTTATCTTGCATTGGTATCCTGCCTGTGACACAATACAGTAACTTGGTTATTGAAAGACTGTTAAAAAGGTTGTGCAAAGTAGCACAACCCCTCTCAGAATACAGGGTCTGGGGTGAACAGTCAATGGCAGAGGGTTCTGCACTCCCAGTAATCAGCTGATTCTGTTGGGGAAAATCATAGCCTGCCACACATTTCCCATGCCATGGCCACTGCAAGGGTGCCAATTCACATGAATGATCATTCTATAATGCTAGGATGGTAGAAGGACTGCCAGAATGGGAGCCCCTCTTAATGAGCAGAGTGGGGTTCCCAAAAAGGAGACCCCACTCTATGATGTTCATATGACATCATAGGATGAATGAACAGAGATTGTGCATTTGGGACAATTTTTTTTTAATACAGATGAAATACAGGAGTATAGTAAATTTTTAGAGGTACATTTAGGTAAATGATTGAATAATTTGGTAAGGAATGCAAACAAGTAATCTTTCATATTCAATATTCAGGTTCCAAATGGGAGAGTGTTCAGAGCTAAAACAGAAGTGTAATTTGAAGCTGTGACTCACCAATGCACAACTTGTAACAGGACCCCCAACTTAAATCCTCTCCAATCCATTTTTGGATTGAGAGTTTCCTAGGGGGCTTGCTGTTTCTGCTGTTATACAACGGCGCTGATGGATGCGTCAAAGCAGCTCGAGCAGCAGAGCGACCAGCTGGATAGTGTAAGTATACCCTGTCTGATATCTTTCAATATCAGAGCTGTACAAGCTTCAGTGATAATGTCGAAATACATCCAACAGCGATTTTATAGAGTTAATGCTTCATTCATAAAATTTATTTCCTTATCTGGGGAAGCAATAACTGATAGGCTGCCTTAAGGACTTTTACAAGGGCCGACAGTTTTTTAAAGGACTGCATGACCACTGACATCAGAGCTGAGGTAGTTAGCGCTCGTGCAGAGCATTTAAACTGAAAGACTTGCCGCCGGCATGTGGGCCTCTCGTCCGCTTCTTGCTCAGCGATTCACCTCCTATAAAAAGCACTAAGCAGAAACAATTTACACAGGACAAGAAGCCAGCAAGCAAACTAGGTGTTATGGATTTAGTGGATCCACTGTGTCTCCCTGTCAAACGGAACCACCTGGTAGGAGAGGCAGCTGACACCTAGGTGACGGCAGGACAAGAGCAAGAACTTGACGCAGGTATAGAAATCGGTCTTACCCTAATCTAGATGGATGAGGTGTCCCTGTCCTGGAGGTACTCCAGATGGTAAAGAGGTCCAGGCTGCCTTTCCTGACCCTGGCTCCTAGATGTGTCTCCCTACCTAGTGGTGAAGGGATCCAGGATCACTGCACCAAGCCATGTGGATATCCAGGAGTAAACAGAAAGTGAAACCGGAAGCAGACCTGAGCAGCGATAACATGTATAAAGTATAGACAGACATACAGAACCCAGAAGTAGGCACACAGGAATCTGAGAAAACACTAAGAGACAGTACACTGGTTAAGTGCACAATGAACTGCATTCAGACACTGACTGAGACAAGAGCTTGCAAGCAATCACAGGAAGTGACATCAACAGCAGCCATGGTGGATGCAGGCTGCAGGGTTTACACAGGAACCTGATTAGAAATAGTTACCAGCTGGGTGGAGGAGCTGGACACAGTAACCCTGTTACTGCTGGAAGAAACAGGATCTGGAGACCGGATAATGCCTTGGTCTCCTGGTCCTAAGAGTACCCCCCTCCCTAAGACCTCCTCTCAACCTGCGTGTCCTCTGAAAAAATTCCAGAATAAGGCTCAAACGGCTCCCACGATCACTCCTCGGGCCCATAGCCCTTCCAGTCTGCTAAAAAGTGGGTCTTTCTCCTGACTTCTTTGGCATCAAGAATAGCTTTGACCTTGAAGGTGTTCTCTGCCTGGATCTGAGATGACATTGGTCTGGGTCTTTTGGAGAGCTTATTAAGTACCAGAGGCTTGAGCAGGGAAACATGGAATGAGTTAGGGATTCGTAGGGAGGGAGTCAACCTGTAACAAGAGAAATTGATTCTTTCAATCACCTCACTTGGGCCAAAAAAACGTGGAGCAAATTTGTAAGGGGGTACCTTCAACCTGATATTCCTTGAGGACAGCCAAGCTTTATCCCCTGGTGTAAAGTTGGGAGGCAGCCTTTGCTTGCGGTCAGCAAACCTCTTCATAGCCACCACCGATTTTCCAAGATTCGTCCTGGTCTCCTGCCATATCCTGGAAAAGTTCTCCCCGAGGATGCAGCCGCGGGAACATCAGAGGTAATAGAGACAGGCAAGAAAATCCTGGGTTGCTGGCCATAGACAATAAAAAATGTAGAGGCCTTAGTGGAGAAGTCCAAGGATATGCCCAGCAATTTGCAGAGAGCTCCAGGACCTGGAAGTAAACTGAACTACTCGGTCTGAAACAATATGTTTAGGGAATCTCTGGAGGCGAAAAATTTGCTCAATAAACTTTTCAGCCAGCTGCCTTGTGGAAACAGTCCACCACTACCCATATAACGGTGCAGTGGATCCGTAATGAAATCCTTGGAAATGTGTTGCCATGTGGGTCTCCGGAGCTGGTAATGGGCATAGCAGACCCACGGGTCTTGATCTCATCTTCTTGTTCTGGGCACAGGAGGTACAGGCAGACACAAACTCACTGATATCTTGGCCAATGGATGGCCACTAGTACTCTTGGTAGCTAAGTATACTGGTCTTTCACAGTCCAGAGTGTACTGCTAACTTAGACCCGTGGCCCCAGAGCAAAACCTTCGTTCTCTTGGCACTGGGTACGTAGGTTTTCCCAGCTGACACACTTTCCCTCTGGACAGGTGCCACGGTTATCAACCTATCACGGTCGATGATGAACTGTGGAGCTTCCTCTTTGTCCTCAACATCAAAGGCTCTAGATAGTGCATCTGCCTTAACATTCTGAGCTGCCGGTTGGAAGTACAACAGAAAATCAAAGCATGCAAAAAACAAGGACTATCGGGCCTGCTAAAGGGTTAAGCCACTCAGCGGTCTGCAAATAAGTCAGGTTTTTATGGTCTGTATAAATTATGACAGGATAAACAGATATCGCCAGAATTCCAGAACCATTTTTAAAGGGGTTCTGACATGAATAATTTTTTTATGCTTTAGCAGCCATTGTTCCCTGGTCTGCCTAATGGACCCAGGGAACCCATGGGTTAATGGCTGCTAAAGCATAAAAATCTTATACTTACCTGTTCTCCTGTTGTTGTTGACATCGGGGAGTCATCTCCCGGCAGCATATTAGCACTTTCTGCTTAGGTTAAGCAGCCTGACTAGAGCCACCTGATTGGTGCACGCTGTGCAGTCACGTGGTGCCGAAGAGCCAATCAGGTGGCTCTAATCAGCAGCGCTGCTTAACCTAAGCAGAAAGTGCTAGTATGCCTCCCGGCAGGCAGTCTTCTTCCTCCAGCAGCCGCGCCGCTCCGGGATCGCGCGCATGCGCAGTGGAGAGGTGCCCTCTGACAGGAGTCAGGACGGGCCGCGTCTCCACTGCGCATGCGCAGCACTCCGGAGTTCAGCCAGGACGGACGGGCCGCCCACAGCAAGCACTGCTTGTGACGTGCTTGCTGTGGCGGTCCGTCCGTTGACCTCGGAAGTGCCTGACGGACGGACCAGAGCAGGAAGCGGTCTTTTTGACCGCTCCTGCTCTGCTTTAAAGGCACAGAAGAAGATGCCGGCTGGAGGGGACATGCCTGGCGATCGGGCCAGGCCAGGCAAGGTGAGTACAAATTTTTTTTTTTCATGTCAGAACCCCTTTAATGGCTGACAATTCCCGATCCCCAATGGAGTAATTCTGATCCACATGGGAAAAGGATTTCAAGAAAAACCTGCATGTTCTTTACTTACCCGATGTGGCTTTTTGCAGTAAAACCACACCAGCCCCAGATGAAGGGGCATCAACCTCAAGAAAAAAACAAACTGTCTCCCCTCCTCTGGTCGATGCAAGACCAAGTCTGACAAAATACCTCCTTAAGAGCCTGCATGTCAGATTCTGCCTCCGGATACCAGTGCTTGGCATCTGCTCCCTTCCTTGTTAGAGCAAATATGGGCGCCATCAGGGAGGAGAAGTGTAGTATGAACTGTCGATAAAAATTAGCAAGTCCCAGAAATCGCTGCATAGCTCGGAGTCTGGAAGGATGAGGCCAATTCAAAATCATAGAAAACTTCTTGGGGTCCATTTTTAAATCTTGCTTGGAGACAATGTATCCGAGGAAGAGGAGTGAGTATCGCTTGAAGAGACACTTCTCTAGTTTGGCGAACAGTCGATTCTCTCTCAGACGCTGGAGAATGGTACGGACCTGTCTTCGGTGGGTAGGAAGGTCTGAGGAAAAAAACAGAATGTCGTCCAAGTAAACCACTAGACATAGATGAAGAAGGTCCCAAGAAATATTGTTGACAAAATCTCAAGCCAGGCTTGAGAAAGACTATCAGAGTCGAAACATTGCCTGTTTCTTTTAAAACATGGCGCAATAAAATTGATTTTATACTGAATGCACCGCTGATGCTGCCGCTTATTGCATACTTCCTATCCACAGGATAAGGGATTTGTCTGATCAGTGCGGTCCTACTGCCTGAATAATGCGGTTCAAATTGTTATAAATGAAACAGTGGTCAAGCATGCACACTGCCACTCCATCTCTATCAGACTGCCAGATATAGCTGAGTGCTATATATGTACCCAAAATGTTCTAAAGCTACAACCAATTTGATATAGCTTTTTTAACCCCTTCCCTCCCCAAGACGTAAGAGTACGTCATAGGAGCGGGGTACTTCCCGCAAAATGACGTACCCTTACGTCATAGGGATAGCACGAGATCATAGCAGATCTCGCGCTATCCCGCAGCGGGAGCTGGCTGTCACTAGTAGCCGGCCTCCTGCTACGACAGCAGGGGGTGTCGGAGTTGCGCCCACCCACTTTTAACCGCTTCCCTGCCGCGATCTCTTCATTTCATTTCATATAATTTAAATATTTTAAGATGATAAGCTCTGTATAGTAATTGTTAGATGCGCCTCATGTGATGGAGTGTTAAGGCAGCAGAAATGCAATCCTAAACTCTCGCTAACAACCTGAAGGTTGCAAGTTCAATTTCCGCATTGGTTCAGGTAGCCGGCTCAAGTTTGACCCAGCCTTCATTCTTCTAAGATTGGTAAAATCCAGCTTGGTAGGGGGTAATAAATGACTGAAAGCACTGCGGAATAAGTTGCCGCTATACAAATAACAAGATTTAGCAAGATTTAGATGCAGGTTGGATGTTGTGTGATGGTAAGCTGCTGATAGACAGAGAAGGAAGCAGTTTGTTGCAGAAAAATAAGCTTTTCACATCTTGAGAGTTTGTGCTCTTGTACTATGTACTTCCATGAGCGCACGGCAGCAGATGTGGGTTGATTTGGCCTGCAGATTGCTGCAGCCAGCCAATCATCTGGGGTATGTGCACATAAATACCAGCCACTCTTGCTAGAGGGTGCTGGTCATTATACATATATATCTTCATCTCCTGTCAGAACATTGGTGATTGCATTCATGTTTGATGTTCTCTTTGGTGTTCTTTCTGCATGTAAATGTGCAGACACTTGGTATGAACTACGTTCTGTCTGAATTCCACTCTGTCCATAGGTGTGCGGACACCCGTGTCTAAAATATGCCCTATGTTTGGTGTTCACTAGGTTCCTGTGTGGGGGCATTCTTATTGGGATGATCACCGTGCTTTTGGACAGAATTTTCTGTTTTGCAGTTTTTGTTTAATGTTAGTGCAGGAACTCACAAGATAACGAAGACCCTTGATGCGGGCTTGTGTGATTTTGTATTTTGGCAAAAATATTAACCACTACCTCATATTTATTGGTAATTCTACCTGCCTTTATGTATTTGTACATTGGTAAGTATTTGGCCGCGTGCTGTGATGTAGGGTCTGACTTCCTCTTTTCCTTAGTATGTTTTACACTTGGTTTATGTTTGGTAATCTCTTTGTCTGCTTTTGAGTGTATATGCTTCCCTTTAACCTTATATATACTATGTTCATGTATGTCATTGATCTGCACGAATGTAAGAAAACTTTTTACTAAGTGGCAAATTATAAATTTTATTTCAGCACTCCACAGGAGCACAAACAATTGAGCCCATACATATAAAGATTAAACAGTGACATCACATTTTCATTTAAACCCTTTGCAACATTCATGCATGGTGCACATAGGGTGACTGTGTATGTAGTGTGCTCAAAAGCCAAGCCCGCTACATACAAAATGGTGTCAACCAGCCTTGATAGTTAACACCCATCGGCAACAGATTGGATCAGCACTCACAGTGAGTGTGACTGTTATCTCTTTAAATGCTGCTCCATTATTGGAGTTAGAGTCCCACAAAGCCCCTGTGAGGGTTATGAACATATTAATTTATGTATGTATGTATCTTTGATACACGTTTCCGGAGGCTTTAGGCCTAAATTGTACACTCTATTCTGTGTCCTATGAAAAGCTCTGATAAATGCTTGTACATTTAGGTTAGTACTTAATTACATTAAGTAGAGGTGTAATCTTAAATGTCCATCATGTCTCCAAGATCTTGTTAATCTCGTTACAATGATCAAAGGATAATGGAATGCTTCGATCATTAACTGCTGTCTAGGCCATGTGATTAAAATGTAGATTGTGATAAAGAATCAAGGTACTAGACAGTCAGTCTACATTCCAACAAAAGAAGCCATGTTTATTGAGAAAACGCAATTATTCACCACCTTAGTACTTTGACCTCAGTATAACAGATTGAACTTTGCAACACTAGCCTTTGCACTGATACGCCTACTGATACGCCTACTGATACGCCTACTGATACTCCTTCTATTTTTTGTATAAGAAATGACAATGTACAGAATAAACACAGATTGCTTCTAGACACAGGCCTGATCTCTGTGTTTCACTGCTTTCTCACGGCGGCCACCATAACCACCTCTGATTTGGAGCCTCACAGCATATTGACGGAACATTGAATTCCTTAACAGTAATTGGCGCCCAGAACGTGGGGCTTGAAGGAACAAGAGGACCACCTGCACCTCAAACCCCCCCGGACCCAGATGGGATAAGGAGCCACTCGGAACCACGGATTTACAAAAACTGCGCAGTAAGGTAAGGCTTTATCTTGCCACAATCTATCCGTGCTTCTTGGCTGCTCCTTTCCTGTCCGAGGGGTAAGAAGTGCATGCCTCTTATAAATCTTCAAGTTTTTTTTTTTTAAGAATTCATATGGTGGGCTGAATATGCTGTGCAGGTGTTCTTTAACTGTTATTGTCTTTATTCGTTACTTTGCATGGTCAGTGTACAGAATATGAAACCCTCTTGCCGATCTCTGGAAGGCATGGTATAAATTGTACCAGGGAAGCTTAAAATTTTCAGGGGATAAAATCCCTGATGGGAGCCTCTTATAGGTATAAGAGAAGTAGTTGAGACGGGGGAAAAATAAGCAGGGTTGGGAGGTACCGACACTTACAGACAAGTGAGGAAGTACTGACACTTAAAAAAAAAAAAAAGTAGTAACTGACATTCAAATGTTTTTGTCTTTATGTGTGCCTGTTTATGCACGAGTGAGTGATTGATGAGTTGACCTGATCGACGGAACCTGACCTCCGGGGTGCAAATATAAATCTCTGTGTCCTGTGTTAACAGGAACCTGATCAGTGACGCTGAAAGGAGTCCCTAACAAGGCCACGATTCTGGACAGGGCCCCCTGCAGTTCCGTTTGTATATTTCAACGGTCAGGGGATTGTTTTATGTGTATGAAAGGATAAAATAATAAGCCTCTTGGTGTACATAAACCGCCAGCCATGGGCAATACTGCTGGTAAAGAGGATAAGGTATGGAAGACAGCTAAAGAAATTGTACAAGAAAGAGAAGGCAGAGCTGCAGTTGGTAGAGGATGTGATAAATTGTTTAAGCACATAGGATATAAAGGGACAGGAGTATTAGATCTCCAGCAGTGGGAAAGGTTTTCAGACAGTCATGCTGGGTGGACAAAAGATAATGGATTACAGGAAATGTTGAATAGTTGGAAAAAGGCAAGTAGAGATACAGAAGATGCAGGATATCAGAGAAAAGAATTCAAAGGACAGATATATTATGCTCCCCCATTGCCAGGTCAGTTCCCTCTTCCACCTCCACCCCCTCCTTCATCTCAATTCCAACAGTCTCCCCCACCCTATGCCAAGCCATCCACTCCAAGGTCAAACACTGGACAGGAGGGATGGACCTGCCGGCATTGTGGACAACAAAACCCGGATTGGAGAGAGAGCTGCCCTGCTTGCGGAGCTCCTCGGCACAAACCGGTTATGCCTATGCTCACTAGATCGAAGGCTAGTGAGTGGAAGCATGGAGAAGAGGACAAGGAGGAGATGCAGGGAGCGGAGAGTGGTATAGGAGCTGATGTAACACAGGGGGAAGGCAGAAGGAGCCAATATGATATGACCTCACAAAAAGTTAAATATAGACCATGGACACCTCAAGAGCATATGTCACTTATACAGCAATTACCAGACCCCATGACCAGACCTATGCCTTTCTTTAGACAGATAGCACAAATACAAGACACATACTCTGCAACATCAGCTGATCTGGGTCCTTTGATTATGTTAAAAACAGGGGAGGCAGTGGGAACTATAATTTTAAATTATGTGAAAGACTATTGTGGCACAGATTGGGATAAAATTAAACATAGAGAATTAAAAAGTGGTAAGATATTTTTAATTGGTCTAGAACGTTGGGCAAAAGAAAAATTAAAAGAATCCTCCCTGTCTCTTTCTAATGTCACACAAGAGAAGGATGAAAGTGTAGAGCAATTTTATGCCCGCCTTCAACAACGTTGGTCAGATCTGGGGTATAGGGGCATACAAGAATTGGGTGACCATGTACTTAGCATGGCCTTTGTAGAGGGGTTGCGAGAACCCTTGAGGTCTAAACTCATGGATAACAAGCCTGAGTGGAGACAATATGAAGCAGCAGGCCTGGTGCAAGCAGCCAAGGGCATTGAACTAAATTTAAAAATAAAAAAAGGACATAGCTCTGTTATGATAGCACAATACAGCACAGGAGAGAACAAAATAAAACGGGGCACCCATCCCAAACATAACCTTAAGTGCCATTTCTGTGGTAAGCCTGGGCACTTTAAACGGGAGTGTAGAAAATTCCTCCAGCAGAGGGGTAGTGAACAACCCACAAAAGCACGAGTCGCCAAGGGAGAAATAGAAAACCAAGATTGAATAGTCGGCGACCCTCTGCCCTTCTTCCCCATGAGCAATGTAAAAGAGGGTGTGGCCATTTTTCTTAAAGGGGAAGTACTCAATAAGGAAATTCCTTTCCTTGTTGATACAGGGGCAGCAACCTCAGTCATCCAAAGCCACCTAATTCCTCCAGCATACTGGCAAAATACAGCTCAAACTGTTGTAGGTCTTGAAGGAGTTCCTAAGAAACTTCAGGAAACAGACCCTCTCCCCATAAAATTCAGAGACCAGACAGTGTTAACAAAACTATTGGTGAGTGATGATATTCCACTGTCAGTTTTGGGCACAGACATACTCTCTGCCCTGTCAGCTTCCATTCAGTTTACTGAAGAAGGAACAGTGCAGATTGATTTTGCAAAAACAAACGCAGAACAATTTTGCCAGATGGTGGCTTCTCTAGATGATCCACAGCCAATTTTCCTCTTAACTACAGAAGAGGAAATAATATTACAGGAAGTTCCACAGGAACTCTGGGCCAAGTCCAAAACAGATATTGGTCATATGAATGTGACACCCATGGTAGTCACACTAAAACCAGGATGCGTAGCCCCCCAAGTAAAACAATATCCATTGGGTAGGGCCCAAGAGGATTCTATAGGCCCACAAATTACAGACTTAATTCAAATGGGGGCACTACGGGAAATAACATCACCAGCCAATACTCCCCTCTTCCCAGTTAAAAAGAAAACACAAAAGGGACAACCAGATGTTTATCGCATGGTACATGATCTTCGGGAAATTAATAAAGTAACTGTACTCGACACCCCAGTAGTGCCAAATCCACATACGCTTTTAGCACAAGTCCCGCCCACTGCGACATTTTTTACAGTGATAGATCTTGCAAATGCGTTTTTCAGTGTACCGATCCATCCGGATTGCCAGTACCTTTTTGCTTTTACCTTCAAGGGTAAACAATACGCTTGGACCGTCCTGCCACAAGGTGCGCAGAATTCTCCAAACATGTACACCCAGGCACTCCAGTCTGTTTTGCAGGCCTGGACTCCGCCTGATGGAACTGTGCTGTTGCAATATGTTGATGACCTTCTGCTTTGTGCTGAGGATCTGAAAACATGTCAATCTGCATCCATTTCTCTTCTAAAATTTTTAGCAGAAAATGGCTGCAAGGCTTCAAAGGAAAAATTACAGCTTTGTAAACAAAAGGTTGTGTTTCTAGGCCATTGCCTAGCTCAAGGAACCAAACATCTCACAGAAGAACGAAAAGCTGCAGTTCAAGCCATTTCTGTACCTTCTTCTGCTGCCAAACTCCGCACCTTTTTGGGGCTTGTCTCATACTGCCGTCCTTGGATCCGTTCTGCCTCATCCCTGATGCAACCACTCTATGATTGTCTTCCAAGTGTTCCTTTCTCTCTCATTCCTGAAGCAACTGACAATTTCCATACACTAAAACTCTCTATTCTCAGTTCTCCAGCACTGGGAATTCCTAATTACACTCTACCTTTCACTCTCTTCTGCACTGAACTTTCTGGTCATGCGACGGCAGTGTTGACACAAAAACATGGAGGACGTCTACGGCCACTTGGGTATTACTCCATGAGATTGGATCCGGTGGCCCGAGGAGCCCCCTCCTGTGTCCGTCCGGTAGCAGCAGTACAAGCAATGGTTGACAAATCTTCTGAGTTGGTCCTGGACTACCCCCTAGTGGTTCTCACCCCCCATGACATCCAGAGTATACTCACTCAAGTACAACCTAAACACCTGTCTCTAGCTCGTCAAATAAGGTTACAATGTGCCTTGCTCATGCCTCCTAACATCTCCTTCCAACGGTGCACTACCTTGAACCCGGCTACTCTTCTTCCAATCGAGTATCCCGATTCAAATGGGGGGGTGGGGGATTTGGGTACTGCAGATCAGTTATTTTTAAATTCTGTACAGCATGATTCTGATTTATTTGATTCAAAACACCAGCATGATTGTCTAGAATTGATGCAGCAAGAAACTGCAGGTTTTGAATCAGTTACTGAAACGCCTATTGACAATGCACATTTTGAGCTTTTTGTAGATGGTTCACGGTACCAAGGTGAGGATGGCCGATTCCATACCGGGTATGCAGTAGTCACACAACATGATGTCCTAAAAGCAGAAGCTCTGCCTCCGCATGTCTCAGCACAAGAAGCGGAATTGAAGGCCCTCACTGAGGCGTGTAGAGTGGCAGAAGGTAAAACAGCAAACGTTTACACTGATTCCAGGTATGCATTTGGCATAGCTCATGATTACGGCCCAATATGGAAGGCCAGACAATTTTTAACTTCTGTAGGACAACCCATTAAGAATGGTGCAGCAGTACAGAACCTTATGAAAGCCCTACTCCTACCGGATAAAGTAGCAATCCTAAAGGTGAAAGCTCATACTAAAGCCGACACTGCAGAAGCAAAAGGCAACGCCCTCGCAGACTTCACAGCAAAGGCAGCGGCCCTCAAACCATGGAAGAAAGAAGAAAAGAAGATACTGACCGCACAAGTCAGAGACTATGATTTGGACTTTGATAAAAATATGGACATTGATGTACGAAAGACATTACAGTCACAAGCCAGCAAAGAAGAAAAAGATAAATGGACTAATATGGGAGCAGTAGAACAGGGTGGCGTATGGCAAACAGTCAGTAGAACTTGCCTACCACGATCCCTGTACCCCATGATGGCCCAGCTGATCCATGGAAAGACTCACCTATCGAAGGCAGCTATGCTACTGACGCTTGAGAGAGAATGGGTGGCCCCTGGGTTCTCTGTAACTGCTGCATCATTTGTCCAATCTTGTATGATCTGTGCCGTGAGCAACCCAGGACAGAAAGTAAAGGTCCCGCAAAAACACTTGCCTAGGCCACTCTACCCATTTCAGAGATTGCAAATTGACTATATTCAGCTCCCACGTGTGGGGAAATATGAATATGTGCTTGTTGTTGTTGATATCTTCTCAGGTTGGGTTGAGGCCTACACCATCACCAAGGCAACTGCTCAGGCAACAGCAAAGAAGCTCATGAATGAGGTAGTCTGCAGGTATCGGGTACCAGAGGTAATCGAGTCAGACAGGGGTACACATTTCACAGGTTAAATAATGCAACACATCATGTCTGCCCTGGGTATTTCCCAAGCATTTCACACCCCTTATCATCCACAAAGTAGTGGGAAGGTAGAAAGGATGAATGGTACCCTAAAACTAAAAATACAGAAAGCAATGAAAGAAACAGGCAAACCATGGACTGAGTGCCTCCCATTGGCCCTTTTCTCAGTCAGATATGTGCCTAACAGAAAAACAGGATTATCACCATATGAAATCTTGTTTGGGTGCGCACCCAGGTTGGGTCTGTACTTTCCACAGGTACTGCAGGCCCAGTATGGTACTCTAAGTGACTATGTTATGTCCTTAAATGCACGCCTAAAGGCAACACACAATCAAGTGTTTTCTTCAATTCCAGATCCAAATTCTCTTGAAGGAACGCATGATCTGCAGCCCGGAGATTGGGTAGTGACAAAGAGACACGTGAGGAGGACATTGGAACCAAGGTTTGACGGCCCGTATCAAGTGCTGCTCACAACCAGTACTGCCGTCAAACTAGAGGGTAAAACCAATTGGGTACATGCCTCACATTGCAAAAAGGTTAAGAAACCACAATATGAGAGAAATGAGACTATTCCTGGTGCTTGGAATTCTCCTGCTTATCGCCAGGGCCTGGACCCTGACGCCAGCGGGAAAGTTGAAATTGGCACAAACTAAGGAAGGAGGTGTTGTTAGAAGCTACTGGGGTTGGGCAAATAAAACTAAAGCCAGACAGCAAGACGAGTTCATATGTGAAGGCAATCATAGGTGCATAATAGCCAATTTTACACTAGGAGAGACCAGTGGCTTATATGTCCCCTCCAATAAATTTAAAGGTCGTTCATATGTCATACAGGAAGGAGAGCATCCTTGGATAAACATTATCAGTAGAGTAAATATCTCATGCTATAAACTAACCCAAGGATGTGTGGCTCATATAGATAAGCAGTTCACATATGAGCATCTTTCAAAAACGTTAATGTGTAAGGGTGACCAAGTTGGAAGAGGAGGCACAAACCAGACAATATCTTTAAAAGATACATATACTCTCCTGTGCATTAATGGTACTCCTATAGCCAACTCTCTAATGTGGTTAAACCTTTTGACCGTCCTGGAAACAACCCCTGTGGTACACACTGACAATTTAGTTAGGCTCCCCCATACATGTAAAAATGTCTCAACCAAACAACAGAGGACCGTAGTGCAGTTTAATATATCTTTCCCTGTAATGAAATCATGCTCTAGAATGAAGAGAGAATGGTACGATACTCTTCTTGGAGGAATAGGAGCAGGCACAGGGGTTTTAAATTCAATAGATTTAGAAGTAATGAAAAATAAGATGGCAGGGGAAGGAAGAGATGTGTCTAATCTGGTCAATATTCAGGCACAATGGATGCCCTCCATATTCCTCCCCCAACATCTTGCATTAGGATATAATAAGGATGTATTAACGCTTTTTAATCTGAGTTTTGGGGTTCAAAATGATTTGTTTGTAAATATGAGTAAATTCATAAACTATACACAATGTAGCCTGCAATATGTATATATGATTCACGAGAAGGATAAAGCACAGTCAGATTTGATGACAAAGAATGAAAAATTGTGGAGAAATATTTTCAAGAATGTAATTCCAGTAGCATCCTGGATACGGCCCCGGGCTGATAGTGTAGAATGCTCTGATGAATATTGCACTGGAGAAATGACTTTTTATGATGTAAAGGACACAAGCCTGATGTGTAAGTTTGTAGTACTACCTGTGGTGTTCGGACCGCCTCTATATGCTTTCCAATATTGGTTGCCCAAGTTCACAGGTACTATGATTGATAGTGAAAATAAAACCCATGGCATAGAGAACTGTGAAGAAACACTGGATGGCCTAGTATGCGGACGGAGTACAGCCGCATATGAGCCATGTTTCCTGCAGCCTTCAGTCAGCATATGTGATTGGACGGTGCTACCTGCGTCTTTCCATATGCTGATAGAAGTTGGCCCCCAATATATATGCTTTGTTACCAACCAAACTAAAACCACCAGTATGTATAATCTCACCACTCCATTTTCTGGATGTTTACAGAACATATCGGTGATACATTGGTTTACAGAAACTTACACCTTTTTGCCAGATGCTAAGGCTGCAATAAAGTATTACTGGCACCCAGATGCTATCCCTATGTCAAATCTGACTATATCCTTGGGTAGAATTGTAAGACTAATGAAAGACACTGAACACCTTCAAAAGCATTTGGATGTTACTAACCTCTCCCTTATGGAATTAGAAAAACAAACTATATGGGTAGGAGATAAGTTGGTCAGCATAGGTAATAAAATCCAGATAGACACCGAATATAACTGGTATGATATTTTTACTGGATGGTCACCTACAGCAGGAAAGATGATGGATTTTATGTTTCACCCATTACTAATACTGTTTCTTTTGTTCATTATTTTGAGTGTTTGCAACTTATGGACATTCTGTGGAATACGGAGACAAGCAAATTATCTGGAATCGCTCCCTCTACGATATCGTTAAAACAGTCAAAAGAGTAAAAGAGCACCAACAGTGGGGATCCGGCGAAGAGGATAGAAAGACCGGCAGGGGTGGCTTAGCACCCTTGATAGTACCACAACAAAGGCTCTTTTCAAGATGGACTGTTTCAAATGGGGGATTGTGAGGGTTATGAACATATTAATTTATATATGTATGTATCTTTGATACACGTTTCCGGAGGCTTTAGGCCTAAATTGTACACTCTATTCTGTGTCCTATGAAAAGCTCTGATAAATGCTTGTACATTTAGGTTAGTACTTAATTACATTAAGTAGAGGTGTAATCTTAAATGTCCATCATGTCTCCAAGATCTTGTTAATCTCGTTACAATGATCAAAGGATAATGGAATGCTTCGATCATTAACTGCTGTCTAGGCCATGTGATTAAAATGTAGATTGTGATAAAGAATCAAGGTACTAGACAGTCAGTCTACATTCCAACAAAAGAAGCCATGTTTATTGAGAAAACGCAATTATTCACCACCTTAGTACTTTGACCTCAGTATAACAGATTGAACTTTGCAACACTAGCCTTTGCACTGATACGCCTACTGATACGCCTACTGATACGCCTACTGATACTCCTTCTATTTTTTGTATAAGAAATGACAATGTACAGAATAAACACAGATTGCTTCTAGACACAGGCCTGATCTCTGTGTTTCATTGCTTTCTCACGGCGGCCGCCATAACCACCTCTGATTTGGAGCCTCACAGCATATTGACGGAACATTGAATTCCTTAACACCCCCCTTAGTGCAATGGGGGGAGGTAAGTTGTTATGGCAGCCCAGGGTCCTGCTGTGTGCCCCCACGGTTGCCATAAAGGATTGTGTCTGTGACATGTCTTGATAGACTGCCTGTCACATTGTGGTGTAATGCAGCGCAACGTATTTGTGCTTTGAAACAGGTTCATACACAGGAAAATAGAGTATGTTCTATTTTTTGTACACAATGAAAATGCATACTCAAAATCGGAAATGTGTACAAATATCAATGAGTTTTATTCTCTGCATACTGCACATGCAAATATTGCATTCCCAAATATGCTCATGTGAAGGAGCCCTAAAAGTTCCAACCATCAATCCATGAATGCCCTCCCACCCACATGCATTAAGCTAGCAGATCATACAGAATAACAAGCATATTTATAGAACTCAGAACCCACTAACCGTTTATTAATACTATTGAATGATGGATAAATCACCTAGTAAATTAAAGTAAAAGACCAATCATGATACTTTCTTGGTCCTAAATGTACAATGAAAGTCTCTGGCATAAGTGTAATTTTCTGTGCAAAACACAAAGTGGAAAATGTACTAAGACTGGCAACAATTTCGAACAGAGGTGGAACAGAGGCACTGCAGGTAAAAGTTTTATCAACCCAAGCGTAAATGAGCAGCTTGAAACACTGAGATCCATTGGCAACGTAGAAAGGAGTTTGCTACTCACTGAGCAGGCGCTTGCTGGGGTAAATGTAGGGGTGGATGGTGGTTCGGGAGAGCAAGATGAGCAGGCAGCTAGCTAGGTGAAGTTAGAAGGAGGGATAAAGTGAAGAGATCCTGGGAGGTTGGTCCTGAGCTGGTCCTGAAATGTTTGCAAAGTTGGCAGATGAGGGGGATCAGCCCTGCTACAGCATGACATGTCCTCTGACTGCCAGGCGGGTGTGTGGGCCTGTAATAAGGGGAATAAGAGTTCAGGGCAGGCTTGACAAGTCCTGGTAGTGGAGACTCCATTATTCGGGGGACAGACAGGGCAATCTGCCACAGAGACTGGGATAATCGAATCGTATGTTGTCTTCCTGGCACTCGAGTTGGACATATCGTGGATTGGGTTGACAGATTACTAGGAAAGGCTGTTGAGAAGCAAGCAGTCATGTTGCACATTGGCACCAATGACAAAGTTAGAGGTGTCAGGACAGTGTCCGGGATATGGGGGTCCCTGAGATATCCCGCAACCCCTGTCCCTGCCTACTTGCCCCCCTGGGCTAACCCCCAGGGCGACAACTGGGCGGCGGTCCCTACCCTCACTAGGGAAGCGGGACACGGGAAGACAAACAGACACTGAGACAAAACAACGGTAGAATGGTCAGACGATCCGGGTTGGCAACAAGAGGGTACGCAGTACGGAGGGGTCAGGCGAAAACGTAGTCAAGTCCAAAAGCAGGTGTCAGAAAAGCCGAGGTCACAAAGAGTAGTCAGGATAAACGCGGGTGCAGCTGGAGAACCAAACTAACACTGGCAAGGCCTGAAAGGAAAACACACCTATTTAAATGCTGTCAGTGCTCCCGCCCCAGAAGCTGATTGGGGCGGGGAGCCTGACAGCAGCAGGGCTAATCAGGGCGGTGCTGGGGGCACGCCCCCAGTCTTGCTGCACAGACAGTTACTAGGGAAGCCAGCCTGGTAGTCAAGCGACTAGAAGCACCAGCTGCCTCCCTAGCAACCCGGCGGCGACTAGTCTTGCAGCGGCCCGGGGAGATCACAAGAACCGGGGCACCTCTACGCCGCGCTCCTGTAACCCGGGTGGCAGGACCGGTGGTGCGGGCACGGCGGCCCCGAGAGTTGCCGGTTCTGACAGTACCCCCCCTTCTACGGGGGGACACCGGACCCCCATGGCCAGGTGCGGGCTTCAGCGGGAAAGCCCTGTGGAATGCCTGGACTAGGCGTGGCGCATGAACGTCCCTGGCAGGGACCCACGTCCTATCCTCAGGGCCAAATCCTCTCCAGTGGACCAGGTACTGCAGCACACCTCTAACCCGTCGGGCATCAACAAGCCTTTCTACTTCATACTCCAGTTCCCCCTGTACCAGAGAAGGAGGAGGCGGGTTCTGGGTGGGTAGAACTGGAGTCACATACTTCTTAAGCAAGCTTTTGTGAAAAACATTGTGGACCTTCCAGGGGTCAGGAAGTGCCAATTTATATGACACCGGGTTGATAACCTGAGAAACAGTAAATGGGCCAATGAACCGAGGAGCAAGTTTCAGGGAGGGAACCTTAAGTCTCAGATTCTTAGATGACAATAAAACTTGCTCCCCGACCACAAAAGGTGCCGAGATAGTACATCTTTTATTTGCGTATTTACGCAGTTTCTCTTGGGAACCCTGAAGGTTCTTACGAACCTGGGCCCAAACTGTGCACAGTTCCTCAGAGGATATGTCAGCGGCCGGATTGTTCGAAACCAAAGGAGTAGAAAGCGAGAACCGGGGATGGAACCCATAGTTGCAAAAAAAAGGTGACAATTGGGTCGACGAGTTAACGTGGTTGTTAATAGCAAATTCGGCGAGAGGCAAGTAGTTGGCCCACTGATACTGGTTATCAGAGACAAACAGTCGCAGATACTGGATAAGTTCTTGATTCATCCGTTCCGTTTGTCCGTTACTCTCGGGATGGAAAGCGGAGGAAAAAGACAAATTAACGTTTAGATTTTTACAGAAGGCTCGCCAGAAGCGAGCGACGAACTGAACCCCTCTATCTGACACAATATCCTCGGGGATCCCATGTAACCGAACAATCTCCTTGATGAACATTTCAGACAGGAGTTTGGCGTTAGGCAACTTGCAAAGCGGAGCGAAATGTGACATTTTAGAGAAACGGTCAACTATTACCCAGATGACCGTATTCCCCAGCGAGGATGGCAGATCAGTAATAAAATCCATGGACAAATGGGACCATGGCCTGGACGGAATGGGCAAGGGAAGAAGAGGACCCTCAGGACGTCTCCTGAGATTCTTCCCCCTTGCGCAAACCGGGCACGCGGACACAAATACCCGTACCTCCTTGGCCATGTGCGGCCACCAATAGAGTCTGGACACTAACTCCAGAGTACCCCTGATGCCGGGGTGTCCAGCTAGGACTGAAGCATGTGTCTCCTCTAACACTTTCAATCTCAGTGACAACGGGACAAATAATTTGCCTTCCGGAAGGGCTTCAGGAGCAGATTGTTGAGCGGCGTGAATGAGAGGTGAAAGGTCGGAGGAGACAGCAGCGAGGACCACCCCAGGGGAGAGAATGCTCTCAGGCTCCGACTCGGAAGGTTCCGGAGAACCAAAACTCCTAGACAGGGCATCAGCCTTGACATTCTTAGAACCGGGTCTATAGGTAACCACAAAATTGAACCGCGAGAAAAACAAGGCCCAGCGGGCTTGCCGAGCATTTAACCTCTTAGCGGAATCTAGATAGGTGAGGTTTTTATGGTCTGTGAGTACCGTGATCTGGTGATGGGCTCCTTCCAAAAAATGCCTCCACTCTTCGAAAGCCCACTTAATCGCCAGCAATTCCCGGTTGCCTATATCGTAGTTCCGTTCAGTGGAAGAGAACTTTCTAGAAAAATAGGCACACGGTCTAAGGTTAGTGAGAGTGGAGGGACCTTGGGACAGTACCGCTCCCACACCAAACTCAGAGGCATCTACCTCCACCACAAAAGGGCAGGACAGATCCGGTTGCACTAGGACGGGTGCAGAAGAGAACGCCGCCTTTAGGGTATCGAAGGCCCTCAGAGCCTCAGAAGACCAGGTCCTCACATCTGCCCCCTTTCTGGTGAGGTCCGTTAGAGGTTTAGCCACCACGGAGAAGTCTTTAATGAACTTGCGATAGTAGTTGGCGAAGCCGAGGAAGCGTTGAAGGGCTTTTAATGACCCTGGCTGGGCCCACTCCGTGATGGCTTTCACCTTCTCAGGATCCATCTGGAAGTCGCATGGCGTGATGATATACCCTAAGAATGATATCTTTTGTACCCCGAAAACGCATTTCTCGAGTTTAGCAAACAGCTTGTTATGTCTGAGTCGAGCTAGCACAGTCTGAACATGAGTATGGTGACTCGGCAAGTCGGAGGAAAAAATCAAAATGTCGTCAAGATATACAACAACGAACACCCCCATGATATCCTGAAACACTGAATTCATGTACCCCTGAAAAATGGCGGGGGCGTTACACAATCCAAAAGGCATAACTAGGTATTCAAAATGACCGAGGGGCGTATTGAAGGCGGTTTTCCACTCATCCCCCTCCCGAATGCGGATGAGGTTGTATGCTCCCCTGAGATCAAGTTTAGAAAACCATCGGGCACCAGCGACCTGGTTGAGGAGGTCAGGAATGAGTGGAAGAGCATACTGGTTTCGGACTGTGATTTTATTTAGCTCTCTATAGTCAATACAGGGCCGGAGACCCCCATCCTTTTTCTCAACGAAGAAAAACCCGGCACCCACCGGGGATTCTGAGGGCCGGATGTGCCCCTTGGCCAGGCTGTCCTGGATATAGTCCCTCATGGATTCTCTCTCTGGAACCGTAACGTTATAAATGCGGCCCTTAGGAAGTTTGGCCCCAGGAGTCAAGTCGATTTTACAGTCCCATTCCCTATGAGGGGGCAGAGCTTCAGATAATTGTTTGGAGAACACGTCAGAGAACTCGGAGAGGTAATCTGGTAGGGGGCTCCCCTCGCAGGTGGAGATTCCCACCTTCACCGAACAAAGGTGGTTGGCACAGCGGGGACCCCACTTTACCAGTTCCAACGTGTCCCAATTTACTACCGGGTTGTGCTCCCGGAGCCAGGGGAGGCCTAGGACGACGTCCACAGACAAATCTCTCATCACTAGAAAGGTGCAGGTTTCCACGTGTAAGGCTCCTATCGTAAACCTTACTTCAGGGGTAACCAGATTAACAACCCCTGCTTGCAATGGAGTGGAGTCCACTCCTGAAACCAGAATCGGAGTCTCTAAACGTAACAAAACCCCGGACAGATGAGCAACGAAATTGAAGTTAACGAAATTAGCCGCAGCCCCAGAATCAACGAAGGCTTGCCCAGTACGGTGGAAGGCATGAAATTCTAGGGTGCAAGGCAATAACATTTTGGACAACACAGGGAGTACCTTGGCTCCTAGACAGTCCCCCCGACAACTGCCTAGGAGCGGAAGTTCGTCCTGCCGTGGCTTCTTAGCGCAGGTTGCAATGCGGTGACCCAGCTCCCCACAGTAGAAGCAGAGGTTCTTCTTCAGGCGGTATTCCCGTCGTTGCTTGGGGTTCATGGCTCCCAGCTCCATGGCCTCGGTGGTGGGAGGTAAAAAGGTCGGGTCAGTCGAAGAAGTGGGCGTGGGGAGTGGGGTGGTTCGAGCGGCGTGTCTGGCCCTCAAACGTCGGTCGGCTCGAATAGCCAGCGACATGGCTTGCTCCAGGGTTCTGGGCTCCGGGTGGGCCACGAGTAGGTCCTTAAGACCTTCAGACAGACCGGTCAAAAATAGGTCTTTTAGGGCGGCATCATTCCACCCGGATTCTGTACAATGTTGGCGGAATAGAGCGCAGTAGTCCTCCGCCATCTTGCGACCCTGTCGCAGGGCCAGAAGCTTGGAGACTGCGTAGCCGGCCCGGTCGGGTTCGTCATAAATTTGACCCAAGGCGGAAAAAAAGGCGTCAAGGGATAGTCGGGTGGGAGAGCCAGCTGGTAACGAGAAAGCCCAATTTTGGGGCTCTCCCCTCAGGCGGGTAATTACGATTCCCACTTTCTGGTATTCAGTACCAGAGGAGTGGGGGCGGAGATCAAAGTAGAGCTTGCAGCTCTCTCTAAATGCAAAAAACTGACCTCTCTCTCCGGAGAAGCAATCCGGAAGCGTGGCTCGAGGTTCTGACATTGTTCCTGGAGCGGAAGAGGGCTGCCTGGGACCTGCAGCTGCCACTTGTTCCTGTAGCTGCAAGCGGGCTGTTAGGTCCTGGGCAAGGGTCGTAAGGCCCTGGACCTGGTTCGCTAAAGCCGCCACGGCCTCCATCGAGGGGCTCAAAGTTGCCGGGCGGATGCAAGGGTCTGACCTTCGTTCGGCCAGTGTTACTGTCAGGACAGTGTCCGGGATATGGGGGTCCCTGAGATATCCCGCAACCCCTGTCCCTGCCTACTTGCCCCCCTGGGCTAACCCCCAGGGCGACAACTGGGCGGCGGTCCCTACCCTCACTAGGGAAGCGGGACACGGGAAGACAAACAGACACTGAGACAAAACAACGGTAGAATGGTCAGACGATCCGGGTTGGCAACAAGAGGGTACGCAGTACGGAGGGGTCAGGCGAAAACGTAGTCAAGTCCAAAAGCAGGTGTCAGAAAAGCCGAGGTCACAAAGAGTAGTCAGGATAAACGCGGGTGCAGCTGGAGAACCAAACTAACACTGGCAAGGCCTGAAAGGAAAACACACCTATTTAAATGCTGTCAGTGCTCCCGCCCCAGAAGCTGATTGGGGCGGGGAGCCTGACAGCAGCAGGGCTAATCAGGGCGGTGCTGGGGGCACGCCCCCAGTCTTGCTGCACAGACAGTTACTAGGGAAGCCAGCCTGGTAGTCAAGCGACTAGAAGCACCAGCTGCCTCCCTAGCAACCCGGCGGCGACTAGTCTTGCAGCGGCCCGGGGAGATCACAAGAACCGGGGCACCTCTACGCCGCGCTCCTGTAACCCGGGTGGCAGGACCGGTGGTGCGGGCACGGCGGCCCCGAGAGTTGCCGGTTCTGACAAGAGGTAGGTGGAAGTTCCTTAAAAACAATTTCAGGGAACTGGGATATAAGCTTAGGACAAGGACCTCCAAAGGGATTTTTTTTCTGAAATACTACCTGTATCATCTGCCACACAGGAGAGGCAGTGGAAGATTAGGCAGTTAAACAAGTGGCTTCAGAGTTGGTGAAGGAAGGAGGAGTTTGGGTTCCTAGAAAACTGAGCCACTTTGCTGTTTGCTACAGGCTTTACCTTAGGGATGGCTGCATCTCAATGGGGAGGGTGCAGTTGTGCTGGGACGAAGATGGCTAGAAGGTTGGAGGAAAGTTTAAACTAGAGACTGGTGGCGGGAGAGAAACCAGAGCGATAGGAGAAAAACAGTATTGACAGTGACCTGGGACTAAGTAATGGGAATGGGGTGGAATGGTGGGAGGGGTTAGTACAGATAGAACCAGCAGAACAGTTGATAGGGTACACGTAATATAATGAATACCAAAACCTTCTAAACTGTATGGTGACTAAAGCTAGAAGTCTGACCAATAAAGTAAATGAACTAGAAGTAATAATATATGAGGAAAACTATCACATACATAATGGAGACCTGGTTGAATGAAAGCTGTGACTGAGCGGTGAACTTAGAGGGTTACAGCCTGTTCAGAAGGGATCATAAAAAACAGAAAGGGAAGGGGTTTTTCTCTACGTAAAATCCTGTTTAAAGCCTGCATTATGGTAAGATATATGTGATGGAGTTGAAAATGTAGAGTCTCTATGTATAGAAATACACGTAGGAAAAAACAACAATAAAATCCTCATAAGGGTTTTCTATAGACCACCAAAATAACAGAAGCTACGGAAAATCTATTATTGAAACAAATAGATAAATCATCCCTAAAAGTTAATTCTATAGATAAGCATAGTTAGGTCGAGGTCAGACGAGCATTTTTTTGCACGCGCCTATGTGCCCACAAAAAAATCACATCTATTAGAATTCCCTAGCAGTGCTGTTGGTCCTCCGGTGCATCTTCTCCCTTTCTCCCTGGAACTCTTCTGTAGCATTTCTTCTGAATTGAATTCAATGAATGACTCAGCGCTGCCTCTGATTGGTTGAGCACTGTGACCAATCAGAGGCAGCACTTTCAGGGGGCGGATGGGGGCAGAAAAAATGCTACAGAAGAGTGCCAGAGAGCCAGGGAGAAGACACGTCGGAGTCCCAATAGCACTGCTAGGTGATGTATATATGTTTTTGATTTTTTTACAGGAACTAGGCCTTATTTTCAAGGGAGCGCTTATATTTCAAGCCCTTCCCCAAAAATTCCTGTGGTGGTTGCCTGCGTCCCACTGCTTTCAATGGGCTGCAGCAGTGCCTGGTCCATTGAAAGCAATGAGAGAACATCGCGGTCCTCTGCCACTGCATGAAGCTCTGGTCATGCACATTTGGCAGATCAGTAGAACGTGGTCTTTTTTGCGCACACAGGTGTGCGCAAAAAAACGCTCATCTGGCTGAGCGATTAATGAGTTTTGCGAAATTTGCTGCATTTTTTTGTACATGTACTTGCGTTTTTATGTGTGGATTTCCTGCTGCAGAATATGTTGCGTTTTTCTCATATGGTAGTGGTAGTACCTGCACTGAGTTCACAATGGTAAACTTAATTTACTGCCTGCGTGAAGGCAGCCTAAGGATCCTTTTATATGGGACAGAATATTCCGCAATAGCATTGCGGAATATGTGCTAATGCGGTATGTTCAGCACTAGAGATGAGCGAACACCAAAATGTTCGGGTGTTCGTTATTCGTAACGAACTTCCCGTGATGCTCGAGGGTTCGTTTCGAACAACGAACCCCATTGAAGTCAATGGGCGACCAGAACATTTTTGTATTTCGCCGATGCTCGCTAAGGTTTTCATGTGTGAAAATCTGGGCAATTCAGGAAAGTGATGGGAATGACACAGTGACGGATAGGGCAGGCGAGGGGCTACATGTTGGGCTGCATCCTAAGTTCACAGGTCCCACTATTAAGCCACAATAGCGGCAAGAGTGGGCCCCCCCCCCTCCCAACAACTTTTACTTCTGAAAAGCGCTCATTAGCATGGCATACCTTTGCTAAGCACCACACTACCTCCAACAAAGCACAATCACTGCCTGCATGACACTCCACTGCCACTTCTCCTGAGTTACATGCTGCCCAACCGCACCCCCTCCCCCCCACAGCGCACACCAAAGTGTCCCTGCGCAGCCTTCAGCTGCCCTCATGCCACACCACGCTCATGTCTATTTAGAATTGCGTCTGCCATGACGAGGGACCGCAGGCATACACTGCAGAGGTTGGCACGGCTAGGCAGCGACCCTCTTTAAAAGTGGCGGAGCGATAGCCCACAATGCTGTACAGAAGCAATGAGAAATAGAATCCTGTGCCACCGCCATCAGGAGCTGCACACGTGGGCATAGCAATGGGGAACCTATGTGCCACACACTATTCATTCTGTCAAGGTGTCTGCATGCCCCAGTCAGACCGGGCTTTTTAATTCATAGACACAGGCAGGTACAACTCCCTATTGTGAAGTCCCTGTCGACCCACAGCATGGGTGGCTCCCTGGAACCCACCGGCGGTACACAGAAATATCCCATTGCATTGCCCAACACAGCTGAGGTAGTAATGTCGTGCTTAATGCAGGTGGGCTTCGGCCCACACTGCATGCCCCAGTCAGACTGGGGTTCTTTACAAGTGGACACATGTAGGTTTAACTCCCTGTGGACCCACTGCCTGGGTGGGTGCCAGGAAGCCACCGGCGGTACATAGAAATATCCCATTGCATTGCCCAACACAGCTGAGGTAGTAATGTCGTGCGTAATACAGGTGGGCTTCGGCCCACACTGCATGCCCCAGTCAGACGGGTTCTTTAGAAGTGTACAGATGTATTAAAAACTCAGTGTGCACCTACAGCATGGGTGGCTCCCTGGAACCCACCGGCGGTACACAAAAATATCCCATTGCATTGCCCAACACAGCTGAGGTAGTAATGTCGTGCGTAATACAGGTGGGCTTCGGCCCACACTGCATGCCCCAGTCAGACTGGGATTCTTTACAAGTGGACACATGTAGGTTTAACTCCCTGTGGACCCACTGCCTGGGTGGGTGCCAGGAAGCCACCGGCGGTACATAGAAATATCCCATTGCATTGCCCAACACAGCTGAGGTAGTAATGTCGTGCGTAATACAGGTGGGCTTCGGCCCACACTGCATGCCCCAGTCAGACGGGTTCTTTAGAAGTGTACAGATGTATTAAAAACTCAGTGTGCACCTACAGCATGGGTGGCTCCCTGGAACCCACCGGCGGTACACAAAAATATCCCATTGCATTGCCCAACACAGCTGAGGTAGTAATGTCGTGCGTAATACAGGTGGGCTTCGGCCCACACTGCATGCCCCAGTCAGACTGGGATTCTTTACAAGTGGACACATGTAGGTTTAACTCCCTGTGGACCCACTGCCTGGGTGGGTACCAGGAAGCCACCGGCGGTACATAGAAATATCCCATTGCATTGCCCAACACAGCTGAGGTAGTAATGTCGTGCGTAATACAGGTGGGCTTCGGCCCACACTGCATGCCCCAGTCAGACGGGTTCTTTAGAAGTGTACAGATGTATTAAAAACTCAGTGTGCACCTACAGCATGGGTGGCTCCCTGGAACCCACCGGCGGTACACAAAAATATCCCATTGCATTGCCCAACACAGCTGAGGTAGTAATGTCGTGCGTAATACAGGTGGGCTTCGGCCCACACTGCATGCCCCAGTCAGACTGGGATTCTTTACAAGTGGACACATGTAGGTTTAACTCCCTGTGGACCCACTGCCTGGGTGGGTGCCAGGAAGCCACCGGCGGTACATAGAAATATCCCATTGCATTGCCCAACACAGCTGAGGTAACGTCAGCTGTAATGCAGGTGGGCTAAAAATTAATTTGATTACACTGTAGGCGAGGGCCCACAAAAATTGCTGTATCAACAGTACTAATGTACATCCCAAAAATTGGCCATGGCCAGCCAAGAGGGCAGGTGAAACCCATTAATCGCTTTGGTTAATGTGGCTTAAGTGGTAACTAGGCCTGGAGGCAGCCCAGTGTAACGAAAAATTGGTTCAAGTTAAAGTTCCAATGCTTTTAAGCGCATTGAAACTTATAAAAATTGTTCTGAAAAATTATTTGAGTGAGCCTTGTGGCCCTAAGAAAAATTGCCCGTTCAGCGTGATTACGTGAGGTTTCAGGAGGTGGAGCAGGAGGAGGAGGAGGAGGAATATTAGACACAGATTGATGAAGCAGAAATGTCCCCGTTTTGGATGGTGAGAGAGAACGTAGCTTCCATCCGCGGGTGCAGCCTACGTATTGCTTACGTATCGCTGCTGTCCGCTGGTGGAGAACAGAAGTCTGGGGAAATCCAGCCTTTGTTCATCTTGATGAGTGTTAGCCTGTCGGCACTGTCGGTTGACAAGCGGCTACGCTTATCTGTGATGATTCCCCCAGCCGCACTAAACACCCTCTCCGACAAGACGCTAGCCGCAGGACAAGCAAGCACCTCAAGGGCATACAGGGCTAGTTCAGGCCACGTGTCCAGCTTCGACACCCAGTAGTTGTAGGGGGCAGAGGCGTCACCAAGGATGGTCGTGCGATCCGCTACGTACTCCCTCACCATCCTTTTGCAGTGCTCCCGCCGACTCAGCCGTGACTGGGGAGCGGTGACACAGTCTTGGTGGGGAGCCATAAAGCTGGCCAGGCCCTTAAAGACTGTTGCACTGCCTGGGATGTACATGCTGCTCGATCTACGCACATCCCCTGCAACATGGCCCTCGGAACTGCGCCTTCTGCCACTAGCGCTGTCGGCTGGGAATTTTACCATCAGCTTGTCCGCAAGGGTCCTGTGGTATAGCAACACTCTCGAACCCCTTTCCTCTTCGGGAATCAGAGTGGGCAGGTTCTCCTTATACCGTGGATCGAGCAGTGTGTACACCCAGTAATCCGTAGTGGCCAGAATGCGTGCAACGCGAGGGTCACGAGAAAGGCATCCTAACATGAAGTCAGCCATGTGTGCCAGGGTACCTGTACGCAACACATGGCTGTCTTCACTAGGAAGATCACTATCAGGATCCTCCTCCTCCTCCTCCTCCTCCTCAGGCCATACACGCTGAAAGGATGACAGGCAATCAGCCGGTGTACCGTCAGCAGCGGGCCAAGCTGTCTCTTCCCCCTCCTCCTCATCCTCCTCATGCTCCTCCTCCTCCTCCTGTACGCGCTGAGAAATAGACAGGAGGGTGCCCTGACTATCCAGCGGCATACTGTCTTCCCCCGCCCCCGTTTCCGAGCGCAAAGCAGCTGCCTTTATGGTTTGCAGGGAATTTCTCAAGATGCATAGCAGAGGAATGGTGACGCTAATGATTGTAGCATCGCCGCTCACCACCTGGGTAGACTCCTCAAAATTACCAAGGACATGGCAGATGTCTGCCAACCAGGCCCACTCTTCTGAAAGGAATTGAGGAGGCTGACTCCCACTGCGCCGCCCATGTTGGAGTTGGTATTCGACTATAGCTCTACGCTGTTCATAGAGCCTGGCCAACATGTGGAGCGTAGAGTTCCACCGTGTGGGCACGTCGCACAGCAGTCGGTGCACTGGCAGCTTAAAGTGATGTTGCAGGGTGCGCAGGGTGGCAGCGTCCGTGTGGGACTTGCGGAAATGTGCGCAGAGCCGGCGCGCCTTTACGAGCAGGTCTGACAAGCGTGGGTAGCTTTTCAGAAACCGCTGAACCACCAAATTAAAGACGTGGGCCAGGCATGGCACGTGCGTGAGGCTGCCGAGCTGCAGAGCCGCCACCAGGTTACGGCCGTTGTCACACACGACCATGCCCGGTTGGAGGCTCAGCGGCGCAAGCCAGCGGTCGGTCTGCTGTGTCAGACCCTGCAGCAGTTCGTGGGCCGTGTGCCTCTTATCGCCTAAGCTGAGTAGTTTCAGCACGGCCTGCTGACGCTTGCCCACCGCTGTGCTGCCACACCGCGCGATACCGACTGCTGGCGACATGCTGCTGCTAACACATCTTGATTGTGAGACAGAGGAGGAGGAGGAGGAGGAGGGTGCTTTAGTGGAGGAAGCATACACCTCCGCAGATACCAGCACCGAGCTGGGGCCCGCAATTCTGGGGGTGGGTAGGACGTGAGCGGTCCCAGGCTCTGACTCTGTCCCAGCCTCCACTAAATTCACCCAATGTGCCGTCAGGGAGATGTAGTGGCCCTGCCCGCCTGTGCTTGTCCACGTGTCCGTAGTTAAGTGGACCGTGGCAGTAACCGCGTTGGTGAGGGCGCGCACAATGTTGCGGGAGACGTGGTCGTGCAGGGCTGGGACGGCACATCGGGAAAAGTAGTGGCGACTGGGAACTGAGTAGCGCGGGGCCGCCGCCTCCATGATACTTTTGAAGGACTCCGTTTCCACAACCCTATACGGCAGCATCTCAAGGCTGATGAATTTTGCGATGCGGACGGTTAACGTTTGAGCGTGCGGGTGCGTGGCGGCGTACTTGCGCTTGCGCTCGAACACTTGCGCAAGCGACGGCTGAACGGTGCGCTGAACTACACTGCTGGATGGGGCCGAGGACAGCGGAGATGAGGGTGTGGGTGCAGGCCATGAGGCGGTAGTGCCTGTGTCCTGAGAGGGGGGTTGCATCTCAGTGGCAGGTTGGGGCACAGGGGGAGAGGCAGGGGTGCAAACCGGAGGCGGTGAACGGCCTTTGTCCCACCTTGCGGGGTGCTTGGCCATCATATGTCTGCGCATGGTGGTGGTGGTGAGGCTGTTGGTGTTGGCTCCCCGGCTGAGCTTTGCGCGACAAAGGTTGCACACCACTGTTCGTCGGTCGTCAGGCGTCTCTGTGAAAAACTGCCAGACCTTAGAGCACCTCGGCCTCCGCAGGGTGGCATGGCGCGAGGGGGCGCTTTGGGAAACACTTGGTGGATTATTCGGTCTGGCCCTGCCTCTACCCCTGGCCACTGCACTGCCTCTTGCAACCTGCCCTGCTGATGCCCTTGACTCCCCCTCTGAAGACCTGTCCTCCTGAGTAAGCGTTGCACACCAGGTGGGGTCAGTCACCTCATCGTCCTGCTGCTCTTCCTCCGAATCCTCTGTGCGCTGCTCCCTGGGACTTACTGCCCTTACTACTACCTCACTGCAAGACAACTGTGTCTGATCGTCATCGTCCTCCTCACCCACAGAAAGTTGTTGAGACAGTTGGCGGAAGTCCCCAGCCTCTTCCCCCGGACCCCGGGAACTTTCGAATGGTTGGGCATCAGTGACGATAAACTCCTCTGGTGGGAGAGGAACCGCTGCTGCCCAATCTAAGCAGGGGCCCGAGAACAGTTCCTGGGAGTGTTCCCGCTCCTGAGCAGGTGTCATTGTAGTGGAGTGAGGAGGCTGGGAGGAAGGAGGAGCAGCAGACAGAGGATTCGGATTGGCAGCAGTGGACGGCGCAGAACTGCGGGTAGACGATAGGTTGCTCGAAGCACTTTCTGCCATCCAGGACAGGACCTGCTCACACTGCTCATTTTCTAATAACCGTCTCCCGCGTGGACCCATTAATTGGGCGATGAATGTGGGGACGCCAGAAACGTGCCTCTCTCCTAATCGCGCAGCAGTCGGCTGCGACACACCTGGATCAGGAGCTTGGCCTGTGCCCACACCCTGACTTGGCCCTCCGCGTCCTCGGCCGCGTCCACGTCCTCTAGGCCTACCCCTACCCCTCAGCATGCTGTATTACCAGTGATTTGATTTCACAGGCAGGAAATAAATTGGCGCAAGACTGCAGGTCAAATATAATTTTTGCCCTTTTTGGAAAACGAAAGGCCCCACTGCCTCTAGTGAATGAATTATCTAAGTTTAATAACTGTGCTGTGTCCCTGCTTATGTGTCACAGAACGTGAGGGTAGCAGAGTTATTAACTGTGGCAGAGCAGGTATTTTTTTTCCCAATTAAGGAAAGCAAATGGCGAAGCCAGCAGTAAAGCGTAGCTGGGTGCGTATGATTTAGCAATGTTTTTCACGCAGCTCACACGTCTCCACAGGCGTAAGGACGGACACAGGCTGGACAAATAGATTTGTTTTCAGTTTTTTCCCACCAACAGGCAGCACTGCGTATATTCAATGAACCTGAGAAGTTTAATAACTGTGCTGTGTCCCTGCTTATGTGTCACAGAACGTGAGGGTAGCAGAGTTATTATAACTCTTGGAGAGCAGGTATTTTTTTTCCCAATTAAGGAAAGCAAATGGCGAACCCAGCAGTAAAGCGTAGCTGGCTGCGTATGATTTAGCAATGTTTTTCACGCAGCTCACACGTCTCCACAGGCGTAAGGACGGACACAGGCTGGACAAATAGATTTGTTTTCAGTTTTTTCCCACCAACAGGCAGCACTGCGTATATTCAATGAACCTGAGAAGTTTAATAACTGTGCTGTGTCCCTGCTTATGTGTCACAGAACGTGAGGGTAGCAGAGTTATTATAACTCTTGGAGAGCAGGTATTTTTTTTCCCAATTAAGGAAAGCAAATGGCGAACCCAGCAGTAAAGCGTAGCTGGCTGCGTATGATTTAGCAATGTTTTTCACGCAGCTCACACGTGTCCACCGCCCGTAAGGACGGACAGAGGCTGGACAAATAGATTTGTTTTCAGTTTTTTCCCACCAACAGGCAGCACTGCGTATATTCTATGAATAATAACTGTGTTGTGGCCCTGCCTATACAATTCTTTCCCTGCAGTATCAATGGAGGGTGGAATGCTCTGCAGAGGCGATTTTGAGAAGCCCAAAAAAAATGCAGCACAGCCAACAGCAGCCTGGACAGTACTGCACACGGATAAATATGGCCCTAGAAAGGACCGTTGAGGTTCTTGAAGGCTACACTCACTCCTAACACTCTCCCTGCCTATGCAGCACTTCTGTCCCTAATGCCAGGTGCAACGGTCTGCAGAGGCGATTTTGAGAAAAAAAAAAATCCCACTGCTAACAGCAGCCAACACACAGCTATCAGTGGCCCTAATAAGGACCTTTGGGGGGTCTTGAAGCCTACACTAACTACCAATTCTTTCCCTACAGCAGCTCCGGTATAAACAGCACTGTCCCTCATCTAACTCACACCGCATCTGAGGCGAGCCGCGGGAGGGGCCGACTTTTATATTAGGCGAACACCTGATCTCGCCAGCCACTCACAGCAGGGGGGTGGTATAGGGCTTAAACGTTGCAGGGGGAAGTTGTAATGCCTTCCCTGTCTTTCAATTGGCCAGAAAAGCGCGCTAACGTCTCAGGGAAGGAAGTGAAAGTAACCAGAACACCGCATGGTGTTCGTCACGAATAACGAACATCCCGAACACCCTAATATTCGCACGAATATCAAGCTCGGACGAACGCGTTCGCTCATCTCTATTCAGCACCATAATCAACAATGCTAACATGTGGATGTTGATATGGAACTGAAAATTCTGCTGGCAATTCTGCATCAAAATCTGCAGTTAGCCAATTCGGTGGATTTTGGTGTACAATTTCAGAATGGCATATTCCACAATTCTGGAATATTCAGTTCCTTGTGAAAGGTCCCTAACAGGTAAGGGAAAGATTCATCTGACAAGTGATGATAGAATGGCTGTATAATGTCCCATTGGATAATTTTGTCGAAATATCATGCAACGCCACTAGAGATGAGCAAACCTACTCGGCTACGCCCCTTTTTCGCCTGAGCGCCGTGATTTTCGAGTACTTCTGTACTCGGGTGGAAAGATTCGGGGGACGCTGTGGGTGAGTGGGGGGTTGCAGCGGGGAGTGGGGGGGAGGGAGAGAGGGCTCCCCCCTGTTCCTTGCTGCTACCCCCCGCTTCACCACGCCTCCCCCCGCCCCCCGAATCTTTTCACCCGAGTACGGAAGTACTCGAAAATCGCAGTGCTCGATCGAGTAATTACTCGAAACGAGTATATTCGCTCATCTCTAAATGCCACCCATGGTATATAAACTTGCTTCAGATAAAGCAAGGAAGAGTCCACCATGAAGTGGTTTTGATGAAGTCTACTCTCGACCTCTGGGGTTGATAAAAATAACTACTCCCAGATTGCTTGCCACATATCATGGATGCCAAGCATAATATTGTTTTGCCTTTCCATATCTTGCTTACATAAAATTTGTATATCTTGCTTGTATCCTTTGATCTTATTTGTCTCTTTCGATTATATCTTTCTTGATATCTTCATCTCTCTTATATGTATTTCAACTTTTATCACTTTAGGTAAACTTTATAAACATTTACCTGTGTGTGTGAACCCATTTATTCTTGTCATGGCACTCACTACAATTACTTATTCAATAAATGAACACATACAATTTAATACATAAACATTGTTTGCAATATGCAAGTTCATCAAGAAAGCAAAAGTAAGATGAGGAAAGAACTCAATGAATTTGGCCATTGTGGTCTTTCCACTTTGTGAATTATGTTCTGTGTAATGGAAACTCACGTTGTAAGTGTGATGTATGACCAATGACATTGTTGTACCTTTCCCACAACTCCTTTTTATAGCAGAGAGTTCCCTGAAGTTTAAGCTCCCTCATTCTTAAATGAAGTACTGATTCCATTATGCAAACCTACTATGATGGTGCAGTTAACTTTACCGATGTAGTATAAGTGGTTTCTTTTCTAATCAACAGTCTACTATCTCCAGAGACAACTGATTCACATTATAACAGATTTAAAAGATAGATCTTTGATTATAATCAGAGCCTAGAATAGAGTACATGAGCTCATTATAAATTAAATGTACTTGCTTTTTGGTATGCTGATTATGAAAGACACCCCGATTCTATGAGATGAATGCATCTAAATGGTAATGGAAAAAAGACCTTATACAAATCAAATCATTGTATCACTGGTTACAACTTGTAATTTACTACTTTTCTTCAGATTCACGGCTTTGATTAAGAGGAGCGATAAGGACTTCTAAGAATTATTCAAACAGCAGCATTAAAGAATTTAGATTATTTTAGTGTTCTGGTTCAAACTTTATGTACAGTATATTTATATATAGGATATTTCAAGCTAAAATTATATATCAAAGTTCGACGTGGTAAAATTTACACACACACACACACACACAAAGATTACATGCTGCATTTATGGAATTCACACACACAGATTTGTCCTAAATACTATTATACAGTAACTTTGGTGTTTTGTGGCGGCAACAATCAACATGTACAATTGTGATTCAATATTTTTACAATTTCTGGTTTTCCATATTCATCAGTGTATAACTGCTATTAGTGTCTTATGATAAGTTTTTAAGTCTAAGGCCAGCTTCAAATGGACAAAAGTGTATTTAGGCGCATTTGCTCTGTGTATTTGCATGATGGCCGTTGCATCTTTTGTGCATGTGTGTGCGTATGTGACTGTATTTTTTGTGTGCAAATACCTTGCACAAAAAAAACACAAAGCATGCTCCAATTAATTTCAATGGGCAATTAAGTTTAAAAAGTTTGATATGTGCTATTTTCATGTGCGATATGCAAGATAATAGAGCATGCTCTGTATTTTTTTTTTGCATAAACGAAATACGCACACCAAATATGCTCATGTGAACGAACCCCTTGAATTCAATGAATTCTACTAACTATGATTTGCTTGGTTTGTCCAAGAATAAGAGGAAGACTGTAATATAATATTTTTAGCACACAGTAAACTCTTAAAAAAGTAAATAATGATATAATGACCAAATTGCCTATTTTTTAGCATTCCTTTTTAAATGACTAAAATAATTCATAACAGTTAATCAAAATGGGGGCATTGAAAATTATAAATCTAAACATTGTTGAGCTCTATTTAACCCCTTAATACCTGGATTATTTTGGGACTTAATATAATTAGAAGAGTTTTCACCTGTACTCTTCAAGTGGCTATAACTTTTTGTATGTTGCATGTTTTAGGTTTTATTCTCCCCTACAAGCAATGCTTTTGGAGAAGCATACCTCAGTCATTTGGCATTTAACCCCTTTAGGACATGGCCTATTTTGGCTACAAAGATACAATGATTTGGGGGGGATTTTCATCGATACTTTTCAAAAGCCATAACGTTTTGGTTTTTTTTCTGTTGGCATGGCTATATGTTGTTTTTATTGGTATTGTTTTCGAATGCATGTAAAGCTTTTATACATTTATTTGGGAGGGCAGGGAGAGAAAACACATCAAATCTGCCATTTTCTTTTTTTTTTTTTTTTTTACAGCGTTAATCATGCAGCATTATAATGTTTCTTTTTAGGCTTTTCCACTTTTACACAATTAAAACCCTTTCTTGGGGAACTTTAAATTTTTTTCACATTATTGCATTAAAAGTACAATGACTTTTTTATTTTTATATGAACAGAGGTTGCTTTTTGCATGATGAGCTGTAGTTTGTATTGGTACAATATTGGGTATATACATCATTTTAAATCACTTTTATTGCATTTTTTTGGAGCACAAATATACAAAACAAGCTATTTGCCGTTCAGGATAAATTGTGTGCTCAATTTATTGTGCAGGTCATTATGGATTTGATGATTCCAAAAATATGTTTTTTCTTTACATTTTCCATTTATCTTATACAAACTGGGGAAAGTGTGCAACAGAGTTTTTTCTTCTTTTTTAATGTTTTTTTGCACTGTTTATTTTTTAAACATTTTTATGTCTCTGTAGGGGACTTGAACCATAAAAGCTATGGTCGCTATGATATTGCATAGTATTACTTCTGTAGTACAATGCCTTATCACTCACAATAGTGATTGCAGGCCCCTGCATTCCTGGACATCAGTGTATTGTGTCCAGTTGCCATGGTAACCCATCGTCCCTCTGTATTGTAATCGCTGAGTGCCGATGACATCAAACAGAGAGCATGCTCCCTCTGTGAACCCTATGCATGCCGCAATATATGGCATGAAAGGAGTTAAGCACAGGGATTAATGTTCTCATCAATCCCTGTTGGTGGAGTGGGAGGCCGGCTATCAATCAAAGCTGGGATGGCACAGGCTCACTTCTGAGCTCATGCCATCCACTGAATGTAAGGTTATGTCCTGTTGCATTAAGCACTCCAGGGTGAAAACTTACATTCTGTTGTGTTAAAGGTTTAAGAAAACAAGACGAAGGAAACGGTGAATATTTTTTATGACCAGTTTAACACATAACCTTTACTATATAGTTAAAATATATGGTACCTCAATAAATCAAAATCAATTTGTCAAAAATAAGCATACCAAAAAAAATTATAGATAATTGTTAGAGATGAGCGAACGTGTTCTTAACGAACACTTACGCACCCGGACACCGGCTTTGCCGAGGACTTCAGTGTCCGCGCGTAAAGCTTCGGGGGGCGCCGGGGGGCGGGGAGAGGCGCGGCGGCGCGGGCGGCAGCAGCGGGGAACAGGGGGGAGCCCTCTCTCTCTCCCTCTCCCCCCCACTCCCCGCCGCACCCCCCCGCGCTGCCACGGCGACCCCCGAACTTTTTTCGCCCAAGCACGGAATTGCTCGCAAAGTTCGGTGTTCGGGCGAAAAGGGGCGGAGCCGAACACGTTCGCTCATCTCTAATAATTGTCACATGTATGATACCATAGCAGGTGTTTGAAAAAAAATAGATCCATAGCACAGCCATAAAAGGATGACCTATAACACAACATTCAGTGATGATTTAGGTGATAATAATGATGATAATAAAATTGGATCTTACTACTACTGAAGAGCAGTCCATATATTAAGGAATGATTTTCCATGAACACTTCTGGCTGTCAACAGAAGTTTCCTCTTCAGGGTGTGCTTTAAAGCGATGGACTAATTGTCACTGATTATTCATATTGGCTAAATCACCCTATATAGCACCAAACTATCGCCCTAAGAAGACTAGCTTCACAGATGGACTGTAAGCTAGAAAGCCCTGTTAAGGCCCTATTTAGAGTACATAAGCAGTGAATACAAACAAGGGCCGCGTGCGGAAAAAGAGAACCGCAGTTAATGTCAGAATGTCTCAACGTGTTTCATCCCACTCTCTCACTGTCTTACCCACATACTGCTTACCACACTGGCAGATAGCCAAATAGATCTCTACCGTAGATCTACAGTTGCTTCCATATGGGTTATTTAGGTCTCATTTTACAGATCTACACCACATATTCCTACTATTTCCTATTGGGCAAATATGGATCAGTATTTGCCCAGTAGAAATTAAAATATTTAGAAGCAAATACTGATCAAGAGGGATAAAATACATCTATAATATGGATTCATATTGCAGATGTATAACGATACGCTTGTCTGAAATAAGCCTTAGGGGTTGATATTTAAAGGGGTTGTCTCGCGGCAAACCTCAAAATTTTACCTTACCCCATTCCCCCTGTCACCCCCTGGCATAAAATAGCAAATTAAAGCGGTTTTTAAACCGCTTACTACTCACCGATCCGACGAAATTAGGACTTTAAAAAATCTTCTCCCAAAGATGGCCGCCGGTCCTTTCCAAGGGATGCACTGCGGTTTTCTCCCATGGTGCACCGCGGGTCTTCTCCCATGGTGCACCATGGGCTCTGTGCGTTCCATTGCCGATTCCAGCCTCCTGATTGGCTGGAATCGGCACACGTGACGGTGCAGAGCTACGATGACGACGCGGTGACCAGCTCTCCGGCACGAGCGGCCCCATTCACCAGGCAGAAGACCGCACAGCGCAAGCGGGTCTAAAAAAACAAGAAGACATCAGAATTAGACGGATCCATGGCGACGGGGACGCTAGCAACGGAGCAGGTAAGTGAATAACTTCTGTATGGCTCATATTTAATGCACGATGTACATTACAAAGAGCATTAATATGGCCATACAGAAGTGTATAACCCCACTTGCTGCTGCGAGACAACCCCTTTAAGTTACAGTTTGAGTGATAGCAACAATGCAACAACAGTGGATAAAAATCAGGACCTTTATATTATAAGTCTACAGTAGCTGTAGTTGCTTGGCTCAGCTCATTGGTGTAACATGCTAAACATATGCGAATGAATCAAGGCTATAATAACAAATCATATAGGAATTACATAGTTACCTCCCAAAACCTATCACAATTTAATAAACGTATTGAAATATGGGGATCATACCTCTAAAAGTATAATGCAAATTGAAACAAGTTACACTTTTTACCTGTCAGTTCTGACATATATTGATGAATTTATTTTTTTAGAATTTTGCCTCACTAATTATGAAATGGCTCAATACGGGTTTCCTTAGAGACTGAAATTCCTTTATTAATGTGTCCTTCAGAAAGATCAGGTCACAATTACAATTACAAGTAACACTATATTATGCAGTTGAAGTTAAATTAGCTTGTGCAAGTCAAAGATTATATTATACATAACATCTACATTTCCTGGCAGACCAAGTGTTTTCATTCATAACAATATGTGTTTGTTAAATTTGTAATTTCATGCATTAATTTGTTTTGTTTCAGAACAATGCATCTTATATTTCTGTAACAAAGACATTTCAAAATTCCATTTTTTTTTTATTTGAAATGTCACTGAAATTATCAGAGTAGAACAGTTCTGACAGGTCAATTGCCACAGATGGCAAGTTCTTTGTTAATTGTACAAGAATTTAGATACAAATGCAAAATGTCTATTCTCAGGAGAAATTTCTCTATCAATCTGCCTCAAGGAGTCCCTCAACTGAATTAATGTAGTATTTGTGAGCATAAGTTAAGAATCTACTTGTACAAATAAATCACTTCTCCTTGTTAAATATGCAAGAGTAAATGATCAGCGTTTACAGGAAATACAACAATGGCATATTTTCAGATAGAATTGCAGGCTCTAGGGTGAGGAAAGTTAAGTGAGGTGCATGGGAACAACTGCAGAATGAGGACTGCCAGAATTATATGGTTGATAATGAGACCAATTTATGGTCTGATGAACCTTTACATCCGTGATAAAAAGAGACTGTTGAAAATGTCCCACAATGGCAGATTGGTAAATTGTTTCTGGCCCTATTTTCCTGTAATTTTAGAAGAAAGAATGGTTCTGGAATATACAGTACTATTAGTATAAGCCTAAATATGGCATAGCAGCAGAAGAGTCTTACATTTTCCTGGCGCGCTATTTTAATGTGTAATAAAATATGAGCAGACTTTGCTATATACTCTGATTGCAAGAGAATGTCCAACTAATCTTGTAGGGCGAGGCAAAATCAGTGGGCTTATTTTTTGCTTTTTGACAGTTAACATCAATATCCTATGGTCTACAAAGAAATAACTGAGCATTTGGTATGCATCCCCCCAGTGTATCTTGATGGCTCTTCTGTATTTAACCCTCCCCAATCCACTGTCTGACGTCTTCCTACATTCTGATTGAAGCTTGTACAGCTCCAATGTCAGCAGACGTCCGGCAGGGTATTCCTGCCGTCTATTGCCAGCCACTCTGCTATCAGAGCCTCTCTGGTGCACACACCCTAGCTTTAGCCAGCAGATGGCACTGTTGTATAACAGCAAAAAGAGAAAGCCTTTTAGGAAACCGTGAATCCAAAATTGGTTTGGAAAGGGTTAATAACAGTGAATGCTCTGAAATTGAACCAAAATTGTTGAAGCCTTATTGCAAGTTAGGTATATTTGCCAAATTTAACAAACTTTCAGCTGCCAGCAAAAAAAGCAATCGAACAAAAACAATTTAAATAGCTCAACACGAGTAACATAACAAGTGGTTTCTCCAAATTCAACACAAAATTCCTCTTTTAATGACTATTACAGTCTCAGAATTATTCAACCCCCTGAGCAGAATAGCTCATAAGAGTACTTTTTTGATTGGATCAATCTCTCTCTCTCACTTAGAATATGTTTTAACAGTTCCAGATGCCAGGACCTTCCTTGTCCGATTCAGCAATTTTCATTTAGTATAACATCCAGCTTGGAGAAAAACCATACTTAGATTAAAAAGAACATACAACACCAGCTTGTTATTTGTCTATTATACCAAGAAACTTGATAACATTTCTTTATAACTGAAAAAAAATCTTCTGAAACATCAGATATTGAGCAAAAATGTTTTGTGTGAGTCAACATGAGAACTATGTAGCGTTCAAGAAAACTGTCAAAGAGAACAACCCTGCAATAGCCAATGATACTATCTTTACAAAACAGTTTACTCAAAACTATGATGTTTACATCAGACATCAGAAAACACTCAGAAGCAATGACATAACAAAGCATATTAGCATTACAGTATAACATTTCAATATTTATTTCCAATCTACTTGGTTACTTAGTTATGTCTGTCTCTTCTTCACTGATAAGTAAATAGCTCACAATGTAATTTGAGCTTGGACTATGTGGTTTTCTGTGATAATTGTTTACTAATCATCAGACATTGTTCAATTACTAGAGGCATTGTGGAGAATTACAAGGCCATAAGGTAATTTTGAACTTTTTGACAACAGACATAGGCTACTTTCAAATTTTGTAGATCTTCTTGCCTTGATTAATTGCTAATTAGACAAATGGACACAGTTTTCTTTACATTTTTCAATGGCTTTTCCTATAATGATAAAGTAGGGCATGCAATACTATGTTGCTGGCAAAGCATATGGCAAAGGATTTTTTTTTTGCGTAAGGGGGTTGCTTTGGCATCTGGAAGCAAGATATAATGCTAAAGTTTTAAATCAAATTTTTTATTGACATTTTGAATTTTATAACAAACAACGACATGCTATAAGAGTATAAGACAACGTCTCCAGTAGTAAATAGAGATCATGAATAAGCAAAAAATAGTTCCTTGAGATACCAAATGCTCAATTTTAGTGCAGAGACGAAAAGGTCAACGGTATTAATAACCATTGGAAAGGGAGATCCACATCCGGGGTCGGCCCCAGACGGGATATCTCTGGGTCCAATCCAATATCCAAGAACATAAAACAAAAAGGGGGGGGGGGGACAGATACAGTAGGGAGCTCACTACGAAGGATAGGGTCGGGAGGGGAGATTTAGGGTGGGGGGGGGTAGGGAACAGTAGGGGGGTCGTCTCGTGCCACCCCGGTCGCAGTCTCTCACGCAGTCCATTCCCAGCGAGACAGAGCATAACCAAACCGAAGAGACCCGGTAAGACCCGGGGGTCCTCCTCCAATCGTGAGGGCCGAGCTTTGGGGGGGTGATGTAATAAAATGATGTGATAGTGACAGTGTTGCTAAAGATAATAGTAAAGCTATTAATAATAATGTTAAAAATAATAAAAGATAATAAAAATCTTGATAAGGGGGATCAAAAGTCCAGATACCAGAACGACATGCGGAAGGGTAGGGGAACTGGTGCCATCTCACGAGGTCCCGGGGGCCTCCTGGGCTTGGCCTATATCCCTCCTGATGGCTCGCCAAGGGCTCCACGTCTCCAAGAATTTCTCGTGGGAACTATTGGCATAACTGCTCAGCTCCTCTAAGCTGGCCAGGAGGTCAACCCTCTCTTTCCATTTGGTCAAGGAGGGAGGATCCTTCCTGAGCCAGAGAAGAGGGATGAAGGACTTAGCAACATCTATCAAGAGTGCTATCAGTTTGTTCCTCTGCGGGTGGAAGGTAGTGGACGGTCTCCACAGAAAAACCACTTCAGGGGAAAGGACCAGCCCCGGTGCTAGCCTACTCAGCACGCACCCAACCTCCCTCCAGAAGGGAGCCAACACCGGACAGTCCCACCATAGATGAAGATAGGAGCCGGGCCCAGAGTCACACCTCCAGCAAGTTCCCTTAGATGTAAGTTTGTGGTCCAACAGCCACTGGGGAGTTCTGTACCATCTAGACAACAGCTTATAGTGTGATTCCTGCGAAGTGACACATGGGGAGGCGCCAAATGAATTGCTGAGGATAACCCTCTTATCACCCTCTGACAGAGAAATCTTGAGCTCCTTCTCCCAGGATGTGATGAACGCGGGTTTATAGTTTCGTGGGGGAGATACAAATTGCTTACGGATGACAGCGAGTTTCCTCTTAACTTTGTTTTGATCTTTGAGAGAGTTCTCAAAATTAGTCAGGGGTCTGGTTGACCTATGCATAGTTAGAAACTTCCTGAAGATATGCTCTATATGCATTGACACGAGAAAAGGAAGCTTATGCCCGGGCACCAGAGCCTCCAAAATCTCCGAGGGGGGCAGGTGAGCCCGCGTTTGTAAGTCTGCTAGTATTCTATCAGAGAGGGTCCGCCAACCACTTATGGAGCAAGGGTCTAGTTGAAGTCCCATTACCAAATGTAGAGCATTTAAAGGAATGAGAGGCGAGGGCGGAGGTGCTAGTTCATCTCCCAGCCTAAGCCAGGTCTCCATGACCCCTCTTAAGAGGGGGCCACCTCTCCCTCGTCCCCGTAGAATCTGCTTCGGAAACCACAAATCTCCCAGAAGAGTGGGTCCGTGAGATAGTAGAGCAAGATCCTGTACCATATGATCCTTGATTGGGTACACTAGCTCCATCCAGAGACCAAGCTGGGTAGACAAGTATAAGTCCCTGGGATTAGGCAGATCTATTCCCCCGTCCGTCCTTCTCTTCTCTAGCAAACTGTGAGCCAGTCTCGCCCTTCTGCCCCTCCAGACATAGTTCAGGATTATTGAGCGTAATGACTTAAAGAAAGAGTTAGGTATATGGATCGGGAGGAGACGTATCCTATATAAGAAAATTGGCATGACGTAGGAATGAAGAATATTCCTTCTCCCTAGCCATGACAGAAAAGGAAAGTCGTATGAGCGCAACAGATTCTTTATCCTAGGCAGGAGGGGAGCGAAATTAGCCGAGAATAAATCCTCTACTTTCTTAGTTAATCTAATGCCCAGGAATTCAATGTCTGCTGTAGCCCATGTGAAGGGTGAGTTTGACTGCAATGCCCGTCTCTGGCTAGCTGAGATCGAAATGCCCAGGACCTGTGATTTTGAATAGTTTACTTTAAAATTAGATAAGGAACCGAACTCCTCCAACAGCGTGGTGAGACGAGGCAGGCCTTCCTCTGGGTTAGAAACCAAGAAGACAATGTCGTCTGCGTACGCGGCCAGGGAGAGGGTTTTCTGTCCTATTTTTAGCCCTCGGATGTTCGTATCCAGCCGCACTTTCTGCAAGAACGGCTCAAGGGCGAGAATAAATAGGGAGGGAGATAGGGGACATCCCTGACGCGTGCCATTACTGATGTTAAAGGAAGGTGATAGGATCTCGTTAATTTTTATTTTGGCATATGGTGAGGCGTAGAGAGAGAAAATGGCGGCAATGAAAGTGGGCGGTATTTTAAATTGGGAGAGCACTGTTTGTATGTAGAGCCAGTCGACCCGGTCAAAGGCTTTTTCGGCGTCAGAGCCTACCAAAGCCAGAGGGGTGTTAGAGATTTGTGCGTGATTTATAGCGTATAAGAGTCTGATTGAGTTATCTCTGCCCTCTCTTCCTCTGACGAAGCCAGCCTGCTCCTCCTTTATAAGGGATGGGATGTAGCTATCTAGTCTTTTTGCAAGAAATTTGGCCCACATCTTCACGTCAAAGTTAATTAGAGAGATGGGCCTGTAGCTCCCGCAAGCTTCAGGGTCTTTATTCTCTTTGTGAATTAACGTAATGTGCGCTTCCTGCGCCTGTTTAGGCAGAGCGCCTCCTTGCATCAGGGAGTTAAACAATTCTGTTAAATGCGCAGTCAGGCATGATTTAAAGACTTTATAATAGGCGGCAGGAAGGCCATCAGGGCCAGGGCTTTTGCCCGAGGGGGACGAGGTCAGGATGTCTTCCACCTCCCGAGCGGAGACTGGCTTCGTCAGAGTCTCAATCGCCTCTTCGCTCAGGCAGGGGAGATCTAACTCGTCCAAAAAAGCCTGTATCCGAGTGAGAGCTGTCTGTCTCTCTTCCGGAGTGTAGGGGGGTTTAATGTTATACAATTGGGAGTAAAACGCTTGAAACTCCTCCGCTATATCCTTTGAGGAAGTAACGGTCCCACCCGCATCAGTTTTTAAGGAGCTAATGAAGTTCCTTTTTTGGGCTTTCTTGATAAGGGCTGAGGTCCACTTACTCCCTCTATTACCCTGTATGTATACAGTTTTTTGTAAATGCAAGTATTTTTTGTTGTATTTTTCATCAAAGTCTTTTTTCAACTCCCTCCTGAGACTGGTAAGCTTATCTAAAGAGGCCTTGCATTGGGAGCTTTTCGCAGCTTGTTCTAGTTTGGTAATTTGCTGTAGCTTTTCATCTGTCTCTTTTTGAAGTTTTTTCTTAATTCTAGCGCTCAACGCGATTAACAAGCCTCTCATATAGGCCTTGTGAGCCTCCCATGTCATAGGCACTGAGACCTCAGAGGATTTATTCAAATGGAAGAATTCCTCCAAGCGGGTCCTGAGGTATTGCCTATCCTCTTCAGCGTCCAGGAGTGCTGGGTTTAATCTCCAGATCCATTCGCGGGGGGGGGGTATGGGTAAAGTCAATGCAGATGTGGAGTGGGGCGTGGTCGGAGACCAGGATGGAATCTATTTTAGCCCCCCTGAGTGAGCCCAACAGGGATGAATGGATAAGAAAATAGTCAAGGCGTTGGAAGGAATGGTGGACATGGGAATAAAAGGTAAAGTCTTTCGTAGCTGGGTTGAAATGTCTCCATGCATCCACCAAACCCAACTCCGAGAGACTGCGGTATAGGCGCCTCAGCTTAGTTTGAGACACGTGGGACTTTCCAGTCGACGCGTCTAGGATAGGGCTTAGAGTCAAGTTCAGATCACCTCCCAGGAGAATAGGGCCCTCTGCAAAATACTTCAGGGTCTCGAGCTGTCCTAGCAACCACGGCACCTGCCCCACATTGGGAGCGTACAGATTGGCGATTGTCACTTTTTGATTTTGAAGTTTACCTCTTAAAAAGAGGACTCTTCCCTCCTCGTCCGAATGTTGAGCCTCACACATAAAAGCTACCGAGTGGTGGAACAGAACAGAGACTCCCCTAACAGTGGATGTTGGATGCGTGCTGTGGTATGCCTGCCCAAACTGTTTCCCAGGGAGTGATAGCCGCCTATTTCCCCTGAAGTGGGTTTCCTGCAGAAAAGCAATTTTAGTTCCATACCTTCTCAGCAGCAGCGCTATGTGATGCCTCTTGGACGGGGAGTTCAGTCCCTTCACATTCCACGAGGTCCATTTCAGTGGGTCGCTCATGTCAAGACGGTCGCTGGCAGGCCTAGCTTCGGAATACGCGGGAGAAAAGGAGACGTTAATCTCAGATGGGAGGAGTCAGAAGCCCCTTCAATATGTAGGGGCGCTCACCCGGATGAACGAGACTGGTTGGTCAAGGGAGAGAGGTCTGGGACAGAGGACAACACTGGGGAGAGACTGGGCGGGTGAGGGGGCACACACTTGACAGAAACAAAATGGGTGAAAACTTTTGAGTAGGCCAAACAGAGAACGAATAGACGGACAAGTTAAGTTCCACTCTTACCGTGAAGGGAGCTACAGGCTCTCACGGCTACCTGTCCGCCTAAATGTGAGAAAATGGGGGAAGGGAGGGGGGAAGGAAGATGTGAGGCGGGTTGTACGGCCCTTATGGGTATAAAGACCGATCAACTGTAGATAGCCTGAACCACAAGGGTCCAGCGGGGTCTTTTGAAAGCAAACAGCCCCGAGGGAGGGTTGGGAAGACCCGTATCCCCTCCCGGGAAAGCTAAAGATTAAGTACAAACCAAGCAAAGGGGCAATTAAACAATTGTCACAACTAAACAAAAAGCATCATCATAATTTGACAATACAACACCGTATCATCGACGACGGGGTCACGCGGGAGCCAAAACCCGAATGTCGGCTCGGCTTCGCACAGGCCCATTCAAAACCATGTGTAACAGTCCGTATGGGCCCAGCCTGTAAAAAAGGTACATATTAACATTATCAACCGAAGATTCAAGTGTCCTCGTTATTGCAGGGGTCTTTTGCTTTCTTGCGCTTCCCCCTCGGAGATTTAACGCTGGAAGCAGGTTGCCAAGCATCCGGCGGCGGGAGTATTGGTAGGTCTGGAAACCCTGGAAGTGGGAGCCAGCACGGCAGATCCAACGGGGGGATATCCAACAGGGGCCAGGCTTTATGCAGATCTTCTGGGGTACGGATGATAAGTCTGCGCCCTCCCACGGTAATCCCGAGCCCAAAAGGAAACAGCCAGGCATAACGCAGTTCTTTTGCCCTGAGGGCCTCCAGCAGCGGGCGCAGGAGTCTCCTCTTGTACAGGGTGGAGGGAGCCAAGTCCTGAAAAAATTGCAGTGCGTGCTCACCATACTTTATCCCATTGTGCCTTCTCGCCGAGTTTAAAATGGCAAGGGTGTCTTGATGGGAGACCATTTTACAAATAATGTCTCTAGGTCGCTCGTTTACAGGAGGCGGGGGTCTGAGAGCCCTGTGAATGCGCTCAATCCCCATTTGAAGCGACTTCCCAGGACCCAGTAAAAGCTCAAAGATTTCAGCTCCTACCTTAAGGAGGGAGTCTGCCTCAAATGACTCGGGGAGCCCCTTTATTCTCACATTGCACCTCCTGCTACGGTTCTCCAGGTCTTCTTGGGCTATCATGGCGCGGTTTAGGTGCTCATGTTGGTCTTTCAACACCTGCGTCACAGCACGGGCATGAGCTGTAATGGCGGAGGAAGAGGCCTCTAAATCTTCCACCCTGCGCCCCAGATGCTTCACATCCTCTTTAATTTCGGCAAGATCAGAAATTAGAGGCTTCAGGGCGTTAGCGAGGAGCTGCTTCATAAAGCCTTTGGATATGACTTCGTTGTCCTCTTCTTCATCAGAAGAGGACTCCCCTCCCGTCTCCTTACTAATTCCCGGCGCTGCACCCTCGTGGGACGGCGCCATCTTGGCCGGCTGGCGCGGGGACCGCGAGTCCCGTTCCTTCAGGAACCGCTGCATCCCTACTTGGTTCTTCTGCGCCCGAGGGGTGCTCAGCTGATCCCCGCTCCTCTCCTTCATCGGTTTCGGCATCTTAGTTGTGTATAGCTGCTGGAGGGACCCCGCAGGACTACCTTGCAGACAGAGCGCTTGACTCAGGCAGCCATCGCGCTCGGAGGTCAGGCTCCGCCCCCCTAATGCTAAAGTTTTAATTATAACAAAGATATATATTTTTTGACAGTAGATTATTGTGCATGGCAGAAGACAGTGCTCTCCATTCAGCAGGAGCAATGTCAGTTTAGGGCAGGGCAGACAGACCATCGAGACACTGAGCTATAAAATAAATATATTGTATGTACCATAGCCTTCAGGATTTGTGTTTATTACTGTGTGGGAGAGGTACTAAGCAGACTCTTTGCCCTGGGTGAAGGAATACCTAGCTTCATCCCTGGTGTAAGTCCCTTAAAGAACAAACAAAACCCCTGAAAACAACAGATACAAAATAAGGAAATAGAAAAAATGAGTCAACAAAGAAAATGTATTGCTTAAACTTCTTCAGACTTTAACATTCATCTGCAAACAGACTAGCTGTAAGATGCAATAGATCTTTCCTTTTGTTTATACAGCTATACCTAGAGAGATCATAATCATCAAATCTTGGGAAAAAATCAGGTAGTGAAAATTTACTCAAAAATAAATAAGAGCCTACCAATGCCAACAGAGTTTACAGGAGTTTAATGGGAGCCTGTCACATTGAGAATGCAGTCCATTCTGCAGGCAACACATTATAGAGCAGAAGAAGCTGGTCAGATTGATATTTTGTGGGAAAAGATTCAATATAACTAGTAAATTCTTCAGTTAAACTTCCGCTCATTATAGGTTTAGGAGTCCAGTGGGCGGTCCTGCTCAGTGATTGACAGTTATTTATATATGCCTACTCATATAGGCAGGACTTTCAATCACTCGTAAAACCACCCACTGAACTCCTATGCCCAAAATGAGCATAGATTTAAAATATTACATATATTTAGTATATATTTATATATATAATTAGTAGAGATGACCGAGCACCAAAATTCTCGGGTGCTCGTTACTCGAGTCGAACTTTCAGTGATGCTCGAGAGTTCGTTTCGAGTAACGAACCCCATTGAAGTCAATGGGTGACTCGAGCATTTTTGTATATCGCCGATGCTCGCTAAGGTTTTCATTTGTGAAAATCTGCAAAACACAAGAAAGTGATGGAAACGACACAGAAACGAATAGGGCAGGCGAGGAGCTACATTTTGGGCTGCATCTCAAGTTCCCAGGTCCCACTATTAAGCCACAATAGCGGCAAGAGTGAGACCCCCCCCCCCCCCACTGTCAGCGTAAAGATCGTTCTCCTCTGCCACAGCTGTAACAGTTAGCCCATTGAATTCAATGGAGCCGGCAATGGGTTGCCGGCGTACGCGGGATGAATTGTCGGGAAGGGCTTAAATATATAAGCCCTTCCCTACAATTCATCCAGAAATGTGTAAAAATAAAAAATATATATATACTTACTTGGTCCCGGCAGAACGATGTTAGCCCATTGAATTCAATGGAGCCGGCAATACAGCCGACTCCATTGAAAGCAATGGGCTGCCGGCGATCGCGGGATGAATTGTCGGGAAGGGGTTAAATATATAAGCCCTTCCCTGCAATTCATCCAGAAATGTGTAAAAATAAAATATATATATATACTTACCTGGTCCTGGCAGACGGTGTTCAGCGCGGCAGGCTGCAGTTCTCCTGAACTGCTCTGAACATCTGTGAGTAGTATTCAGCAGCCGGGGATTTAAAATCCCCGCCTGCTGAATGAGATGCCTCTGATTGGTCACAGCCTGACCAATCAGAGGCATCCCTCACTCACACCCATTCATGAATTCATGAATGGGTGAGTGAGGGCTGCCTCTGATTGGCTCAGCGCAGGGACAGCTGAGAGCTGCCCCTGAGCCAATCAGAGGCAGCCCTCACTCACCCATTCATGAATTCATGAAAATAATGATCAGGAGGGCGCTCCAGCTGAAAACCAATGCACAATAATAAGGGTGGGTAAACCGGTGAATATATGCGACTTACCCGGTGATAAGTGAGGACTGGACTGGCCCCACTATCACCTCCACATCCAAGCGATCCTGTTGTAATTTATATATATACGCAGGTATATATATAAATAGGTGGTGGGGATTCGTTGCGCCAATCCAGGGGGGCTGGGTCTGGAGAGCTGCTGATGATGGTGGGTGCTATTGGCAAATAGTACCCACTGCGGATGAGCCAGAGAGGTTGCACGTGAGTGCAAAAAAATGCATCAGCGCTGCTTACAGGGGTCTGTAATCGCACAAAGAATCCACCGAGTAGTAATAACAAAAAAGGATTCTTTATTTGGACGCACACGTCCATCAGTGCAACGCGTTTCGTCTAAACAGACTTTGTCAAGCACACAAATACTATGCTTTTTGTGTGCTTGACAAAGTCTGTTTAGACGAAACGCGTTGCACTGAAGGACGTGTGCGTCCTAATAAAGAATCCTTTTTTGTTATTACTACTCGGTGGATTCTTTGTGCGATTACAGACCCCTGTAAGCAGCGCTGATGCATTTTTTTGCACTCACGTGCAACCTCTCTGATTCATGAATTCATGAATGGGTGTGAGTGAGGGATGCCTCTGATTGGTCAGGCTGTGACCAATCAGAGGCATCTCATTCAGCAGGCGGGGATTTTAAATCCCCGGCTGCTGAATACTACTCACAGCTGTTTAGAGCAGTTCAGGAGAACTGCAGCCTGCCGCGCTGAACTCTGTCTGCCAGGACCAGGTAAGTATATATATATTTTTTATTTTTACACATTTCTGGATGAATTGCAGGGAAGGGCTTATATATTTAACCCCTTCCCGACAATTCATCCCACGATCGCCGGCAGCCCATTGCTTTCAATGGAGTCGGCTGTATTGCCGGCTCCATTGAATTCAATGGGCTAACATCGTTCTGCCGGGACCAGGTGAGTATATATATATTTTTTATTTTTACACATTTCTAGATGAATTGCAGGGAAGGGCTTATATATTTAAGCTGTTCCCGACAATTCATCCCGCGTACGTCGGCAGCCCATTGCTTTCAATAGAGCCGGCTGTATTGCCGGCTCCATTGAATTCAATGGTCAGTGCTCGTTTAATCGAGACGAGTACCGTGTGGTGCTCGTCTCGAGTAACGAGCATCTCGAGCACCCTAATACTCGAACGAGCATCAAGCTCGGACGAGTATGCTCACTCATCTCTAATAATTAGTTATACTGAGTCTTTTCCCAAATATATGTACGTCAATCTGCTCACCTCCCCTGCGCTATAACATGCTGCCTGCAGATTGGACTGCATTTTCCATGCGGTGGGGTCCTTTAAAGGAATGTCCACCTTCAAAGCTACTGTTTTTATTGCTCAGATGCATTTAAAATGAAAATGAAGCAACGTTCTCTTGATTAAGCATTTGTCCACAGACCTGTGTGTATTCATGGTAGCATACTACGGACATTCTAGTTCTGCAGTCATATATACTTGTGGTCTTTTCTTGTTAAAAATTCTGTAAAGAATTCTAAATAACACAAGCATTAAGTAATCTTTCTGTATTTTGCGAGAATAGAACTTACAAAGATATCAGACCATATATGTTTCTTCATGATATCTGTGTGGTTATACTGAACAACTGTAAATTCTGAATATAACAGAATTCACACAATTATTTTGATAAATACCTGAAGTCAAGTTTTCCATAGCCTGTTAGAGCAGTAATTACATTTGACATACAGAAAATGAGAGGTGGATCATGTCAGAATATTTTCACATAGCACAAAATACACTATTAAATAAAGTAAATAATTTCATTTTTCAAATGAACAAGAATGTGCAAAATAATAGCATTTTATAATGGATAATAAAATATGCAATGGACTGCTACAACAGCAGAACAAATATGATACAGAATAACATGGTTGAGAATTTGTAAATATCATGTGCAAATGATAGCTAGGCAATTATAAATCATATGTACTGCTATAATAAGCTAAACTAGATGTCATTACTTAATAATAAAATCCACAAATTTCACAATTTCTTCATTAAGAACCAGCGGCTGGGAGTGTCCCTATTATTATTATCATTATTATTAAAGGAGCTGGTAATGAATGCTCGAAATTTGAATACTTAATCAAAAACTTCTTGTCGATCAATATGCTTTTAAAAGTGGATTGCTTGTAGTAAGCACTGCAGAAAAGTCTAACAGCATTACTCATTTTAATGAGTATTTGCACCTGCCCATTTATTTCACCTATTTTTTTTATGCAAAACTGAATTTATCACCTAAATATTTATTAAAAGCCATAAGGTTTTTGTTATTTTCTACTTTTCCATCTACACAGCCATACAAGCACTTGTTCATTGTGTGGTGAGTAGAGTTGAGCGAGAGAGACGAACCTAGGAAAAAAAAAAGTTCAGCACCCAGTGTCCCACATACAAAAATGCTTGAGTCTCCCATTGTAGTCAATGGGGTTTGTTACTTGAGTAGAGCTCTCGAATTTTACGACAAGGTCGACTCGAATAACGCGGACTTGAGCATTTGGGTTCTCGCTCATCTCTAGTGTTGAGCTAAAGTTTTTATTGGAACCATTTTGAAGTACATACAATGTATAATTTTTATTCATTTTTTGGGGAAGACAGGGTGATAAAGTACATCAACTTTGCCAGATTGTTTTTTATTATGTGGTATAGACGACAAGTTAACTTTTTCTGCAGGTTGGTCTGAATGCAATGCAAACATTATATATTTTCCCAGGTTTTTCTAGTTCTGCACCCTTTCTTTGAAAATAATTTATTTCTGCCATGGCTTGTTTTTTGTGTGACAAGCTGTAGATTTGATTGATACCATTTTGGAGTAGATACAACTTTTTTGATCTCTTATTGCACTTTTAGGAGTCATAATGAACAAAAACAGCAAATGGTTTTGTTACTTTGAATATTGTTATGTCATGTAGCTGTAATGTTATGAAATGTGTTGCTGGGAGTAGTTTTTGTTATCTGATTGACATCCATTTATTTAGTTTTGTGTGATTTCATATCAACCATGAATAAGGACCCACAGAGGTCCAAAACATGTTGGTCTGTGTTGTTTTTACAAATGGCCCAACCATGTTTTTAGATGGATTTCAATAAAGTTGGATAATTTTATTTTTATCCTGGTACTGGGACTTTTTGGATGTTTGTCCATGTTTACACTGGAACACTTTACAGAGTGAGTAGAAATCACAGAAATCTTGACTCATAAGGAAACAGGGTTTGAAATGCAGAATTTGTGGTTACCTATAGTTCTCTCAATAGCTAACACTAAGAAGCCACAAGCATACAAGACAATCCTCTTTTAATATAAACTGAAACTTAAAATTGTAGACTGTAACAGATCTGTTTTTACCAAAAACTTTGTCTACTATCATGCATTGTCAGGTTTTATATTGTGGTGTTTTTCCATGGGAATTGTTTTTACCTGTGCCAACATAGCTGGAAACGACCCTTAGCCATTATGTCACTCAATTGATGTTCATCTGTGGTTACTTAACAAGGTGACTCCGTCAATCTTCTTGTAAGTTTGCTCATCATTTCCTATATACAGATTTATCTTTTATTTATTTGCCTTCATGGTTGTTTATGACTTTTAATGGTTAATTTTGTGGTTTTACATACCCATTATTACAATACTCAACATTTTCAGACTAGCATTTTTGCTTTTCATCTAGCTGTTCTATGATGGAAACAGCAGTTTTTCTGCCAATAGAAATGCTTTGACACTGAGGATATTTAGTTTTAACCAATTTCTAATTTTTCCATCTTTATTATGTTTTTTTTACACTGGAACAAAATCGCAGATTGCAGCACTTTTGATGGAACTAATATAGCTCTTTTTTTAACATAATTCGACATTGTAGTAAATATGAGATTGAGAAAAACAGAAAAAACATCTGTTTTCATCTGATTTACTGTCAGTGCTTTTGTAAACCGGATCCACAAAAAAAAGGCTAGTGTGAACTCTGTCTAGGAGTTCAATTGCTTCCTTTATGTCTGCATTTGCCATTTTGATACAGCAACTAATAGAATGACGATTACAGCAGGTTTTAGCTACACTGTATACTATCATATACTACCCTAATAAAAAGCAAGGGACAGATGAAAGAGTTTAAAGGGGTTGTCCCGCGCCGAAACGGTTTTTTTTTTTTTTAACCCCCCCCCCCCCCCCCCGTTCGGCGCGAGACAACCCCGATGCAGGGGTTAAAAAAACAACCCGCACAGCGCTTACCTGAATCCCGGCGGTCCGGCGTCTTCATACTTACCTGCTGAAGATGGCCGCCGGGATCCTCTGTCTCCGTGGACCGCAGGGCTTCTGTGCGGTCCATTGCCGATTCCAGCCTCCTGATTGCCTGGAATCGGCACGTGACGGGGCGGAGCTACACGGAGCCGGCATTCTACACCAGCGGCCCCATAGAAGACTGCAGAAGACCCGGACTGCGCAAGCGCGGCTAATTTGGCCATCGGAGGGCGAAAATTAGTCGGCTCCATGGGAACGAGGACGCCAGCAACGGAGCAGGTAAGTATAAAACTTTTTATAACTTCTGTATGGCTCATAATTAATGCACAATGTACATTACAAAGTGCATTATTATGGCCATACAGAAGTGTATAGACCCACTTGCTGCCGCGGGACAACCCCTTTAATTGCAGGATATGAATATACAATATTTGTATAGTCTATAACCATCAAGATGCATAGGTTGGGATCAGAGGCGTAAATTGAAGCTCCTGGGCCCCAATGCATAACCGTAAGAGGGCCCTCAACTATAATGCTTTATTCATAGTACTGGGCTCCCTATACGGAGAAGAGAGGCCTTATGGGCCCCCTAAGGCTCATGAGCCCAGGTGCAATCGTATCCTCTACATCCCCTATAGTTTTGCCAGTAGTTGGGATAGTAGCTGTATATACAAAAGAACAAGATATTGTTAAGAAGAAGAGATGTATGTGCTGTCTAATTAATGATTGTAGAATGTCATTCTGTCTAAAAAAAACTATCAAATTTTTACAAAAATATTGTTCACCATGACTTTTCTATATTACTAAACATGGATGTAATAACACATAGACACCAGTGCACTATACAAGTTCCCTTCCTTCATATAAAAATGCTGTTTTGGCATATGCACAACAACACAGCTGCCTTTAGAAAAGAATTGAACAGTAGCCAGCTGTTCTGTAACTGTGTTAGCCTGGAGCCCTCATGAGAAATATTTTTTTTTCCTAGAAAATAAATTATAACATGTCTAAGTGGTGCCTGACAAAGCTAAACAGGAGACATGCTGCTCTATTGCAAATTCAGCAGCAGTCTCTAGATACATAGAAAGACAAATAAAACCACTTCATCAAAATCAGTCACAGAAATTCAGTAATACCCAGGGGAGGCCGCTGAGCTCTAATTACCAATCAATTTCAGCAACTTTTTGTCCAACCTGCAAGTCCCCTCAAGCACTGTCACTCTGCTTTGCCAGAAACATCTGCAGAATTTATGAAACAACCTGATATTGAACACTGGACCACAGGAGGAAGAGGCTTATGGCAAATATCATTTAAACATCATAAAATAACACAATACACAAGCTGTTTGACACCCGCAAGAATGCTGAGAAGTATACAAAATATACCGTATATCTGAGATATTTATATATTCACATATCGGCTGTGCCAACAAAGCAATCTGCTCTTTCATATACATATAATATGATATACAATGAGTAGTGTCTCATAGCCTCATAGCATCAGTATTTTACCTTTCAGATTTTCATTTTTCTTGATTCTATTTTTTTTTTATAATAGGGATTTATTATAAAAAATTTAATCTTGCAGTAAATATTGCATGCATAAGAATGATCTTCAGTAACATTCCTTTTCTCTGGCAGTAATAGAACCCGGTGGTGTTGGTTTAATATATATCTTGAATTATTGAAAGGCTATAGAAATAGGTGTTTATATGCACATTTTTTTCAGCATTTTAAAGCACACAAAAAAACATAGTGTCAGGATTTGAATCGGCGACTTCACATCCTCCGGGTGAGGCTTCTGCTGATTGAGCTGTTCAACATGCTTGATAGCTTCCCTGAGTCCTGAAACCTTGTTCCTCATCCCTCATCTCCTGTTCCTTGTTTCCGGTTTAGTTTTTCCCTTTCTAAGTCCTCCCTGTGTCTTGTCCCTCTCCCTGTCCCTTCATGCATTACGTGATTATTATGCTCCACTGCCGGGATCAAGCTTCATCTCCAAAACCTGCTCCTCTCCTGCAAACTGCGACTATCTGTTAATAACCTCCAGCTCTCCTCCTGACAATGCTACTCACCTCCTCCATTTGTGCTGCAAACCGTAATTACTTGTTAATGAACTCCAGCTTCCTCCTGACTACTCTCCAGACCTGCACGCCTAGTACACCTGAGGCTCCAACCTAGCACCTGAAACACTACAAAATAATCACACCCACAAGGGAGTCCATAGTAACCACCCTGAGGAAACAAGTTAAAGAGCTCAAGAGTTTTGTGCCTCCTATCAGAAAAAATTTTCTGGACTACAGACATTTCTCAAACTCCACAGATCTACCAGACCACTGCCTCCTTTTTAGAAATTATTAGGAGATAGAAGACTAACTTGGAGGAGAACCACGTCCTTAAGAAGGAATTTTGTGGTGCCGCCAGTCCTTTCCAAACCTGCCTTCCTCATCTCTTGGGAGAAGGAGCTGCATATGTCTTTCTTTGAAAGATACAAATCTTATTCTTAGGACCGCACAGAGTCATTCTGCTTGTATTTAGTCATTCAGCTGAGAGCTGCCCCTGATTGGTCCCTGTGCTGAGCCAATCAGAGGCAGCACTCACTCACCCATTCATGAATTCATGAATGGGTGTGAGTGAGAGCTGCCTCTGATTTGTGAGGCTGTGACCAATCAGAGGCAGCTCATTCAGCAGGCGAGGATTTTAAATCCCCGGCTGCTGAATACTACTCAGAGCAGTTCAGGAGAACTGCCGGCCGGCCGCGGCTGAACTCCGTCTGTCGGGACCAGGTGAGTATATATAGTTTTTTTGTTTTTACACATTTCTAGATGAATTTCCGGGAAGGGCTTATATTTTTAAGCCCTTCCCGAAAATTCATCGTACGATCGCCGGCAGCCCATTGCTTTCAATGGAGCCAGCTGTATTGCCGGCTCCATTGAATTCAATGGTCAGTGCTTGTTTAATCGAGACGAGTACCGCGTGGTGCTCGTCTCGAGTAACGAGCATCTCGAGCACCCTAATACTCGAACGAGCATCAAGCTTGGACGAGTATGCTCGCTCATCTCTAGTCTTTATCTGTTTGTCTTTGTTTGATAATTAAGTCAGTGATAATAGGAGAGTTTGGTCTATGAGGCTACTGAGGTATTAGATGTTTTATTGCTGACTATAAGCTCGGACGAGTGTGCTCACTCATCTCTACTTACCACTATTTATATATAAAATCCGTATGCTGCCTATTTATCTCCAGGTGACCTTTTCAAAAATTTGCGTTCGTGTTTTTGCGGTTATGTCTGGAAACAGAAGAGGCCAAGCTTAGCATTTAGTCTTATGAGAAGAAGGAGCTCGGAGGGAGGGATTGGAATGTCATGTTTGCACAACTTCTATAGGGCCTCTCAGCTTAGCTAGTGGCTGGAATTTGTGGCGCCGGTTAAGGAACAATTACTCCATTCCTTGGCATGGGGCTCACATGGTAAAACTCTTGTGAATGATCTATGGTACCCTTTTGAAACATAGATACAGGGGAAAGATATTTAATCCCTTGCTTCGAGGCCCCTGCAAGACCTAGGATGTACTGAGGGAATCCTTGGCCCCCTCACCATCACCAGCTTCACCTAGGGTTCTAGGCAGGGAAAAGGACCATTGCTCTGCCTCTCTCTGGAAGAAATTTGATAAGCTCCAGATTAGGGACCTTCAGGCGCTTGCTCATTTAAAGACAGAAGAAATTCTCAATACCCTGGTGCTGGTCCACACTTTTTATTTTCTACAGATAGCCCATATATCTGGTGTTTTTGGAGATTTTCTCAAACTCCATGGATCTACCAGACCACTGCCTCTTTTTGAGAAATTATTAGGAGATAGAAGACTAACTTGGAGGAGAACCACGTCCTTAAGAAGAAATTTTGTGGTGCCGCCAGTCCTTTCCAAACGTGCCTCCCTCATCTCTTGGGAGATGGAGCTGCATATCTCTTTCTTTGAAAGATACAAATCTTATTCTTAGGACCGCACAGAGTCATTCTGCTTGTATTTATCACAGGAAGCGCATTACAAATTGTTAGTTAGATGGTACATGACCCCCCCAGTGGCTATATGACCATAAGATGGCATCCCATTACAGATGCAGGAGGTGTGAATCTTAGGTGGGCTCCTTCCTACATATCTGGTGGGAATGTCTGTTGGTGGCCCCTTTTTGACAGAGGGTGGAAGGAGTTCTGCAGGAACTTATGCCTCATGGGTTTGCTATAATTCCTGAGATGATTTTACTTTGGCGGTCATCTGAGCATTTCCACCACTTAAAGCATAGGTTGCCTTCCTTCTAGATGCTGAAAAAGCACTTATACTGTACCCGTGGCTCCAAAAATCTACCCCCACACTGGATCAATGGGTAGATAGGGTTGAACTACTATACAATCCCAAAGAATGTACTAGCTGGTCTAAGGGCACACATGAGCAATTTATTTCTATTTAGGATCCCTGGCGTGTATTATGTAGGGATCTTTGAGTAGTTGGAGTGATGCCTTGAGTGATGAACAAGGTGAGTCATGGTTTTCAACAAAAGGACAGTGGTTTTTGGCGGATAAGTGAGAGCTCCCCATATTCCACCTTTCCCCCACCCTCTCCCCTTATTTGCTTCTTTTTCTTATGTCTTTGTCTTTTCTGTTTATTGTCTTTATCTGTTTGTCTTTGTTTGATAAATTAGTCAGTGATAATAGGAGAGTTTGGTCTATGATGCTACTGAGGTATTAGGTGTTTTATTGCTGACTAAGTTTTAGTTTATATATGAATGTATTTTTGTACTGTGAAAAATATAACATTTCAATAAAAGTTGATTTAAAAAAAAGGAAAGCCTTACAAATGTGGCAAAGAGGCACCAACTGTGTTGCTAAGAAAAAGATTTACACTGGTGCAAAAGCTGAGGTCCAAAGAAGAACCAAAGAACTCAAGAACATCTAGTGGAGAAAAAAAGCTCAAAAAAATGGAGACATTTTGCAGATTTTCCTGATGCACGGGGTTTATATAAGCCCACAAAGGTCATCTCCGGCCCAATAAATCATGGCATACACCCTCTACGTTCATCAGATGGAACCAATCTTCTAAAGGAAAAACAAATCAATTGCACTATGTTGGAAAGAGCAGTATCATAAATAACTTAAAAAGGGTTGTCTCGCGAAAGCAAGTGGGGTTGAGCACTTCTGTATGGCCATATTAATGCACTTTGTAATATACATCGTGCATTAAATATGAGCCATACAGAAGTTATTCACTTACCTTCCCTGCGCTGGCGTCCCCGTCTCCATGGCTCCGTCTAACTTCAGCGTCTAATCGCCCGATTAGACGCGCTTGCGCAGAAGGGTCTTCTGCCTTCGGCTCGGTCTGGCACGAGCGGCATTTTGGCTCCGCCCCCTTCCACGCGTCATCGCGTAGCTCCGCCCCGTCACTTGTGCCGATTCCAGCCAATCAGGAGGCTGGAATCGGCACACGTGACGGGGCGGAGCTACATGATGACGCATAGAAGGGGGCGGAGCCAGAACGCCGCTGCTGCTGGACAGACCCGAAGGCAGAAGACCCTTCTACGCAAGCGCGTCTAATCGGGCGATTAGACGCTGAAGTTAGACGGAGCCATGGAGACGGGGACGCCAGCGCAGGGAAGGTAAGTGAATAACTTCTGTATGGCTCATATTTAATGCACGATGTATATTACAAAGTGCATTATTATGGCCATACAGAAGTGCTTAACCCCACTTGCTATCGCGAGACAACCCCTTTAACTGCAGTTCTAATGTGGCTGAAAAGGATCTCTTGCAAATCCCGTGATAACAAGTCAGGGATGAGCTTGCAGCACTGCCTAGCTTGGAGGAAGCCAGGAAAGCCATCATCCAATTAAAAAATAACAAAGCCAGCAGACCTGATGGCATCCATGCTGAAATTTTTTTTAAAAAATGGACCTGAGCTGACACAACAACTCCACCAGATGATTGAAAAAGTGTTGGCAACCGAGAAAATCCCAGCAGACTTTATGGATGCCCCTATTATCATCCTTTTCAAAAAGGGGGAAAGAACAGACTGTGGAAACTATCTAGGTATGTCCATTATAACTTCCACAGGGAAAGTCCTTGCATAAATTCTTGCAAACTGTCTTCTACCCATTTCAGAAGACATCCTACCAGAATCCAAGATTGACTTCCATCCTTCCAGAGGAACAGTGGATATGATCTTCACAGCATGACAGCTCCAAGAAAAATGCGGTGAGCAAACCAACTTACATTGACCTAGCAAAGGCATTCGACACAGTGAATCGCAATGCTCTTTGGACCATCCTCCAAAAAATTGGATGCCCTAATAAATTCATGAAATCCTGTGGTTCCTCCATGATGACATTATGGCAAAGGTCTTGGACAGTAATGGCTCCCAAAGTGACCCATTTAAAGTGAAGTCAGGCATCAAAAAGGGTTGTGTTATTGTACCATGTTAGGTGCACTGTTCAGACACAATCCTCTGCTTCTGCATCTGGCAGATGTGGGCATCGTCCTGCTCTCCCTGTTCACTGAACTTATATTTATTCTCTTCCATTACTCCTATGGTTAATTGCTTCTGGGCCTCTTGCCCAGCAGGTGCACCTTTTCTAATCACTGCCCTATATAGCTGCCCTGGGCCTTTCATACAGTGCTGTAGTGTTATTGTGTGATTCATGTCCATAATCCATGTTTAGCCGCTGCTTCAGCAGTTACCTTGTTACCTTGCTATTTGTTCATGTTCTGTGTCCTCCGTTCGTGTATCCTTGTGAGTCTGCTTCTCTGTTTATCCTTGTAAGCCTGTACCTTCTTTGTTCCTGTACTCCCCGCTATTGTTCTGCCATTTGTTTTATAGGTGTCTGTCCTGCCAGGGTCAGTCAGTGCCTAGAAGAAGACCATGGGGTCGTCCTTATAGGCAGGGGTTTCCCTCTTCTGGTTACCAGCTCAGGGCGAGATACTTTCCATAGTTTCCATCTGCATACGGGGTTTGTACATCTAGTATCTTACCTCCCAGATTGGAGTTGGCTGTCAACCGTGCTGGATGGGATCATTACCTACCTGGTAGGTTGACACAGTGCTTCCACATCTACAGTTGTTACACCCTAACTTTATTTTCCATCTTTATAGCTATGATAGTGCACCTTGTTGATGGGAAGCTTCCCAATGGCATGGAAATCAACCATTGGACAGATGGTAAATTATTTAACCTTAACAGACTAAAAGCCAAAACCAAGGTCACAACAACATCTGTTATAGAACTCCAATATGCTGATGATAATGTAGTCTGTGCTCATTTAGAAGATGATCTACAAGCTACTTTAAACATCTTTGCTGAAGCATACGAAAAGCTTGGCCTCTCACTGAACATCAAGAAAACCAAAGTGCTCTATTAGCAGGCACCAACTAATTCTTCTGCAATGCCAGAAATACAGCTTAATGGTGTACTGTTGGAAAATGTTAACCATTTCCGCTACCTTGGCAGCCACCTCTCCAAAAAAGCTAACATTGATGCCGAAATACAACACAGTCTGAGCTCTGCAAGTGCAGCCTTTTTTCAAATGAAGCAGAGGGTGCTTGAGGACCAAGGGATACCAAGATGCTTCTTTATAAAGCTATTGTCCTTCCAACCTTGTTAGATGCCTGCAAAATGTGGACCGTCTACAAACGTCACTCTCAACTCCTGGAACGATTCCATCAGCGTTGCCTTTGGAAAATCCTGCAAATCTCTTGGGAAGACAAGTGGACAAATGTCAGTGTTCTGGGAGAAGCAAAGACCTCCAGCATCGAAGCAACGACCCTTCACCATTAACTTTGCTGGACTAGCCACATTGTTCATTTACCATCTCCCAAAGCAATCACTATACTCTCAACTCAAGAACGGAAAACGGAATGTTGGTGGACAGAAAAAGTGATTTAAAGAGGGGTTTAAAGCTAACGTTAAAAAACTGTGGCATAGACATCAAGATCTGGGAAGCCCTGGCCCTTGAATGCTCAATTTGGGGATCAGATATACCAACAGCACTGTGAATTTCGAAGAAGCACAAATGGATGGCAAAAAGAAGAAATGTATTAAGAGGAAAAAATGTCAAGCCAACCCTTATCGGGACCGTTTTTCACTTGGAAACCAATGTCCCCACTGTGAATGAACCTGTGGTTCAAGAATAGGTCTCTATAGTCACCTACAGACCCACGGTTAAGCCTATATACTTGGAAGGCAATCATGCTCAGCCATGAGTGATTGCCGATGATGATGATATGATGATGCTATCTTTAGGACAGGCTATCAATGTGAGTCTTTATACCCTCACAGATCAGCAGTTTGAAAAACTTCTGATACTTGATTGAATAAAAGTTGCAATACCAGTACAGCTGCTAGTGAATGTACGACGTACAGGTCTATGTAGCAATTAGAGATGAGCGAGCACCAAAATGCTCGGGTGCTCATTGCTCGAGTCGAGCTTTCCGCAATGCTCGAGGGTTCGTTTCGAGTAACGAACCCCATTGAAGTCAATGGGCGAGCATTTTTGTATATGACCGATGCTCGCTAAGTTTTCATTTGTGAAAATCTGCAAAACCTACGAAAGTGATGGAAACGACACAGAAACTGATAGGGCAGGCGAGGGGCAACATGCAGGGCTGCATCTCAGGTTCCCAGGTCTCACTATTAAGCCACAATAGCGGCAAGAGTAGGCCCTTCCCCCCGCTAACAATTTTTACTTCCAACAAACCCTCATTAGCAAGGCACACCTTAGCTAAGCACAACACTACCTCAAACCAAGCACAATCACTGCCTGCGGGACACACCGCTGCCTCTTCTCCTTGGTTACATGCTGCCCCCCCTTCCCCCCCCGCACGACCCTGATCCGCAGCGCACACAAAAGTGCCCCTGCGCAGCCTTCAGCTGCCCTCATGCCACACGTTGGCCTCATAGCCACACCACCCTCATGTCTATTTATAAGTGCGTCCGCCATGAGAAGGAATGGGAGGCACACTTTGCAGAGGGTTGGCAGGGCCAGGCAGCAACCCTCTTTGATAGTGTGGGCGATAGCCCACAATGCTGTTGAGAATTGATAATAGATTGACGTTCCATCTTCATTCCAATCCTTTGCCACCTCTGTCAGGAGCTGCAAACGTGGGCATAAAGGGGACTCCGCTGCCAGCCCAGCACTTCTACACATCTCCACAATACAGCAATACTCGGTGTGGGAAGTATATGAGCGGGCCCTGGGTCAGCCTCTGTCCCAGCAAACACCTTGTGTGGCCCAAAGTGCTGCGAGTGACAGCAATGGGGACTCCATGTGTCCACACACTACTCATTCTGTTTGGGTGTCGGATACCTCATCGATGACGTAAGGGGTAAACCATCTGCACGCTGCACCCTACCCAAGTCTGTCAGTGTTTTGGGAACAGACAGGTGCAACTCCGCTATGGCAAGTCTGTGTGCACCCACAGCATGGGCGGCTAGCAGGAACACACAGATGGTACAGAAAGAAATCCCATTGCAGTGCCCCGGATAGCTGAGATTACGTGAGAGGAAATACATGTTGGCTGTGGCTCACGCACCATGTCTGGGTTTTTTTTCCGGGCCAGATAGGTAGAACACCGCGATGGGAAGACTTAGTGCACCCATAGTATACACAGACCCCTGTAATATTCCTGTAGCAAAGGTATAAGCTGACCCCAGTAACAGTTATGTTGCAGAGATCTAGGGAGAGTCCAGTAACATTTCATTAGCAGAAGTATAGGCAGACCCCAGTAACATTTCTGTTGTAACAGTATAGACAGAGCCAAGTTACAATTCTGTAGTAACAGTATAGGCAGAACCCAGTAACGTTTCTGTAGCAGCAGTATAGGCAGACCCCTGTAACATTTCTGTAGCAGCAGTATAAGCAGACCCCTGAAACATTAATCTAGCAGCAGTATATACAGACCCCTGTAACATTTCAGTAGCAGCAGTACAGGCAGAGCCCAGTATTTGTAACATTTCAGTAGTAACAGTTAAGACAGACCCCAGTAACATTTCTGTTGTAACAGTATAGACAGAGCCGAGTAACAATTCTGTAGTAACAGTATAGGCAGACCCCAGTAATGTTTCTGTAGCAACAGTATAAACAGACCCCTGTAACATTTCTGTAGCAGCAGTATAAACAGACCCCTGAAACATTAATCTAGCAGCAGTATATGCAGACCCCTGTAACATTTAAGTAGCAGCAGTACAGGCAGAGCCCAGTATTTGTAACATTTCAGTAGTAACAGTTAAGACAGACCCCAGTAACATTTCTGTTGTAACAGTATAGACAGAGTCGAGTAACATTTCTGTAGTTACAGTATAGGCAGACCCCTGTAACATTTATGTAGCAGCAGTAAATGCAGATCCCTGTAACATTACAGTAGCAGCAGTACAGGCAGAGCCCAGTATTTGTAACATTTCAGTAGTAACAGTACAGTCAGACCCCAGTAACAACATTTCTTTTGTAACATTATAGACAGAGCCGAGTAACATTTCTGTAGTAGCAGTATAGGCAGACCTCAGTAACGTTTCTGTAGCAGCAGTATAGGCAGACCCCTGTAACATTTATGTAGCAGCAGTATTGGCAGACCCCTGTAACATTTCAGTAGCAGCAGTATATGCAGACCGCTGTAACATTTCAGTAGCAGCAGTACAGTCAGAGCCCAGTATTTGTAACATTTCAGTAGTAACAGTATAGACAGACCCCAGTAACATTTCTGTTGTAACAGTATAGACAGAGCCGAGTAACATTTCTGTAGTAGCAGTATAGGCAGACCTCAGTAACGTTTCTGTAGCAGCAGTATAGGCAGACCCCTGTAACATTTCTGTAGCAGCAGTATAAGCAGACCCCTGAAACATTTATGTAGCAGAAGCATAGGCAGACCCCTGTAACATTTTTGTAGCAGCAGTAAAGGCAGACCCCAGTACCATTTCTGTAGAAGTAAAGGCAGACCCCAGTAAGATGTCTGTCGCCGCAGTATAAGCAGACCCTTGTAACATTTCTGTAGCAGAAGCATAGGCAGACCCTAGTACCATTTTTGTAGCAGAAGTATACGCAGACCCCCTGTAACATTTACGGGCAGAAGTATAGGCAGACCCCAGTAACATAATTGTAGCAGAAGTATAGGCAGACTTCTGTAACATTTAAGTGGCAGAAGTATAGGCAGACCCCAGTAACAGTTATGTAGCAGCAGTATAGGCAGACCCCTGTAGCATTTCTGTAGCAGCAGTATAAGCAGACCCCTGTAACATTTATGTAGCAAAAGCATAAGCAGACCCCTGAAACATGTCTGTGGTAGAAGTATAGACAGACCCCAGTACCATTTTTGTAGCAGAAGTATACACAGACCCCCTGTAACATTTACGTGGCAGAATTATAGGCAGACCCCAGTAACATAATTGTAGCAGAAGTATAGGCAGACTCCTGTAACGTTTAAGAGGCAGCAGTATAGGCAGACCCCTGTAACATTTATGTGGCAGAAGTATAGGCAGACCCCAGTAACAGTTATGTAGCAGCAATATAGGCAGACCCCAGTATCATTTCTGTAGCAGCAGTATAGGCAGACCCCTGTAACATTCACTTGCAGCAGTATAGGCAGACCCCTGTAACATGTAAGTGGCAGCAGTATAAGGAGACCCCTGTAACTTTCTCATAGCAGAGGTATAGGCAGGCAGGTAGACCCCAGTAAAATTTCTGTAGTAATAGTATAGGCCAACCTCTGAAACATTGGGATACCATGAGCATAGGCGAAGGCCGGAAAAATTAGTTGGATAAGAGTGTAGACGTGGGCCCCAAAAATTAGTGTACCAAGAGTACAAGTGTACCTCTGAAAAATTTATCAACCGAGAGGGCAGGTGAAACCCATAAACATTTTTTTTTAAATACAGCTCACTGTTGCTTAATTTGTAACAGAGCCTGGAGGCAGCCCTGTTGAAAAAATTAGTTCATGCATCAGTCTCAATACTTTTGAAACTTAGAAAAATTGTAAAAACTTTGGTAGATGGAGATGAGTCTTTTGGGCCGCAGAAAAATTGGCCGTTCAGCGCGATGACATGTTGTTTCTGGAGAAGGAGTAGCAAGAGGAGGACTAATGTCAGAGACAGATTGACAAAGATAAATGCCCCATTTTCCGGGTGATACAGAAGAGTGCTTTTATCTGCGGTTGCAGCGAAAAGATTCTTTAGGTTCCGCTGCTCTCCGCTGGTGGAGAAGAGAAGTCTGGGGAAATCCAGGCTTTGTTTATCTTTATGAGTGTAAGCATGTCAGCACTAGCAGTGGACAGGCGGGTACGCTTGTCCGAGATGATTCCCCCGCTGCACTAAACACCCTCTCTGACAAGACGCTAGCGGCAGGGCAAGCCAGCACCTCCAGGGCATACAGCGCAAGTTCGTGCCACGTGTCCAGCTTTGACACCCAATAGTTGTATGGAGCTGAGGCACCACGGAGGACGATGGTACGATCGGCTACGTACTCCCTCACCATCTTTTTACAGTGCTTCCTCCGACTGGGCAGTGGTGACGCAGTCTTGCTGGGGAGCCATAAAGCTGGCAAAGGCCTTGGAGAGTGTTCCCCTGCCTGCGCTAAACATGCTGCCTCATCTCCACACCTCCCCTGCTACCTGGCCCTTGGAATTGCGCCTGCTGCCGCTAGCGCTGTCAGATGGGAAGTTTACCATCAGTTTGTCCACCAGGGCCCTGTGGTATTGCATCACTCTCGTACCCCTTTCCTCTTCAGGAATGAGAGTGGAAAGGTTCTCCTTATACCGAGATCGAGCAGGGTGTATACCCAGTAATCCGTAGTGGCCAGAATGCGTCTAACGTGAGGGTCACGAGAAAGACAGCCTAACGTGAAGTGAGCCATGTGTGCCAGGGTGCCAGTACGCAACACATGGCTGTCCTCACTAGGAAGATCACTTTCAGGATCCTCCTCCTCCTCGTCCACAGGGCATACATGCTGAACAGATGGGAGGCAAGCAGCATGGGTACCCTCTGCAGTGGGCCCAGCTGTCTCTTTCCCCTCCTCCTGCTGCTCCTCCTCCTCCTCCAAAACGCGCTAAGATATAGACATGAGGGTGCTCTGACTATCAAGCGACATACTCTCTTCCCACCCGTCACATGTTCTGACCGCAAAGCGTCAGCCTTTATGCTTTGCAGCAAACTTCTCAGCAGGCATAGCAGAGGAATGGTGACGCTAATGATTGCAGCATCGCCGCTCACCATCTGGGTAGACTCCTCAAAGTTTCTGAGGACCTGGCAGATGTCTGCCATCCAGGCCCACTTCTCGGTAAAGAATGGGGAAGGCAGACTACCACTATGCCGCCCATGTTGGAGTTGGTATTCCACTATTGCTCTACGCTGCTCATACAGCCTGGCCACCATGTGGAGCGTAGAGTTCCACCGTGTGGGCACATCGCACAGCAGCCAGTGCTCTGGCAGATTTAACCAATGTTGCAGGGTCCGCAGGGTGGCAGCGTCCGTGGTGGACTTGCGGAAATGTGCGCAGACGCGGCGCACTTTGCCGAGCAGGTCTGACAAGTGCGGGTAGTTTTTCAGAAACCGCTGAACCACCAGATTGAAGACGTGGGCCAGGCATGGCACGTGTGTGAGGCTGCCGAGCTGCAGAGCCACCACCAGGTTACGGCCATAGTCACACACGACCATGCCCAGTTGGAGGCTCAGCGGCGAAAGCCAGAGGCCGGTCTGCTCAGTCAGACCCTTCAACAGCTCGGGGGCCGTGTGCCTCTTGTCACCTAGGCTGAGTAGTTTCAGCACGGCCTGCTGGCGCTTGCCCACTGCTGTGCTGCTGTGCCACGCCACACCGACTGCTAGCGACGTGCTACTCACATTTCTTAATTGAGAGGTAGAGGTTGCGTAGGAGGAGGGTTTAGAGGAGGTGGCATAGACCGCCGCAGATACCAGAACCGACAAAGGACCCGCAATTCTTGGTGTGGGCAGGACATGTGCAATCCCAGGCTCTGACTAGGTCCCAGCCTCCACCAAATTCACCCAATGTGCCGTCAGGGTGATACAGTGGCCCTGCCCGCCAGTACGTGTCTGTGGTTAGGTGCACCTTCCTAGTAACCACGTTAGTGAGGGCACGATTGATATTGCAGGAGACGTGCTGGTGTAGGGCTGGGACGGCACACCGGGAAAAATAGTGGCCACTGGGGACCGAGTAGCGTGGGACCGCCGCCGCCATCATAATTTTGCAAGCCTCCGTTTCCACAAGCCTGTAAGGCAGCATCTCCAGGCTGATCAATTTCGTAATGTGCACGTTTAAAGCTTGAGCGTGCGGGTGCGTGGCGGCGTATTTGCGCTTGCGCTCCAAGGCTTGCGCTAGCAACAGCTGGATGCTGCGCTGAGAGACATTGCTGGATGGGGCCGAGAACAGCGTAGGTGAGGGTTTGGGTGTAGGCGGGGAGGTGCTCATGCCTGTGTCCTGAGAGGGGGGTTAGATCTGAGTGGCAGGTTGGGTCACAGGGGGAGAGGCAGTGGTGCAACCCGGAGGCAGTGAACGGCCTTCATCCCACCTCGTGGGGTGCTTGGCCATCATATGCCTGCGCATGCTGGTGATTGTGAGGCTGGTAGTGGTGGCTCACCGGCTGATCTTGGCAGGACACAGGTTGCACACCACTGCTTGTCGGTCGTCCGCACTCTCACTGAAAAACATCCACACCTTTGAAGACCTCGGCCTCTGCATGGTGGCTTCATGCGAGGGGGTGCTTTGGGAAACAGTTGGGGAAGTCTTCGCTCTGGCCCTGTCTCTACCCCTGGCCACCCCACTGCCTCTTCCAACCTGTCCTGCTGCTGCACTTGCCTCCCCCTCTGAAGACCTCTACACAGTTGGCTTAACGAACTAGGTGGGGTCAGTCACCTCATCATCCAGCAGCTCTTCCTATGAATCCTCTGTGCGCTCCTCCCTCGGACTTACTGCCCTTACTACTACCTCACAGATAGACAACTGTGTCTCATCATCATTGACCTCCTCACCGACTGAAAGCTCTTGAGACAGTTGCCGGAAGTCCCCAGCCTCATCCCCCGGACCCCGGGAACTTTCCAAAGGTTGGGCATCGGTCATAAAAAACTCCTCAGGTGGGAGAGGAACCATTTTTTCCCAATCAAGGCAGGGAAGTTCCTGGGAGTCTGTCTGCTCAGCAGAATGTGTCATTTTCATGGAGTGAGGAGGCTGGGAGGAAGGAGGAGCAGCAGCGAGAGGATTCAGAGTTGCAGCAGTGGACAGCGTAGAAGACTGGGTGGTCGATACATTGCTGGATGCATTTTTTGCCATCCACGACAGGACCCGCTCACACTGCTCATTTTGTAATAAAGGTCTACCACGTGGACCCAAAAATTGTGATATGAAGCTGGGGTCCCCAGAAACTTGCCTCTCTCCTAATCCCGCATCAGCCGGCTGCAATTCACCTGGACCAGGAACTCGGCCTGTGCCACACCCTCACTTGGACCTCCACGTCCTCGTCCGCGTCCACGTCCACATCCTCTAGGCCTACCCCTACCCCTCAGCATGGTGTATTACCAATAGAGCAGACACAGAGCGGTCTGAATAATTATGCAATTAGTGGCGTGCAGTTGGAGGCTGACAGCGGTTATGTTATGCACACTGCAGTCCGCAAAAAAATTATATGCTAGGCTGCAAAAAGGCCTAGCTGGGTAATAGTGAGCCACTACAACTCCCTGCGGACACGCAGTAAAATGCACATAGTCACAGTTAGCCCTAAGAAGAAGTTTTTTTTCAAATTTTTTTGAAAAAGCAAACAGCCTAGATAGCGTGTATATGTCTTTCCCTCTATCAGCGGCTGTGCACAGAGCCATGTAAAAAAGGAGGCAATTATTGGCCTGCACTTGGAGGGTCACAGCGGTTATGTAACACACACTGTAGGCCGAAAAAATTATACGTTGGGCTGCAGAAAGGCCTAGCTGGCTAATAGTGAGCCACTACAACTCCCAGCGGCCACAACAGTAATGGACACGGTCACAGGTAGCACTAAGGAGGAGTTTTTTTTCAGATTTTTTTGAAAAAAAAAGCAGCCTAGATAGCGTGTATATTAGAGATGAGCGAACGTACTCGTCCGAGCTTGATACTCGTTCGAGTATTAGCGTGTTCGAGATGCTCGTTACTAGAGGCGAGTACCACGCGATGTTCGAGTTACTTTCACTTTCATCTCTGAGACGTTAGCGCGCTTTTCTGGCCAATAGAAAGACAGGGAAGGCATTACAACTTCCCCCTGCGACGTTCAAGCCCTATACCACCCCCCTGCAGTGAGTGGCTGGCGAGATCAGGTGTCACCCGAGTATATAAATCGGCCTCTCCCGCGGCTCGCCACAGATGCATTCTGACAGAGATCAGGGAAAGTGCTGCTGGTGACGGAGCTGCTATAGGGAGAGCGTTAGGAGTTATTTTAGGTTTAAAGAACCCCAACGGTCCTTCTTAGGGCCACATCTGACCGTGTGCAGTACTGTTGAGGCTGCTTTTAGCAGTGTTGCACAATTTTTTTTTTTGTATATCGGCCGTGCAGAGCATTGCGTCCACAGTCTGCAGTCATTGTACAGAGTATAGGGCCAGTACTGGTGAGGCAGGGAAAGTGATATTCAGGCTATATAGGCAGTGGGCTTTTTCTAAAAAATTGGGGAAAAATACTATATTTGGGCTGCCTGTGACCATCTTCAGTTTACTGCGTGTCTGCTGGGGGTAGTAGTCCTAATTAATACGCAGCTAAGCGTTACAGCAGGCTTACGCAAAATTGTTTCCTGGATCTGCTGTCTCTGTTACATCAGCGCCGTCATCCCGCCAGAGGGAAAGAGTATACATAATATTATACGCTGCCTACAGTATCTATCTGCTGGGGGTAGTAGTCCTAATTAATACGCAGCTAAGCGTTACAGCAGGCTTGCGCAAAATTGTTTCCTGGATCTGCTGTCTCTGTTACATGATCGCCGTCATCCCGTCAGAGGGAAAGAGTATACATAATATTATACGCTGCCTACAGTGTCTATCTTCTGGGGGTAGTAGTCGTAATTAATATGCAGCTAAGTGTTACAGCAGGCTTGCGCAAAATTGTTTCCTGGATCTGCTGTCTCTGTTACATGATCGCCGTCATCCCGCCAGAGGGAAACAGTATACATAATATTATACGCTGCCTACAGTATCTGTCTGCTGTATTAGCTCAGCATTTTAAAAAAATAGAAGCAAAATACTTAAGGCCTACTACTGGCCTTTGGCAATTTGACTGCTTCTGCGCTGTGAATTCCACTAGCTCAGTCATACGCACCTACGTCTCACTACAGGCGTGCGCAAAATTGTTTCCTGGCTCTGCTGTGCGTCCCGTAAGGGAAGTCAGCCTCCAACCACAGGCCAATAAGCGGCACATTTAATTACAGCGTTCTGTTTCTGCACTACTGGTAATACAGCATGCTGAGGGGTAGGGGTAGGCCTAGAGGACGTGGACGCGGGCGACGACGCGGAGGCCCAAGTCAGGGTGTGGGCACAGGCCGAGCTCCTGATCCAGGTGTATCGCATCTGACTGCTGCGGGATTAGGAGAGAGGCACGTTTCTGGCGTCCCCACATTCATCTCACAATTAATGGGTCCACGCGGTAGACCTTTATTAGAAAATGAGCAGTGTGAGCAGGTCCTGTCGTGGATGGCAGAAAGTGCATCCAGCAATCTATCGACCACCCACAGTTCTACGCCGTCCACTGCTGCAACTCTGAATCCTCTGGCTGCTGCTCCTCCTTCCTCCCAGCCTCCTCACTCCATTACAATGACACATTCTGCTGAGCAGACAGACTCCCAGGAACTGTTCTCGGGCCCCTGCCCAGAATGGGAAGCAATGGTCCTCTCCCACTGGAGGAGTTTGTCGCGACCGATGCCCAACCTTTGGAAAGTTCCCGGGGTCCGGGGGATGAGGCTGGGGACTTCCGGCAACTGTCTCAAGACCTTTCAGTGGGTGAGGAGGACGATGACGATGAGACACAGTTGTCTATCACTCAGGTAGTAGTAATTGGAGTAAGTACGAGGGAGGAGCGCACAGAGGATTCGGAGGAAGAGCAGCAGGACGATGAGGTGAATGACCCCACCTGGTTTGCTAAGCCTACTGAGGACAGGTCTTCAGAGGGGGAGGCAAGTGCAGCAGCAGGGCAGGTTGGAAGAGGCAGTGCAGTGGCCAGGGGTAGAGGCAGGGGCAGACCGAATAATCAACCAACTGTTTTCCAAAGCGCCCCCCGCGCCATGCCACCCTGCAGAGGCCAAGGTGCTCAAAGGTCTGGCAGTTTTTCACTGAGAGTGCAGACGACCAACGAACAGTGGTGTGCAACCTTTGTCGCACCAAGATCAGCCGGGGAGCCACCACCACCAGCCTCACCACCACCAGCATGCGCAGACATATGATGGCCAAGCACCCCACAAGGTGGGACGAAGGCCATTCACTGCCTCCGGTTTGCACTGCTGCCTCTCCCCCTGTGCCCCAACCTGCCACTGAGATCCAACCCCCCTCTCAGGACACAGGCACTACCGTCTCCTGGCCTGCACCCACACCCTCACCTCCGCTGTGCTCGGCCCCATCCACCAATGTCTCTCAGCGCACCGTCCAGCCGTCGCTAGCGCAAGTGTTGGAGCGCAAGCGCAAGTACGCCGCCACGCGCCCGCACGCTCAAACGTTAAACGTGCACATAGCCAAATTTATCAGCCTGGAGATGCTGCCGTATAGGGTTGTGGAAAGGGAGGCTTTCAAAGGTATGATGGCGGCGGCGGCCCAGCGCTACTCAGTTCCCAGTCGCCACTACTTTTCCCGATGTGCCGTCCCAGCCCTGCACGACCACGTCTCCCGCAACATTGTACGCGCCCTCACCAACGCGGTTACTGCCAAGGTCCACTTAACAACGGACACGTGGACAAGCACAGGTGGGCAGGGCCACTATATCTCCCTGACGGCACATTGGGTGAATTTAGTGGAGGCTGGGACAGAGTCAGAGCCAGGGACGGCTCACGTCCTACCCACCCCCAGAATTGCGGGCCCCAGCTCGGTGGTGGTATCTGCGGCGGTGTATGCTTCCTCCACTAAACCACCCTCCTCCTCCTCCTCCTATGCAACCTCTGTCTCGCAATCAAGATGTGTCAGCAGCAGCACGTCGCCAGCAGTCGGTGTCGCGTGGCGTGGCAGCACAGCAGTGGGCAAGCGTCAGCAGGCCGTGCTGAAACTACTCAGCTTAGGAGAGAAGAGGCACACGGCCCACGAACTGCTGCAGGGTCTGACAGAGCAGACCGACCGCTGGCTTGCGCCGCTGAGCCTCCAACCGGGCATGGTCGTGTGTGACAACAGCCGTAACCTGGTGGCGGCTCTGCAGCTCGGCAGCCTCACGCACGTGCCATGCCTGGCCCACGTCTTTAATTTGGTGGTTCAACGCTTTCTGAAAAGCTACCCACGCTTGTCAGACCTGCTCGGAAAGGTGCACATTTCTGCAAGTCCAAGACGGACGCTGCCACCCTGCGGACCCTGCAACATCGGTTTAATCTGCCAGTGCACCGACTGCTGTGCGACGTGCCCACATGGTGGAACTCTATGCTCCACATGTTGGCCAGGCTCTATGAGCAGCGTAGAGCTATAGTGGAATACCAACTCCAACATGGGCGGCGTAGTGGGAGTCAGCCTCCTCAATTCTTTACAGAAGAGTGGGCCTGGTTGGCAGACATCTGCCAGGTCCTCAGAAACTTTGAGGAGTCTACCCAGATGGTGAGCGGCGATGCTGCAATCATTAGCGTCACCATTCCTCTGCTATGCCTCTTGAGAAGTTCCCTGCAAAGCATAAAGGCAGACGCTTTGCGCTCGGAAACAGAGGCGGGGGAAGACAGTATGTCGCTGGATAGTTAGAGCACCCTCCTGTCTATATCTCAGCGCGTTGAGGAGGAGGAGGAGCATGTGGAGGATGAGGAGGAGGGGGAAGAGACAGCTTGGCCCACTGCTGAGGGTACCCATGCTGCTTGCCTGTCATCCTTTCAGCATGTATGGCCTGAGGAGGAGGAGGAGGAGAAGGAGGATCCTGAAAGTGATCTTCCTAGTGAGGACAGCCATGTGTTGCGTACAGGTACCCTGGCACACATGGCTGACTTCATGTTAGGATGCCTTTCTCGTGACCCTCGCGTTATACGCATTCTGGCCACTACGGATTACTGGGTGTACACACTGCTCGACCCATGGTATAAGGAGAACCTTTCCACTCTCATACCCGAAGAGGAAAGGGGTTCGAGAGTGATGCTATACCACAGGACCCTGGCGGACAAACTGATGGTAAAATTTCCATCCGACAGCGCTAGTGGCCGAAGGCGCAGTTCCGAGGGCCAGGTAGCATGGGAGGCGCAGAGATCAGGCAGCATGTACAGCACAGGCAGGGGAACACTCTCTAAGGCCTTTGACAGCTTTCTGGCTCCCCAGTCAAGCCTGAGACGGCGGGAGCACTGTAAAAGGATGGTGAGGGAGTACGTAGCCGATCGCTCGACCGTCCTCCGTGACGCCTCTGCCCCCTATAACTACTGGGTGTCGAAGCTGGACACGTGGCCTGAACTCGCGCTGTATACCCTGGAGGTGCTTGCTTGTCCTGCGGCTAGCGTCTTGTCAGAGAGGGTGTTTAGTGCGGCTGGGGGAATCATCACAGATAAGCGTACCCGCCTGTCAACTGACAGTGCCGACAGGCTTACACTCATCAAGATGAACAAAGCCTGGATTTCCCCAGACTTCTCTTCACCAGCGGACAGCAGCGATACCTAAACAATACGTAGGCTGCACCCGCGGATGGAAGCATTGTTCTCTATCACCATCAAAAACGTGGACCTTTTAGCTTCATCAATCTGTGTCTAATATTCCTCCTCCTCCTCCTGCTCCTCCTCCTGAAACCTGACGTAATCACACCGAACGGGCAATTTTTCTTAGGCCCACAAGGCTCAGTCATATAATTTTTGTAAACAATTTTTATACGTTTCAATGCTCATTAAAGCGTTGAAACTTTCACCTGAACCAATTTTTATTTTAACTGGGCTGCCTCCAGGCCTAGTTAAAAATTAAGCCACATTAACCAAAGCGATTAATGGGTTTCACCTGCCCTCTTGGTTGGGCATGGGCAATTTTTCTGAGGTACATTAGTACTGTTGGTACACCAATTTTTTGGGGCCCTCGCCTACAGTGTAATCCAATTAATTTTTTGCCCACCTGCATTAAAGCTGACGTTACATCAGCTGTGCTGGGCAATGCAATGGGATATATTTATGTACCGCCGGTGGGTTCCAGGGAGCCACCCATGCTGTGGGTCCAGAGGGAGTTGTAACTGCATGCGTCCACTTCTAAAGAACCCCAGTCTGACTGGGCCATGCAGTGTGGGCAGAAGCCCACCTGCATTAAACCTGATATTACCTCACCTGTGATGGGCAATGCAATGGGATATATTTATGTACCGCCGGTGGCTTCCTGGCACCCACCCATGCTGTCGGTCCACACGGAGTTGTAACTGCATGTGTCCACTTCTAAAGAACCCCAGTCTGACTGGGCCATGCAGTGTGGGCCGAAGCCCACCTGCATTAAACATGACGTTACCTCAGCTGTGATGGGCAATGCAATGGGATATATTTATGTACCGCCGGTGGCTTCCTGGCACCCACCCATGCTGTGGGTCCACACGCACTTCACAATAGGGAGTTGTACCTGCCTGTGTCTATGAATTAAAAACCCCGGTCAGGTTGGGGCATGCAGTGTGGGCCGAAGCCCACCTGCATTTAATCGGACGTTACCTCAGCTGTGATGGGGACTGCAATGGGATACATTAATGTACAGCCGGTGGGTTCCAGTGAGCCACCCATGCTGTGGGTGCACACGGAATTCCCATTGCGGAGTTGTACCTGCCTGTGACTATTTATAAAAAAACGCGGTCTGACTGGGGCATGCAGACACCTTGACAGAATGAATAGTGTGTGGCACATAGGTTCCCCATTGCTATGCCCACGTGTGCAGCTCCTGATGGCGGTGGCACAGCATTATATTTCTCATTGCTTCTGTACAGCATTGTGGGCTATCGCCCCGCCCCTTTTAAAGAGGGTCGCTGCCTAGCCGTGCCAACCCTATGCAGTGTGTGCCTGCAGTTCCTCCTCATGGCAGACACACTTATAAATAGACATGAGGGTGGTGTGGCATGAGGGCAGCTGAAGGCTGCGCAAGGACACTTTGGTGTGCGCTGTGGACACTGCGTCGTGCGCGCGCGGGGGGGGGGGGGTTGGGCAGCATGTAACCCAGGAGAAGTGGCAGCGGAGTGTCATGCAGGCAGTGATTGTGCTTTGTTGGAGGTAGTGTGGTGCTTAGCTAAGGTATGCATTGCTAATGAGGGCTTTTCAGAAGTAAAAGTTGTTGGGAGGGGGGGGGCACTCTTGCCGCTATTGTGGCTTAATAGTGGGGCCTGGGAACTTGAGATGCAGCCCAACATGTAGCCCCTCGCCTGCCCTATCCGTTGCTGTGTCGTTCCCATCACTTTCTTGAATTGCCCAGATTTTCACAAATGGAAACCTTAGCGAACATTGGCGATATACAAAAATGCTCGAGTCGCCCATTGACTTCAATGGGGTTCGTTACTCAAAACGAACCCCCAAGCATAGCGATAATTTCGTCCTGAGTAACGAGCACCCGAGCATTTTGGTGCTCGCTCATCTCTAGTGTGTATGTCTTTCCTTCTATCAGCGGCTGTGGCCGTACGCTGTGAGTGACGTTGACGGGACGCACAGAGCGGTTTAAAAAATTAGGCAATTATTGGCCTGCACTGGCAGGGTCACAGCAGTTATGTAACACACACTGTAGACCGAAAAAAATATACGCTGGGCTGCAGAAAGGCCTAGCTGGCTAATAGTGAGCCACTACAACAGTAATGCACACGGTCACAGGTAGCCCTAAGGAGGAGTTTTTTTCAGATTTTTTTGAAAAAAACCAGCAGCCTAGATAGCGTGTATATGTCTGTACTTCTATCAGCGGCTGTGGCCGTACGCTGTGCATGAAGTTGACGGGACGCACAGAGCGGTTTAAAAAATTAGGCAATTATTGGCCTGCACTGGGAGGGTCACAGCGGTTATGTAACACACACTGTAGACCGAAAAAAATATACGCTGGGCTGCAGAAAGGACGAGCTGGCTAATAGTGAGCCACTACAACAGTAATGCACACGGTCACAGGTAGCCCTAAGGAGGAGTTTTTTTCAGATTTTTTTTTTTAAAAAAACAGCAGCCTAGATAGCGTGTATATGTCTTTCCCTCTATCAGGGGCTGTGGTCGTACGCTGTGCGTGAAGTTGAAAGGACGCACAGAGCGGTGTAAAAAATTTGGCAATCATTGGCCTGCACTGGAAGGGTCACAGCGGTTATGTAACGCACACTGTAGGCCGAAAAAATATACACTGGGCTGCAGAAAGGCCTAGCTGGCTAATAGTGTGCCACTACAACTCCCAGCGGCCACAACAGTAATGCACACGGTCACAGGTAGCCCTAAGGAGGAGCTTTTTTGGGGTACTTGCTGACAGGATTCTACACTACCACTGTCCCTGCCTGACCAGTACTGCCTCTATACTCTGTATAATTGGCTGCAGACTGAGAACGCAATAGTCTGCACAGCCCAAGATTTAAAAAAAAATTGTGCAAACCTGCTCCCAGCTGCCACAACAGTAATGCATACGGTCAGATGTGGCCCTAAGAAGGACCGTTGGGGTTCTTGAAGACGCCAACACTTTAACTATAGCACCAGCAGCACCCTCCCTAATCACTGCCAGCGTGTGTCTGAGGCGAGCAGCAGGCGGGACTGCTTTATATACTCGGCGGTCACTTGATCTCGCCAGCCACTCACTGCAGGGGGGTGGGATAGGGCTGGAACGTCACAGGTGGAAGTTGTAATGCCTTCCCTGCATGTCTATTGGCCAGAAAATGGCGTAAAACATGCAGGGAAGGAAATGGAATTGACTCGAGTACCGCGTGGTGCTCATCTCAAGTAACGAGCATCTCGAGTACCCTAATACTCGAGCAAGCATCAAGCTCGAACGAGTACGTTCGCTCATCTCTAGTAGCAATTTAAACAATGAAGAGGTAGCAGCACTACCCAAGCCCCACAGCACCTTTAAACAGCTAATAGGTTGAGGGTGCCTAAAGTTGAGCACTCACTAATCATTAATATTGTAATCCCAGAAAACCTCTTTAATATCTTAGATGGGTATATCCTCAAAGTCTTAGTTTGGTTTTAGAGAGTTTTATTATAATCTGCCAATACGGTCCAGGAACCAGGAAAGGTTGTGCCCCGCAGTAAAGACTTAGAATACTGTGTCAAGTATTGTTTACAATGAAAAATAAATTTCCTTCTGATCAATATATCAAGAGCTTTATGAAAAAAGAGAAGTTGTAAAATTATACTGTTAGTTTTTTTTTTATTAAGGCCGCATTCTATGGCAAAGGGATGCTTCAGGCACACGAGCGGAAACCAATTGCAGTTTTCGCTCGCCGATTAAAAATTGCAGCATGCTCCATTTTTGAGTGGGCTCCGCACGGACAGCTTCCATTGAAGTCAATGGACACTGTCCGACCCGCAGCCTATCCGAAATGTCAATTTTGGATTGGCTGCGGGCATCAGCGTCATTGCCTAGCGACGGTGTGGAAAAATCTGTACTGTGCATGTCAGATGGTGACCCGTCTGGACAATCCACAGGACAGAAAAGGAGGACAATAAAAAATATGCAGGATCGCCAGCTGCGGTGAGGCTCATATACTGCTGCACGTTCATGGATCTGCAGTGTGCATGTGGCCTAAGGGGTTAAATTTGTATGCACAGCCTCCTTGATAACAAGGCCATCTTCTTGTGAATAATTTGCAGAGATGGCTCATTTAAATGTGCAATGTGCCCTTAGTTATACAGCTGATTTTAGCTGTTACAATTGTAATCATAATAATAAACAATATATTCTTTATTTTTTCTCTCTTTTTCTTTATTTTCAGATCTTCATATTTTTCACTTTTTCACTCTGCAAGCATACAACTAGGATTGAAACTGTTTGGGAACAATATGCTACTTGATGTGACTTCATGCTGTTTAAAAGCCGAAACAAAATGAATAAGGAACATGAGAGGCATTTGGATCAAACAACTCAAATACTGGAAAGAAAAAGAAGAAAAAAACACTTTTTGCTATATTCAGTTTAAGGAGTTCTATTCTTCTGTTACCTGAAAATTTGTAGATTTCTTGGTGCGATTTATTCTCCTTTATAAATAACACATTTATTATATATTAAAATCTCAAATGAAAATATATTCATAATACATTTAAATAAAATCTTATAAACACTTCTCCATGTAGCCACAACTTTAGTGAATCATTGAGCACTTAGTTCAATGTAAACTGTTTTGAAAGAGATTTAGTGGTTTGATCCACTGGAAGTAAGGTTTAAAAAAAAAACCTTTTCATGATCTAACAGCATGTCCTAAACCCACTCAGGAGCTTTCATCCCTCGGAATATATTTGTATTGTGTTTTTTTCCTCCATTTTGTTTTCATCCTTTGCAGATATTGGAAGGTGCGGTATAGGTATCTGTTATCATGTGATGTGATATCATTATTGTATTATACTATCTATAGGTGTCTCACTATGATACTTTCTCACTCTGCAAGCATACAACTAGGATTGGGACTGTTTGGGAACAATATGCTACTTGATGTGACTTCATGCTGTTTAAAAGCCGAAACAAAATGAATAAAGAACATGAGAGGCATTTGGATCAGACAACCAACTCTAATACTAAAAAGAAAAAAACACACTTTTAGCAATATTCAGTATATGAAGTTATAGAGTTCTATTCTTCTGTAACCTGTACATTTGTAGATATTTTGGTGCGATTTATTCCCCTTTATAAATAAAACATTTAATATATAAAATCTGAAATGGTAATACAATCATAATAAATTAAATCTTCTAAACACTTCTCCGTGTAGCCACAACTTTAGTGAATCATTGAGCGCTGAGTTCAATGTTAACTGTTTTAAAAGAGATTTAGCAGTTTGATACAAGGGAAGTAAGGTTAAAAAAGGCCCTTGTCATGATCTAACAGCATGTTCTAAACCCACTCAGGAGCTTTCATGCCTTGGAATACATTTGTATTGAGGTTTTTGCTCCATTTTGTTTTCATCCTTTGCAGATAATGGAAGGTGCGGTATAGGTATCTGTTACCATGGGATGTTACATCATTATTGTATTATACTATCTATAAGTGTGTCACTATGATACTATTAGTGTGATTTCAAGGTCTGTATTAAGGTCACACAATTGTGCCTTCATATGTGTCTCAGATTTCCCTCTATTTAACAATCCGCCACTGTCTGTTCTCAGCTACAAATTTAGCAAGTGTTAACTTGACATTTAACACGTCATGATAAATTAACTGCAATCTACTACAATGGATGAGATCCAGCAAGAATCCCAGGTGAGCCCTGACCCTAGTCTCTTCAGTATTGCATCTAGCTCTTTCTCACTGTCTATACTCAAACTAACAACAGAAGAGGAAATCTCCAGATTGCTTTCCTCAGCTCGCCCCACCACCTGCGCTAGTGACCATCTTCCTTCACACCTCCTGAGGTCCTTCTCCCCGATTGTCATCTCCCACCTAACCACTATATTCAACCTCTCTCTGACCTCTGACATTTTCCCCTCCTGGTTCAAACATGCTATCATATCCCCACTGCTAAAGAAACTGACTCTTGACTCGACCCATACTGCCAACTAATGACCCATCTCAAATCTCCCCTTCATCTCCATCTCCAAATTATTAGAATGCCTGGTTTACTCCTGCCTTAAAAACTATCTCTCAGAAAACTCTCTTCTTGACCCTCTACAGTCCGGCTTCCGCCCTCTACACTCGCAGGAAACCACCCTTACAAAAGCGTTAAACAACCTCCGGACAGCTAAATCAAGGGGTGACTACTCCTCGACCTCTCTGCAGCATTTGACACTGTTGACCACAAACTCTTCCTCAATATGCTTTGCTCCATTTAACTAAAGGACACTGCTCTTTCCACTGTCTCTTACAGTATGTCTTCTCTCTACCTAAAAGTGAACATCTCAAAAACTGACCTACTCGTGTTTCTACTCTCTGCTAACCGACCTTATCTTGATATCAACCTCTCAGTATGTGGCACTACTATAACTCCAGACAGCACGCCTGCTGTCTTGGGGTTATATTCAAATCCAATCTCTCCTTTACCCTCTAACTCCAATCCTTTGCCCGAACGTGTCACCTACACCTCAAGAACATCACAAAAATCTGCCCTTTTCTTACCGTGGACACGCTAAAAGCGCTCATTGTTGCCCTAATCCACTCTCGGCTCAATTATTGCAACTCGCTGCTGATCAGCCTCCTTTGCACCAGACTCTCCCTTCTCCAATCCATCCTGAATGTTGCAGCTAGGCTCCCGTTGAGCCTCTACTTGGAGGCTATTGCCTCATGCCAGTCATTGCACTGGCTACCCATCAAATATAAAATCCAATTCAAACTTATTACCATCATCCACAAAGCTCTCCATAGAACCGCGATGCACTATATTGCATCCCTCATCTCAATCCACCACCCAGCCTCCACCCTCTGCTCTGCTAATGAAATCAGATTAAGTGCCCCTTTAATTTGAACCTCTTAGTCCCGCCTCCAAGACTTCTCCAGAGAAGCATCTGTCCTCTGGAATGCACCACACCAAACTATCCATGCAATCCCTGACATACATAATTTCAGGCGTGCTCTAAAAATGCACCTCTTCCAGTGGGCAAAATGGCTTGATTTTCCGGAATATATTCGTTAACTTTCTTTAAAGATAAAACTATCATTGGGTTTTCTATTTTTAGTCTGTGTAGATTCTATAGTACACCATACCTATACACATTGTAGCTTCCTATGTGTGCAACCTACTACTGGCAAGTGTTTCGAATCCTGGCAAGGCCACCCTCAGCTCTTAACCTTTACATCATTGGACCCAATTTCATGTTCACTTTTATTAATTTACACCTGTTACTCTCCCCTGTCCCCTCTGTTAAACTTCCTTTCTTTCCAGGTGATCATCAATACCAACTCCTGATGTTGATTGCACTAATGGATTGAGACGTGACTAAACTTATGGCATGTTCGTGTTTTATTGTGTGCATTTACTACAGATAGCACATGCCAGATTATAATTGGATCATCATGTTTTTTTTTTTCTTCTTTCTTCCTTTCTTATTTCCATATGTTGTTCACGAGCACTTCACTTATGTGATTTCTATTGATAGCATTATTTAAAACCAATAAAATATTTGTTTATAAAAATGCACCTCTTCAGGGAGGCATACCATATCTCCTAAACCAAACCTTTCTGTACTCCACCTGATAACATGCTCCCTATCCTACTGATTGCAACTGGCCCCTTGCAGTTATACCAATTCGGCCACTATATGGCTCAAGTTGACTATTGTCTATGTGTATAGCATCTCACACTCTCCCTCTTGCCATACTGTGCACATTTTCAGCTCCTTTAGCTTCTGTATTACCCCATTACTTGTAGTATGTAAGCTCCTTGGAGCAGGACCCTCACCCCTACTGTCTCCATCAAATGATTACTAGATGAAACTATGTTTTTTTTTTCTGTTCTCCCTGTTTTGTAAGCGTTATGGAATATGCTGGCACTATATAAATAAAGATTATTATTATTACTACAATGCTGTAAAGCAAGTTATCATAATTTACCAGTCATTAATGATTGCTTCATCTGTATCCCAATTTCTATTAATAAGATAAATCAGAGGGCTGCCTATCTGTGGAAAGTATAGCAGTTTTTCCAAAATCTTAAAGTAAACTGAACACCTCTGTCAGAAACTACATTATCAGGAATTCCATGCATCCTATATACCTGCTTGATCATTAATTCGGCAGTTTGTTCTACTGTGAGAATCTTCCTAGTGGGAATGAAATGGACCATTTTTGTGAGTCAATCCACTACAACAAAGATAACAGTCATTTCTTTAGAAGGGGGAAGAGCAACAATAAAATCCATTGATATTGATCCCCACGGCATGGATGGAACTGGAAGTGATTAAAGAACATCATTCTTGCAATTAGGTCACCAAAATGAACAAAGCAATAGTTGCAAAGTCTTCATGGCCCCAAGATGGCTTGCAAGTTTAGAATCATGGACAAGTTTTAAGACTTTGAGTCGAACAGAATACAAAACATACAGTCTGTTTTCCTGCACCCAAAACCCCTCTTTAAATTTTGTTAAAAACTCTGTTAAGTCAAAAATACTCAGAAATTTTTGGGGAACAAAATTGTGCAGTCTGTATTAGACCCTTCCTCTGGTTCACAAAGGATCCTTGCCATTTCTTGAACCAGGCCAAGAAAAAATGGTAATACTGAATCTGGAGAAAAACAAGACCCAACATGCTTGTCTTGCTGACAGTCTTTTGGCTGCGTGGATAAATTCTTGTCAGTAAGGACTATTACAGGATGATTTACATCTACCAAAATATATTTTCATACAGGGAAAGCAACTTTAACCCCTTAGTGACCAAGCCTGTTTGCAGCTTAATGACCAGGCCAAATTTTAGAAATCTGACATGTGTCACTTTAACATGGAATAACACCGCAAAGGTTTTGCATATCCAAGTAATTCTGACATTGCTTTTTAGCCGCATGTTGTATTTCATTTGAGCGGTAAAAATGGACTGATAGAATTTGTGTATATTTATTAAAAGCGTCAACATTGGGGAAAAAAAATTAAAAACCTTCATTTTTTCACATTTTCAACTGCAATATTTCAAATATCTGCAAACATAATATAGAAATTTTTGGTAGGATATATATTTCTATCTGTTTACTTTATTCTGGGCACACATTGGAAAAACTTTAGTTTTTTTTAACCATTTAGGAGCCCTATAAATTTAACATTGATTATCAACATTTTGAGGAACACTTTGTTTTCCTACACCAAGCCAAGATTGCAAAGGCTCATAGGTGTCACATTGATAAATCCCCCCACAAATGACCACATTTTAAAAACTACACCCCTTAATGTATTCACTGAAGGGTGTCAGGAGTATTTTGGCCCCATAGTTTCTTTTCAGGAATTAATGCAATTTAGAGGAGAAAAAATAAAATTTCATATTTTTGCAAATATAATATCATTTTAAAGACAGAACTTTTTTTCTATAATGCAAATGAAAATGAGGATTTGCACCCCAAAATGGATACTACTGTTTTTCCTGTGTTCAGAAACATACTCATTGTGGCGCTAATCTTCTGTCCGTATGTACAACGGGGCTCAAACCAAAAGGAGCAGCCGGTGGCTTTCACAACAGACATTTTGCTTGAAGGCATTTTAGGCCCCATTGCTTACTTCTAGAGCCCTTGAGTGGCTAAAACGATGGAGAACCCCCACAAATTACCCCATTTTGAAAACTAGACCCCTTAACGAATTCACCCATTCATCTAAGGGTGCACTGTGTATTTTGACCTCACCACTTTTGAATGAATCAAAGCAAAGCAGAAGGAAAAAATTATGATTTTTGTTTTTTTGGCAATTGAGTCATTTTAAAAAGTTTCTTTGTACATTACACATATGAATGAAGACTTTCACCCCAAAATGGATACCCACATTTGTCCCATGTTCAGAGACATACCCATTGTGGCCCTAATGGGGCCCAAACTGAACGGTGCCTCAAACTTTAACTGCCTTTTAACTTTTACGTGATTGCCATTATTCATTCAAGAACAGCGATCACGTGACTGAGGACTGCTCACTGCGGCATTCGGTTACTGCTCCAAGCTCTCGGCTACTTTTAGTAGTCAGGAGCAAGGAGATTTGGAATTTCTTGTGCCCTCCCCAGCTTCTGCGCTTGCGTCCGCCATTTTGGCGACGGGCACATACGCCAAAGCCCGGGAAAGGTCCTTGGATAAGGATTCCATTGGGGGAAATCGCTGGTGGCCTTAGTTAATTAATTTTAGCTCCCCTCACGGTTCAGTTCCATAACGGGAGGTGAAACTTTAGCTTTTTTTACTTTTACGTGATTGCGGTTATCAATTGGATAACAGTGATCACGTGACCAAGAACCGTGTAATGTGGCCCCCCCATGAAATCTCCAGGCTCTCGGCTACATTTAAATTACTCAGGCAATCTGTGGATACCAGTGATTACGTGACTGGGGGAAGGGTCCCGCAGCCCGGGATGACAGCTCCAGCATGTCGGCTACCTCCGGTAACCAACAGCATGGAGCTGTCACGTCCAGAGCCTGCAGAGCTTTATTTCCCAGAGGATGGATGTGTTTACATCCTCTATGAATAAAGCCAGCAGACTACGATGTAAAAAGGCAATGGACTGGTCACTAAGGGGTTAATGGCTAACAGTTTTTTTTATTTCCAATGTCATACTTTCTTTCAGCAGAAATGCATTCATTGAGACAAGATAGCTCTCACAGCAGAAACAGAGATATCCACCTCCACAACAAAGGATAGTTCTGGATTTGGATGAACCAATACTGGTGCAAAAGGGAAAAGACACCTGCAGGAGTTGCCTCTGTAACCTGTCTATTTCTCTTTGTAAATCCACAACCTTTCCCTGGTAGGTGGCACAGAATTCCTGGAGCTTGGCACCCTGTTTCCTCAGGGTGGCCACACTGGACTCCATGTTTGGCATGATTATTCTGTAACCACCTGGAGCGGGTTCAGAGCCTCATGTTGTAACCCGAGTGGACGGATAGCATGCTAAAAAAAGGCCAGATGTCAGTAATGGGTAAGTATCCGTTGCAGTACCAGGGAGCAGGCAGAAAGCACAGTCAGGATGTAGCCAGTGGTTGGTAATGGGTAAGTATCTCTTCCAGTACCTAGAAGCAGGCAAGAGGCAAAGTCAGGATGTAGCCACGGGTCAGTAATGGGTAATGTGGGGGGAAATTACCCAGGACCCCAGCTTTTGTGATATCACTTTTAAATTCTACTGTCTCAGATATTCATTTTCTCAGCCACAAACACAACATTAACAGATATGACCCTTAGACATTGCAATAACTCAGAATAACTAACAAAGTAATAAAACCACACCTGGTGACTAGTCAGGAGATGGTTGAAGTACAGATATAAGATTGATAAGAGAGAGAGCTACAGAAAGATAACAGATAAAGTAACAGAAATTGATAGGTATAAGCAATATACTTACCTCAAAATAAATCCATAAAAAGTAAACACGCTAAACCGCTGAAGAATGGAAAATTTTAGGTATTACGAATGGACTTTGAATAAACATGTGGCAGGCTATTGAATTATGTAAACACCTATGTAATGTTTGGCTCAGAATCAACGTCACTTTAATTATATGATATGCTTATAAAAGACCTCTTGTAACGCCAATAAACTCGAAGTAGATGAATTGTACATTCCATGCACATGTACGGTCTGTCTCTTCCGGCCGATCGGTATTACTTAAACAATGATGAGTACTCATTTCAATTTGGACGCCGGATGACATACTAAAGGGAGTTTTTCCCTAGCAAACTTGGTGCCAAAATCCCTTATCAAGGCAGAAGATCTTTCCCCTTGGACCCCGGACCTAGCAGTGAAGGAGCGAGGATACAAGGAAACCACAGATTTAAAAACAGCACTGTACAAGGTAAGAGATTTTTTTATCTTGCCATAAAATCTGTGCTTTTCTGAAAATTCTCCTCTTTCCGTCCGGAGCTAAGTGGGTAAATGTTTTTATCTCTTTTAAAAGCCTGATTTTCAAAGAACCTGTAAAAGGCATCTGGTATGTCATTTTGGTGGGTGAGAATGTTGCGTCCCATGTTTTATGTTTTATAATGATTCCCTTCAGCATATACTAGAGCGCTGCTAAGCTTACTACTGTCCTTTGTCCTCTTAATTTGGGTGTGTATGATTACGGAATCCTATAGACAGGAAAAGCCCTTTGTTACAAAGATCCCCTTTAAACTGTGCCTTGGGAAATAAAATAGAAAAAAGGCTATTTTATATAGACTATATATATATATTTATTAGAGATGAGCGAGCGTACCCGGAAAAGCACTACTCGCTCGAGTAATTTGCTTTATCCGAGTATCGCTGTGCTCGTCCCTGAAGATTCGGGTGCCGGCACGGAGCGGGGAGCTGCAGGGGAGAGCGGGGAGGAACGGAGGGGAGATCTTTCTCTCCCTCTCTCCCGCCCGCTCTCCCCTGCTCCCCGCTGCGACTCACCTGTCAGCCGCAGCGGCACCCGAATCTTCAGGGACGAGCACAGCGATACTCGGATAAAGCAAATTACTCGAGCGAGTAGTGCTTTTCCGAGTTCGCTCGCTCATCTCTAATATTTATATATCTTGGTCGGGAAAACACCCTTCTTAGGTAAAGGGTAGGAATTAAGGCCAGAGGAATAAAAAGCAGGAGGAAGTACAGGCAAAAATAAAGCGGAAAACACACACCCAAATAGCAGTAATCAATGGAAAACCGCTAGGAAAATAGAAAAAGGACAAAGGGCAGTAGGAAAATGTAGACGTATTCAGTTGCTAAGAGCAGCAGGTTTAGGAGAAGCTGGAATTCTTGAATCTTCCTTTTGGGAAGAATTCAGGAATTACCAGGGGGGAGGGATGGATTGCAGCTAAAAACATGTATGGAATAAGTAAAACAAGTGAAGATATAAGTTATCAATGAAAAGAGTACAAAGGTATAATGTATTACGCTCTTAAAATACAAAATCCACCACTTTATGATTCTAATAAAAAGTTACTCACGGAAGAAAAAGGTCCTTACTGGACTGGCAGATGGCTCTCTCAAAAGCACAGCAATATATATATATATTTTCTCTCAGCGTGTCTGGAAGCAGGAAGTAGCAGGTGAAGAACCTTTGGCCCCTATGCCTAAAGGACTTTACCCTGTGATTACTAGCAGAATCAAATCTAAGGGAAGCTGCTATGGGAAAAATAATTAATGAAGCAGTGGATTTAAATGGTACAGTCCAGGAAAAGAATACTGTGAGGTTCTCCAAAAGTGGGCTAGTGAAAGGCTACGGGAATCTTCCCTTTCCCTGTTCACTGTGATGCAGGAAAAAGGTGAGACCTTTGCGGCAAAATTACATACTAGGTGGGCGGACCTTGGGTATAGCGGAATAACTGATGGTAACATTGGGACTTCTGTGTTAGCATTATCTTTTGTGGAAGGTCTTAAACCCTCCATTCGCAAGAAATTACAGGAATGCAAGCCTAAGTGGCGGCAGACTGAATATAAGAATCTGTCGCAGGCAGAGAAAGGAATAGAATTAAATGAAAGACCTGAACGGTTTACAAACCCTAGAGCTGTCAATGCAGAGACAGGGGTTTTAAAGGAAAAGCCTCAAGGCACAAGTGCCCGCTAGCGCCACCTATTTTACAGTGATTGACCTTAGCAATTTATGTCAGCCTTTATGTCAGTTGTATTGCACCCGGATTCATAATATCTCTTTGCATTCACTTTCAGGGGAAAACAGTACACTTGGACAGTTCTGCCACAAGGAGCGCAGAATTCTCCAAATATGCACACACAGGCCCTACAAACTTTTCTGCAGGCCTGGCCCTGGCCACAAGGGGTGGTCTTGTTATAATATGTGGCTGATTTGTTACTATGTGCTGACAATCTCTAAATCTGCCAGCAGGCATCTCTCTCGCTGCTTCATTTTCTAGCAGACAATAGATGTAAAACTTTAAAAGACAAGCTTCAGTTCTGTAAGTAGAAGGTAATCTTTCTTGGTCACTGCCTGTTACAAGGAACCAGGCATTTGACGGAAGAAAGGAAAAAGGCTATTCAAAATCTGCCTCTCTCAAATTTTGCTGCAAAGCTTTGAACCTTTTTAGGCTCTTACTACCACTCCCTTCAATTTTTCTGAAGAGGCTGTCACTAACTTTCATTTGCTAAAACAAGCTATCACTTCTTCTCCTGCGCTGGGTCTACCCAACTATCAACTTCCTTTCCGACTTTACTGTACAGAACTGTCTGGACATGCTACAGCAGTACTTTGCCAACAACATGGTGGCAGGCCACGGCCTGTAGCGTACTACTCCGCCAGACTTGATGCAGTAGCATGAGGAGCTCCATCTTGTGTTAGGGCAGTTGCTGCTGTCCAGGCTATGATTGACAAAGCCTCGGAAGTTGTACTAGATTACACAGTCGTCGTATTAACACCACACGACATTCAAGGGATACTCACACAAGTACAGCCGAAACATCTGTCCTTAGCCAGACAGATCCGCTTACAATGTGCACTCCTTATGCCCCCTAACATTACCTTTCAAAGATGTACTACCTTGAATCCGGCTACTCTATTGCCAGTGGATTATCCGGATTCCAAAGGGGGGAGGGGAGGAGGGGAAAAACATGATGAAAATTCAGAAACCGATGATGACACATTTGATGATGACACACATGAGCACGATTGCATAGAATTGATGCAACAAGAAACTGCAGGTTTTGAAAATGTTGTTGAAAAACCATTAGATAATCCTGATTTTGAACTTTTTGTAGACGGTTCTTGTTATCAGGGTGAAGATGGCCGATTCCACTCCGGTTATGCAGTCGTAACACAACATGACACTGTAAAAGCAGAATCTCTGCCTCCGCATGTCTCAGCACAAGAAGGGGAATTAAAAGCACTCACAGAAGCGTGTAGAGTGGCCACAGGTAAGACAGCTAATGTGTACACTGACTCCAGGTATGCTTTCGGCATTGCTCATGATTACGGCCCCATATGGAAGGCCAGACAATTTTTAACCTCTGCTGGACAACCTATTAAGAATGGTGCTGTCAGGACAGTGTCCGGGATATGGGGGTCCCTGATATATCCCGCAACCCCTGTCCCTGCCTACTTGCCCCCCTGGGCTAACCCCCAGGGCGACAACTGGGCGGCGGTCCCTACCCTCACTAGGGAAGCGGGACACGGGAAGACAAACAGACACTGAAGACAAACAACGGTAGAACGGTCAGACAATCCGGGTCGGCAACAGGAGGGTACGCAGTACAGGGGGGTCAGGCAAAAACGTAGTCAAGGTCCAAAAGCAGAGGTCAAGAAAGCCGGGGTCACAAACAGGAGTCAAAAGAATACGCGGGTGCAGCTGGAAGACCAAACTAACACTGGCAAGGCCTGAGAGGAAAACACACCTATTTAAATGCTGTCAGCGCTCCCGCCCCAGAAGCTGATTGGGGCGGGGAGCCTGACAGCAGCAGGGCTAATCAGGGCGGTGCTGGGGGCACGCCCCCAGTCTCACTGCACAGACAGTTACCAGGGAAGCCAGCCTGGTAGTCAAGCGACTAGAAGCACCAGCTGCCTCCCTAGCAACCCGGCGGCGACCAGTCTTACAGCGGCCCGGGGAGATCACAAGAACCGGGGTACCTCTGCGCCGTGCTCCTGTACCCCGGGTGGCCGGACCGGTGGTGCGGGCACGGCGGCCCCGAGAGTTGCCGGTTCTGACAGTACCCCCCCTTCTACGGGGGGACACCGGACCCCCATGGCCAGGTGCGGGCTTAAGCGGGAAAGCCCTGTGGAATGCCTGGACTAGGCGTGGCGCATGAACGTCCCTGGCAGGGACCCACGTCCTATCCTCAGGGCCAAATCCTCTCCAGTGGACCAGGTACTGCAGCACACCTCTAACCCGTCGGGCATCCACCAGCCTTTCTACTTCATACTCCAGTTCCCCCTGTACCAGAGAAGGAGGAGGCGGGTTCTGGGTGGGTAGAACTGGAGTCACATACTTCTTAAGTAAGCTTTTGTGAAACACCTTGTGGACCTTCCAGGGGTCAGGAAGTGCCAACTTATATGACACCGGGTTGATGACCTGAGAAACAGTAAATGGGCCAATGAACCGAGGAGCAAGTTTCAGGGAGGGAACCTTGAGTCTCAGATTCTTGGAGGACAACAAAACTTGCTCCCCGACTACAAAAGGTGCAGAGATGGTACATCTTTTATTTGCGTATTTACGCAGTTTCTCTTGGGAACCCTGAAGGTTCTTACGAACCTGGGCCCAAACTGTGCACAGTTCCTCAGAGGATATGTCGGCGGCCGGATTGTTCGAGACCACAGGAGTGGAAAGCGAGAACCGGGGATGAAACCCATAGTTACAAAAAAAAGGTGACAATTGGGTCGACGAGTTAACATGGTTGTTGATAGCAAATTCGGCGAGAGGTAAGTAGTTGGCCCACTGATACTGGTTATCAGAGACAAACAGTCGCAGATACTGGATAAGTTCTTGGTTCATTCGTTCCGTTTGTCCGTTACTCTCGGGATGGAAAGCGGAGGAGAAGGACAAATTTACGTTTAGATTTCTACAGAAGGCTCGCCAGAAGCGAGCGACGAACTGAACCCCTCTATCTGACACAATGTCCTCGGGGATCCCATGTAACCGAACAATCTCCTTGATGAACATTTCAGACAGAAGTTTGGCGTTAGGCAACTTGCAAAGCGGAACAAAATGTGACATTTTAGAGAAACGGTCTACTATTACCCAGATGACCGTATTCCCCAGCGAGGATGGCAGATCAGTAATAAAATCCATGGACAAATGGGACCATGGCCTGGACGGAATGGGCAAGGGAAGAAGAGGACCCTCAGGACGTCTCCTGAGATTCTTCCCCCTTGCGCAAACCGGGCACGCGGACACAAATACCCGTACCTCCTTGGCCATGTGCGGCCACCAATAGAGTCTGGATACTAACTCCAGCGTACCCCTGATGCCGGGGTGTCCAGCTAGGACAGAAGCGTGTGTCTCCTCTAACACTTTCAATCTCAGTGACGATGGGACAAATAATTTGCCTTCCGGAAGGGCTTCAGGAGCAGATTGTTGAGCGGCGTGAATGAGAGGTGAAAGGTCGGAGGAGACAGCAGCGAGGACCACCCCAGGGGAGAGAATGCTCTCAGGCTCCGGCTCGGCAGGTTCCGGAGAACCAAAGCTCCTAGACAGGGCATCAGCCTTGACATTCTTAGAACCGGGTCTATAGGTAACCACAAAATTGAACCGAGAGAAGAACAAGGCCCAGCGGGCTTGCCGAGCATTTAACCTCTTAGCGGAATCTAGATAGGTGAGGTTTTTATGGTCTGTGAGTACCGTGATCTGGTGATGGGCTCCTTCCAAAAAATGCCTCCACTCTTCGAAAGCCCACTTAATCGCCAGCAATTCCCGGTTGCCTATATCATAGTTCCGTTCGGTGGAAGAAAACTTCCTAGAAAAATAGGCACACGGTCTAAGGTTGGTGAGAGTGGAGGGACCTTGGGACAGTACCGCTCCCACACCAAACTCAGAGGCATCTACTTCCACCAAAAAAGGGCTGGACAGATCTGGTTGTACTAGGACAGGTGCAGAAGAGAACGCCGCCTTTAGGGTATCGAAGGCCCTCAGAGCCTCAGAAGACCAGGTCCTCACATCTGCCCCCTTTCTGGTGAGGTCCGTTAGAGGTTTAGCCACCACGGAGAAGTCTTTGATGAATTTGCGATAGTAGTTGGCGAAGCCGAGGAAGCGTTGAAGGGCTTTCAACGACCCTGGCTGGGCCCACTCCGTGATGGCTTTCACCTTTTCAGGATCCATCTGGAAGTCGCATGGCGTGATGATATACCCCAAAAATGATATCTTTTGTACCCCGAACACACATTTCTCGAGTTTAGCAAACAGCTTGTTATGTCTGAGTCGAGCTAGTACAGTCTGAACGTGAGTATGGTGACTTGGCAAGTCGGAGGAAAAAATCAAAATGTCGTCTAGATATACCACCACGAACACCCCCATGATATCCTGAAACACTGAGTTCATGTACCCCTGAAAAATGGCGGGGGCGTTACACAATCCAAAAGGCATAACTAGGTATTCAAAATGCCCGAGGGGCGTATTGAAAGCGGTTTTCCACTCATCCCCCTCCCGAATGCGGATGAGGTTGTATGCTCCCCTGAGATCAAGTTTAGAAAACCATCGGGCACCAGCGACCTGGTTGAGGAGGTCAGGAATGAGTGGAAGGGCATACTGGTTTCGTACTGTGATTTTGTTTAGCTCTCTATAGTCAATACAGGGCCGGAGGCCCCCATCCTTCTTCTCAACGAAGAAAAACCCGGCACCCACCGGGGATTCTGAGGGCCGGATGTGCCCCTTGGCCAGGCTGTCCTGGATATAGTCCCTCATGGATTCTCTCTCAGGAACCGTAACGTTATAAATGCGGCCCTTAGGAAGTTTGGCCCCAGGAATCAAGTCTATTTTACAGTCCCATTCCCTATGAGGGGGCAGAGCTTCAGATAATTGTTTGGAGAACACGTCAGAAAACTCGGAGAGGTAATCTGGTAGGGGGGTCCCCTCGCAGGTGGAGATTCCCACCTTCACAGCACAAAGGTGGTTGGCACAGCGGGGACCCCACTTTACCAGTTCCAACGTGTCCCAATTTACTACCGGGTTGTGCTCCCGGAGCCAGGGGAGGCCTAGGACGACGTCCACAGACAAATCTCTCATCACTAGAAAGGTGCAGGTTTCCACGTGTAAGGCTCCTATCGTAAACCTTACTTCAGGGGTAACCAGATGAACCACCCCTGCTTGCAATGGGGTGGAGTCCACTCCTGAAACCAGAATCGGGGTCTCTAAACGTAAAAAAACCCCGGACAGTTGAGCAACGAAATTAAAGTTAACGAAATTCGCCGCAGCCCCAGAATCAACAAAGGCTTGCCCAGTACGGTGGAAAGCATGAAATTCTAGGGTGCAAGGCAATAACATTTTGGATAACACAGGGAGTACCTTAGCTCCTAGACAGTCCTCCCGACAACTGCCTAGGAGCGGGAGTTTTCCTGCCGTGGCTTCTTAGTGCAGGTGGCAATGCGGTGACCCGGCTCCCCACAGTAGAAGCAAAGATTCTTCTTCAGGCGATATTCCCGTCGCTGCTTGGGGTTCATGGCTCCCAGTTCCATGGGCTCGGTGGTGGGAAGTGAGAGAGTCAGGTCAGTAGAAGAAGTGGGCGTGGGGAGTGGAGTGGCCCGAGCGGCGTGTCGGCCCCTCAAACGTCGGTCGGCCCGAATAGCAAGCGTCATGGCTTGCTCCAGGGTTCTAGGCTCTGGGTGGGCCACAAGTAGGTCCTTGAGACCCTCAGACAGACCGGTCAAAAATAAGTCTTTTAGGGCGGCATCGTTCCACCCGGATTCCGTACAATGTTGACGGAATTGGGAACAGTAGTCCTCCGCCATTTTACAACCCTGGCGCAGGGCCAGAAGTTTGGAGACTGCGTAGCCCGCCCGGTCGGGTTCGTCATAAATTTGACCCAGGGCGGAAAAAAAAACGTCAAGGGATAGTCGGGCTGGAGAGCCTGCTGGTAGCGAGAAAGCCCAATTTTGGGGGTCCCCCCTCAGGCGGGTAATTACAATTCCCACTTTCTGATATTCAGTACCAGAGGAGTGGGGTCGGAGATCAAAGTAGAGCTTGCAGCTCTCTCTAAATGCAAAGAACTGACCTCTCTCTCCAGAGAAGCAGTCCGGCAGCGTGGCTCGGGGTTCTGACATAGTCCCGGGAGCGGAAGGGGGCTGCATGGGACCTGCAGCCGCCACTTGTTCCTGTAGCTGCATGCGGGCGGTTAGGTCCTGGACCAGGTTAGTTAACGCAGCCACGGCCTCCATCGAGGGATTCAAAGTAGCCGGGCGGATGCACGAGTCTGACCTACCTTCGGCCAGTGTTACTGTCAGGACAGTGTCCGGGATATGGGGGTCCCTGATATATCCCGCAACCCCTGTCCCTGCCTACTTGCCCCCCTGGGCTAACCCCCAGGGCGACAACTGGGCGGCGGTCCCTACCCTCACTAGGGAAGCGGGACACGGGAAGACAAACAGACACTGAAGACAAACAACGGTAGAACGGTCAGACAATCCGGGTCGGCAACAGGAGGGTACGCAGTACAGGGGGGTCAGGCAAAAACGTAGTCAAGGTCCAAAAGCAGAGGTCAAGAAAGCCGGGGTCACAAACAGGAGTCAAAAGAATACGCGGGTGCAGCTGGAAGACCAAACTAACACTGGCAAGGCCTGAGAGGAAAACACACCTATTTAAATGCTGTCAGCGCTCCCGCCCCAGAAGCTGATTGGGGCGGGGAGCCTGACAGCAGCAGGGCTAATCAGGGCGGTGCTGGGGGCACGCCCCCAGTCTCACTGCACAGACAGTTACCAGGGAAGCCAGCCTGGTAGTCAAGCGACTAGAAGCACCAGCTGCCTCCCTAGCAACCCGGCGGCGACCAGTCTTACAGCGGCCCGGGGAGATCACAAGAACCGGGGTACCTCTGCGCCGTGCTCCTGTACCCCGGGTGGCCGGACCGGTGGTGCGGGCACGGCGGCCCCGAGAGTTGCCGGTTCTGACAGGTGCTGCAGTGAAAGAATTAATTGAGGCCCTGCTATGGCCAGATAAGATAGCAGTACTAAAGATCAAAAGCACAACAGCAAAGAATGCTGACATACGACCATGGAAAAAGAAAGAAGAAAAGGGGGTTTTTGCTACGCAGCATACAGACCCCGACCCAGTCACAAGAGAGACATTTTGTTCTGATACAGAGACATTTTGTTCTAAAGCAGACACAAGGAAACCTGTTTCATCTGATATAGACATTATTAAGACTTTTTTCAATACAAGCCAGCAAAGAAGAAAAAGACAAGTGGACGAAAGCTGGGGCCAAGGAAGATGACGGCATATGGAGAACTGTTACCAGAACTTGCCTCCCACATGCCTTGTTCCCTATGATGGCCCAGCTGATTCATGGAAGAACGCATCTATCAAGAACAGCAATGGTCGAAACGTTAGAGAAATTCTGGTTGGCCCCTGGTTTTTCTGTAGCTGCCGCATCATTTGTCCAATTTTATATGATTTGTGCCGTAAAGCAATCCTGGGCAAAAAGTCAAAGTACCCCAGAAACACGCACCTTGACCACTCTACCCGTTTCAGAGACTGCAAATTGACTACATTCAACTGCCCCGCAAAGGCAAGTATGAATTTGTGTTGGTATTTGTGGACATGTTCACGGGGTGGTGTGAGGCAACTGCCCTTGTGACCGCAAAGAAACTGATGAATGAGATAATCTGCAGATATGGGGTACCTGAGGTGATTGAATCAGATAGAGGTACCCACTTCACAGGAGAGATAATGAAACACATAATGTTAGCTCTGGGCATCACTCAGGCCTTTCACACTCCATACCACCCACAGAGTAGTGGTAAAGTGGAAAGGCTGAATGGCACCCTGAAATTAAAAATACAGAAGGCCATGAGGGAGACTGGCAAACCCTGGACTGAGTGTTTGCCTTTGACCCTCTTCTCTGTAAGATATGTTCCTACCAAGAAAACAGGCTTGTCTCCTTATGAAAATTTTGTTTGGAAGAGTGCCAAGACTGGGACTGTATTTTTCCACAGCAATTGCAGTATGGCACCCTAAGAAATTATGTTATTTCTTTAAGTAACACATGACCAAGTGTTCTCTTCCATTTCAGATCCAGATTCTCTTGAGGGTACACATGCATTACAGCCTGGTGATCGGGTAGTGATAAAAAGACACGTAAGAAAAGCATTGGAACCACAATTTGATGGTCCCATCCAAGTTCTCCTGACCACCTCTACTTCAGTAAAACTAGAAGGAAAACCAAATTGGATGCACGCTTCACACTGTAAAAAGGTCCAGATACCAGGGGAAGTATGCTATCTTAGTTCCTTAGCATGTATTACAATCTGTTTTACAGGTATATTGTGGTATTGGGAACCAAATGAAATGACAAAGGTGGGAAGGAGATGGTCCGTATGGACAGAAGGGTGTCCCAATGTGTGGGAATATTTGGCAAGAGATGTATTAAATATTTCAAGTATGTGTATGCCTAATTTGAGAAGTGGAAATGATATTTTACATATTTGTTATCAGATCCTGTACCTGTGAAAGTGCTCAGAAATATATTTACAGCAATACATAATGATAGTTTAGTAGAAGAATCCGATGTAACCAACATGAATACTTTCTTAAATGTAAATGAATACTGTCCTGACTGTAGGGAAATAGAACATACAGAATGGACTAATATGACTAAGTTTCAGGTTAAGAATGTAGCTGAAGCTGAGGTGTGTTATAATTTCACTTGTGACCCTGAGGAAATTGGGAAATGTCAGCAAATTGAAGCACACCCCGAACAAGCTACTGATGATTCTCAAATACCCTGTAATCGTACGGTAAATCAATGAAAGAAGGTAACAAATGAAACGCACTGTAAAGTGATTGTTAGAAGCCCCAATCATATTTGACATGTTAAATTACCAACTGGTTGGGTTTTATCATGTGGAAATCTCACTTATACATATATTCCAGCAAATGTTACAGGAGAACCATGTACACTGTCCCGATTGAGTATTTTTATGTACTAGAAACTAGAAGAACGTAACAAAGTAAAAAGAGAAATAAAAGGGATAGATAAAAGTTGTGAGGGTCCACCAACCCTTCTCAGTGACACAGAAGTAAAAGGCGTTAGGATTCTCGATAGTAGGAGTCTGGGGGCTAGCCGTATATAATGGGAAAGTTGTAAATGGTATAGCTTGTGATTTAGAAAAAGGTTTATATACTACCTCTCAAGCTTTAGACCTCCTCCTATTGGACATACAAGGAGTAAGAAAGGCCGCCCTACAAAATAGAGCCACTATAGATTACCTATTGTTGACACTAAATCATGGTTGTGAAGAATTCGAGGGGATGTGTTGTTTCAACCTCTCTGATCATTCAGAATCAATACATCAGAAAATTAACACTTTAAAAATTTCCATTAGTATAAAACAAGATGTGGAACAGGGATGGTTTAGTTGGTTATTTTTATGGTTAAGCCTGAGCTGGATAAAGAAAATATTTTTGATATTTGCAATAATAGTTGTGGGATTAATATTGATCTGCTGCTGTATACAGTGTATTCCAAATTTGGTGACTATATGTCTGAAGTATGTACCAAAAAGAAGACCATCCTATTATGGGAATAACATAGAAATGTCACGTTTATATAAGAACTAATGCTTGTGTTTGTTTGTTCATATCTGAGGAATCAAGTAATGCAAAACACGAATATACACGAATTAAAAGAAAACCATCTTGAGCATCACAAAGAAAAAAATGAAGGACTTACGATTCCATCATAATCTTCAATGAACTTAAAAGCAGTCATATCGAGGAGCCGTATCGGTGGAAAAGAAGAGAAAATTGGGAAAAAGTCCGGCTCGGAGGGCTCCACCCTCCTTGAAGTACCACAACGTCTCCTCGCATGGACTATTAGCGTCTCCTCGCATGGACTATTTTAAAAAGGGGGAATTGTGGGGGAAATTACCCAGGACCCCAGCTTTTGTGATATCACCTTTAAATTCTACTGTCTCAAATATTCATTTTCTCAGCCACAAACACAACATTAACAGATATGACCCTTAGACATTGCAATAACTCAGAATAACTAACAAAATAATAAAACCACACCTGGTGACTAGTCAGGAGATGGTTGAAGTACAGATATAAGATTGATAAGAGAGAGAGCTACAGAAAGATAACAGATAAAGTAACAGAAATTGATAGGTATAAGCAATATACTTACCTCAAAATAAATCCATAAAAAGTAAACACGCTAAACCGCTGAAGAATGGAAAATTTTAGGTATTACGAATGGACTTTAATTAAACATGTGGCAGGCTATTGAATGATGTAAACACCTATGTAATGTTTGGCTCAGAATCAACGTCACTTTAATTATATGATATGCTTATAAAAAGACCTCTTGTAACGCCAATAAACTCGAAGTAGATGAATTGTACATTCCATGCACATGTACGGTCTGTCTCTTCCTGCCGATCGGTATTACTTAAACAATGATGAGTACTCATTTCAATTTGGACGCCGGATGACATACTAAAGGGAGTTTTTCCCTAACAGGTAAGTATCTGTTGCAGTAGGGAGTCGGGAAGGAATTTTTCCCCCAAAAGGGCTAATTGGCTTCTGGCCTTGGGGTTTTTTGCCTTCCTCTGGATCAACACAGTAGGATAGACAGGCTGGACTAGATGGACAATGTCTTCATTCGGCCTTACATACTATGTTACTATGTTACTATAAGTAGGATATAGCCAGAGGTCAGTCACAGCAATTGTATAGAGAGGAGTAGTAGTTGCAGAACTAGACTAAAGGCAGTGAGCACAATGCCACAGCGATATGCTAACCTTTCATGGCAAAACTGGAGAATGACTTTCTGACCTCCCAGCTCCAGCAAAGCATTGACCTACTTCCGCTACACTGATGACATCATAATCATCTGGACTAACACCGAACAAGAACTAATAAAATTCCATGAGAGATTCAATGCATGTCACCCCACTATTATACATGATATTAAGCTAGTCATATACAGAATTAAACGTTTTAGACACCACAATAAAAATCTCAAACAACTCAATACAGACATCCCTATACCAAAAACAGATTGATCGGCTGACACATACCTTAAATGGGACAGTTTCCATCCTAAACACATCAAAAAGTCCATTGTCTACAGCCAGCTCCAACGCAATAGACAAAGAGTAACATTTATACCATCTTAGGGTGCCTGCACACGAACGGAATTTCCAGCGCATTATTTTAGGCACATTATCTGCCCCAGACCGCAGCCAATATACTCCTATGAGGATCCGCAGTTGTCCCCAGACGGACGGATTTGTATCGCGTTTTTTCACGCGCGTGAAAAAATCTGCGACCTGTTCTAATTTGGGTCAGATTCTGCGCGTGAAGCCTCCAATACAAGTGAATGGGTGCGTTTTTTCACGCAGTACATCCGCAGTGCAGCTGCGGATGGAGTCACTGGTTGCTATGACTACAGGAAGTAGGCATGGTAGAAGGCTTACCAACACACAGCACAGAGCTTCACAGGCAAATTTGTAGAGGGAGATAGGTAGTATTTCTTGCCAATGCAGGATGTAAGAATGCAAAATCTGTAGTAATGAATTCCTCTTGTGAACTTTTTTGCAGTGACTGAAATAAAGTCACGCTGGAGAAGCGCCCGAAAAAAGTTACATGGATCAACCATGCCCACAAAGACATCTGCTCACCGGGTGAAAGCATGTTGCCAGAATAATTTAACGGTGCTCGCACAAGCAAGAGGGACAAAACGGAGTCTGGGTGTTGGTTTTTAAGCTGTTTTCCAAGGAATGGGCAGTTCTCTAGGGGTTGGGTTTACAATAAGGGGTGTCTGCTGGTTTTTCTGCGCGTTTTTTTCCGCAACACATCCGCGTATATCCGCGCGTGATTTTTCACGCATCCGCACCTATCCGAAGCACATTTAGGCCTCCTTCCCACGAACGGATTTCCGCCGCGTAATTCGCGGCGAAAATCCGCTGCGTTGCCCGCAGCTATTAGGTTCTATTGAACCTAATAGCACAATGCTCACGATGCGTAATTCCACCGCGGAATTACGCACCGCGATTTCTCCCGTCCTCACCCGCAGCATGCTCTATTTTCTGCGGGTGAGGACGGGCTGTACGCACTGACGGCTTCCATTGCAGTCAATGGAAGCCGTCCGTTCACGCTATCTCCCGCTGTAACCAGCGGGAGATAGCGTGAAAAAACGCTTTCCCGCCCACCGCCGCGCGTCATATGACGCCATATGACGCTGCCGGCCGCGTCACGTGACACGCTCGGTGACGCGTCGGCGGTGGGCGGTGACGGGCGGTGACGCGGCGGCGGTGGGCGGGGAAGCGATTTCACGCTATCTCCCGCAGGTAAGTATAGGGGCTCTGGGGGGCGCCGTGACGGGCTTCACAGCGTAATATTACGCGGCGGAGCCCGTCACGCTCGTGGGAAGGAGGCCTAAGGTACCATACGCGCGTGAAAATCCGCTAGCGGAATCCGGAACGCTCGTGTGCAGGCGGCCATAAAAGGACATTTTTAAATCAGGGCTACCATCCCATCTCAATTGATGAACAAATCACCAGAGCCACCAGGATACCCAGAAATCAGCTACTCCAATACACAGAGAAGGAAGAAAACACTTGTGTACCTCTAGGGACCTACAATTCACAGCTAAAGGTGCTAGGGAAAACTGCAAAGAAACTCCATCTTAACTTACAGAAGGATGATCATCTGAAAACCGTATTCCTGGACCCTCCTCTTCTGTATTACAGGCAGCCTCCAAATTTGAGGAACTTTATAATCAGGAGTGCATTGCCCTCTGACACACAAGAAGGAACTTATCCTTGCAATGTTAGGAGTTGCAAGACCTGCTCACATGTACTGATAATAGACAGGATACAAATCCCCAACACACAGCAGGACTCTAAGATCCCTGGAACATGCACATGTTCTATGTCCGATGTTGTGTACCCGATCCTGTGCAGTAAATGTCTTGTTGGGGGCTTTTATGTTGAGAAAACATGACAAAAACGTAGAGCGAGGATGAGGTATCATCGCCACACAATTAAAGAGAGAAGGACAGAATTACCTGTGGCGGAACATTTTTCTAGTTATGGACACAACATAGAAAATAGGAAGGATATTGTATTAAAAGGCAATTTCAAATGCCAATGTCACAGAAGAATTTGGGAGTACAAATTTCTAACAACTTTTGACACTGTCAGAACCGGAATGTACCGCGGAGGGGGTTTCTTGCATCAGTGGAGAATATGATAAATCTGGAGCAGATATAACATGCTGGCCTAGTTACCACCTAACACAAATTCAGAGACCATAAAACAGTCACATTCCTATCAGTGGACTAATTAAGTATTCACTGCTATGCTCATTCTGTTCTGTTATTGTTTTAAGTGCAAATTAATCACAGCATGTCTGTGTCTTTTCATCTGTATATATATATATATATATATATATATATATATATATATATATATATATATATATATATATACTTCTTCAAATCTATTCCACTTAAGCCTAAGGAAGAACCCTGTGTAGGTTCGAAAGCTCGCTATAAGATCATGCATTTTTGTAAACCATTAAAAGGTTTCATATATACAAGATTACTTGAACAAATCACATTTTGCTATACTGGCTAACTTGGTACCAAGATGTTTCAGTGTACCTGAAGAATTGATGCTGTTTTGAAAGAAAAGGGATATCACACCAAATATTTAGATTTTTATTTTGTTCATTCACTTTGCATTTTGTTAATTGAAAAAACAGACTATTAACACTTCTATTTATGAAAGCCTTTATTTATGTCTTTACAATATCTTCATTGGAATTTTTATACGTTTAATAAAATGTGTTCTCATTTACATGACAATAATAATTGAGATCACATATAAAATGTAATAGATTACAAATGTGCAGTCTCTTTAACACACTGTTGAACAGTGGCAGGTTTTCCTACTTGTTTAAGCATAAAGAATTAAGGTTCAACAGTGTTGATTTGTGATACTTGGATGGTTCCGAGATTATATCCTCATTAGTTATGCTCACTCATTTTATTTTGGAGACTTGCTTCAATGTCACATAAATTACTATTTTGCACAAAGGATTAACTCTTGGACATATATTTAATTTCATTTTAGCTGTGCTTATTTTTTCTAAAGAACATATCATTTACAGCAGAACTGTACAGTTGTTAGAAGTGCTATGGGCAAATCATTTGTGTTTGATGGTTGCCAATTAAGAGTCAAAAGAATTTTGCACTTTATTTCTGAAAATGTAAAAGATTTCAACTTGTCATCTTCTAGTACAGAACCCATATGACCTTTATATGTCCCGGAGTGTTGATGAAATACAGTTCTTTAAAAACAAGCTTTTGTTCAAGTCTTTGAAGTGTAAGACTCATCAGCCTAAAATCATCACAGGTCATCATCGATGACAAAGTCAGGACAAATCTTCTGCTGATCAAAGGATAACAAGTAACTGACATATAAGAATAGTGTGTCCTACACATTTTTCTATATTTATGTGCAGGAAAAAAAATCAGCCAAGATACTTTATTCTATCCGATACTCTACATAAAGTGATTAAGAATCTAGCCATATACTGTCTAGAGGCATTTCTGTAGGTTAGCCTGACCCAGAATCATCACTGGATTCTGTCATATTTATAAAATAAATGTAGCCTTTCGACACAGTCAGACCCATAAGATGTTGAATATAGTCTGCAATTGGCTTGATTCCATCAAGGTTTTTCACTGTGGCCATTCCCATCTGTATTTCCAAGAACAGCACTTAGAGAGGTTGTCCCACTTCTAGCTGTTTGACTACAGGAAGCAAACAACTCCATACGTCGCTCAGTGTTGGAATTGGTACTGCAGGCTATATTCAATAGAACCAATGTACAATGTAAAGAACTGCCTGATTCCTACGGTAAAACAGCTAGAAATTAGACAATCCCTTTAAGTCGAAAGGATCAAGAGACGATAGCTCCATTTAATTATTTACAACTTCAGATTTTATTTTACTTTTTAGTAAATAAGCCAAATTATGCATTCAAGATTATTACAAACCCCAAGAAAGCCTAGCAAAACAAAAACAGTTTGGGGCTTGTACAATATATATTATCAATAAGACCAAAAATTTCAGTGACCTATTATTTTTTGCTCAATGCACAATCCAATAGAACAATTTTGGCTTCTTGGTCAGCTACCTATCTGATCTGCACAAATTGTTTCAGATTTTATATTGCTTTACATTTCCTCTTTCAGATCTATCTGAAAGTCATCCAGCACCAGTTAGCAAGAACAAGAAGGAAAAACTCTCCCAATATCTATGGAAACTTCAAAAAGGAAGAGGGAAAAGGGGGAAGCAAAGAAATGTGAAAAATAATAGTAGGTCAGAGATATGGTACTAAAAATATCTTGATTCTAACTTAAAGGGGTAGTCTGATGAAAAAAATACATTGAAATCTGCTCTGCCCTATGCAAAACTATAAAACAAAGTCATACAAACTTCACCCAATTCCCTGCAGCCTCCATTCTAACGGTACCTACTCCCCCACTGAACTCTTCTTCTGGTCATAGCAATGATGTCCCGTCACAGAGTCATGTAACCACTGCAGCCAGCTACCAGCTGATCCTGAGTTACATACAGTCAGTAATTGACTATGCCACATGGATGTATTTTTACTGAAGCCGGAAGGAAAGTGCAGCAAAGAACTGGCCACCATCAGAAGGTGGGCTGGGACTTAGTATGACTTTTTTTTTTATTTGCATACAGGGCTGGGCAGTTTTCGAGTTACATTTTTTCTCACCAGATTATCTCTGTCCACGGGCAAATTTTCACTGCGTTCCCCTTGACGATAATCCGCATTATCAAATTCTTGTTTCATTTTATGGATGAACAAGTGTTGCTTGTCTTGATCGGCCAGGTGAAGAAATCACTACAATTATCACCAAATCCCCAAAAATTCATTTTTGGCAAGAATCACAGGAAAACTGAGATTCTCAGGATACCTGTCATACAAGTCAAAGTGCAACCAAACATCAGCCAGGGTGCCTTAATGATGTCACCAAATGTGTCCTCCATATTTCATATGAGTAGCAGTTTTATTGGATGCTTACATCACTAGATCTAGCCATATACAGCATAGGCACAGTGTAACCAGCGGTCATTTTACATCTTAGCAAAGGACAGAGAAGCTGTATCACATTTATATGCCTATATAAAATGTGGTCTTTTCTTAGGGAGAGATATTTTACAGAGGTTATAGTGCAAAGGCCTACATACCAGCAGACAAGTTAAACAGGGTTGAACTGGAGTGAGTGGGTGAGGAGAATCAAATTAGGCTTTGCAAAACAAGGACAGTTCACAAACTACAATGTGTCCTCTGTGGCCTTCTGTTCCCACATATCGTGCCAAAAAGGATTGCTGCCCAGAGATTGTTAGTGGTTTTTAGTGAATATAAACCAAAAGGTAACCCAAACAGGGAAACAGCAAATACACATAATACATGTCTGTGACCTCAGATGCTGTTCAAAGTTGTGAGTCCAGCCATTATGAATTTGCAGACCTTATGCAGCTGCCTCTGGTTTTCCGCAAACTACAGTTAACTGAAAAGTTACATAAAAATACAGTAAAAAGTAGACAGAAACATGTCTAAATAAAAAACTAAAATGGAAACGTTAAGCAAGCAAAGGGTAGAGAACAATATTGGTATTGGTGGCGATGGAGGTGGTAAAGGATGAGCCAAGTTGGCACTTCAAGTGGCTTCCACTGAAGGAACAACTCCATGTTCTGCAGAAGGTGAGGCAAGCCCATTGCCATTCCTTAAAAGTGGTTATACCCATGCATTACATCTGTAGCATGCAGAACAGGTTATAGTGTTGATGACAAAGCATGCCACAAGTTTCATCATCTCCTCTTCCTCCCAGTTACTGGCACACAGCAGTCAGTCTGCACCAGTTGGCCATAATCATCCCCCTTCCAACCCCCCCCCCCCAATCCAAGATCCCCTGCACACTCTGAAGCAGTCCACATGGATCAGTCTGAGGAGCTGTTTGATCATTCATTGTTATGGATGTGATAAGGTTTGGCCAAACAACAAAAGTGATAGGACTAAGACATTGAATGCATTGATGCCCAACCATTATTTCCTCTGAAAAGCAAGATGAGGTTGGGTCACTGTGCATAGTCAGGGGGATGCAGAAATAGAGATGCCTGCCTTGATGCTCACTTTAACATAGAGTCCACTCTGGGGAAGTAGGATGACAAAGAAAAACAGGAGGTGGAAGAGGATGAGGTACTTTATTTAACATGGAGCGGGAGTGAGAGTCATCATAGCAGTTTGCAGGGTGAGGAGGAAGATGCAGGTGTTGGTGGGCAGCACCCTACTAAGACAAGGGCTGTTGCATAAAAACAGAAGGGCCGTACCACTACTATTAGCTACTACTAGTCACAGCAGCAACATCAGGCTCACAGTTAGGGCAGCTCACAGGAATTGTAGAGCCTGGGCATTCTTTGAAATTGCAGGAAATTGCAGGAGAGGGGTCATCTGTAAGATTTGTGGTAAAAGTTTAAAATGTAGCAAGAAAGTAAACAACCTCAACAGAACATGTATTAACAGCTACATGAATTTTCACCACCCACTGCCTTGGAGATCCCAACTGGGCCAGAGGGAAAAAAGTCAGCCTGATCTTGATTTGTCTTCTGCTGCTGTAGCTGCCTCTTCCTTCATCTCCCTACCTGTTCATGCAGTAGCCTCTGATTACAGAGAGGCTGCCTGCAATAGAAAGTCTGCTGTTCAGGCTAGTGGACATATACATTTTGCGCATCATGATGTTTAGTTCTAATCCACCTCCCAGCCCGTGCCCTCTACTCCACAAACAAAATCAGATTAAGTGCCCCTTTAATTCGAACCTCTTATTCCCGCCTCCAAGAGTTCTCTAGAGCCGCACCAGTCCTCTATAACGCACTACCTCAAACTATCCGGGCAATCCCCGACACACAAAACTTCAGGCGTGCTCTAAAAATGCACCTCTTCAGGAAGGCATACCATATCTCCTAAACCAAACCCCTTATGTACTCCACCTGATAACATGCTTCCTACCCAACTGATTGCAATCCTTGCTAGCTGTATTCAACCACCCCCTGCAGTCACTATATGGCTCAATTTGACCATTGTCTATGTGTACAGCATCCCACGCTCTCCACCTTGCCATACCTTGCACATTTCCAGCCCCTTTCCCTTCTGTATCACACTATTATTTGTAGAATGTAAGCTCAATGAAGCCCCTCACTCCTACTGTTTCCATCAATTGATCACTACATGCAACAGTGGCTTTTGTATCTCTGTTTTTCGTATATCTGTTCTCCCCCTATTTTGCAAACTCCGTGGAATAAGTTGGCGCTATATAAAAAAAGATTATTATTAGTACCAGATGCCCATCTGCCCTATCCTTGACTAAAAAGCTGTCCCTGCCTTGCACAAAGATGTGACTATTACCATGTTCCAGCAAGCATGGCCAGGGGCATTAACAGCACACTGGATCAATGTCCTACACGTAGTACATGAAGCCAAAAGTGGTGGTCTGTAATAATCAGGTGCAGGTTCAGAGCCTCTTATTGTGACCAGTGCGGTAGGGTGGTCAGGGGAAGCCAGAGGTCGGTGCAAAGGTAGTATTGGCTACAGTAAAAGGGGTAGGCAGGTGGTAGAGTTAGGAGAAGCCAGAGGTTGGTACAGCGGTAGTATTAGTTGTGGTATAAAGGAGCAGTCAGGTAGTGCAATCAGGGGAATCCAGAGATCAGTACACAGGTAGTATCGGTTGCAGTAAAAAGAAGCAGGTAGGTAGCGAAGTCGAGAGAAGCCTGAGGTCAGTACACAAAAGCAGCAATTGTAGAAGTAGGAGCAGGTAGGTAGAGGAGCTTGACTACAGGCAGGGAGCACAATAATCATGCAAGGCACTGGAGGAAAGTCCAGGCTTTTATAGGAAATCCAATTAAGGAACAGGGTGGAGCCAATCGAGAAACAGGAGCAGTAGCTAGGAACAAGAACAAGGTTATGCAGGGGGAGCTATCCAGACAGCTCAACAGGCAGGGCTACCATCTGGAGCACAGGAGCTCCTGGGCTTGATTCCTGACATGGTCCATATTTCATGATGCCCTCAAAACTTGTAGAACATTTATTTGTGTCTGTCCCTTCCTCATTCCTCTCATCCTCCTACTCTTCTTATCTTCATCCATCTCTTCATACCCCCTTTGAATACCCTCTACATTGGCACATATATCCTTATGTGACAAAACCTGGCCTCCATAAATGCCAAAATGCCATCTTAAAACTCATATGTCTAGGTAAGTGCAACCACATGGCTGAAAAACTATTGACAATTCTGCAGGTACTGTCTGACACATAACTGACCCCGCACAATATGAAGCCAGGCAAGGTAATATATGTCAATAGGGCCAACCTGTTAGCAGACATTCACCTAAAAAATCTCACACATATATCTTGCCTGTCCCATGTGATGAACCTGGTAGTGCAACACTTCCTAAGCAACTACCCAGGTTTACATCCACTGCTGGAAAATGCCAGAAAACTTAGCTCTCACTTCCAGTGTTCACACCCAGCTGCCTCTTTGTCTGGCAGGGGTGTAACACCTGTTTAATTTACCACACAACTGTGATGTGCCTACACATTGGAATTCTACATTGCATATGTTGCAGAGACTAAGCCAGCAGCAGAAAGAGATAATAGAGTACCAGATGGTGTATGCCATTAGCAGGCACTGTATTGAGGTTGGTGACTTGATGCCTGTGGAGTGGCTGTATTTCAAAGATGTTTGTGCCCTTGTAGCCTGCTTAAAGAAGTGACTAAAATCGTCAGTTGTGATGATGCACTAATTAGTATGACCATCTCTGTTTTGAGCCTACTGTAACAGATGCCATTGTCTCTGGGGCCTTGTAGCATGTTACAGGAGGAGGAGGAAGGTATACCAATCTCCCAACTGTCTGACCAGGTCATTACTACTGAACACTGTAGGGAGAGTGGTTTTTGCCAAGGATGGGGGGGTCACTCCCCCAACACATGTTTCCGCCGATGGAAGAAGTGCAGGAGAAGGAAGTAGAGGAGGAAGAGGGGGGATAATATAAGTCCATAGGCAAGGGAGGGGGCTATGCAATGTTCCTTCCATCAATCACACATCTCACTCGCCACTTCTCTCTCTGTCTCAGTGCTTTTCTTTCTCTCAACACTTCTCTCTCTCTGCACTTCTCTCTTTCTCTCTCACCACTTCTCTCAGCTTCTCTCCTGCTGCTTCTCTCTCTTGCTGCTTCTCTCTCTCTTTCTCACTCGCCACTTCTCTCTCTATCCGCATCTCTCTCTCTCTCTTGCCACTTCTTTCTTTGTCTCAATGCTTCTCTTTCCCTCTCCCATTGAAAGTAATTGGAGAGCTCTGTGACATTGTAACTTTGAGTTGCCCTCACAGGTCACTCGATGTATCGAACTCATCTTTTATGATTTTACAGCAGTGGTAAGGATGTCAATTATCTAATGACACCCAAATCATCCATCTAAAGTGAGGCAAAGGGGTCAAAGTGTGGTGCAAGAAAAAGCCTGAATGTTTTTTTTCATATTATATGTTAGTTGTTTGAGTTACCACATGTCCCTCTGTCATTTTCCTGGCCAGCCAATATATGCTATGATCTGATGCATAAAAATGCGTGAAGGGGCGCACAAATCTAATGTTTGTACACCCATTTATATGGCATGGGCCCCGGCGCATATACGCCCCTGCCCCTAACCCTCCCATTTCAAACAGCCGGAGGGGAGGAGAAAAGGATGAAGGAGTTTAGCAGTCACATTGCTAAACTCCCTCCCACCTCCGTTCTCCAGCTGCTGTCATTGGCTCCCATAGAGTCAATGAAACACCGACGTATTCCGGCCAAGAAGATAGTTTCAGGGCTATCTTTTCAGTCTGACGTATAAACGCCCAATGTTATACTGGCCTATATGGGGCTTTTAGGTCACTTAGAGAGTGTTATACACCAGTGTTCAGGACTAGTGTTGATTGAACTGAACCAGTAGAACCTTGCTTTGGGTAGAACTTTGGTAAAAGCTTGGTTCAGGTTCATGGCAAACTAAACTTTTAGCAAAGTTTGACCTGAAATAGGGCTGCACTGGTTTGGTAATCAGTAATCAAATATAAACAATGGCATGTTTCATCGGTTATCATATTATGGAGCTATTCTTGTATTAGAGAAAATTTCCATAATATAGATCAGTGTATAAAAGAATAGAGCGCCTGTGGATCCATAGTAAATAGCCATCTCCGTTAGTATTTGTAAGCCAAAACAGGAGTGAGTCCAAGACATGGAATCTTTCCAATATACCTTTTCTCTGTTTTTGTTTCACTTCTGATTTTGCCTCACAAAATTCTGCCATGTTCAAGTGCCTTAAGGCTATATTCTTATTTGTTGTAACTGTCGCATTCATCTAAATGGAGCTTTCCGAAATCCATCCACTTTTCACTAAAACAGCTCCATTAAGAAGTGATTTTAAATTGTAGAAATTTCTGCCAATTACAGCCTTCTGTGAATATCCCCAAAAGGTAATTATTTTCCTCTCACTTTGGTTATCAATTGAACAATAAAAGCTGCAACATCACCATCGCAACATGTTGCATTTTTTAAAACAGATGTTACAATTCTCTATGTATATGTTGCTCCAATGAATGCTACCACACTTAGGCTTCTTTCACATGAGCGCATATCGGCCGGCCGATATGCGCTGTGATCTGATGCATTGGATTCCGTTTGCGCTGGCCTCACCAGGCCATATGAACGGGCGCACAAATGTTTGATTTGTGTGCCCGTTCACCAGAATTTTTACAAGCAATGTAGCGTATATCGGGCGGCTGTGAAAACGGTCGGCCGATATGCGCTCATGTGAAAGAAGCCTAATTCTGTACTAAAGGGCCACTCTGGCAAAAATACATTTTTCCATCTGTACACCACTCTTTCTGTCACAGTTTTAGAGTTCTACTCTAACTGTATTGCAGTTACTTTCATTCAGTGCAGCCTCCTATCTGATGTTTACCAGGTAACATCTTGATGCTGACATTTTTGCTCTCCCTTCCACATCAATTCCAAGAAGCATTAGCACAGCATTACATGAGCAGCTAGAGACTCTACCATTTTTGTTGCAGTCATTACATTCTGTATTCACCTAATTAAATTATAGACCATAAGTATATAGTCAGGAGGATGAGCTGTGATATGCTCAATTATAACTGTGTGACAGTAGCTGTGTGATCATCATCAGGAACTGAAATAGGAATGTCTGTATCCTCGTCAAGGTAGTTTCTGTGTTACACTCCATGTAAAAACATCACATAGACTGTGAAATGGACTAGTTTCAGATAGCATAACCCCAAGTAAATCTGAGCCGGTCAGAACTGAGATCACATGACCAACTGAGGAGAAAGAGACCAAGAGTTTCAAGTAGAAAGGGATAACTAACTAAGATAATGTTAGATCACTTATTTATACAGGGGGATTGCTACATGATGAATGAAAAGAAAAAATCACCGAAGTGGCCTTTTAAAAAATGTGATCATGCTCACGAAAGATTCACCTATGTAAAAGAACTTAATTAAGTTAAGTACTGCTAGTGTACTTATGTCATATGAGACATTGATTATTTGCATGATATATTCAAGGATATTTGCATATAACACTTTGGATTCATCTGATCTATTGTCTCAAGTTTACTGGGCCAGTATATTTTGTGATAATTTTTATGCAGAATAAGGAATGCAGTGTAGTTATATAAATGATTTTGGCACAGATGCATTTCAGATAAAGAAAATTGCTTTGGGTGGTAGAAAGACATCTCTGATTATTTCCATTATGATGTGATGGATCATTAACCCCTTTGTTGTTGACATCCTATGGAGATTCAGTAAGCAATCTTAATTATTTTAAAATACACTTCTTTGTTATTTAGTTGGTGATTAAAAATGCATTAAAAGATGGCAAGGGAAGAATATTTCCGTTCATTAGCTGATCTAAGAACCTAATCATCATGTAGAGCTAATTTTCATATAAATCTTAAAACAATAAGCACACTACAGTAGAAACAATTTATGTTGACTATGTCAGTAATGAACATAATCACAATGGAAGCTGAAAAAAAGAAAGTGATTATCTTTTCTGAATTAGACAAAAGTGAATAGTTTCATTCAGTTGACAATAGTACACATGTTCCTATGTAAATACTGCATCCAACAGATTGTGAATGGCTTGAGAACATTAACCTTATGGTGAAAGGAAGATATCTAGAACACTTTTGAGTTTCCTCCGCTGTAATTATGCCATAGAAATATGAAGACAAAATAGATAATAGTTAGAGGCAAAAAAGTCTAAAAACCTGGAAAGACAGTCTGAAAGATGTAACTAGAAAATATAAAAATGGTGATTTTTATTATAGGAACATTGAATGCAACAAATATACTTTAAGAAGCAATGTTATCCTAGAATGATCACTATAGTTTTGTTTTTTAATGTGTATTTGTTGTATATACGTTCAACTCTTAGGCCTCCTTCCCACAAACGGATTTACGCCGCGTAAATTCGCGGCAAAAATCCGCTGCGTTGCACCCTGCTATTAGGTTCTATTGAACCTAATAGCACAATGCTCACGATGCGTAATTCCACCGCGGAATTACGCACCGCGATTTCTCCCGTCCTCACCCGCAGCATGCTCTATTTTCTGCGGGTGAGGACGGGCTGTACGCGCTGACGGCTTCCATTGCAGTCAATGGAAGCCGTCCGTTCACGCTATCTCCCGCTGTAACCAGCGGGAGATAGCGTGAAAAAAACGCTTTCCCGCCCACCGCCGCGCGTCATATGACGCCATATGACGCGGCCGGCCGCGTCACGTGACACGGCCGGCCGTGCACGTGACACGGCTGGTGACGCGGCGGCGGTGGGCGGTGACGGGCGGTGACGCGGCGGCGGTGGACGGGGAAGCGATTTCACGCTATCTCCCGCAGGTAAGTATAGGGGCTCTGGGGGGCGCCGTGACGGGCTTCACTGCGTAATATTACACGGCGGAGCCCGTCACGCTCGTGGGAAGGAGGCCTTAATGATTTGCCTTGAGTGGTAGTGAACATTGTGAATTGTGAATAGAGCAGTTTGGATGCATTCACACGAGCGTGTGCTGGTGCGCACAAAGCCTGTTCTGTCTTCTTACACGTTCACAGGGTGTGCAGTCTGACATTCAGTTTAACCATTTCTGTCTTCCAAATAAACAAACTGTTCTTCTTAATCTGACAGGTTTATTGGTCAACAGATCGTAGCATACGAGTGTGCGTTCAATGCGATTGATTGGTAGAACTATAAGAATACAAATAATTCACATAAGATGCAGAGGAAGCATGCATAACATTACATAACAGTGACATGAAGGCACATGGCAATATAGCTGCTACACATAGTATTGCATAGCTAACTAAACAGTTACAACTCCCTGAGTAACAATATAACTGACCACTGAACAGCTCTGCATAACATACTAACTCAGAAACAAAGGTAGCTTTCTTACCAGATATACTTTTACAATGATAGTGAAATTTGAAGAGGAGAGTGTAGAAAGCAAGTCTGTACTCTTGTCTTGAAGCTGGAAGTTCCTCCTTCCCACTCTACACCTAAAATGGGCTGCTATGTTACATTGATTTCTGCTGGGCAGAACAAAACCAGCACACCCTCGTATGTGCACAAACACGCATGAATGCAGGTCCATGCATCATTGTTTCAATAGGGCAGCGGCTGACAGCAACCCTTGCAGTGATTTTCAGGGAATGGCTTTAAATAAAAGCCCTTCCAAAAAATCATTCCTATTTGGTGTACAAAATAAAAATAAATACTCACCTCTCCGCCACTGCCCGGGCTCAGGTGTGTCTAGCCGCTTAGGTCCCATCACTGTAATGAAGTTCTTTCAGCAGGCAGCTGAGCACTACCTGTGATTGGTCACAGTGCTCCGTCAATCACAGGCAGCACTAAGCCAATCACAGGCAGCGCTCAGCCATTTATTGAATAACAGCTGAGCACTTCCTGTGATTGATCACAGTGCTCAGTTAATCACATTAAATGGCCAAGCGCTGCCTGTGATTGGCTGTGCGCTGTGACTAACCACAGGCAGCGCTCAGCTGTCATTCAATGAATGGATGAGCGTTGCCTGTGATTGGCTGAGTGCTCAGCCAATCAAATGCAGCCCTTTCAGCAGGTGGGGATTTTAAATTTAAACTTTATTACAGTGACGAGACCCAAAGCCTTGCCTTAGCCCTGGCAGCGGCGGAGAGGTGAGGGTATATATATTTTTATTTTTTACACCAGATAGGAATGATTTTCAGGGAAGGGCTTATATTTAAAGCCCTTCCCTGAAAATCACTGCAGAGGTTGCCTGCATCCTTTTGCTTTCAACAGGGATGCCGACATTCTTTACTCCCCGCGGGGAGTCCCCTTGTCACTGAACACTGTGATAGTGCTGTTACAGTGTTCAGTGACAAGGGGACTCCCCATGGGGAATATTGACACGCACCACGGACCTATGGTCCACGCATGTTCTATGTTTTGCAAGTACATGCGTTTGTACGCCTGTAAAACACACCATAGGGAACCAATGGTTCTAATAGATGCGTGGTTATTAGAGATGAGTGAGCACCAAAATGCTCGGGTGCTCGTTACTCGAGACGAACTTTTTGTGATGCTCGAGGGTTCATTTCGAGTAACAAACCCCATTGAAGTCAATGGGCGACTCGAGCATTTTTGTATATCGCCGATGCTCGCTAAGGTTTTCATTTGTGAAAATCTGGGCAATTCAAGAAAGTGATGGGAACGACACAGAAACGGATAGGGCAGGTGAGGGGCTACATGTTGGGCTGCATCTCAAGTTCCCAGGTCCCACTATTAAGCCACAATAGCGGCAAGAGTGGGCCCCCCCCTCCCAACAATTTTTACTTCTGAAAAACCCTCATTAGTAAGCCACACCTCAGCTAAGCACCACACTACCTCCAACAAAGCACAATCACTGCCTGCATGACTCTCCGCTGCCACTTCTCCTGGGTAACATGCTGCCCAACCCCTCCCCCCCCCCGCACGACCCAGTGTCCACAGCGCACACCAAAGTGTCCCTACGCAGCCTTCAGCTGCACTCATGCCACACGCTGGCCTCATAGCCACACCACCCTCATGTCTATTTATAAGGGCGTCTGCCATGAGGAGGAACCACAGGCACACACTGCAGAGGGTTGGCACCCTCTTTAAAAGGGGCGGGGCGATAGCCCACAATGCTGTACAGAAGCAATGAGAAATCCAATCCTGTGCCACCTCCATCAGGAGCTGCACACGTGGGCATAGCAATGGGGAACCCATGTGCCACACACTAGTCATTCTGTCAAGGTGTCTGCATGCCCCAGTCAGACCTGGGTTTTTTATAAATAGTCATAGGCAGGTACAACTCCGCAATGGGAATTCCGTGTGCACCCACAGCATGGGTGGCTCCCTGGAACCCACCGGCTGTACATAAATGTATCCCATTGCAGTGCCCTGGACAGCAGAGCTAACGTCAGATAAGATGCAGGTGGGCTTCAGCCCACACTGCATGCCCCAGTCACACTGGGGGTTTTTATAAGTAGACACAGGCAGGTACAACTCCCTATTGTGAAATCCCTGTGGACCCACAGCATGGGTGGCTCCCTGGAACCCACCGGCGGTACATAAATAAATCCCATTGCAGTGCCCAGCACAGCTGAGGTAACGTCAGGTTTAATGCAGGTGGGCTTCGGCCCACACTGCATGCCCCAGTCAGACTGGGGTTCTTTAGAAGTGGACACATGCAGTTACAACTCCGTGTGGACCGACAGCATGGGTGGGTCCCAGGAAGCCACCGGCGGTACATAAATATATCCCATTGCATTGCCCATCACAGCTGAGGTAACGCCCGATTAAATGCAGGTGGTCTTCGCCCCACACTGCATGCCCCAGTCTGACCGGGGTTTTTAATACATAGACACTGGCAGGTACAAATCCCTAATGTGAAGTCCCTGTGGACCCACAGCATGGGTGGCTCCCTGGAACCCACCGGCGGTACATAAATATATCCCATTGCATTGCCCATCACAGCTGAGGTAACGTCAGGTTTAATGCAGGTGGGCTTCGGCCCACACTGCATGCCCCAGTCAGACTGGGGTTCTTTAGAAGTGGACACATGCAGTTACAACTCCGTGTGGACCGACAGCATGGGTGGGTCCCAGGAAGACACCGGCAGTACATAAATATATCCCATTGCATTGCCCATCACAGCTGAGGTAACGTCCGATTAAATGCAGGTGGTCTTCGGCCCACACTGCATGCCCCAGTCTGACCGGGGTTTTTAATACATAGACACTGGCAGGTACAAATCTCTAATGTGAAGTCCCTGTGGACCCACAGCATGGGTGGCTCCCTGGAACCCATCGGCGGTACATAAATGTATCCCATTGCAGTGCCCTGGACAGCAGAGCTAACGTCAGATTAGATGCAGGTGGGCTTCGGCCCACACTGCATGCCCCAGTCACACTGGGTGTTTTTATAAGTAGACACAGGCAGGTACAACTCCCTATTGTGAAGTCCCTGTGGACCCACAGCATGGGTGGCTCCCTGGAACCCACCGGCGGTACATAAATAAATCCCATTGCAGTGCCCAGCACAGCTGAGGTAACGTCAGGTTTAATGCAGGTGGGCTTCGGCCCACACTGCATGCCCCAGTCTGACCGGGGTTTTTAATACATAGACACTGGCAGGTACAAATCCCTAATGTGAAGTCCCTGTGGACCCACAGCATGGGTGGCTCCCTGGAACCCACCGGCGGTACATAAATATATCCCATTGCATTGCCCATCACAGCTGAGGTAACGTCAGGTTTAATGCAGGTGGGCTTCGGCCCACACTGCATGCCCCAGTCAGACTGGGGTTCTTTAGAAGTGGACACATGCAGTTACAACTCCGTGTGGACCGACAGCATGGGTGGGTCCCAGGAAGACACCGGCAGTACATAAATATATCCCATTGCATTGCCCATCACAGCTGAGGTAACGTCTGATTAAAAATGCAGGTGGTCTTCGGCCCACACTGCATGCCCCAGTCTGACCGGGGTTTTTAATACATAGACACTGGCAGGTACAAATCTCTAATGTGAAGTCCCTGTGGACCCACAGCATGGGTGGCTCCCTGGAACCCATCGGTGGTACATAAATGTATCCAATTGCAGTGCCCTGCTCAGCAGAGCTAACGTCACATACAATATAGGTGTGCTTCAGCCCACAGTGCATGCCCCAGTCAGACTGGTAATATGTACCTTAACAGTAACCGCGTTGGTGGGAATGTGGGGGCGACTGCGGACCTAGTGGCGCGGTTTTATTTAATTGGTTTTCGGAATGTGGCCAGGATTAAGTGGACCGTGGCGGGGGGATGGTGGGGGGGGCTCTCTTGTTGTGTCGGTAAAGGTGAAATTCTTGGACTGCCACCAGACGGACCAATGCAAAGATATTTGCCAAGAATGTTTTCATTGTTGGAGGAGGAGGGGGATGTTTTTGAGGCACTACGTGTCCTCTCCACGTGTCCGTGGTTATATGCACCTTAACAGTAACCGCGTTGGTGTGAAATGGCCTCGCCACCATCATGTCTTTGGGAAGCCTCCGTGTCCACACCCCAGTGACATAGCATTAGCAGCGGTATGGGTAGAGCCCAGAATTAGTAACATTTCAGCGGTAGCATTAGGGACAGGCCCCAGTAACATATCACTAGCAGCATTATAGGGGGAGCACAGTATTAGTTCCATTTCAGTAGTAGTAGCAGTCAAGACAGGCCCCAGTAACAATTCCGAAGCAGCAGTATAGGGGGAGCACAGTCTTAGTTCCATTTCAGTAGTAGTAGCAGTCAAGACAGGCCACAGTAACATTCCCGTTGCAGCAGTTTAGGGAGATAACAGTCTCTTTCACATTTCAGTAGTTGCAGTATAGACAAGGCCCCAGTTACATTTATGTTTATGTAGCAAAAGTGTAGGCCAGCCCCACACACCTTGCTGTACCATGAGTGCAGGCGAAGCCCATAAAAATTACTAGGATTACACTGTAGGCGAGGGCCCAAAAGAATTGGTGTACCAACAGTACTAATGTACCTCAGAAAAATTGCCCATGCCCAACCAAGAGGGCAGGTGAAACCCATTAATCGCTTTAATTAATGTGGCTTAATTTGTAACTAGGCCTGGAGGCAGCCCAGTTAAAATAAAAATTGGTTCAGGTGCAAGTTTCAACGCTTTAATGAGAATTGAAACGTATAAACATTGTTTACTAAAGTAATATGACTGAGCCTTGTGGGCCTAAGAAAAATTGCCCGTTCGGCGTGATTACGTGAGGTTTCAGGAGGAGGAGCAGAAGGAGGAGGATGAATATAATACACAGATTGATGAAGCTAAAAGGTCCCCGTTTTTGATGATGATAGAGAACGATGCTTCCATCCGCGGGTGCAGCCTACGTATTGTTTAGGTACCGCTGCTGTCCACTGGTGGAGAAGAGAAGTCTGGGGAAATCCAGGCTTTGTTCATCTTTATGAGTGTAAGCCTGTCGGCACTGTCGGTTGACAGGCGGGTACGCTTTTCCGTGATGATTCCCCCAGCTGCACTAAACACCCTCTCTGACAAGACGCTAGCCACAGGACAAGCAAGCACCTCCAGGGCATACAGCGCGAGGTCAGGCCACGTGTCCAGCTTCGACACCCAGTAGTTGTAGGGGGCAGAGGTGTCACGGAGGACGGTCGTGCGATCGGCTTTGTACTCCCTCACCATCCTTTTACAGTGCTCCCGCCGACTCAGCCTTGACTGGGGAGCGGTGACACAGTCTTGCTGGGGAGCTATAAAGCTGGCAAAGGCCTTGGAGAGTGTTCCCCTGCCTGCGCTGTACATGCTGCCTGATCTCCGCGCCTCCCCTGCTACCTGGCCCTCGGAACTGCGCCTTCTGCCACTAGCGCTGTCGGATGAAAATTTTATCATCAGTTTGTCCGCCAGGGTCCTGTGGTATAGCATCACTCTCGATCCCCTTTCCTCTTCGGGTATGAGAGTGGAAAGGTTCTCCTTATACCGTGGGTCGAGCAGTGTGTACACCCAGTAATCCGTAGTGGCCAGAATGCGTGTAACGCGAGCGTCACCAGAAAGGCATCCTAAGATGAAGTCAGCCATGTGTGCCAGGGTACCTGTACGCAACACATGGCTGTCCTCACTAGGAAGATCACTTTCAGGATCCTCCTCCTCCTCCTCCTCAGGCCATACACGCTGAAAGGATGACAGGCAAGCAGCATGGGTACCCTCAGCAGTGGGCCCGGCTGTCTCTTTCCCCTGCTCCTCCTCATGCTCCTCCCCCTCCTCCTCCTCCTCCTCAATCCGCTGAGATATAGACATGAGGGTGCTCTGACTATCCAGCGACATACTGTCTTCCCCCGCCTCCGTTTCCGAGCGCAAAGCGTCTGCCTTTATGCTTTGCAGGGAACTTCTCAAGAGGCATAGCAAAGGAATGGTGACGCTAATGATTGCAGCATCGCCGCTCACCATCTGGGTAGACTCCTCAAAGTTTCCAAGGACCTGGCAGATGTCTGCCAACCAGGCCCACTCTTCTGTAAAGAATTGAGGAGGCTGACTCCCACTACGCCGCCCATGTTGGAGTTGGTATTCCACTATTGCTCTACGCTGCTCATAGAGCCTGGCCAACATGTGGAGCGTAGAGTTCCACCGTGTGGGCACGTCGCACAGCAGTCGGTGCACTGGCAGATTAAACCGATGTTGCAGGGTCCGCAGGGTGGCAGCGTCCGTCTTGGACTTGCGGAAATGTGCGCTGAGCCGGCGCACCTTTACGAGCAGGTCTGACAAGCGTGGGTAGCTTTTCAGAAAGCGCTGAACCACCAAATTAAAGACGTGGGCCAGGCATGGCACGTGCGTGAGGCTGCCGAGCTGCCGAGCCGCCACCAGGTTACGGCCGTTGTCACACACGACCATGCCCGGTTGGAGGCTGAGCGGCGAAATTCAGCGGTCGGTCTGCTCTGTCAGACCCTGCAGCAGTTCGTGGGCCATGTGCCTCTTCTCTCCTAAGCTGAGTAGTTTCAGCACGGCCTGCTGTCGCTTGCCCACCGCTGTGCTGCCACCCCGCGCGACACCGACTGGTGGCGACGTGCTGCTGCTGACACATCTTGATTGCGAGACAGAGGTTGCGTAGGAGGAGGAGGGTGGTTTATTGGAGGAAGCATACACCGCCGCAGATACCAGCACCCAGCTAGGGCCTGCAATTCTGGGGTGGGTAGGACGTGAGTGGTCCCAGGCTCTGACTCGGTCCCAGCCTCCACTAAATTCACCCAATGTGCCGTCAGGGAGATATAGTGGCCCTGCCCACCTGTGCTTGTCCACGTGTCCGTTGTTAAGTAGACCTTGGCAGTAACCGCGTTGGTGAGAGCGCGTACAATGCTGCGGGAGACGTGGTCGTGCAGGGCTGGGACGGCACATCGGGAAAAGTAGTGGCGACTGGGAACCGAGTAGCACGGGGCCGGCGCCGCCATCATGTTTTTGAAAGCCTCCGTTTCCACAAGCCTATACGGTTGCATCTCCAGGCTGATAAATTTGGCTATGTGCACGTTTAATGCTTGAGCGTGCGGGTGCGTGGCGGCGTACTTGCGCTTGCGCTCAAATAGTTGCGCTAGCGACGGCTGGACGCTGCGCTGAGAGACATTGCTGGATGGGGCCGAGGACAGCGGAGGTGAGGGTGTGGGTGCAGACCGGGAGACGGTCGTTCCTGTGTCCTGAGAGGGGGGTTGGATCTCAGTGGCAGGTTGGGGCACAGGGGGAGAGGCAGTGGTGCAAACCGGAGGCGGTGAACGGCCTTCGTCCCACCTTGTGGGGTGCTTGGCCATCATATGCCTGCACATGCTGGTGGTGGTGAGGCTGGTGGTGGTGGCTCCCCGACTGATCTTGGCGCGAGAAACCTTGCACACCACAGTTCGTCGGTCGTCTGCACTCTCAGTGAAAAACTGCCAGACCTTTGAGCACCTCGGCCTCTGCAGGGTGGCATGGCGCGAGGGGGCGCTTTGGGAAATAGTTGGTGGATTATTCGGTCTGGCCCTGCCTCTACCCCTAGCCACCGCACTGCCTCTTCCAACCTGCCCTGCTGCTGCACTTGCCTCCCCCTCTGAAGACCTGTCCTCAGTAGACTTAGCAAACCAGGTGGGGTCATTCTGGGCAGGGGCCCGAGAACAGTTCCTGGGAGTCTGCCTGCTCCTCAGAATGTGTCATTGTAATGGAGTGAGGAGGCTGGGAGGAAGGAGGAGCAGCAGCCAGAGGATTCAGAGTTGCAGCAGTGGACGGCGTAGAAGTCTGGGTGGTCGATAGATTGCTGGATGCACTTTCTGCCATCCACGACAGGACCTGCTCACACTGCTCATTTTCTTATAAAGGTCTACCGCGTCCATTAATTGTGAGATGAATGTGGGGACCCCTGAAACTTGCCTCTCTCCTAATCCCGTAGCAGTCGGCTGTGATACACCTGGATCAGGAGCTCGGCCTGTGCCCACACCCTGACTTGGGCCTCCGCGTCCTCGCCCACGTCCACGTCCTCTAGGCCTACCCCTACCCCTCAGCATGGTGTATTACGAGTAGAGCAGAAACAGAACACTGTAATTAAATGTGCCGCTTATTGGCCTGTGGTTGGAGGCTGACTTTGCTTACGGAACGCACAGCAGAGCCAGGAAACAATTTTGCGCACGCCTGTAGTGAGACGTAGGTGCGTAGGACTGAGCTAGTGGAATTCACAGCGCAGAAGCAGTCAAGTCACCAAAGGGCAGTGGTACACCTTAAGTATTTGGCTTCCCTTTTTTTAAATGGTGAGCTGAAACAGCAGACAGATACTCAATGCAGCGTATATTATGTTTACTGTTTCCCTCTGGCGCTATCGCGGCGGTGATGTAACGGAGACAGCAGAGCCAGGAAACAATTTTGCGCACGCCTGTAATGAGACGTAGGTGCGTAGGACTGAGCTAATGGAATTCACAGCACAGAAGCAGTCAAGTCGCCAAAGGGCAGTGGTACGCCTTAAGTATTTGGCTTCCCTTTTTTTAAATGGTGAGCTGAAACAGCAGACAGATACTGTATGCAGCGTATATTATGTATACTGTTTCCCTCTGGCGCTATCACGGCGGTGATGTAACGGGCACAGCAGAGCCAGGAAACAATTTTGCGCAAGCCTGCTGTAACGCTTAGCTGCTTATTAATTAGGACTACTACCCCCAGCAGACACGCAGTACACTGTCACAGGCAGCCCAAATCTAGTATTTTTCCCCAATTTTTTTGAAAAAGCCCACTGCCTATATAGACAGTATATCTCTTTCACCTTTCCCACTGTCCCTGCCTCACCAGTGCTTCCCCCTATACTGAGTAAAATGACTGCAGACTGAGGACGCAATGGTCTGCACGCCCGATATACAAAAAAAAATAAATTGTGCAACACTGCTAAAAGCAGCCTCAACAGTACTGCACACGGTTAGATGTGGCCCTAAGAAGGACTGTTGGGGTTCTTCAAGCCTAAAATAACACCTAACGCTCTCCCTATAGCAGCAGCAGCATCAGCAGCACTTTCCCTGATCTCTGTCAGAATGCATGTGTGGCGAGCTGCAGGCGGTGCAGATTTTAATACTCGGGTGACACCTGATCTCCCCAGCCACTCACTGCAGGGGGGTGGTATAGGGCTTGAACGTCACAGGAGGAAGTTATAATGCCTTCCATGTCTTTCTATTGGCCAGAAAAGCGCGCTAATGTCTCAGAGATGAAAGTGAAAGTAACTCGCGTGGTGCTCGTCTCGAGTAACGAGCATCTCGAACACCCTAATACTCGAATGAGCATCAAACTCGGACGAGTACGCTCGCTCATCTCATCTCATAACCACTGGTTAGAGAAATATCTCTAACGAGTCTAGCAAAATATTATGCCACATGCCTAATTTTCATAAATGTGGCACAATCTGCACAATGCTTGACAGCTCATACATTCAGACATCCTACAATACGATTGTGAAATCTCCCACACTGTCTCTAAATTTTATAGTAACAAATGTAAATTTGACTTTAAAGGAAACTAATTTTTGCCATCATGCCAATGAAGTCTATACTCTATACACACTTTTTAAAGAAAGGAGAAGAAAGTCATGCAAGAATAAATTCACAAAGCTAATAAGATAATCTTTTAGAGAGAGTTTATAAACCTAGACAGAAACAATTGCATGAAACTAACAGATGCATATTGTAATTCATAGCAACATTTGACTATGCACCCCTAGCATTCAGGCTCATTACTCTATCAGACATGTATACTCTTGTTAAGAGCAGACCACTAAACTTGTCAAGACTCCCATCAAAATAAGTCATTACCTCTGGTGCCTCCTTATTGCTAACAAATTCATTTACGTTTCATTTCTTCGATGTAATTAAGTTACTTTAACAGTTCCTAGCCAAAAACAGAGGGGGATCCGAAGTATTACAGATAAGTGCTATATAAAGCAAACATAAGTGAGCGTGCGAGCTAAGTGAGTATGCATGTTGTATTTTAAGTGTACTGTATTCTAATGGGCCATTTACTCATAACGATTATTGCCCAAAATTCATTCAAATGAACAAATTTGATAGACAATCATGAAGTGTAAATGCATAAAAAACGCTCAGCGTTTCACATAGAAGGTAAAGTGGTGAGTAAGAAGCCCACGATCCAGCGATGTCTTTCTGTCTAAACGTTCTGCACAAGCACTAACAACCTTTGCGGTGATGTCAGCGCTTATGCTGTTGTTTAGACAAATGTCGTCCCATTTAAAAAGATCATAAGTGTGCTGTTTCTTAAGTGTGTGACTTTGGATTAGTCACTTTGGAGTCAGGGACTTTGGAAGAGTCATTTGTATTTAATTCCTGCTTATCTGTGTGAATTTTTGCATACATTACTTTTATCTAATCTATCTATATGATCCCCATTTAAAATGTCCTCCATGATAGACAATGCCATCCAGTGTATATCTTGTGCTATTTATGCAGTCCTTGAACAGTCATTTGGGGGTGCATGCTACAGTACGAAATGTGAGCACTTTGCACATTTGGAAGCCCAGGTCTTGAAGCTAAATGTGCAGCTTGCAATACTGAGATCCATTAAAAAAACTTAAAAGTGTTTGCTGCTCACTGAGCAGATACTTGCTGAGGCAGATGTGTGGGTGAATGGTAGAATAGGGATGCAAAATGATCAGGCAGCTAGTTGGGTGGTGATTAGAAGATGGGATAAAGGGAACAGGTCTAGGGAGCTAGTCGTGAACTGACACACCCCAACAAGTTTGCAAAGTTAGCAAATGAAAGGAATGCCATTGCAAGATTAGCACTTCTGCAGCATGACATGGCCTCTGACTGCCGGGTGTACGTCTGCTTCAGTAAGCATAGGAAGAGGAGCACAGAGCAGGCTAGACAGGACCTAGTAGTAGGGAACTCAATTACTAAGGGGAAAGATAGGACACTCTGCCAAAATGACTGGGATGGTCAAACAGTGTGTTGTCTTTCTGGCGCTTGACTTAGACGCATCACGGATTGTGTTGACAGAATAGTGGGAGGAGCTGGTGAGGACCCAGTGGTCATGGTACGCATTGGTACCAATGACAAGGTTACAGGTAGGTGCATGGTCCATAAAAACAATATCAGGGCTGTAAGCTTAGAGCAAATACCTCCAAAGTAGTATTTCTGAAATACTGCCTGTACTACTTGCCGCAGCATAAAGGTAGAAGGAAATTAGGTAGGTAAACAAGTAGCTCAAGAGTTGGTGTAGGAAGGAGGGATTTGGAGTCTTGGAGAAGTGGACTGACTTTGCTTTTGACTACAGATTCAACCATAGGGATGGGCTGCATCACAATGGGGAAGTGTGCAGCTGTGCTGTGGAGAATATGGTTAGAAGGTTGGAGGAGTGTTTAAACTAGGGACTGGGGGGGGGGGGGGCAACTAGAAAGATAGAGGAGAAGACTGTATAGACAGTGAACTGAGAATAAGTATTGAAAATGGGAGGTGTTAGTACAGATAAAACTGGCAGAACAGTTAATAGGGATACACTTAAATTAAAAATAACCTAAACCTTCTAAACTGTATGGCGACTAGAAGTCTTACCAATAAAGTCAAACTGAAAGAAATAATATCTGAGGAAAATTAGGACAAAGCGGGAACTTACAAGGCTACAGTCTGTTCAGAAGGGATTGTAAAAACCGGAAAGTAGAAGGGTTTGCCTTCCTATGTACATATGAGGGAAAGGCTCATATGGAGTCTCTATGGGTAAAAATACATGCAGGGAAAAACAACAATAAACCCCCCCCCCCATAAGGGTTTTCTATAGGTCACCAAGCATAACAGAAGTCACTGAAAATATATTGCTGAGGCAAATAAATGAAGCAGCAAATCACAATGAAGTGATTATTATGGAACACTTAAAACTATCCAGATATAAACTGGGAAGCTTAAACCTACGGATCTCATATGGGTAACAAGTTTCTGTGAATAACTAAAGATAATTACTAGAGATGAGCGAACGTACTCGTCCGAGCTTGATACTCATTCGAGTATTAGCGTGTTCGAGATGCTTGTTACTCGAGACGAGTACCACGCGATGTTCGAGTGACTTTCATTTTCATCTCTGAGATGTTAGCGCGCTTTTCTGGCCAATAGAAAGACAGGGAAGGCATTACAACTTCCCCCTGCGACGTTCAAGCCCTATACCACCCCCCTGCAGTGAGTGGCTGGCGAGATCAGGTGTCACCCGAGTATATAAATCGGCCCCTCCCGCACCTCGCCACAGATGCATTCTGACAGAGATCAGGGACAGTGCTGTTGGTGCCGGAGCTGCTATAGGGAGAGCGTTAGGAGTTATTTTAGGCTTCAAGAACCCCAACGGTCCTTCTTAGGGCCACATCTAACCGTGTGCAGTAGTGTGGAGGCTGCTTTTTGCAGCGTTTCACTTTTTTTTTTTTGTATATCGGCCGTGCAGAGCATTGCGTCCTGCAGTAATTTTACATTGTCCAGGGCCAGTAGTGGTGAGGCAGGGACAGAAGACATATTTAGTGTATATAGGCAGTGGGCCTTTCCAAAAACATTTGGGAAAAAAAATCTATTTGGGCTGCCTGTGACCGTCCTCTGTGTACTGGGTCTCTGCTGGGGGTAGTTGTCCTAATTCATACGCAGCCAGCTAAGTGTTACAGCAAGCTTGCGCAAAATTCTTTCCTGCCTCTGTGTTGCCTCTTACATCACCGCTGTATTCCTGTCCACAAGTGTACTGGATCTCTGCTGGGGGTAGTTGTCCTTATTCATACGCAGCCAGCTAAGTGTTACAGCAGGCTTGCGCAAAATTCTTTCCTGCCTCTGTGTTGCCTCTTACATCACCGCTGTATTCCTTTCCACAAGTGTACTGGGTCTCTGCTGGGGGTAGTTGTTCTAATTCATACGCAGCCAGCTAAGTGTTACAGCAGGCTTGCGCAAAATTCTTTCCTGCCTCTGTGTTGCCTCTTACATCACCGCTGTATTCCTGTCCACAAGTGTACTGGGTCTCTGCTGGGGGTAGTTGTCCTAATTCATACGCAGCCAGCTAAGTGTTACAGCAGGCTTGCGCAAAATTCTTTCCTGCCTCTGTGTTGCCTCTTACATCACCGCTGTATTCCTGTCCACAAGTGTACTGGGTCTCTGCTGGGGGTAGTTGTTCTAATTCATACGCAGCCAGCTAAGTGTTACAGCAGGCTTGCGCAAAATTCTTTCCTGCCTCTGTGTTGCCTCTTACATCACCGCTGTATTCCTGTCCACAAGTGTACTGGGTCTCTGCTGGGGGTAGTTGTCCTAATTCATACGCAGCCAGCTAAGTGTTACAGCAGGCTTGCGCAAAATTCTTTCCTGCCTCTGTGTTGCCTCTTACATCACCGCTGTATTCCTGTCCACAAGTGTACTGGGTCTCTGCTGGGGGTAGTTGTCCTAATTCATACGCAGCCAGCTAAGTGTTACAGCAGGCTTGCGCAAAATTCTTTCCTGCCTCTGTGTTGCCTCTTACATCACCGCTGTATTCCTGTCCACAAGTGTACTGGGTCTCTGCTGGGGGTAGTTGTCCTAATTCATACGCAGCCAGCTAAGTGTTATAGCAGGCTTGCGCAAAATTCTTTCCTGCCTCTGTGTTGCCTCTTACATCACCGCTGTATTCCTGTCCACAAGTGTACTGGGTTTCTGCTGGGGGTAGTTGTCCTAATTCATACGCAGCCAGCTAAGTGTTACAGCAGGCTTGCGCAAAATTCTTTCCTGCCTCTGTGTTGCCTCTTACATCACCGCTGTATTCCTTTCCACAAGTGTACTGGGATTTCTGCTGGGGGTAGTTGTTCTAATTCATACGCAGCCAGCTAAGTGTTACAGCAGGCTTGCGCAAAATTCTTTCCTGCCTCTGTGTTGCCTCTTACATCACCGCTGTATTCCTGTCCACAAGTGTACTGGGTCTCTGCTGGGAGTAGTTGTCCTAATTCATACGCAGCCAGCTAAGTGTTACAGCAGGCTTGCGCAAAATTCTTTCCTGCCTCTGTGTTGCCTCTTACATCACTGCTGTATTCCAGTCCACAAGTGTACTGGGTCTCTGCTGGGGGTAGTTGTCCTAATTCATACGCAGCCAGCTAAGTGTTACAGCAGGCTTGCGCAAAATTCTTTCCTGACTCTGCTGTGCGTTCCGTAAGGGAAGTCAGCCTCCAACCACAGGCCAATAAGCGGCACATTTAATTACAGAGTTCTGTTTCTGCACTACTGGTAATACAGCATGCTGAGGGGTAGGGGTAGGCCTAGAGGGCGAGGACGCGGAGGCCTAAGTCAGGGTGTGGGCACAGGCCGAGCCAGTGCGGTGGCCAGTGGTAGGGGCAGGGCCAGACCGAATAATCCACCAACTGTTTCCCAAAGCGCCCCCTCGCGCCATGCCACCCTGCAGAGGCCAAGGTGCTCTAAGGTGTGGCAGTTTTTCACAGAGACGCCTGACGACCGACGAACAGTGGTGTGCAACCTTTGTCACGCCAAGATCAGCTGGGGAGCCACCACTACCAGCATGCGCAGGCATATGATGGCCAAGCAACCCACAAGATGGGACGAAGGCCGTTCACCGCCTCCGGTTTGCACCACTGCCTCTCCCCCTGTGCCCCAACCTGCCACTGAGATCCAACCCCCCTCTGAGGACACAGGCACGAGTGCCTATCGGCCTGCACCCACACCCTCACCTCCGCTGTCCTCGGCCGCAACCAGCAATGTGTCTCAGCGCAGCGTCCAGACGTCGCTAGCGCAACTGTTTGAGCGCAAGTACGCCGCCACGCACCCGCACGCTCAAGCGTTAAACGTGCATATAGCCAAATTGATCAGCCTGGAGATGCTGCCGTATAGGCTTGTGAAAACAGAGGCTTTCAAAAGCATGATGGCGGCGGCGGCCCCGCGCTACTCGGTTCCCAGTCGCCACTACTTTTCCCGATGTGCCGTCCCAGCCCTGCACGACCACGTCTCCCGCAACATTGTACGCGCCCTCACCAACGCGGTTACTGCCAAGGTCCACTTAACAACGGACATGTGGACAAGCACAGGCGGGCAGGAGCACTATATCTTCCTGACGGCACATTGGGTGAATTTAGTGGAGGCTGGGACAGAGTCAGAGCCTGGGACTGCTCACGTCCTACCCACCCCCAGAATTGCGGGCCCCAGCTCGGTGCTGGTATCTGCGGCGGTGTATGCTTCCTCCACTAAACCACCCTCCTCCTCCTCCTCCAACGCAACCTCTGTCTCGCAATCAAGATGTGTCAGCAGCAGCAGCACGTCACCAGCAGTCGGTGTCACGCGGCGTGGCAGCACAGCGGTGGGCAAGCGTCAGCAGGCCGTGCTGAAACTATTCAGCTTAGGAGAGAAGAGGCACATGGCCCACGAACTGCTGCAGGGTCTGACAGAGCAGACCGACCTCTGGCTTTCGCCGCTGAGCCTCCAACCGGGCATGGTCATGTGTGACAACGGCCGTAACCTGGTGGTGGCTCTGCAGCTCGGCAGCCTAACGCACGTGCCATGCCTGGCCCATGTCTTTAATTTGGTGGTTCAGCGCTTTCTGAAAAGCTACCCGCACTTGTCATACCTGCTCGGAAAGGTGCGCCGGGTCAGCGCACATTTCCGCAAGTCCAAGACGGACGCTGCCACCCTGCGGACCCTGCAACATCGGTTTAATCTGCCAGTGCACCGACTGCTGTGTGACGTGCCCACACGGTGGAACTCTACGCTCCACATGTTGGCCAGACTCTATGAGCAGCGTAGAGCAGCTATAGTGGAATATTAACTCCAACATTGGCGGCGCAGTGGGAGTCAGCCTCCTCAATTCTTTACAGAAGAGTGGGCCTGGTTGGCAGACATCTGCCAGGTCCTTGGAAACTTTGAGGAGTCTACCCAGATGGTGAGCGGGGATGCTGCAATCATTAGCGTCACCATTCCTCTGCTATGCCTCTTGAGAAGTTCCTTGCAAAGCATAAAGGCAGATGCTTTGCGCTTGGAAACGGAGGCGGGGGAAGACAGTATGTCGCTGGATAGTCAGAGCACCCTCATGTCTATATCTCAGCGCGTTGAGGAGGAGGGGGAGGAGCATGAGGAGGAGGGGGAAGAGACAGCTTGGCCCACTGCTGAGGGTACCCATGCTGCTTGCCTGTCATCCTTTCAGCGTGTATGGCCAGAGGAGGAGGAGGAGGAGGAGGATCCTGAAAGTGATCTTCCTAGTGAGGACAGCCATGTGTTGCGTACAGGTACCCTGGCACACATGGCTGACTTCATGTTAGGATGCCTTTCTCAAGACCCTCGCGTTACACGCATTCTGGCCACTACGGATTACTGGGTGTACACACTGCTCGACCCACGGTATAAGGAGAACCTTTCCACTCTCATACCCGAAGAGGAAAGGGGTTCGAGAGTGATGCTATACCACAGGACCCTGGCAGACAAACTGATGGTAAAATTCCCATCCGACAGCGCTAGTGGCAGAAGGTGCAGTTCCGAGGGCCAGGTAGAAGGGGAGGCGAAGAGATCAGGCAGCATGTACAGCGCAGGCAGGGGAACATTCTCCAAGGCCTTTGCCAGCTTTATGGCTCCGCAGCAAGACTGTGTCACCGCTCCCCAGTCAAGGCTGAGTTGGCAGGAGCACTGTAAAAGGATGGTGAGGGAGTACGTAGCCGATCGCACGACCGCCCTCGGTGACGCCTCTGCCCCCTACAACTACTGGGTGTCGAAGCTGGACACGTGGCCTGAACTCACGCTGTATGCCCTGGAGGTGCTTGCTTGTCCTGCGGCTAGCGTCTTGTCAGAGAGAGTGTTTAGTGCGGCTTGGGGAATCATCACGGATAAGCGTACTCATCAAGATGAACAAAGCCTGGATTTCCCCAGACTTCTCTTCTCCACCAGCGGACAGCAGCGATACCTAAGCAATACGTAGGATGGAAGCATCGTTCTCTATCACCATCAAAAACGGGGACCTTTTTGCTTCATCAATCTGTGTATTCTATTCATCCTCCTCCTCCTGCTCCTCCTCCTGAAACCTCACGTAATCACGCCGAACGGGCAATTTTTCTTAGGCCCACAAGGCTCAGTCATATAATTTTTGTAAACAATTTTTATACGTTTCTATGCTCATTAAAGCGTTGAAACTTTCACCTGAACCAATTTTTATTTTAACTGGGCTGCCTCCAGGCCTAGTTACCAATTAAGCCACATTAACCAAAGCGATTAATGGGTTTCCCCTGCCCTCTTGGTTGGGCATGGGCAATTTTTCTGAGGAACATTAGTACTGTTGGTACACCAATTTTTTGGGGCCCTCGCCTACAGCGTAATCCAATTAATTTTTTGCCCACCTGCATTAAAGCTGACGTTACATCAGCTGTGATGGGCAATGCAATGGGATATATTTATGTACCGCCGGTGGCTTCCTGGCACCCACCCATGCTGTCGGTCCACAGGGAGTTGTAACTGCATGTGTCCACTTCTAAAGAACCCCAGTCTGACTGGGGCATGCAGTGTGGGCCGAAGCCCACCTGCATTCAATCGGACATTACCTCAGCTGTGATGGGCACTGCAATGGGATACATTTATGTACAGCCGGTGGGTTCCAGGGAGCCACCCATGCTGTGGGTGCACACGGATTTCCCATTGTGGAGTTGTACCTGCCTGTGACAATTTATAAAAAAACGCGGTCTGACTGGGGCATGCTGACACCTTGACAGAATGAATAGTGTGTGGCACATAGGTTCCCCATTGCTATGCCCATGTGTGCAGCTCCTGATGGCGGTGGCACAGGATTATATTTCTCATTGCTTCTGTACAGCATTGTGGGCTATCGCCCCTCCCCTTTTAAAGAGGGTCGCTGCCTAGCCGTGCCAACCCTCTGCAGTGTGTGCCTGCGGTTCCTCCTCATGGCAGACGCACTTATAAATAGACATGAGGGTGCTGTGGCATGAGGGCAGCTGAAGGCTGCGCAGGGACACTTTGGTGTGCGCTGTGGACACTGCGTCGTGCGGGGGGGTTGGGCAGCATGTAACCCAGGAGAAGTGGCAGCGGAGTGTCATGCAGGCAGTGATTGTGCTTTGTTGGAGGTAGTGTGGTGTTAGCTAAGGTATGCATTGCTAATGAGGGCTTTTCAGAAGTAAAAGTTGTTGGGAGGGGGGGGGGCACTCTTGCCGCTATTGTGGCTTAATAGTGGGACCTGGGAACTTGAGATGCAGCCCAACATGTAGCCCCTCGCCTGCCCTATCCGTTGCTGTGTCGTTCCCATCACTTTCTTGAATTGCCCAGATTTTCACAAATGAAAACCTTAGCGAGCATCGGCGATATACAAAAATGCTCGGGTCACCCATTGACTTCAATGGGGTTCGTTACTCGAAACGAACCCTCGAGCATCGCGATAATTTCGTCCCGAGTAACAAGCACCCGAGCATTTTGGTGCTCCCTCATCTCTAATAATTACCTTACCCAACTTAAACAGGATCCAACTAGAGAGTTCGTCATTTTGGACTTAATATTAACCAACAGACATGAAAGAATAACAGGGGTGTACGTTGAGGGGCACCTGGGAAATAGTGACCATGATATAATAATTTTCCACTTCTTTTTCAAAAGGGAGTATTTTTGGGAGCTACAAAAATACTAAACTTTAGGAAGGCAAAGTTTAATCAGCTCACAGTTCTTAACCTTATTGACTGGGACAATGTCCTCAAAAATATGACTACAAACAATCAATGGGAAATGTTTAAAAATATCCTAAATACTTACAGTGAATGGTTCATACCTTAATGGAATAAAGGAATTAGGAAAAGGAGTAAACCAATGTGGCTCAATAAAGATGTAAATGGGGCAATAAACAGCAAAAAGTAAGTGTTTGGACTACTAAAATAAGAAGGCAGAAAATAAGCACTATTGTGGGTAAGTTGTTTGAAGGGTTCTAAGAGATGCTATCCTGTAGTACCTCAAGGAAAATAGCTGTATAATTATAGGTTTATCAGGGGTCACTCCTGTGAAATGAATCTGATCAGCTTCTATGAGGAGATATGTTCTAGTTTCCAAAGCATTTGATAATGTGTTGCATAAAAGGTTGGTATATAAAATGAGAATCCTTGGTCTTGGCGAGAATGTAAGTAAGTAACTGACTCAAAGATAGAAAGCAAAGAGTGTATTAATGGTACATACACTGATTGGGTCTCTGTTACTAGTGAGGTACCACAGGTGTCAGAATTGGTCCCTATTCTTTTTAATATATTTATTAATGACCTGGTAAAAGTATTGCACAGCAAAAGAAAACAATATTTGAGGATGATACAAAACTATGAAAAGTACTTAACAGAAAAGAGTAAAGAATGGGGAAGCAAATGGATCTGGATAAGTTGGGGCTTGGGTAGAAAAGTGGCAAATGTAGTTTAACACTGATAATGTAAGGTTATGCACATGGGCAGAGGAAATATATGTCACCATTATTTCACAGTCAACCTGAATGCGCTGGATCTGTCACTCGCAGGTCTACCAAAAAAGCATATAAATGAAGACGAAACAAGAATGGAACCAAAATATGGGAAACACTGCCCCTATACAACCAAACACTGGGAAGGGCCCTGCCTGAAAGCAGGGCAACCCCCCCGATAAGGAAAGGCCTGACCACGTGGCTCGGTCCCTAGTTGACCCTACGTGGGGAAAGGAAGAAAACCAGAAACCCAAAATTACTGTGCAAACAAATGCAGTACTTAGCTTTAGTTGCTAACCCAGTCAGGAAGAGACTGAAAAATCAACCTCAGTTCAGCTTAGCCTCAAGCCAGGCTAAATAGGCCTAGTAATTATCCCCAGGTGTGACTAAACATGTCACACCAAATAAGACACCCACTGAGCCAGAGGATGTAGAAACATCTCCAAAACCAGCACCAGACTATCAGCAAGTCAGCAATCCCAGAACCGCCGCAACACATTACACACTAAATGGGTAACCACTGGGCAAAACTGACATGTCAGACATTGTCCTTCTTACAAGTCACTGGTCAGAACGCGCATGGAATATTGTGTACAGTTTTGGAAATCGATACCCATAATACATGCTGTAGTCACTAATTACTTCAGAAGGGTTGTTGATCCAGGGGTTATTCTGATTGCCAATTTTGAGTCGGGAAGAATTTTTTTCCCCTTAAATTATGAAAATTTATATCTATCTCTTTGGGGTTTTTAGCCCTCCTCTGTATTAACATTAGGGGAGTGGGGGACGGGGGTAATATGGTGAACTAGATGGGCATATATCTTTTTTCAGCCTAACATACTACGTTATTATGTCTATTAATAGTAAGAACTCTAATAAAATTTTCAGCTTTAACATCAACTACTATGAAATACTTTAGTATGAAATAACATGCTATTGTAAAGATGTAGTAAGGAAGAAAATAATAATAACCTGTTCCATAAAAACTGAATTAAATGGGTTATCCAAGACCCAAATCCACTCTTTATCTCTCTATCTCTGTTACAGTAAGAATCTTTACAACTGACTTAAGGTACCCTTTACAAAGGACAACTGTTGTGCACACAGGCGCCAAAAAACTGTCCCGCGGACTACTGCCCATCACTCCTGTACTTTACACATGAGCGATTGTTGTTTAGGTGAATGGAGGCAGAGTAGCTGGGGATTATTCCAGCCCACCAAACCTCTATTCGCAGTAAATAGGAGTTGCTTAAAGATTGAGCAGCTCCTGTTTACACAACCTGACAGTCACTTGGCTATTGGTTCTACTAAAAACTAAGTGATTTTGAGAAGTGAGCGATTTGTCACTTAGTGTTCTGTCAGTAGCCATATGTTCATTCGACAATTATTGCTCTAATTTGCTGGTTCCAATGATAATTCAGCTGATAATTGCCCATTGTTAAGGTACCTTTAGTTTTACAAAATTGCTGTTTTTCCCATCTGAATTAAAATCATGTCCCTCTGCTTGCATTTGGATGAATTGTGCATGTGCCAATTTAGACTAAAGACCATCAGTGCATGTGCAGTTCATCAGAGTGCAAAAATGGCCCCAAACTGGCAGTGACAAATTAAGGGGACAATGGGCCCGAATACGTTCACACAACTTGGACCCCCACATAATGGCTGACCTCCCGTGGCCCCTATTCTCTAGCAAAATAGTGTGTATTCTGGTATAGATTTGCTGTGAATTTTTCCACTGCAGAACATCCGCACAAAATCTGCCACTCATTAATTCCCCCCTCATCAAAAACAAAACAAAACAAACAAACAAAATATATATATATATATATATATATATATATATATATATATATATATACATATATATATATATATATATATATATATATATATATATATATATATATATATTCTATAAGGCAGACTTTATAATACAGTCTGCTTAGATACAGTTGCTCAGCTTTATTATACCTCTGAATAAAAGTTACCATATAATGTACTCAAATACTAGCTCTACATGGTGATAGTGATTACACCACAGTTACCTCCAGTGACCTAAGGTGATATCATCTTTGTTTGGATTCGTCCATATAAATTTTTATCTTCTCTGAGCCCAGACCATGACTGAGATTTTTTCCAGTCATGACTCATCTCTATACACTCTCCCCATCCAGATACTGCAAACCCTAATCAACTTTTCAGTTCCCCCATAGTAATAATGTCCCTGCTGTGGTATTACTTTGTAATGCTGACCCCTACGTGACACCACTTAGTAATATGACCCTCTGGGATCCAACTTAATAATAGGACTCCATTTGTGGTCCACTTAGTAATAGTGATCCCATCTGTACCCCACTTAGTTACTGTGATCCTCTATATCAGAAGTTCCCAAATTATTTTCCCTTAGACCACTTTTTAGTTTTCCGTAGACCCTCTGCCTGCCTAAAATTGAATTTTCCTTAACTTATTAAAGTCAAATGGGTTTTTCACAGCTGACACAATGCTGCTCACTTAGATAGGGTTTATTGAAAAAATACAAAATGCAAGCCAATATTTGGATTTGGGACAAACCAAATTAGAATCTAGTAAAATTCTTACATAAAATTAACAGACAAATAATGCTGTTAATGGGAGGGATGAGCCGGATGCTCTGATAGCAATAGTTCAATATTTGGCTTCAAATTAGTGAGGTAAAGTCTCAAATCTCTACATCCAGTGATTCACAATCAATTTATTTTCTTCATAAAAAGATTGGCGACCGAGTTAAAACCCTTTTCTACGAGGTATAAGGTGGAAAAGCTCTCAAAAAATTTTGAGCAACAGGTTCGGCCGCGATGCGTTGCTGCCAGTATGAAAAATTGTAAGTACTTGCACATAAACATAGCACACCACAAAGCAGATAGGTATAGTTCACGCAAAACATTTTCTGATCTGGCGGTCCACGTGAAAACGATGCGCAGTAGAAACTTTATAGGTAACTTAGCTACAGCACAGGTCTGTTTTGTATATCGCCAGGGCCCAAGAAGTTTTGTGCGAACTCTACATAAACAATTTTAGGAAAAATCAAAGAGGTAAGTAATTGCTATTATAGGCATTATGTACACACAATCTGTGTAAGGTGTATTATATCATTTATAGGGGTCAGAAATGCTATCTTTTCTCTTTAGGGAGAGCACCTAGATGGTTCCCTGGGTAATATGCAAATAAGGGAGATGGAACAATACCTCTGCAGTGCCACTATTGAAAGGCAACATTCCTTTAAAGGGGTTGTCCCGCGAAACCAAGTGGGGTTATACACTTCTGTATGGCCATATTAATGCACTTTGTAATATACATCGTGCATTAAATATGAGCCATACAGAAGTTATTCACTTACCTGTTCCGTTGCTGGCGTCCTCGTCTCCATGGTTCCGTCTAAATTCGCTGGCAGCTTGCTTTTTTAGACGCGCTTGCGCAGTCCGGTCTTCTCCTTTCAGCACGAGCCGCTTCAGTGTGCTCCCCGCTACAGCTTTTCTGCACATGCGCAGATGAGCTGTCACTGCTCAGGAGCGCGCTGGAGCGGCCATTCTGTACCATCCTCTGTTAGAGGAAGGTGCAGAGCCGCCCAGCTGTCCGGAGAAGCCGCCCAGCTGTCCTGCCGCCCAGCTGTCCTGCCGTCCTGGTAAGTGATGGGCCGGGGGGGCTGCCGCTGCGCCGGGGGGGGCTGTCGTCGCTGTGCCGGGGGGGCTGTCGCTGCGATGGGGGGGGGCTGTCGCTGCGATGGGGGGGCTGTCGCTGCGCCGGGGGGGGCTGCCGCTGCGATGGGGGGGCTGTCGCTGCGATGGGGGGGCTGTCGCTAGGCCGGGGGAACTGTCGCTAGGCCGGGGGGGGGCTGTCGCTAGGCCGGGGGAACTAGCGCTGGGCCGGGGGGGGCTGTCGCTGGGCCGGGGGAACTGTCGCTAGGCCGGGGGGGGCTGTCGCTAGGCCGGGGGGGCTGTCGCTATGCCGGGGGGGCTGTCGCTAGGCCGGGGGAACTAGCGCTGGGCCGGGGGGGGGGGCTGTCGCTAGGCCGGGGGAACTAGCGCTGGGCCGGGGGGGGCTGTCGCTGGGCCGGGGGGGCTGCCGCTGTGATGGGGGGGGGGGGGGGGGCGCTGCGACGGTTACCTTCTGCCTGGCGGTGGGTGACTGGTCGACCGTGTTCACTCCAGGGGTCCGGTCGGCGGCTGCGGGGCGTCTGGTTGCCATGGAGACACAGCTGGTAGCGTCTCGGGAGCGCGCACGTCGGGCTGCAGCGAGCGAAGGGAAAAGAGCTGGCGGCCATCTTGGCAAAATTTTTATAAGTTGCTGAAACGCTGGAACTGTAAGTAGAAACCAGCTAGAAAATTCATTTACAGGGGTAATTAGTAATATTTGCTTAATTAGGGGGACTGGGCAAAAAAAAAAATTCACTGCTTCCTCGAGACATCTCCTTTAAGTCAATATTAGGCTCTTTATACAAGCCTTGTAACAAGGAGGAGGAGGTATTGTTACATCTCCCTTATATGTCATTTATAGAACACATAAATGTTGATGATGACCTGTCTAGTCCGCTCATGTGGATCCCATTTACATCTCGTGCATCCCCCCAATTTGTTTCTTGCTGACATGGACCCCCAACAAGTCAAAATTGACCCCTGTGGGTCCATATAGACCAACTTTGGAATCTCTGCTCTATACACACCACTTAGTGATATGACCCTCTCTGTGGTGCCACTTAGTAAGATAACCCTTGGTGGCCCCAATCGGTAATAGGATCCCCCCCCCCCCCAAGTGTTTCACCACTTAGTAATAGTGATCCCTTCTGTGGTGCCACTTAGTAATAGTAACTCTTTGTGGTGCCACTTAATAATATGACACTCTGTGACTCCAATTAGAAACAAAATTAGACCCCATGGATACTCCTACTTACTAACAGGATTCCTCTGTGGCCCTAATTACTAATAGTGAACCCATTTGTGGCCCCAATTAGCAATAGATTCTACTGTATGCCCCAATTAGTGACATAATCTTCTGTGGCCCCAATTAGTTCTAGGGTCCTCACTTTGCTCCAAGTAGTATAGGACCACTCTGTGGCTCATGGTAGAGTTCCTGACTCCCCTGCTAAACCTCTGGCTGCAGGGATAGGAAGGAGATAAACTCTGTAATACACTCACGGGCTTCTCTTTATGCACAGGTGATCTTGCAGCAGAACTTCATAAATTCTCTTTCCGACACCCACTCTGTTCCAAGTATTCCACCCCATTTGCCCCTATTATAATCCACCATTGACCACTAGTGATATAGTTACTGCTGATTTATTCATACACGAAGCCTCAAAGACTCATGGGTTGCATACGTGACATCAGTGGAAGTTCAGTGCATTTGACATCAAGGTCATAACCACAGTCCAATGCAACACTTATTTGTAAAAGTCAATTACAAAGAGGGTCATTGTAACATAAATAGAGGAATGTAGAGTGGTTCTGAGTTTATGACAACCCCTTTAAGACAGTTGTTTTAATGCAGTACTTTTAATTTACATGTGTCTAACACATTGCTTGGCATACTGTATTGAGTATGTTTATTTAATTTATTTCATTAAGTTTGTTTAATTAAATGGATATGGTGCCTATGGTCACCTTTGTAATCTGTACCATATATATATATATATATATATATATATATATATATATATATATATATAACATGGTCACTTCTGCACAAGAAGAGGAGGATATAACAGTCAGACTCATCATAATATAATCGTGTCACCACATACCCTATCCCAGTGCTTATTCAATTTGTGCCATGACCTGAAAGGTTTGGGTATTATTGTATCTTAACATCCCCGGAACTGATGGGTAAAGACGAGACTTAGGCTGTTTGACAGCCAGGTCACACCCCCGTTGATGACTAGCTTCAGGACCTTGTAAGTGTAGGCGATGACTTTCCACAGGCGGATGCCAGACATGTAAGATTATGAGCTGTTGCCATGCTTCCCTTTCACTGCACTTCCCTCCCCTTTACCCTAGACAGCATTGGAGTAGTGTTCACCGCTGTGAGAGGCCCTTCCACCACCGAGAACAGTTGCATTTGCGAGGAGAGATTTTTGTAGGTGCCGCCCGGCGATGTGAGTGGCCCCTCTGTCGCCGACCTGACTTAAATGTTCCTGTGGTGATTTTTGAAGGTGCTGGCCACCACTGTCAGTGCCACCTCCGCCGCCGAACACACTTTCATTGCCGTGCCTGGATTTTTCAAGCTGCCGGACACTGCAGAACGACTACAGCAGCAACAGCAACAAGTGCACTGGACATGGAAGGGGGAAGCAGGAAGAACTCACCCGCTGCACGCACCGCTGTTAGCAGCAAGGCACCCAGTCAATGTCCCCTGCAGCCGGAGGGGGAAGGGGGGACAGCTGCAGACACCTTGCGGGGGAGAGCACACTGTCAAGGCCTGCAGATGGTAGGGTGCAAGCAGGAAGAACTGAGGCAGTGCACACACCGCTATAACCTGTGCCATGGCACAGCAACTGATTAATGTTCCCTGGAGCTGAAGGGATCCAATCAGCCACTGGGGACATCACCTGGCTGTCAAGCAGCCTAACAGTTGTATCCACCCACCACTTCCGGTGGCGTCAACAGGGGCATAAGTATAGAGGATGCAGGGGATGCGGTTGCACCCAGGCCCAAGAGCCTTAGGGGGCCCTTAAGGACTCTCTTCTCCATATAGGGAACCCAGTACTATGAGCAAAGCATTATAGTTGGGGGCCCTGTTACAGGTTTTGCATCAGGGCCCGGGAGCTTCAAGTTACGCCTCTGGGCGTCAAGATACAATAATACCAAGGGTTTGTGAATTCTAAAGTACTATTGCTTGCCCACATATTATATACATATTTTCACATGGAGCAGCACTGTGTTTTTATTTGCTTTTCTACATAATACATAGTGCCAGCATACAGTACAAACACCACACTAAGTCTCATACTCCAAAAGCTCTCTGAATTATGATTAAAGCAACTGAGCTTGAACAGTCTTGAAGCAAGCCATGGCAATTACTGTATATAAATCTCAACTCCCAGGGAAAACAGAAAGTATTCTATTCACAGACAGACTCTAGATGTGGGCATGTCCCCTTGACAACACCAAGGTACTTATGTCTCATCACACTTTTCAGTTGGGAATAGAGGATGCCTTCTAATCTATGTGAAAGTACTGATGCATGCTCGGTAACATTTATCTACTATATATTTTTTAATAAACATGTTTATAGCTTTATAGGAATTATAGACAATATAATAACAGTGTGGAGATTGCAGTCCCAAAATAATAGGCAAAACAGTAGGCATAGATATATGAATCAAAAGGCTCAGGATTAGAGATGAGCAAGCACACTCGTCCGAGCTTGATGCTCGTTCGAGTATTAGGGTACTTGAGATGCTCGTCACTCGTTACTTCTTAGGGCTATATCTGACCGTGTGCTTTACAGTTGTGGCTGGCTGGGAGCAATAGTGCACCAACTTTTGTATTACGCATCTAGGCCAGTTCCCCGCATTTCCGTAATTGCGTTCTCAGCCTGCCGTGCCGTACAACCAGCTCTCACCGTGAAACTGCACTCTAACATTTCCTAGCCTACTGCAAACCAGTTCAGTTATACCGTTCTGTGTCTGCAGTGCATCAGACAGAGGTCTCACCGCTAAACAGTACTGTAATATTTCCTGGGCCACTGCAAAGTATTTCAGCTCTGCCACTGTGCAGAGCGTCTCACAATATCCTTTCCTTGGGGGGGTTTAGATAGCCGCAGTTACCAGCACTATCCACTGGCTTTAAAGTCTTCTCCCACTCCATACAGCCCCTCTTATATACAAGTCTCTGTGAGTGGTAAATTACCCCTAGGTATCAGGGCAAGACAGAGGTTTAATTTTTTCAAGTCACAGCATAGAGCCTCCGCTATCTACAAGTCTCTATGTGTGATGAATTAAGCCACAGTTGTCAGTGCTGTACAGTGAGATAATTTATTTGGGCCCTGCTCTATTCTTAATCCTCCATGATGAGGAGTAGGGGTAAGGGTCGAGGACGCGGATGCGGGCGTCCAAGTAAGGGTGTGGGCACAGGCCGAGTTCCTGGGCTTGGTGAATCACAGCCGGTTGCTGCAGGATTAGGAGAGAGGCAAGTTTCTGGGCTTCCCAGCTTCATATCACAATTGGGGGGGTCCGTGGGGTAGACCTTTATTACAAACAGAGCAGTGCGAGCAGGTCCTATCATGGATGGCAGAAAACGCGTCCAGCAATATATCGACCACCCAGTCTTCTACGCAGTCCACTACTCCCGGCCTAGGGACTGCAACTCTGAATCCTCTGGCTGCTCCTCCTTCCTCCCAGCCTCCTCACTCCATGAAAATGACATATTCAAAGCAGGCAGACTCCTAGGAACTGTTCTCGGGTCCCTGCCATGAGTGGAAAAAACTGGTTCCTCTCTCACCTGAGGAGTTTGTCGTGACCGATGCACAACCTTCGGAAAGTTCCCGGAGTCCGGATGATGAGCCTGGGGACTTCCGGCAACTGTCTCAGTGAGGTAGTAGTAAGGGCAGTAAGTCCGAGGGAGGAGCGCACAGAGGATTCAGAGGAAGAGCAGCTGGACGATGAGGTGACTGACCCCACCTGGTTTGCTAAGTCTACTGAGGACAGGGCTTCAGAGGGGGAGGCAAGTGCAGCAGCAGGACAGGTTGGAAGAGGCAGTGGGAGAGGCAGGGCCAGAGCAAAGAATCCCCCAACTGTTTCCCAAAGCACCACCTCGCGGCAAGCCTCCAAGCAGAGGGCTAGGTGTTCAAAGGTGTGGATGTTTTTCAGTGAGAGCGCGGATGACCGACGAACAGTGGTGTACAACAAGATCAGCCAGGGAGCCACCACTACCAGCCTCACCACCACCAGCATGCGCAGGCATATGATGGCCAAGCACCCCACAAGGTGGGACGAAGTCTATTTACCGCCTCCGGGTAACACCACTGCCTCTTCCCCTGTGCCCCAACCTGCCACACAGATCGAATCCCCATTCCCAGGACACAGGCATGAGCACCTCAGGGCCTGCACCCACACCCTCACCTCCACCGTCCCCCACTCCATCCAGCAATGTCTCTCAGCGCAGTGTTCAGCTGTCGCTAACACAAGCGTTGGAGCAAAAGCAGAAATACGCCGCCACACACCCGCACGCACAAGCTTTAAACGTGCACATTGCCAAATCAATCAGCCCGGAGATGCTGCCGTACAGGCTTGTAGAAACGGAGGCTATCAAAAACATGATGCCGGCGGCGGTCCCGCACTACTCGGTTCCCAGTCGCCACTGTTTTTCCCGGTGTGCGGTTTCAGCCCTACACCAGCACGTCTCCCGCAACATAAATCATGCCCTCACCAACGTGGTTACTGGGAAGGTCCACTAAACCACGGACATGTGGACAAGTACTGGCGGGCAGGGCCACTATATCTCCCTGACGGCACATTGGTTGAACTTGGTGGAGGCTGGGACCGAGTCAGAGCCTGGGACCGCTCACGTCCTACTCACACCCCGAAGAGCGGGTCTTACCTAGGTGCTGGTATTTGCGGTGATTTATGCCACCTCCTCCAAACCCTCCCCCTCCTCCTCCTCTGCCACCTCTACCTCTCAATTAAGAAGTGTGAGCACCTCGCCAGCAGTCGGTAGCGCGCGGCGCGGCAGCACAGCGGTGGGCAAGCGTCAGCAAGCCATGCTGAAACTAATCAACTTAGGTGACAAGAGGCACACAGCCCCTGAGCTGCTGCAGGGTCTGACAGAGCAGACCAACCTCTGGCTTTCACTACTGAGCCTCCAACCGGGCATGGTCGTGTGTGACAATGGCCGTAACCTGGTGGCAGCTCTGCAGCCTCACACACGTGCCATGCCTGGCCCGTGTCTTCAATCTGGTGGTTCAGCGGTTTCTGAAAAACTACCCCCACTTGTCTGACCTGCTCGGCAAGGTATGCCGCGTCTGTGCACATTTCCGCAAGTCCACCACGGACGCTGCCACCCTGAGGACCCTGCAACGTCGGTTTCAGCTGCCAGAGCACAGACTGCTGTGCGTCGTGCCCACATGCTGGAATTCTACGCTGCACATGTTGGCCAGGCTATACAAGCAGCGTAGAGCAATAGTGGAATACCAGCTGCAACATGGGCGGTGGAGTGGTAGTCAGCCTCCTCAGTTCTTTACTGAGGAGTGAACATGGATGGCAGATATAAAGTCCGACGCTTTGTGGTTGGAACAGGAGATGGGGATGATAGTATGTCGCTTGATAGCTAGACCACACTCATGTCTATATCTCAGCGCGTTTTAGAGGAGGGGGCAGTGGGAGGAGCAAGAGGAGGAGGGGGAAGAGACAGCTGGCCACACTGCAGAGGGTACCCATGCTGCTTGCCTCTCATCTGTTCAGCGTGTATGGGCTGAAGAGGAGGAGGATCCTGAAAATCATCTTCCTAGTGAGGACAGCGATCTGTTGCATATTGGTATCCTGGCACACACGGCTGACTTCATGTTAGGCTGCCTTTCCCGTGAGCATCGCGTTAGACGCATTCTGGCCAACACGGATAACTGGGTGTACACCCTTCTCGACCCACGGTATAAGGAGAACCTTTCCACTCTCATTCCCGAAGAGGAAAGGGGTACGAGAGTGATGCAATACCACAGTGCCCTGGTGGAAAAAATGATGCTAAAGTGATACTTTAACAGAAATCAATTTTTTTCACACGGCTGCCTCCAGGCTCTGTTACAAATTAAGCAACAGCGAGCTGTATCTTTAAAAAATGTTTATGGGTTTCACCTGCCCTCGCGGTTGAGCAATTTTTCAGGGGTGCACTTGTAAACTTGGTACACCAATTTTTCTGGCCCTCGCCTATACTGTTATCTAACTAATTTTTCCGGCCTTCGCCTACACTCTTGGTAACCAAATTTTTTCAGGTGTTCGCCTATAATCTTGGTACACCAATGTTACAGGGGTCTGCCTTTACTTTTGCTACAGAAATGTTACTGGGGTCCGCCTGTACTCTTGCTACAGAAATGTTATTGGGGTCTGCCTATACCTTTTCTACTGAATGGTTTGAGGGGTATGCCTATACTCTTGCTATAGAAATATTACAGGGGTTCGCCTATACTTTTGCTACAGAAATGTTACTGAGGTCTGCCTATACTCTTGCTACAGAAATGTTACTAAGGGGTCTGCCTATACTTTGGCTACAGAAATGATACTGGGGTCCGCCTACACTCTTGCTTTAGAAATGTTACAGGGGTCCGCCTATACTCTTGCTACAGAAATGTTACTGGGGTCCACCTATGCAGTTTCTACTAAATGGTTTGAGGGGTTCACCTATACTTTTGCTACAGAAATGTTACTGGGGTCCGCCTATACTCTTGCTACAGAAAAGTTACTGGGGTCTCCCTAAACTTTTCCTACAGAAATGTTACTGGGGTCCGCCTATACTCTTGCTACAGAAATGTTACTGGGGTCTGCCTATACTTTTGTTACAGAAATGTTACTGGGGTCCGCTTATACTCTTGTTAGAAAAATGTTACTGGGGTCTCCCAATACTTTTGTCACAGAAATGTTACTGGGGTCCGCAAATACTCTTGCTATAGAAATGTTACTGGGGTCCGCCTATACTTTGGGTGCACAAAGACTTCCCATTGCGGTGTTTTACCTGTCTGGCACAAATACACTGACTGACTAGGGCAGAATTGTGGTCCGAGGCCGAGGTCCTTGGCGGGGTGAAACTCTGCCATGTTTGGGCGCTCTGATTTCCTTATGTGTGCCTTGCTAATGAGGGTTTTTTCCAAATTAAATTGTTAGGGGGTGACGCCAGACTCTTACCCCCATTTTGGCTTAAAAGTGGGATCTGGGAGCCTCAGTTGCAGCCATGCATGCTGCCCCTGCCCTTCCCTATCTGTTTCTGTGGTGCCTTTATGACTTTCTGATGTTTTCTGGTGTTTGACAAGTCATCACCTATGCGGAGCATCGGTCCCATACAAAAATGCTCAAGTCGCCCTGACTTCAATGGGGTTCGTTACTCGAAATGAGCTCTCAAGAATTACAAAAAGTTCGACTCGAGCAATGAGCACCCGAGCATTTTGGTGCTCGCTCATCTCTACTCAGGATATATAATAGGATGTCATATTGAATATACCATACACTTTCAGGCGGGTAGTAGGTCACTAGTTTTTCATGGATAACGAATAGAGATGAGCGAGTATACTCGCTAAAGGCAATTGCTCGAGCGAGTGACGGCGGCAGGCAGGGAGCTGTGGAGGAGAGCTGGGAGGAATGGAGGAGAGATCTCTCTCTTCCTCTCTCCTCCCCCGCTCTCTCCTGCTGACTGCCGCTACTTACCGCTCCCCTGCGCTGGCACCCGAACCTTCAGTCTCGAGCGGGCAGGTACTCGCTAAAGGCAATGCTCACTCGAGCAATTGCCTTTAGCGAGTATACTAGCTTATCTCTAATAACGAACATTGATTTGCTGATTATAAGGAACTCCTAACAAAGTGGGATTGGCATAGTAGTTAAACCATGTCTTGCGTGCCCTTCAAAGAAAATGAATACGCAAAGATCAGCAATACTATTGCTTTTATTTTTTATTTTTTCAAAAGTAAGGACTTAGACTCTGACAACCTTGATATCATGTCTTTCAAATGGAGACGTTGAGAGGTATAAAATTACAGGGGTCATACACGGAAATGTCACTGTTGTGAAATGGAACAAGTGAGGTTAGAAAAATAAAGCAATGACAAGTGCCAAATATATAATATCCTTTCAATGCTTTTACATCACCTATTCAATTTCATCCAAAAAAGGGTGGGACTTACTTGTCAGAACCCCTGCCCTGACACATAAAGTGGACAACCATTCCTGTGCTATTTTTCAATGTCAACCACAGACAAGTCTGAAGCGTTGTAGGAAAAAAACATCTATGAAGAAATTACTGAGCACTCTGATTCCTGAGGCAACTTTATTTACAACATGTGAGAAATGTTTATGAATGCTGGATGTCTTGAGCCTCTGATTTTTTTTTTTACTTTCCGTTGATAACCTGGAGGTATATATACCATAAATTGCAAAGTTGATCAAAATGCTGCAAATGTAGATTTTTGGGAATCGAGATTTGAGAAGTACTTGGACATGAACACGACAGATACAGTCTTCTAAATAAAAGCTTTTTTTGCATACACAGGAAAACAAAATGTATAAAAGCATTTATCAAAGCAGCATGAGACATGTTAGTGTTACTGTTGTACCTTGACGCCACCGGAAGCTAGAGGTTTGACAGGGCTAGCATGGAGGAACACCCCTGTCATGTCCCTCGCTCCCAAATGGCTGGGGAGCCAGCACCACTCAGAGGCTGACAGCAGTGTGGAAGAAGTTTGTGCTGGGCTGGAGGGTTAGGGGTATTTTCAGTGTTAGGCTTACATTATCAGCTGTTTACACCTAATAATATAAGCCTAACTGTTAAACTAACCGTAACCCTCCAGCCCACCACAAGCTCCTTCAGAACGCCCACCCCTCCACGCCAGCACCCCCGCCAGGACCGAGTTGCAGCACCCTGGATGCCCTTCAGCCATGAAGGGACAGAGGAGCAGGTGAGGAGAACACACAGTGGCAGGGTGGGGTGAGTGACAGCTGTGCCGGCGACAGTGTCAGCACTGCAGCACTGAGTGGAGCAGGCAGAGGGCTGGGGGTCAGTGATGCCAGGATCACCAACGGGACGGGCTGAGGGTGAGTGATGGGAGGAGCGTCGGGGCTCTGCAGCTGCCAGCTGGCCGGGGTTGAGTGATAGCAGCAGTGGCTAAGGGACCAGCAGACGGCTAGGGCTGACTTACTGATGGCCACAGGAGGGTGAATGATTGCAGGAGCGCCTAAGGGACCAGCAAGAGGGCCAGGCCTGACTTACTGATGGCATGGGGAATTAGAGATAGGGGAGCAGGGGGTCGAAACACAGTTAACGGAGAGCGCCCACAGCCAACCAGAAGCTGGGGGCATCAGCAAATGTCAACACTGCTGTATTATGTCCCCACCCCTAACTTCTGGTGGCGACATAATTCAACAGTACCCATGTTAGCAAGTCATACTACTAAATAATCCTTTCCAGTCTTGGTAGGCTTACATAGGATTTTGTCTGGCAAAAGTATAAAGTTTCCATTATCTAAATTAATTGTAATGCAAAGCAGGTAATCTGCAGCAAACCCACAGAAATCTGCATCAAAATCTGCATGTAAGACATGCAGAATTTGCAGGGGATTTGTTTGTGGCATAAGATTATGTATTTTATGAAGGCACTTCAAGCAGGTGGTTAAGATTTAACCATGAACTGCATCTCCTTACTAAGTGTATATCTGAACAAGACATTATTATGGTATACTCGACTGCAATTATTGCAGTGGATCTGGACTAGCTATGCAAAGTTTCAGTATGTCATGAACTGTTTGCCCTTGTGTGCTGTAACTCTTTATCTTCACCTGTGAAGCTTTTTGTTTTCCCCATGCCCTTCCCAGCATTACGTTAGGCAAACTCAGTATTTGTAAATTTGATTTTCTGCAGTGTCTAATAATTTTGTCCATATAGTGTACATGAGTCTGTTGTGTGCATCTCTGTTTGAGGATTGAGGTGCTCTCTCCTAGCTCTCCAGACACGAACATGACCATTGTCAGTGCCCAAACCAAACTGGACTTGTCGCTGAAGACAATCTAATTCCCTTTCATAGCAGCCTGCTTTCATCATTCACAACACCACTGTAAATGGAGATGAATAATATGTAGAAAGTCCAGGAGCAAAAAAAAGTTGAAAAAGGCTGGTTGCACCAGCCGAAACAGTGTTTTTCTGTATGTGGATTACAATAAATTAATATCCTCGGTATGCGTATATAACTTTTTTTGCACCTATTTGCTGCTCCTGGACTTTCTACATATTATTGGTCTACATTGATCCTTGGTCTGGATCTACTATGGAGCGTGCATTTAGGTAATGCTTGCCATGACTGTTTAGTGTGGTTCGTAAGTGTGCTGCTGTCAATATTTCTTTTTTGTAAATGTAGATGAAAGTGGGTGGTTGTCAAAGGCAGTACACATAATGCTTGCCATGAGACCAGATGCCCTTTAGTCAATTGCCTGGAAATTATACCAACAGACACAAGGGCATTTAATAGAGATGATCTCTCTCTCTTTCTCTCTCTCTCTCTCTCTCTCAGCCAGCCACAAACCCACAAACTAGCGCAGCAAAGCAGGGTGAGGGGTCAATTCTGACACTTCAGTGGTGGGGACGGGCCAAAACTGGGGCAGGGTCGAACACGGCGTGATGCCGAGCATCAAGCTCGGCAGAGTACGCTCGCTCAACTCTAGCATTTAACGATTTAAAGTAATAAAAGTTATGCAATACAATATATGTACTCCAAAATGATACCACTTAAAAATACAACTTGTTCCACTAAAACCAAGCCCCCGTATGGCCATGTCAACTGAAAAACTTTCAAGTTTTGGCTTTTAGAAATGCGACCATAAACAAAAAAAAATAAAATAGTTGCTCATTAAGGCGTAAACAGGCTTTGTTACTAAGGAGTTTATAAATAAAAAAGAGACATACAGAATCCAGCTATTTCATAACAAACAATTTAAAATAATAAGAAAAAGCAGACAAATTAAAAGGTTCACACCAAGTGGATATACTCCTTGTTCATCAGGCTTTTCAATAGCAATCTTTTGTGCGTGTTAATAGTACAGTATCTGTATATGTGGGTCACAGGCAGAACATTATCAATATTTGAATTACAGTGCATTGCTAATCTAGAGTGTAAAGCATGTCAAGTACCTTCATAAGCAAGTGCTCTGCTCATTATTACTGAACACTTTAGGAGGCCACTTTTTATTCATGGCATCTCTGCTATTTAATTCAAAAGTAATCAGGAACGTTTAGCATGGTCCCTTCGTTTTATAAGGGAAGAATCGCCATTGGAGACATGATCAGGCATCAATATGTGTCATAACAATAAGATTTAAGATCAGAATATTTGTGAAGCGACTACCATAACTTGATTTACTATTCATCAGTTTATGCTGTGTAAAGTAATACAGTTTAGAGTTCTTATAAAATATTTCTCTGTGATAATAAATATTTAAATTGATAATTTTGTCATCCCACGAAGAAAGAAATTAAATATTTTGATTATCAAGAAAAGTCTTGGGTAGTTTCCAATTCTCTTCAAATTTTTTACTTTAAAAACATAAATGCATTAGAGTTTATGTAGGACAGTTTAACTTGGAGTTCAACTTGATTTTTAAGATGATCATCATCCTCAAAACAACAAATATATGGGTAAAAACATCAATATTGGAGATAGTAGGCCTCATTTATCAAAATAGTTTAACACAGAAATTGGCATTTTGCAAATAGAAACTAATCAAAGCCCATCTTTCATTTCTTAAACTGCTCTGGTTAATTGGCTTTTACGAGCAGGAAGCCCAGTTTCTTTGTAGACAGTTTTGATACACAAGAGTCTAATGGAGGAGAGATGTAGGATGATGGGTGAATATATGAATTGTATAGTTGTCTCCTATTCCCGTAGAACTATGTGCACAATATTTATCAATATAAAACAACCTCAAGTCAATTTAAGATCATTTAATTGATCCTGCTTCTTAATCGGCTATGTTTGATAAAAAACTCATTTTAACATCTTACTTTTATGAACATATATGATATTTAAATATTTAATTCAATTCAAGTTACAGACTCAAAACTTGAAGTTAAAGTTTTTTTAACAGTGTTGCAATGAATACCTTGTGCAAATTTAACCCCTGAAAGACCAGAGTGTTTGGTCCTAAAGGACCAGATACTTTTTATCAATTTTATGCATGTGGTGCTTCTATGTCCCTATTTTTCTTTCTTGAGCAGCCAAAAATATTTTTCCTGCATTTTTTCCACGACATATAGGTCTATTCTTAATACCTTTTTCACTTAAGATTTTCCCACTTTATCAGGGGTAATGTGTACAAAAGTAAATGTAATTTTTTAAACTTATTTTTGTATTTTTTTTAACATCTATGTCCTACATGATGTCATATTTTTACTATGGTGTGGGATTCAAACCCAGTGCCAAGCACCATATATTTATGGTGCTTGGTCCTTAATGAGCTAAACTGTCAAATTAGCTTTCAGAGCCCCACATAACTGCACATTACTGGCACTATACAAAACTGGTAGGCTGCAGATATTGTTAGATTAATTATTTGGATTGATAAATTGACAATAACAGCATTGCATCTGACACAAATCAGAAGAAGACATGAAATCTTCCAGATTTTGGACTGCAAACTCAAAGATATATTTCCACATAGAACATATAAAAAACGTTCTGTTGATGTTATGGTGCCTAAAGACCATAATGCTCTCCACATGTTCTAATCAGACTATTAGTTATTATTCCCAAAGAGCATGAGAATCAAATTTTGCTGTGTCAGACACACTATGGTTAATTCACTTATCAATATTTTTCAGAAGCAAATTGGAAAACTCAAATGAACTACAAGGAGAACATCTAAACTACATCATGTAACCACTCAGCCACCCCTTTGGCCCGTTAGAACACATAGACACCACAGAGGAAGTTTCTCACCCAGATAGGACCACCCCTCATTAACCCTATAAGGATGCTGCTTTTTTTACGGGGTTGAAGTAATATTAACTTTATTCTATGGCAAAAGATGCAGGAACAAAATTGATGACGAGGTACACACAGATGACAGCTGTTTTGTATCAGATAATGCTTCCTCTAGCCTAAAAGGCTAGAAATGAAGGCTAAAGAAAGCTTCATCTGACCGGAAACAGCTGTTTTCTGTGTGCACTGTGTCATCGGTTTTATTCCTGCACCTTTTGTATCAAGATATGAAATAAAGAACTGCGGGCCATTTTATTCTGATGAGTAACACCTATTCATTCTACAATGTGGATGTTTGAAAAGTTCTATCACTGTGGCAGAGCACCATTGTTTTTCACAACTGTACTTAGAATTTTTTCATTCATTTCGTAACCGCCATTTTTTTTCCGTTTGCATTAACTTAAAAAAAAAAAAGTAGCTTAATGTCATCTTCTGACCACCATAACTTAATTTTTTTTCCATTGGTGCGGTTGGTGAAGACTCATCTCTTGTGAGACAACCTATAGTTTCTATTGACACTGTTTTGGGATACATAAGACTTTTTGATATTTTTTATACCATATTTTCCTTGAAAACAGCTGACCCAAAATGAACAATTTTGGTGTTGTGTATTTTTCTTTCCTGACAGTGTGCATAGTGCAGGATAAATACATTATTTTAATAGTTAAGACTTTTATGGACTTATTGATGTCACATATGTTTAATGTTTATTATTGTTTTTATTATTTTATGTTAAATATTAAAAGAGTTAACATTTTTAATATTTGTTTTTTGTAATCATTAAAAAAAACTTTAAGTTATTTTTAAAGGGGTTGTCCCGCGAAAGCAAGTGGGGATATACACTTCTGTATGGCCATATTAATGCACTTTGTAATATACATCGTGCATTAAATATGAGCCAAACAGAAGTTATTCACTTACCTGCTCCGTTGCTAGCGTCCTCGTCTCCATGGTGCCATCTAATTTCAGCGTCTAATCTCCCGATTAGACGCGCTTGCGCGGTCCGGTCTTCTCCCTTCTGAATGGGGCCGCTCGTGCCGGAGAGCTGCTCCTCGGAGCTCCGCCCCGTCACGTGTGCCGATTCCAGCCAATCAGGAGGCTGGAATCGGGAATGGAACGCACAGAGCCCACGGTGCACCATGGGAGAAGACCTGCGGTCTACCGTGGGTGAAGATCCCGGCGGCCATCTTAGCAAGGTAAGTAAGAAGTCGCCGCAGCGCGGGGATTCGGGTAAGTACTATCCGTTTTTTTTTTTACCCCTGCATCGGGTTTGTCTCGCGCCGAACGGGGGGCCTATTGAAAAAAAAAAAACCCGTTTTGGCGCGGGACAACCCCTTTAATCCTCATATAGGACTCAAACTAGTTTAACAATATATTAACTTCAGTATATTGTATTTTATATTTCTGCAGGCAGAAATACATGCTAGCCCTAGGGCCTCCTCAAGACCCCGTGCTGCCTTGACACCTGAATGGCACTCCGCAATCTCATTGTAAGGATTCTGTTCAGGAGACACAGAGAGCTCAGTACCTCTGTCAGGCTATTTGATTTTGCTGTCAGATTTGACAGTGGTATCTAAATGGTTAATAGTTGCTATCAGAGTTATCTGTTAAGAGCCCGTGTCAGCTGTCAAAGACAGCCAGCACCCACCCTGCATGGAAAGGACTCGGCTCCCAAACCCACTCCATGCCCTGCCACTAGAGGGCATACGTGTACACCTTTTAGCATTAAGTTGTTAAATTTAAATATGTGTTCTCAAAGATGGCCTGGTCTGATAGACCAGTATTCATTAACCCGGATGGCTCATCTCTTAACTGGTCTCTCTCTCCAACTTCTTGCTGTTCGATGAAGATGGTTTCCAATGTAGATTTACAGGGTGCACATAGAAAAGCCCTACCATGCATAAAATAATGCTTACACTGTAGTAGTGAAATAGAACAAATGCCTCCATATAGCACATAGAGGAACATTCATAAGAATATACATTAGATCAATGTTTTCTAAACTCCTGTTCTCAACAGGTCGGGTTTTCAGGATGTCCATAATAATACACAGGCGATATAATTATTGTCAGTGCCTTTAACATTGTCCAGATATTCTCTCTATAGAATATCCTCAAATCATGACCTATGGGGGGCTTGATGACTGGAGTTTGGGAAACACTGCATTAAAACTTCATAATAACAGACAGAGTAGGTAATGCTGCCACTAATTTACACATATCTGTCTTGCATTATTCTTATTTTATGTGCCTTCCAGGTCTATAAACGTTCTGTAACATTATATAATTGTATGTAGCCTAAAAAAAGTAGATTGTATACTACTATAAGACAATACATGCACATATACACTGTTGAATTTTATAGCAGTAAATTAAAAAATATCTGTAGTGTTGGAGAATTTTACACTTGGGTCATACATAAAAGTATCCGTTTGTATTTTATGAAAATATGCTCAGAAGGATCTGTTAATATTGCTAAGTAAGAACTTGATAAGATTACTAAATTAGGTATTAAATCTTAATCCTCTTCTTGTTCAATTTGATTTTGGTATGAATGTAAACTGTGCTACCCAGTGTGATAGCAAAGCCCCCTCCTCCTTGTTAAGCATCTAGAATTTTTTATTAAAAATATGCTAATTGAAAGTCATGCTCAGTTTAACAAACTTTAAATACGATTCATGAAGGCTGAGGGGATTATATTAATAAAATTCAACATTATTAATTGAGTGTGTTATGATTAATGTTGCTATTAAAGGCCAGACAGGGATTATCTCTAATGTCTTGCATTAAGTATATGAAACATGTCTCATTTGTACAGAATTTTAAAATAGTTATTCTTCACTCCTAGAGGAAAAAATGTGCTTCAGCCATTTTATTTAAAATGAAAATTGTCAACATAATATACAGTAATCATATAAATGCCCTCTAAAAATACAGTCCTCATTTAAAATAAATGTAATGTGTCTAATGTTAATGCTATGGCATTGAACGTGAAAAAAGGCAGACTATCAATAACAATACATAATAGAACTTTATGCTTATTGCAGTCATATAATAAAGATATTTTAGTAGGCATTAGATATGCATGATCTTAGAAGGAGGATGTTTTGATGATAACCATGGAGAGGCTACAGAGAGGGCTAGATGAGAGATGAACCACAGTAGGTTGGAAGAAAAAAAACAAAAAGCTGCCTCATAACAAACCTCTTAAGGACCCATGCCACACCATTACCATGAGGTATTGTAATAGCATGCCAAGTTGTTCATGTGAGTCATGATATAGTATTATGTCATAGAGCGGACAGAGGTTGATGTACAGTATATATAAGTTTCATATACAAATTACCATCTAAAAAAATTAAAGGGGTTGTCCTAGTTGTAACATCCTAGGACATTCCCCTTTCCCATGTAATAACATATGAAATAGTGATATACTTACCTCTCCCCACTTTTGCTGTGCCCTTTGCCGGCGTTCAGTCCCCTGTTCTCCTGTCTGTGTTAACACGTAGTCCCGCCCAGTGTATAGGACATCACAGAAGCTACAGGCAATTATAGAGCTCAGTGATCAATTGGTGGTTTTGTACCTGGGTGCTTGTATGTGAAGGACTCTTGTGCTTCCTTATTTGACCAACTTCGCACATAGTTTTTCACAATCATGATACGCTGTTGTAGGGAGAACACCATCTTTCTGACGCAATGTACACAGGAGGACTAAATAGCAGGGTAATATAAAGATGGAACAGTGCACACGGGGTAGCATAACTTTGCCAGGCAAGGTGCAAGGGGCTACAGCCTCCTTCATACAGGTGGTGCTGGGATCGGAGGTGGACTACTTTTCCAACACACACCGGTCAAAAACATTAATAATTTGGAATATATGATTGTTAACACCCAAACTACAAACCCGTCAGACAGATCATTCCTAAATGGACTCATGACACAGGTCAATAACATTTTTAAAAGGTGTGTTAACCTGCTATGGGAACTTTAATACAATTAACCACATTACCCTAGATTCTTCCTCCAGGTCCCCCAGAAGGGCTTTCACTTTCCAAATTATTCTGTGGAATAACCTTATGATATTTGGTGAATTCAACAAGCTATCTAATAAGGTTATTCATATTATTTCTCAAGACATAAAGTTTATTCCAGAAATGATATGCTTCGATTTGAAAAATTACAATTCAATAGAGCAATATGCTTTCAAATCAAGGTGCAGGATAGGTGGAGCACCCCATAACCATGAATAAGCACGGGCCTTTTATAAAAATGAACAAATGCATGCTAGATCGTGTGGAAGTGCTCCTAACTAGTTAGATACTTACATATGTGGGTGTGATCAGATGCAAGTGCGAGGGAAAACCGGATAGAGCAGCACAACTTTATCAAGAAATACAAAGAGGAATTATCTAATCTTCTCTTTATTTGACATAACCAGCAGAAAAATATGTTTAGTGGCAATCCCCCTTCCTCGGCTCATCTAGGATAATTACTAGAGATGAGCGAACGTACTCGTCCGAGCTTGATACTCGTTCGAGTATTAGCGTATTCGTTACCAGAGGCGAGCACTACGCGATGTTCGAGTTACTTTCACTTTCATCTCTGAGACGTTAGCGCGCTTTTCTGGCCAATAGAAAGACAGGGAAGGCATTACAAATTCCCCCTGCGACGTTCAAGCCCTATACCACCCCCCTGCAGTGAGTGGCTGGCGAGATCAGATGTCACCCGAGTATATAAATCGGCCCCGCCCGCGGCTCGCCACAGATGCATTCTGACAGAGATCAGGGAAAGTGCTGCTGATGCCGGAGCTGCTATAGGGAGAGCATTAGGAGTGATTTTAGGCTTCAAGAACCCCAACAGTCCTTCTTAGGGCCACATCTGACCGTGTGCAGTACTGTTGAGGCTGCTTTTAGCAGTGTTGCACAATTTTTTTTTTGTATATCGGGCGTGCAGAGCATTGCGTCCTCAGTCTGCAGTCATTGTACAGAGTATAGGGCAAGTACTGGTGAGGCAGGGAAAGAGATATACAGGCTATATAGGCAGTGCGCTTTTTCAAAAAAATTGGGGAAAAATACTATATTTGGGCTGGCTGTGACCGTCTTCAGTTTACTGCGTGTCTGCTGGGGGTTGTAGTCCTAATTAATACGCAGCTAAGCGTTACAGCAGGCTTGCGCAAAATTGTTTCCTGTCTCTGCTGTCTCCGTTACATCACCGCCGTCATCCCGCCAGAGGGAAACAGTATACATAATATTATACGCTGCCTACAGTATCTGTCTGCTGGGGGTAGTAGTCCAAATTAATACGCAGCTAAGCGTTTCAGCAGGCTTGCTCAAAATTGTTTCCTGGCTCTGCTGTCTCCGTTACATCACCGCCGTCATCCCGCCAGGGGGAAACAGTATACATAATATTATACGCTGCCTACAGTATCTGTCTGCTGTATCAGCTCAGCATTTAAAAAAAATAGAAGCAAAATACTTAACGCCTACTACTGGCCTTTGGCCACTTGACTGCTTCTGCGCTGTGAATTCCACTAGCTCAGTCATACGCACCTACGTCTCACTACAGGCGTGCGCAAAATTGTTTCCTGGCTCTGCTATGCGTTCCGTAATGGAAGTCAGCCTCCAACGACAGGCCAATAAGCGGCACATTTAATTACAGCGTTCTGTTTCTGCACTACTGGTAATACAGCATGCTGAGGGGTAGGGGTAGGCCTAGAGGACGTGGACGCAGGCGAGGACGCGGAGGCCCAAGTCAGGGTGTGGGCACAGGCCGAGCTCCTGATCCAGGTGTATCGCAGCCGACTGCTGCGGGATTAGGAGAGAGGCACGTTTCTGGCGTCCCCACATTCATCTCACAATTAATGGGTCCACGCGGTAGACCTTTATTAGAAAATGAGCAGTGTGAGCAGGTCCTGTCGTGGATGGCAGAAAGTGCATCCAGCAATCTATCGACCACCCAGAATTCTGCGCCGTCCACTGCTGCAACTCTGAATCCTCTGGCTGCTGCTCCTCCTTCCTCCCAGCCTCCTCACTCCATTACAATGACACATTCTGAGGAGCAGGCAGTCTCCCAGGAACTGTTCTCGGGCCCCTGCCCAGAATGGGCAGCCATGGTTCCGAATCCTCTCCCACTAGAGGAGTTTGTCGTGACCGATGCCCAACCTTTGGAAAGTTCCCGGGGTCCGGGGGATGAGGCTGGGGACTTCCGGCAACTGTCTCAAGAGCTTTCAGTGGGTGAGGAGGACGATGATGATGAGACACAGTTGTCTATCACTCAGGTAGTAGTAATTGGATTAAGTCCGAGGGAGGAGCGCACAGAGGATTCGGAGGAAGAGCAGCAGGACGATGAGGTGACTGACCCCACCTGGTTTGCTACGCCTACTGAGGACAGGTCTTCAGAGGGGGAGGCAAGTGCAGCACCAGTGCAGGTTGGAAGAGGCAGTGCGGTGGCCAGGAATAGAGGCAGGGCCAGACGGAATAATCCACCAACTGTTTCCCAAAGCGCCCCCTCGCGCCATGCCACCCTGCAGAGGCCGAGGTGCTCAAAGGTCTGGCAGTTTTTCACTGAGAGTGCAGACGACCGACGAACAGTAGTGTGCAAATTTGTTGCTCCAAGATCAGCCGGGGAGCCACCACCACCAGCCTCACCACCACCAGCATGCACAGACATATGATGGCCAAGCACCCTACAAGGTGGGATAAAGGCCGTTCACCGCCTCCGGTTTGCACCGCTGCCTCTCCCCCTGTGCCCCAACCTGCCACTGAGATACAACCCCCCTCTCAGGACACAGGCACTACCGTCTCCTGGCCTGCACCCACACCCTCAACTCCGCTGACCTCGGCCCCATCCACCAATGTCTCTCAGCGCACCGTTCCGCTGTCGCTAGCGCAAGTGTTGGAGCGCAAGCGCAAGTACGCCATCACGCACCCGCACGCTCAAGCGTTAAACATGCACATAGCCAAATTTATCAGCCTGGAGATGCTGCCGTATAGGGTTGTGGAAACAGAGGCTTTCAAAGGTATGATGGCGGCGGCGGCCCCGCACTACTCAGTTCCCAGTCGCCACTACTTTTCCCGATGTGCCGTCCCAGCCCTGCACGACCACGTCTCCCGCAACATTGTACGCGCCCTCACCAACACGGTTACTGGCAAGGTCCACTTAACAACGGACACGTGGACAAGCACAGGCGGGCAGGGCCACTATATCTCCCTGACGGCACATTGGGTGAATTTAGTGGAGGCTGGGACAGAGTCAGAGCCTGGAACCGCTCACGTCCTACTCACCCCCAGAATTGCAGGCCCCAGCTCGGTGGTGGTATCTGCGGCGGTGTATGCTTCCTCCACTAAACCACCCTCCTCCTCCTCCTCCTACGCAACCTCTGTCTCGCAATCAAGATGTGTCAGCAGCACGTCGCCAGCAGTCGGTGTCGCGCGGCGTGGCAGCACAGCGGTGGGCAAGCGTCAGCAGGCCGTGCTGAAACTACTCAGCTTAGGAGAGAAGAGGCACACGGCCCACGAACTGCTGCAGGGTCTGACAGAGCAGACCGACCGCTGGCTTGCGCCGCTGAGCCTCCAACCGGGCATGGTCGTGTGTGACAACGGCCGTAACCTGGTGGCGGCTCTGCAGCTCGGCAGCCTCACGCACGTGCCATGCCTGGCCCACATCTTTAATTTGGTGGTTCAGCGCTTTCAGAAAAGCTACCCTCGCTTGTCAGACCTGCTCGGAAATGTGCGCCGACTCTGCGCACATTTCCGCAAGTCCCACACGGACGCTGCCACCCTGCGCACCCTGCAACATCGGTTTCATCTGCCAGTGCACCGACTTCTGTGCGACGTGCCCACACGGTGGAACTCTACGCTCCACATGTTGGCCAGGCTCTATGATCAGCGTAGAGCTATAGTGGAATACCAACTCCAACATGGGCGGCGCAGTGGGTGTCAGCCTCCTCAATTCTTTACAGAAGAGTGGGCCTGGTTGGCAGACATCTGCCAGGTCCTTGGAAACGTTGAGGAGTCTACCCAGATGGTGAGCAGCGATGCTGCAATCATTAGCGTCACCATTCCTCTGCTATGCCTCTTGCGAAGTTCCCTGCAAAGCATAAAGGCAGACGCTTTGCGCTCGGAAACAGAGGCGGGGGAAGACAGTATGTCGCTGGATAGTCAGAGCACCCTCCTGTCTATATCTCAGCGCGTTGAGGAGGAGGAGGAGGAGCATGAGGAGGATGAGGAGGAGGGGGAAGAGACAGCTTGGCCCACTGCTGAGGGTACCCATGCTGCTTGCCTGTCATCCTTTCAGCGTGTATGGCCTGAGGAGGAGGAGGAGGATCCTGAAAGTGATCTTCCTAGTGAGGACAGCCATGTGTTGCATACAGGTACCCTGGCACACATGGCAGACTTCATGTTAGGATGCTTTCTTGTGACTCTCCCGTTACACGCATTCTGGCCACTACGGATTACTGGGTGTACACACTGCTCGACCCACGGTATAAGGAGAACCTTTCCACTCTCATACCCGAAGAGGAAAGGGGTTCGAGAGTGATGCTATACCACAGGACCCTGGCGGACAAACTGATGGTAAAATTCCCACCCGACAGCACTAGTGGCCGAAGGCGCAGTTCCGAGGGACAGGTAGCAGGGGAGGCGCGGAGATCAGGCAGCATGTACAGCACAGGCAGGGGAACACCCTCTAAGGCCTTTGACAGCTTTCTGGCTCCCCAGCAAGACTGTGTCACCGCTCCCCAGTCAAGGCTGAGTCGGCGGGAGCAGTGCAAAAGGATGGTGAGGGAGTACGTAGCCGATCGCACGACCGTCCTCCGTCACGCCTCTGCCCCCTACAACTACTGGGTGTCGAAGCTGGACACGTGGCCTGAACTCGTGCTGTATGCCCTGGAGGTGCTTACTTGTCCTGCGGCTAGCGTCTTGTCAGAGAGGGTGTTTAGTGTGGCTGGGGGAATCATCACAGATAAGCGTACCCGCCTGTTAACCGACAGTGCCGACAGGCTTACACTCATCAAGATGAACAAAGCCTGGATTTCCCCAGACTTCTCTTCTCCACCAGCGGACAGCAGCGATAACTAAACAATACGTAGGCTGCACCCGCGGATGGAAGCATTGTTCTCTATCACCATCAAAAACGTGGACCTTTTAGCTTCATCAATCTGTGTATAATATTCATCCTCCTCCTCCTGCTCCTCCTCCTGAAACCTCATGTAATCACGCCGAATGGGCAATTTTTCTTAGGCCCACAAGGCTCAGTCATATAATTTTTGTAAACAATTTTTATAAGTTTCAATGCTTATTAAAGCGTTGAAACTTGCACCTGAACCAATTTTTATTTTAACTGGGCTGCCTCCAGGCCTAGTTACAAATTAAGCCACATTAACCAAAGCGATTAATGGGTTTCACCTGCCCTCTTGGTTGGGCATGGGCAATTTTTCTGAGGTACATTAGTACTGTTGGTACACCAATTTTTTGGGGCCCTCGCCTACAGTATAATCCAATACATTTTTTACCCACCTGCATTAAAGCTGACGTTACATCAGCTGTGCTGGGCACTGCAATGGGATATATTTATGTACCGCCGGTGGCTTCCTGGCACCCACCCATGCTGTCGGTCCACACGCAGTTGTAACTGCATGTGTCCACTTCTAAAGAACCCCAGTCTGACTGGGCCATGCAGTGTGGGCCGAAGCCCACCTGCATTAAGCATGACATTACCTCAGCTGTGATGGGCAATGCAATGGGATATATTTATGTACCGCCGGTGGGTTCCAGGGAGCCACCCATGCTGTCGGTCCACACGGAGTTCTAACTGCATGTGTCCACTTCTAAAGAACCCCAGTCTGACTGGGGCATGCAGTGTGGGCCGAAGCCCACGTGCATTTAACATGACATTACCCCAGCTGTGCTGGGCACTTCAATGGGATATATTTATGTACCATCGGTGGGTTCCAGGGAGCCACCCATGCTGTCGGTTCACACGGAGTTGTTACTGCATGTGTCCACTTCTAAAGAACCCCAGTCTGACTGGGGCATGCAGTGTGGGCCGAAGCCCACCTGCATTAAACATGACATTACCTCAACTGTGATGGGCAATGCAATGGGATATATTTATGTACCGCCGGTGGGTTCCAGGGAGCCACCCATGCTGCGGTCCACACGGAGTTGTAACTGCATGTGTCCATTTCTAAAGAACCCCAGTCTGACTGGGGCATGCAGTGTGGGCTGAAGCCCACCTGCATTAAACATGACATTACCTCAGCTGTGCTGGGCAATGCAATGGGATTTATTTATGTACCGCCTGTGGCTTCCTGGGACCCTCCCATGCTGTCGGTCCACACGGACTTCACAATAGGGAGTTGTACCTGCCTGTGTCTACTTATAAAGAACCCCAGTCTGACTGGGGCATGCAGTGTGGGCCGAAGCCCACCTGCATTAAACATGACATTACATCAGCTGTGATGGGCAATGCAATGGGATAGATTTATGTACCGCCGGTGGCTTCCTGGCACGCACCCATGCTGTCGGTCCACAGGGACTTCACAATAGGGAGTTGTACCTGCCTGTGTCTAGGAATTAAAAAGCCCAGTCAGGTTGGGGCATGCAGTGTGGGCCGAAGCCCACCTGCATTTAATCTGACGTTAGCTCTGCTGTCCAGGGCACTGCAATGGGATACATTTATGTACAGCCGGTGGGTTCCAGGGAGCCACCCATGCTGTGGGTGCACACGGAATTCCCATTGCGGAGTTGTACCTGCCTGTGACTCTTTATAAAAAAACGCGGTCTGACTGGGGCATGCAGACTCCTTGACAGAATGAATAGTGTGTGGCACATAGGTTCCCCATTGCTATGCCCACATGTGCAACTCCTGATGGCGGTGGCACAGGATTATATTTCTCATTGCTTCTGTACAGCATTGTGGGCTATCGCCCCGCCCCTTTTAAAGAGGGTCGCTGCCTAGCCGTGCCAACCCTCTGCAGTGTGTGCCTGCGGTTCCTCCTCATGGCAGACGCACTTATAAATAGACATGAGGGTGGTGTGGCATGAGGGCAGCTGAAGGCTGCGCAGGGACACTTTGGTCTGCGCTGTGGACACTGCGTCGTGCGTGGGGGGGGGCAGCATGTAACCCAGGAGAAGTGGCGGCGGAGTGTCATGCAGGCAGTGACTGTGCTTTGTTGGAGGTAGTGTGGTGCTTAGCTAAGGTATGCATTGCTAATGAGGGCTTTTCAGAAGTAAAAATTGTTGGGAGGGGGGGCACTCTTGCCGCTATTGTGGCTTAATAGTGGGACCTGGGAACTTGAGATGCAGCCCAACATGTAGCCCCTCAACTGCCCTATCCGTTGCTGTGTCGTTCCCATCACTTTCTTGAATTGCCCAGATTTTCACAAATGGAAACCTTAGCGAGCATCGGCGATATACAAAAATGCTCGGGTCGCCCATTGACTTCAATGGGGTTCGTTACTCGAAACGAACCCTCGAGCACCGCGAAAATTTCGTCTCGAGTAACGAGCACCCGAGCATTTTGGTGCTCGCTCATCTCTAATAATTACTAAACAGGCAAATAATATACAATAAAGAAAAGGAATGTAGGAATATATAAAGAGGGGATGGAGTAAAAGAAAAAAGAACAAATGACAAAATGAAATATTTCTCTTTCTCCACCCACTCTTTATATACTCCTACATTCTTTTCCTATGTTATTACTTTTCATAATGTGTCCCATTTTTTTTATTGCTATTGCCTTAAAATAGGACACAACATCAGAATGATAATAAAATGGCGAGCTGCGTTGGAAATATTCCTATTTTGTGGTCTCTTTATGTTATTCAATTGCTCAAGAATTCTTGTTTTAAATTTCCTGGTTGTGCACCCAACTCACATGGGCGGATTCTAATTGTGGAATTTGCAATCGGCATCTGTGTCTAAGATCCTCAGCAAAATTCAGTCATTCTAAGGCATGTAATTTCACTTTTTTGCTCACACTCGTGGATACGAATTGCGTATTCCGCAAGCAGAGGAAAAATCGCAACTTGCTCTATTTTGCTGCGGTCTCTGCATAGATAGCCTTCATTGAAGTCAGTGGAGGCCATCTGACCAGCAGCCCATACACAATTGACATTGCATATGTGCGGCAGGTACCTGCGTCATTGTTTAGCGATCGCGTGGGAAATGCAAATATTAAAAATTTTTAAAAAGCTGTACTGCGCATGATGGCAAGCCGCCGCAGTCATCCGCAATACAAATTATTCAGGCACGTAGGCCTTAATCTGGTAAATACATATTCTGAATAGCAATTCTTATATGTCTCTACATTAAAATGTGTTTTGTCCTGTAGAATTCATGAAAGTATGTAGGGGAAGCACAGGAGTATAAGTTTTACATCTATGTGCCCCACTCCTGAAAAAAGCTCTGACACGCAACTAAGTGTTAGATTTTAGATCGGTGGAAGAAATTCGATTAGGAAAAAAGCTTTTTTTCTCAATTAGGAGGGTATCGGTAGGCAATGTTCTTAGGCTGTTTCTCGATATCACGTTGTCATACACACCCACTCACCTTTACGACAACAATGCAATTGACAAAAGGCTCAGCCTGTTCATCAGCTTGCAGAGATGTAATTGAGTAGGGTGGATTAGGCTGGCATAATAAGCCAGGAGCCAGGGGGTTGATCTGGAATGAAGGGCCATCAGCAGGTGGGTTGACCTGGAATAAAGATCTAAAAGCAGAAGAATAATATGGGCTTGGAAAATGAGGACCATATAATAGTTCCTGAGACCTGTAATAAGGAGTCCAATAGCATGGCCTTTCCATGAACAGGGTGGTCTTATACCACATTTGTCTTTGGTATGAACTTGGAGGTGAAGGAGCCATTGCTGTTGGTGCAAGTAGCTAGTTGGGACCACAGGAAATGCTCCACTGCAGCATAGCTCTAAAGAATTTGGTTCATTGAATCATTCAGCGATATTTCTGCAGCCAGCACAGCCAGGATGACAGACTGTATGTGAACTAGTCGATATGCTGGAAGTCTTCAAAGATGGGGTACTAAATTGAAGATAAAATGATCAGCTTCAACCTTCGCAGGCGTACAATTGAGTAGCACCAAGAACCTGAAGCAGGTGACAATGCTTCCTCCTATTTTTCAGCCTCTCTGCTTGCTGTGCTGGTCTAGAAGTAGAACTTGAGTGAGACAGAGTAGCTGCAGAACCTCCAGGAAGGTAAAAAAATTGCATGTCTGAATTTCCCCATTGAAAGGAATGGGTCCATGCACTGTCTGTGTACAGTCAATTGGAAACATGGACAGCACATGAACATACAAATTGCCCATCTAAATAAGCCTTTAAAGTCTTTGTTATGCACCATCTTTTTCTGTATTCAGTGTAAAACCCACACCAATTTCTAAGAACAGACAAAGGTATTTAAAGCTCATGTTAGACCTGGTTACATAGGAATTGTAATTTCATTACTTAAAAAACTATTTTTCGTCATTGATATTATTCAAAGTAAAGTGTTGAGTATAATAAGGTATGACATTTAATAGAAAATATTTTCTAAGAATATTAGACTCAAATCAATGTCATCAATGATAATGACCACTTAGATATCATTCTGTGTTCTACAATATGTTATAGTTTGATTTTCCAGTCCATTGACCATGACATATCCACTCCTTTACTTGCACTACCTTAGATTACATTTAGATACATTTAAATAAGATAAAAACACTATTTACTGCTGAGATCATTCCATTTACATTCATGCAATATTAAAAACATTGTCACTACATTTTAAATCTCTACAATCAAATGAAGTACATTTTATATTGTATAAATATTAAACAGTGACTAAAGAAACATTAAATAAATTACATAGTAATAGTTGTAAATGTTTATATCTTGAAACACAAATGTACTGTACTCCTCTGCTGTACTGTTACTTAGAAGACGTTAGAATCCTTAGATATACTTTAATCTGTATGTGAATTTATGCTTCTTCTAGTGTATATTTACCCATTTTTGATTATTCTTTTTTTTTACAAAGTGTGAATTTTGTGTTAGAAAATAAACACTGGCATACATGTAATAATTCAATCAGTAGGAATACTACATGTAAACGTTTAACATTTTTATTTTTAACTAATATGCGCTGTGGGTGAGCGGGGGGTTGCAGCGGGGAGTGGGGAGAGAGGGAGAGAGAGAGGGCTCCCCCCTGTTCCCCGCTGCTACCCCCCACTCCCCTCTGCAACCCCCCGCCCCACAGCGCACCCGAGTACTTTTCACCCAAGTAGTGAAGTACTCAAAAATCGCGGTGCTCGATTGCGAAATCGCCCTTACCGAGTACGTTCGCTCATCTCTAGTTTCCATATATTGTTAAGTATTTCAAGTTGTTATTATTTTTTGCATAAATTTTTTTATATTCGTATTGTTCTGCTAAGGTATCTAACAAATCTTTTATGTTTGGGAAACACTCAGTCCTCCATCCTCTAGTTAATTGTAAGTTTAGCTGTTAACAAGTAGTGACATATCCATTTTCGATTATGTCCAAGATAGAGTCCCGCAGCACACCAAAAAATGCGCAAAAGAGCAGAGGTATTAAACGAATATATGCCAAGCCACCAGTGGGACTATGGACCTCCAGTCCCCGTGTCAAGCATCAAAGGAAGTGGCATCAATCGAAGGAAGTGGCAGCATCCGTTGGGGGTTTTAGGTTAAAATGTCAAATTTTATTGCTCCATACGCCACAGACAAATACAGGCACTGTTTCGACTGAAAATAGTCTTTATCAAGGCTTGGGTCAATGAGTCCATCAGAAACAAAAGAACATCATCTGCAAAAACCCCTATCTTATGCTGTCTGTGTCCTATAGGAATCCCCCTGATTTAAGGTGTGGTTCTAATTAACTCTGCCAGCGGCTCCATTACCATGGCAAATAAAAGAGGCGGTAAAGGGCATCCCTGACGGGTTCAATTTGTTATGTTGAATGAGGAAGAAAGTACCCCATCCACCAAGATCCTTGCTGTTAGCGAGGAATATAAGGCTCGAATGGCCTGTATAAATCTGGTTCCAACTCCGAACCTCTGGAGAGTTGCAAATGCGAACCCCCAATGGAGTCTGTCGAATGCCTTCTCTGCATCCAGGGCAAGGAGGAGAGAAGGCGTCTGACCCACCACCACCACCACCCACACCCTAGAAATCAGATCCAACGTTCTTCTCGTGTTTATCTGCAGCCTGTCTCCCCTTGGTAAATCCTACATGATCCTTGTGTATCACTTCTGGTAAAATCTTTAAAAGTCTCTCAGCTAGAGTATATTAGAGTATATTTTTGTATCTGAATTTAGGAGAGAAATTGGTCTAAAATTGGATGGGTTGGTGGGAGGTTTACCCGGTTTAGGGATCGTCGTGATTGTTGCTTGCAACATTTCTGTTGGCAAGGAACCGCTTATCATTCCATCATTAAATGTAGTAACAAGATGTGGAATGAGATGTGAGGCAAATATTTTATAATACACGTTGGAAAATCCGTCTGGACCAGGGGATTTATAATTTTTTAATTCCTTAATAGATTTAGTTATTTTCAAGTCAGATAAGGACCTATCTAATTCTTGAGCTCTATTTCCCAATGTGGGATGGGATATTTATTTAAAAAACTGTCTATGATGGAGGAATTAGGTTGATAAATGGAAGGATCTGCACTTAAATTGTATAGATTAGAGTAGTAAGTTTTGAATTCTTCTGCAATCTGTTGTGGGTGAGATATCCTGGAGAGGGGGTCAGTGTGGTTCAGCAGGTAAGGGATTTTTGTTTTTACCCTTCTTGGTTTTGTAAGGTTAGCCATCAATTTTGATGGCTTATCCATATTTGAGTAAAAATTGGCTCTGTAATAGATGGAGTCTATTTTGTAGTCCTCTAACAGGATAGATTTGAGTTTACGTCTGAGTGTCATCAGATCTTCTGAATAAGAGTTGTTTTTCGGGGAGACCTGCATCTTCTGTTCCAATTTTTTTATTTTTTCTAGGAGCTCATCGATGTGTTTCTTTCTATTCTTTTTATGTTGGCTGCTAATTTTTATTATTATTCCGCGTATGACTGCTTTATGAGCATTCCATATTGTGAAGTTATTTAATTCTGGGTTGGAATTTAAAGCAAAGTATTCATCTAGTGCGTCGCTAATTATTTTCTGGTTTTCAGGGGATTTGAAAAGGCTTACATCATTGCGCCAAATTTTTATATTATTGTGGGGGGATCCCATTTCGAGCGCCAGTAGGGTGGGGGAATGATCCGACCAAGTAGTAGTTCCTATATCTGACGCTGGGATGTGGGGGAGCATCCACCTATCTCATAGGAAAAGATCTATTCTTGAGACAGATCTGTGGCATAGGGAGAAATAAGTAAATTCTTTGGATGAGGAATTTAGACATCTAAAAGTGTCATACAGGTTCTCTTTGTGGAGCCATGGGTTTAATGTGGGTGCTGTTCTACTGTTGGTTGTGGAATCAATTTATTTTGTCTGGAGTGATGTTAAAATCTCCACAGATTAATCATTTCCCTTCTGGATTTTTCTTATTGTTTTTTTAAAAAAAGAAATTTGCGCCTTGTTGGGGTCATATATATTTGCTAGCGTAACTTCTTGGCCTTGTAACTTGCCTACCAAATTATATATCTACCATTTGGATCTGAAATTTGTTTGTGCAGTTTGAAGTTGCAATTTTCTCTAAATGCCATGAGGACTCCTGCTTGTTTTTTTTGCTTTTTTCCGCATGCCATAAAGATTTGTGGAAATTTTTTGTTAGAGAAAGTTGGATGTGTCAGCGCAAAATGCGCCTCTTGGACACAGAGTATATCTGTATTCATCTCTCTTGCCTCTTTCCACATCATTGCTCTTTTGAAGGGAGAGTTTAAACCCCTAGCAGTTTGTGATAATATCTTAACTGACATAATCAGTACAGGAATATATGCTTATTACCTTAATCAGTGGTTTGGCGATACAATTACTAAATATAACAGGTCCAATGAAAATTGCATTCTCAATAGTTTTTCTTTGTTCTGTCCTCGTTGTTGTTGGGGGTTGCTGCGCATTGAGCCTGCAGAACAGAAATAAAAAACACAAAAAAGGAACAAAATACCAACATTCAATAAGTATTAGAGCAGGTTTTAATACCTGCATAACTCTTTTGGGGGAAAGGAAAGTTCGCCTGGACTATTTCAGCCTGTTCTGAGCGTTGGTTTGAAGAAATACCAGTGTTCTGACCCACATAAACCGAAGCTACATAACATTCCATTCTAGGTGTTTAGTGGTTACAGCACCATCTAGCTGTGTTGCAAATGTATTACAACTTGTTTTTCTACCTTAAAGACTGATGCATTATGGGTAGTTTGCAAGGCATTGTGGGAAGAAGGAACTTCCAGTCAGAGACAGACAGAGTTCAGACTTGCCTTTGCTCCCTCCTCTTCAAAATCCACCATCTTTGTAAAAGCATATCTGGTAAGCAAACTACCCTTGTTTCTGAGACAGTATGTTATGCAGAGCTGTTCAGTAGCCAGTTGTATTGTTACTCAGGGAGTTATAAGTGTTTAGTTAGCCATGCAGCACTATGCGTAGCAGCCATTTGGCCATGTACCTCCATGTTAATGTTATGTAATGTTTCCTATGCATTATACTTATGCATCATACTTATGCAAACTATCTGTATTCTTATAGTTTTACCACAATCAATCCACGCATTATCACAAGCCTCAATCGCATTGAATGCACGCTTGTATGCTACGATCTGTTAACAAATAAACCTGTCAGATTAAGAAGAACAGTTTGTTTATTTGGAAGACAGAAAAAATGGTTAAGCTGAATGTCGGATTGCACACTGTGTGAACGTGTAAGAAGACAGAACAGTAAAACAGATGCTAGTCACCAGCGATAGTGGATCAGACTAGACGGAGCCGCCATCAGCCATGCGGTCTTACGTACAAGATTGCAGCGGCCGCCATTTAGTCACGAGAAACGAGTGCAGCCCCCAGTAAACGCAGCACGATCTAAGCCAAGCTGAAGTCTGTTCCTACCTGGACTGAGTCTGCACAGAGACATTAAGCAACCAGCAAACAGGCACACAATCTCTACTAGCCAAACATCCTCCTATAAGACCAGGTCACGAGCAAGCTGCTCTAGCAGGTCTTCAATAAGAGAAATGGCTGCTCTCGCCCACGCAGAAGCTGAGGCAGCAAAAGTAAGGTCCACCTTTGCAGCACAAGAGACGCAACTGAAGCTAAAGCAAGTCTGCCTGCAGGTGTCACTGGAGAAACTCACCGCAGAGAAAGAAGCAGCAGCCGCATTAGCCAAGGCAGAGTTCCTAGAAGCCGCAGAGTTCCCCGAATTAGAGAAACACAGCCAGGTACTCGGGTTAGACCTAGACCAAGAAGATCCAGCACAGCGCATCTCAGAATATGTCCATCGGTATCCCAAGGCAGAAGACGGCTACGATCCAGTAGATCAAACAACGCAAACAGAGCATCAAAGACCCCACTTTAAAGCACAGTATGGTATGCAGCAAAACGGTGCTGACCACGACTACCACCCTACAAAAAGGAAGCTACAACCCTCTCCCCGGCTTAAAGAGACAGCTTTCGCATCAGAGTGGTATTTAACAGACTGCCCTAAGCCAGAAACTCCTAAAAGGTATGGTGATACACTGCACACGCAGCATAACAACAGCACACCGGGTAGTATTGGCGCTAACCAGGCTATCGTGGACTTCGCTAGGTTCTTTGCTAAACGAGAACTGGTTACCAAGGGACTTATAAAGTTCACCGATTGCCCAGAGAACTACAGAGCATGGCGAACCTCCTTCCAGAACGCCATAAGGGACTTGGGTCTCTCCTGCAGTGAGGAGTTAGATCTCTTGGTAAAGTGGCTTGGAAGCGAGTCTGCTGAACACGCCAAAAGGATCAGAGACATTAACATAAAACTATCCAGGCGAGGGCCTAAAGATGGTGTGGGAAAGACTTGATGAGTGTTATGGGTCAATAGAAACTATAGAAAATGCTTTATTTAAGAGAATTGATAATTTTCCCAAAATAGTAGATAAGAGTTACCAGAAACTCAGGGAACTTAGTGACTTGTTAACAGAGGTACAGGTTGCTCAGGCAGAAGGAGATCTGCCAGGGCTAGCATTCCTGGACACCGCCAGGGGTGTTAATCCAATTGTCCAAAAACTCCCTTATAACTTACAGGAGAAGTGGATCACGCATGGTTCCCATTTTTAACAGGTTCATAATGTACCATTTCCCCCTTTTCGGGTATTTGTAGGCTTTGTTGCTCAACAGGCAAGGATCAGAAACGATCCCAGTTTTGACTTTACATTGTCTTGTCCCACTACCCCTGGTGTCAAACCTTTTAAAACACCAGTAGCGGTCCATAAAACTAATGTTGCCTCCACAGGTTCTCCTTACAGGTTGTTTAAGCCTCATCAAGAAGAGAACAAACACGAGGATCCTACCAAACAATGCCCCCTGCACAAGAAACCACATTCTTTGCTAAAATGCAGAACCTTCAGAGAGAAGTCTTTAGACGATCGCAAAGAATTCCTGAAAGAAAACAACATCTGTTTCAGGTGCTGCACTGCAACATCACATTTCGCCAGGAACTGTAAGGTTAGTTTGACATGCACTGAATGCGGTAGCACAGAGCACAACACGGCTCTACACCCTGGACCACCCTCTCAGGTATCATCCCAAGCAGAGGAACAGGACAGAGGGCAGATAGACACAGCAATAGTCACTTCTCAGTGTACAGAGATCTGTAAAGGACTCGCAGGAGGGAAGTCATGCTCCAAAATCTGCCTTGTCAGGGTTTATCCTGTTGGCCAGCGAGATAAGGCGATCAAGGTGTACACAATCTTAGATGACCAAAGCAACAGGTCTTTAGCTAAATCCACCTTCTTCAACACCTTCAACATCGTAGGGCCTGGTTCTCCTTACTCCTTAAGGACGTGCGCAGGTACCGTTGAGACGGTAGGGAGGAAGGCAACTGGATACATGGTAGAGTCCATAGATGGTCAGACCTGCTTGCCCCTGCCAACCATACTGGAATGCAACCACATTCCTGACAACCGGTCTGAGATACCTACACCAGAGGTAGCAGCATATCACCCCCACCTCAGACGTATAGCTCACCTGATACCGAAACTTGACCTAAAAGCCCCAATAATCCTACTCCTTGGAAGAGACATACTACGAGTTCATAAGGCTAGGGGACAGATCATCGGTTCCCAGAATGCTCCATACGCCCAGAGACTCGACCTAGGATGGGTCATCATTGGAGACGTCTGTCTAGGAGGAGCACACAAGCCGACCTCAGCCAACAGCATGCTTACCAACACACTTGAAAGTGGACGTCCTTCCCTATTCCAGCCATGCCACAACAGTTTCCTGATAAAAGAGTTGCCACAAAGCACTCCTGTGCCTTGTTCCTTCGCGGATCCCTGCTGTGAAGACCACGCCTGCGACGGTGAGCAAGATCACTTAGGGTGCACAGTGTTTCACAGGACAAGAGAGGACAACAGGGTCGCGATATCCATAGAAGACAAGCTGTTCTTGGATATCATGGATCAAGAAATAGTAAAGGACAAGTCCAAAAGCTGGGTCGCACCTCTACCGTTCAAAACCCAGAGACGACGCCTGCCTAACAAGAAAGAACTGGTCTACAACCGATTTATTTCCCTCAAACACAAACTCCAGAGAACACCAGAGATGAAAGAACATTTCTTCACCTTCATGGAAAGAATATTCCATAACAACCACGCAGAAGTGGCACCTGTGCTCCAAGACTCCCAGGAGTGTTGGTACTTGCCCATATTTGGCGTTTATCACCCCAAAAAACCAGGACAGATAAGAGTAGTATTTGATTCGAGTGCCAGATGTGAAGGCGTTTCGCTAAATGATGTCTTACTGTCTGGTCCAGACCTCAACAACAGACTTCTAGAGGTACTTCTCCGCTTCCGCAGAGATTCCGTAGCATTTATGGCCGACATACAACAAATGTTCCACTGCTTTCTCGTCAAGGAAGAACATAGAAACTACTTAAGGTTCTTCTGGTACCGCAACAACAACTCTAACGAGGACATCATAGAGTACCAAATGAGGGTGCACATCTTTGGAAACATTCCTTCCCCTGCAGTTGCCATCTATGGTCTCAGACACTCAGCCCGAGAGGGTGAAGCAAAATACGGGTCTGATGTCAGGTCCTTTGTAGAAAGGGACTTCTATGTGGACGACTGCTTGAAGTCTACACCCACGAACGAGACCGCAATCAGTCTCCTGAAAAGAGCTCAAGAAATGCTCGCTCAATCTAATCTGAGGTTGCACAAAATCGCCTCTAACAGCCGTGAGTTAAAGGGGTTGTCCCGAGGCAGCAAGTGGGTCTATACACTTCTGCATGGCCATAATAATGCACTTTGTAATGTACATTGTGCATTAATTATGAGCCATACAGAAGTTATAAAAAGTTTTATACTTACCTGCTCCGTTGCTAGCGTCCTCGTCTCCATGGTGCCGACTAATTTTCGCCCTCCGATGGCCAAATTAGCCGCGCTTGCGCAGTCCGGGTCTTCTTCTTTTCTGAATGGGGCTCCGTGTAGCTCCGTGTAGCTCCGCCCCGTCACGTGCCGATTCCAGCCAATCAGGAGGCTGGAATCGGCAATGGACCGCACAGAAGCCCTGCGGTCCATGAAGACAGAGGATCCCGGCGGCCATCTTCAGCAGGTGAGTATGAAGACGCCGGACCGCCGGGATTCAGGTAAGCGCTGTGCGGGTGGTTTTTTTAACCCCTGCATCGGGGTTGTCTCGCGCCGAACGGGGGGGGGGGGTTAAAAAAAAAAAAAACCCGTTTCGGCGCGGGACAACCCCTTTAATGGAGGCCTTCTCACCCCAAGATCATTCTAGCGATCTAAAGGACTTGGATCTTAGCACAGACTCCCTTCCCATGCAACGGAGCCTTGGTCTGCTCTGGGATTTAAAGGCGGACACATTTACCTTCCAGATCAGCAAGGAAGAAAAGCCTTTCACACGCAGAGGGGTCCTGTCTACCATAAACAGTTTATATGATCCTCTGGGATTCGTAACACCTGTTACCATCCAAGGAAAAATGATGCTAAGAGACTTTACCACAGAAACGTCTGATTGGGATGATCCGCTTCCCATGGAGAAAAAAGAAATGTGTACAGGTTGGAGAAAGTCTCTTGAAGCTTTGTCCAGTCTTCACGTGGCACGTCCATTTGCTTCCGTGCCTTCAACGGAAGTCAAGATGCAAAGACTATGTATCTTCTGTGATGCTTCAGTCAAGGTGATTGCTGCCATAGCATACCTAAAGACCATAGATGTCAAGGAACAATGCCATATAGGGTTTGTTATGAGCAGAGCCAAACTGGCGCCACTCCGCGAGCACACTATACCCAGACTGGAACTTTGCGCTGCTGTGCTTGCAGTAGAGTTGGCTGAACTTATAACGTCAGGAATGGATCTGGAAATTGAGGAAGTCGAATTTTACACAAACAGCAAGGTAGTCTTAGGATATATTTGCAACGAAACCAGACGCTTTTACGTCTATGTCAGCAATAGGGTGCTAAGGATCAGGAGATCCACTTGTCCCAAGCAATGGCACTATGTTCCTACACACCATAATCCGGCAGACCATGCAACTAGATCTGTAGCAGGGGGTGGCCTTAAGAATACAACTTGGTTTACGGGTCCTGCATTTCTGTACCGTTCAACGTCTTGCAGCATTGGATCCAACTCATTCGAATTGGTAAACCCAGATACCGATGAAGAAATCCGATCAGAAGTATCTGCTCTATGCACGGTGACTTTGGAACACCAACTGAAATCCCATCGTTTCAACAGATTCTCCACTTGTATGTCGCTCATTCGTGCTATAGCCTGTCTAAGCCATATAGCTCAGTCTTATAGGTCAACATTACCTGTGAGTCAAAGACCTTGCAAGGGTTGGCATCACTGCAAACACGCCTTTACTGCTACCAATCTGGACAGAGCCAAGAGTATAATAAATCGCACTATACAACACGAATGTTATGCAAAAGAAATAGACTACCTCAGCAAAGGCCAAACAGTCTTCAAGGACAGCGCCTTGAAGAAGCTTGATCCCATCATTGACCAAGATGGGTCACTAAGAATAAGAGGTCGCTTACAAGCAGCCAAAGTGGAATTTAAGGAGAAACATCCTATGGTAATTCCCGGGCATCATCACGTCACAAATCTGCTCGTACTCATCACCAACACGTTCCCGAGCGAGGATGGGAAGGTACGCAAGTTTGAGGTCAAAGTGTGGAAGCCTGGGGAAGGCAAACTATTCCTCAGGCCAGTCGCGGAACTTGTTTTGTTGTTTTCACCGGAAAGACCCAATAGTGACGTCCGTTGACGTCAGACGGGGAGTGTTCTGCCCCACATAAACCGAAGCTACATAACATTCCATTCTAGGAGTTTAGTGGTTACAGCACCATCTAGCTGTGTTGCAAATGTATTACAACTTGTTTTTCTACCTTAAAGACTGATGTATTATGGGTAGTTTGCAAGGCATTGTGGGAAGAAGGAACTTCCAGTCAGAGACAGACAGAGTTCAGACTTGCCTTTGCTCCCTCCTCTTCAAAATCCACCATCTTTGTAAAAGCATATCTGGTAAGAAAACTACCCTTGTTTTAGAGACAGTATGTTATGCAGAGCTGTTCAGTAGCCAGTTGTATTGTTACTCAGGGAGTTATAAGTGTTTAGTTAGCCATGCAGCACTATGCGTAGCAGCCATTTTGCCATGTACCTCCATGTTAATGTTATGTAATGTTTCCTATGCATCATACTTATGCAAATTATCTGTATTCTTATAGTTTTACCAATCAATCAATCCACGCATTATCACAAGCCTCAATCGCATTGAATGCACGCTTGTATGCTACGATCTGTTAACCAATAAACCTGTCAGATTAAGAAGAACAGTTTGTTTATTTGGAAGACAGAAATGGTTAAGCTGAATGTCGGACTGCACACTGTGTGAACGTATAAGAAGACAGAACAACCAGCATCGATTTGATTTGGTATAAAAATAATTGGTCAGTAAGATCCATTAAATGTCAATCGGGAAGAGTACGTGGGCCCTGTAGCTCTTTACGTTGGGGCAACTTTGTGGTAGGCGATCCATTCAGCACCTGAATTCCCCATTTCGCCAGTGTGGACTCACCTTCATTAGGTGAAGATATGATATGTAAAATATATTCTTTGTGGATTAGGAGTTTAGTGGGGAAACCCCATCTATACAGAATATTAACCGCTCTCAAGGATGTAGTGATTCGTGAGAAGGCTTTTCGGCTTTGAACTGTAAATGCAGAGAGATCTGCAAACAGATGGATGTCGGAATACGGGCTGGGTAGAGATTTAGATTTTCTTGCCGCATACATAAGAGCTTCTTTGATGTGAAAAAAAGGGCACTGTTGCAATTACATCACGAGGAGTTGTTTTTGACAGAAATTTTGGTTTAGGCAGTCTATGTATTCTGTCTATTATAGGGTCCAGTTCAGAGGTATTTGGCAGAAGAGTCGCCATGAATTTGGCGAGGTAGTTTTTTAGCTCAGACTGTCCAATACTCTCAGGGACGCCTCTAAGTTTAATATTATTCCTCCTATTTCTGTCCTCTAAATCGGCCAATTTATGTTTAATAGATGTTACTTCTTGCTCTAGAGCATAGTGTGCATCAATTAGATTATTGTGGGAGGTTGTAAACTCCACCATTTTGTTTTCATCATGGTCAGTACGTTCTCCCAGTTCCTGGAGAGAGTGGTGAAACATAGAGGATATATTCTTTTTGTCGTTTTGCAAAGGATCTCTTAATGCAATTATCATATTTTTAATAAAGTCCTCTGAGGCAGGTGAATTAGGGGATGGTACTTTTTCAAGAAAAAAACTTCCTCTTCATTAGAGTTGGGAATAGGGAGACATAGAGAGCCTAGGCTTTTGCTTTTCAGGGCTGTTTGAGGGAGATTCGGACTGAGATGGAGGATTTGAATGCGCAGGCACGGCCATTTTATGTTGCTGTTTATTAGCTGTGCATGCTACTGCTGGGTTTTTATCTCCTGTGTGGATACTTTCTCTCCTACAGTGTGTCTCAGAGACTTCCCCTGTTGCACTGGTTATATTTATTAAGCTACTTGTCTGTTTTTTTTGCTGTTGTGCAAAGCCTAGTGGGGTCAGGATGCACTCAGGCGCCATGTTGGGCAAGTTCTGCAATGTCACCTTGCCTTCCACTATCCCCTGGCTTACCCCTTCTCTCACTGGGCTTTCATTCTCTGCTGGGAGGATTGCGATGGCTTCAGCAGCTGATTCATCGGCACCTGTGGTAGGCACCGCACATCTCCTATCTCCTTCTTCTGAGATCGCTGAAATCTCACATGACGGCGGCTCCCTTCTGTGCATGGTCTGCTCTTTATCCTCAGGACGCACCGGGAAGAAGTCAAAGACACTGTGCGGTGGCGCTTTAGACACCTTCCTCTTCGGCATGGTGAGTAGGAGGATTGGTGTCAGTTAAGAAGGGGAATATTTGCTGCTGGTACCGTATCAGCTTTTTGTTACTTTTTCAGGCTGTGTGGGAACAGAGCTCAGCCCAAGACGTCCGTCTTCTCTCACAGTCAGGCCACGCCCCCATATTTATATTTTTATATAGAATAATAATATAGAGGGACTTTACAAATATTTAAAGCATCCCTCCAGGCTCCAACTTATTACAACTTATTTTCTTTAGTATACATCGATCAGACATAGCATTAAAATCATGGGTGAAGTACAAAACATTGATTTTATTGGTACTAGTCATTAAGGGGGGGGGCTATAGAATAGCAAGTGAACAGTCAATTCTTGAAGCTCAAATTATGTTAGAACCAGGAAAAAATAACAAGTGTAAGGATTTGAGGGACTTTAACTGAGGCTAATTTGTGATGGACAGATGACTGGGTCAGAAAATCTAGAGAATGCCAGATCTTGTAAGGTTCCTGGTATTCAATGATTAGTACCTACCAAAGGTGGTCCTCACATGCTTTCCTATGGGTTCCTTCACATTAGCGTTGTTTTGTAGGCTGCTACATTATGATAAAAGAAAATTACCAATCTCAGCCATTGCATTGAATGGCTGTGATTGGTTCATTGAGCGCTGCAGTGATTGGCAGAGCTGCAGTGCTCATGAACCAATCAAAGCCAGCGCTTCCTGGAAGCGGGGTTTTTGAACCTCCAATCTAGCAAGTGCTGGCAGAAGACTGCAAACAAGTGTTGGGCACCTGCCAAGGAAATGTGCGACGGAGGGCTTAGCATCTATTAGGTGATGTATTGTTTTTGTTTTTTTAGGCAGCCAGGGCTCATTTTCAGGGTAGGGCTTATATTTCAAGCCCCCCCCCCTGAAAATCACGGCAAAAGAGCACTACAAAGTCACAGCAATGTTGCACAGAACACAGATGCGATAATGCTGCAATTTCCTTGCAGTAATATCGCTGTCATCCATGTGAAAGACATCTTGTTTGGACTGAAAAATTGGTCAGAAAACCAGATGGAAATAGGACCCATTCATTTGAATAAGTGTATTCACTTGGATTCTTTTTTACTCGGACGAACAGTTCAAGTAAAGAAATTTCCAGCATGTCCTACTTTTGTCCAACTATTGGATACAAATAGTACATGTCAATGTGTGATCTCCCATACATCGGACAGAACACAGATGGGATGTCCGCTTGCTGTCTGATCCAAGTTGCTCCTGAGAAACTCAGGCACATATTTTTTAAAGTCCATGTGCATGTTTCCATAGAAACACTTTTTCTATTGCAACTTTGCAGAAGTATTGTCACAAAAAACACATACATGCTATTTACAGAATCATTCAAACTGTATCAAAAACCGAAATGTACAGTATTTGTTATTTCATTGATGACTAACGATATCTGAATATACAAAATGCACCTGTATCTGCAGCATTTCCTAAATATTTGTCCAACTGATACATAAGAGGTTAACATTTTAGCTCATTTTATCTAGTATTATGAAGTGGTAGCATGCACAAAAAGTCTCGTCTTTATTCATGTCGCTTTTAAGATCCTGATTCTGAAATCAGCAGAATGAATAAACATTAAACACCACAGGTAACTAATCTCCTTTCTGCCAGTTGTGATAACAGTTTGTGATTTTTTTTTTAGTTTGTAACAAGAAACACCATATAAAATACGTGGATTTTGTAAATTAAAATGAATTTATCTTAGCACAGAATTTGCAAAGCCACATTATCCATTTGGAAATTGCTGAAAAAATATTTCATGCTTACGCAAGGTCAGCTAGCAGTCAAAGTCATTGGAGTTTACATAGACACTAAACAGCAAACACTTTCTTGATGACAGTTCTGCGGTTTGTGGCCTACTTTTTATTATAGCAAAAGCATTAGATATTCTGAAACAGTTTATGCAAAATTACATCGATGTAACTTTGTAACTAAGAGGAAAAATTGTTTATTCTGAAGTATTATACATTGCAATGCAGTTTTTTCTGAATTATTATATATTTCAATGCAGATATTTACTATTCTTAGCTACAGAATTAATATTGAGGAGAATATGGATATATTTGCATCTTTGTACAAAACACATTTTATAGCAAACGCCTAAAATTAAATCACTGAGGACCACTTTTAGGTTGAACTTTCACAACTTCAGTCACATCTTTTTTGCCTATTTTGCTGCGAACAATAAAACCAGATATTACATTGTTGCTATTTTACGTCTAGGAATTTCTTGCTTTCTATTTTTTTTGTTTTGTTTTGAAAAAGGGTGCTAACAAATAGCTAATGTGTGTTTTTACATAAAAACAATGAATATACTGTTTGGATTAGGGTAATTCAGTAAAAAACATTTTGAGTTTTAGCAAACTCCATCTCATTGTCATACAATTATCAAATTATACACACCATCTAGAACAAAACAGTGAAATGAAAACTTTACATCTTCAACATCTCATTTTGTGCAATAAGTTATTTGAATATAATTTTGCTTTCATTGTGTTTTAAACATTATCTTAAAATGCATAAAAGACCTTAATGTCCTTTGTTTATTACACGTTCATTGTAAGTGTCCTTTAAAGGAATAAGCAGGACGAGGCAGCTGATGAAGTATATGGTTCATTAAACTATGTTTATTGTAATTAAATAAGAATAAAATTGTGAAATGGGATGCCTTAACCTCTGAACAGGTCAGGGTGTAGTTGTTGTAACCAACATGGATCATTTGCTATCATGCTAAGAAAGATATTTTTAAAATATATTGAGTTTGTTAGAATACAGAGTGGATGTAATATCTTCTTAAGAAGAGTAAAGCTAGAACATATACCAATAACTGGCCATTAGGGATGAATGAATCTTCACATAGTCTTTTCTTAATTCATTCTGCAAAATGCAAATGTCTAAGACTGAGAGAGAATCTCAGGCCTTATAAATCAATTCTACCATCTATACTCACAACCTATATGACAATATACTTTCATATAATCACAGTAAATATACTTTAATGAACCATATGCTTGATCAGCTGCCTCCTCTTGGATTATGAGCAGGATTGTCCCTCAAAAGGACACTTATAATGAATGTATATTAAAGGGCATTTAGTACTTTTAAGCGGTTTGATAAAGACAAAACACAACCAACACTTAATTGTTATGTAATCAATTATTTAAATACTAAGTAGAGATGAGTGAGCGTACTCGGAAAAGCACTACTCGCTCGAGTAATTTGCTTTATCCGAGTATCGCTGTGCTCGTCCCTGAAGATTCGGGTGCCGCTGCGGCTGACAGGAGAGTCGCAGCGGGGAGCAGGGGAGAGCGGGCGGGAGAGAGGGAGAGAAAGATCTTACCTCCGTTCCTCCCCGCTCTCCCCTGCAGCTCCCCGCTCCGTGCCGACACCCGAATCTTCAGGGACGAGCACAGCGATACTCGGATAAAGCAAATTACTCGAGCGAGTAGTGCTTTTCCGAGTACGCTCGCTCATCTCTAATACTAAGATGTAGCAGACATGAATTAAAGAGCTGATTGGGATTCCATTGTGTGTGTGCAGTGAAAAGACTCTGAGTGAAGAGTTACAAAAAGTGAAAACTAGTAATTGTAACAAGTATATTTTAAAGATTTGCAGAGAATATTTTTTATATATATTTTTGAGTCGAGCATACCCAAAACTATATAAAATCAACATACTCACCGTGCCACTGGACCACTGCCCTGGCACCATGGCATCTAATGCAGTAATCCCCAAAGCAGGTTCACTGCTTAGAAAAATTAATAACAACAATGCTACACAAATCTGGATTCTCAACATAGTGCAATGCAATATTTAGTTATGAGTCCAACAGCTCAAAATAAATACAGTAATCTAAGAAAAGCCAGCTCCATAAAAGAGGATGCTGGCCCAGCAGAGGACTGTAGGGGTGCCTGCTATGGAAAGCATCGGCCCAGTGTCAACGAGCATAGGATCATTGCGATTCTCCGATCGCAGCGGGCAATTCGCAGCATGCTGCAAATTGCCCCTATTCTCCACGGTGAGCCTACCTATTAGATTAGGCTGACCGGCGGAGATTCGTCTGTGGCTCCTGCTCCCGGGCGGCAGCTCCCGTGGTAGAGATCCGCCGCGGGATACCATAATGCCTGTGGACAGAGGGCCTAAGAAATTATCTGATAAAGCAGTTTAATGTTCTCAAACGCATATGCCTGAGCACTAAGTACATGTTGACTGTTTCATTCCATGTGGTTTTCAACATATTTGTGCAATTTAGGATCTTTGCACATCTGCATTCAGGTTTCCGTTCTTCTGTTTCTTCATAGGAAAAGAAAAAACTGAAATCCTGCAGTAAATAAATCTGACCCATGATGGAACCAAAGGGAGCCGGACAGATCCCATTGACTATAGTGGGATCTGTCCAACTTCTGTTATGCTGTTAGGCATTTTCCAAGATGAAATAGTGCAGCATGCTACAGTGTCTATATACAATGATATCTAGAAGCTGCAGAAGACAAACTGCAAAATTTTACCTAAACCTGATTGTAATGATGTGAGCTAAAAATGCATGCAATTAAGTGAAAAAAAGTTGCCACCCGAAGGTGTTCATAGTCTATAAAGCCACTGAGTTGTTCCAAATTACTGTTTATCTTTGTTTATGGAGAGACTTAACTTTTTTATTTTTCCTTTGACGTAGCCATATAAGGCCTTGTTTTTTGCAGGGCGAGTTGTGTTTTCTTAAAGGTACCATTTAATGTACTATATAATGTATGGAGAGACTTTGCAGTGCAGTAAAAATGACATATTAATTTAGTTGTATGGCTTACCAGAACTACAGTGGTTCCAAATTTATAGAGTTTTTTTAAATGCTTTTCTACTTTTAAAAATTAAATTAAATTGTTTCTTAAACAAAAATAGCTTTCTGTCGCCAGTTTTTTCATTGGTTGGGCTGTGTAAGGGTCCATTTTTTGCAGAGTGAGCTGTAGTTTATATTAATAACAATAATCTTTATTTATATAACACCAACATATTCCGCAGCACTTGCAAAACAGGAGAGAACAGATACCAGAAACAAAGATACAAAAACCACTGTTACATCTAGTAATCAACTGATGGAAACAGTAGGGTGAGGGAACTGCTCCAAGCTTACATACTACAGATAATGGGATGATACAGAAGGTAAAGGGGCTGGAGATGTGCGCGGTATGGCGAGGTGGAGAGTGAGGGGTGATATACACATAGACAATGAACAGACTTAAGCTGTGTGGTGGTTGAATCGGTATGACTGCAGGGGGTGGTTAATGGCGGCTGACAGGGACTGCAGTCAGAGAGGTAGGGAGTATGGTATCAGGTGGAGTAAACAGAGGTTTGGTTTAGGAGATGTGGTATGCCTCCCTGAAGAGGTGCGTTTTTAGAGCACGCCTGAAATTATGTGTGTCAGGCATTGCCCGGATAGTTTTGGGTAGCGCCTTCCAGGGGACTGGTGCTGCTCTGGAGAAGTCTTGGAGGTGGGAAAGAGATGTTCGAATAAAATGGACACTTAATCTGATTTCATTAGCTGAGTGTAGGGTGTGGACTGGGTGGTGGATTGAGATGAGTGAGGCAATGTAGGGCGGCGCAGTGCTGTGGAGAGATTTATGGATGAAGGTAGTGAGTTTGAATTGAATTCTATATTTCACGGGCAGCTAGTGCAGTAACTGGCGCATGGCAGAGGCAGCTGAGTAGCAGCTGGACAGGTAGATGAGCCTGGTTGCCATATTCAGGATGGATTGGATGGAGGAGAGTCTTGTGCAGGGGAGGCCGATCAGCAGCGACTTACAATAATCGAGCCGGGAGTGGATAAGGGCAACAGTGAGCATTTTTAGCGTGTCCACGGTGCGAAATTGGCGGATTTTTTCAATGTACCACTTGCAAGAATCTTGAAATGTATGTTTTTTGATCACTTTTTATTGACTTTTTTTGGAAGCTGGAATAAAACACCCTCTCCCTGCAATGCTGGCATTCTGTATTTTTTTAATAGCCTTCACTATGAGGATTAAATATTGTGATATTTTAATTGTTTGGAATTTTTAATATTGGACGATACCAAATATGTGAGGGTTTTTAATTGCTTATTTTTTTGCTGCTGTCTGAATTGACTGCAGCATTGAAAGGGATAACAGCTGCAATCATCAGCAGTGCTGATCACAGCTGTTTTGGGTGGATACCAGCTGTAAGAAAGAGACGGCACCCACATTGTATAGAGTGGAATTGGCTACCGATGCCCTTCCATAGAAACCCTGTCTTCAGGCGTTTTGCGAGGCATTTTATAATGTGCCAGAGGGCTCATATATGTATAGCATTAAGAAAAAAACACATGCCATCTTTTCAATATCCCGCTGATGTACTCCTTGCTAATCAGGTCCCAGAATTTCCTACAGCAGTCCTATGCCATTCATTATTCACGTGACCACTGCAGCCAGTGCCCTTTGTGGCCATGTGAGCATGAGCTGCATGTAACTGATAAGGTTAATGGTAATCTCATGAACCATTAATGGAATGTTACTGCTGCAGGAGCATTTTAGACTGAAATGGCAGTGCTAGATATAGAAAACATTTAAAAGATAAAAAAAAAAAATTTTGTTTATTTTATACACATATCAACTCCCTGGCAAATTTTAAGATGTCTAACAAACTACCTTTAATCTTCATCTTAACAGTGTATAACAACAAATGGAATGTTGTTTAGCAAAAACACTAAACTTAACTCCACAAATACTCACAAACATGCTATATAGCATACAGCCCATTTAAGTACAATGCGAGATGCTGAAAGAAGTATCAGGGGACCCACAACTAGTTTTCACTACTTTTGCTGTCAAAATACCATTGAAAAGAAGCTGTATAAATTAGATCTACATGAGATATGTGCCTGGTGGAAACTTTACTGTTCAAGTTGAATATCAGAGAATATGAACACCTAGCATAACATTAGGACTTCTGGTGAGCTCTGAGCAAATGAGACAAAGATTTATTCGACCACAGTACAAAAAGACATCCCTTGCAAAACCCAAATACAACAGAACTCGATATGAACTAAAATATGTTGATGGAATAATTCATGATGCTTTACGACTAGTGATGAGCGAGCATACTCGCTAAAGGCAATTGCTCGAGCGAGCATTGCCCTTAGCAAGTACCTGCCCGCTCGAGAGAAAAGGTTCGGCTGCCTGCAGCGAGCAGGGAGCGGAGGAGGAGAGCGGGGAGGAACGGAGGGGAGATCTCTCTCTCCCTCTCTCCCGCCCGCTCCCTCCTGCTCACTGCTGAAATTCACCTGTCACCCGCGCCGGCACCCAAACCTTCTCTGCCGAGCGGGAGATACTCGCTAAGGACAATGCTCGATCGAGCAATTGTCCTTATCGAATATGCTCGCTCATCTCTATTTACGACTTTAGGATCTGTGCCACCATATACCATATATACCATAGTATCCATTGTATCTGCATTGTAACAGAAGGTGCTTGTTTGTGAATATTTTATTAAGCACACTACTGCAAAGTATTTGTTTTATACTAAATACATCACCATCATCTTCATATACTTTTTATCCTCTTTATCATACTTATCATCTTTTTAAAATCTAAAGATCAAATATTAATATGTCCTTAAAGAGGTTGTGTGCTCACAAAATAAATTTTAAAAATTTGATACAAATCAGTTAAAATAATAAAACCAGTGGTGGTTACCTGTCCTCAGCCTTGGCCATTCAGTGCTGCAAGCCCATGGTCCTCCTGTTTTTTATTGTAGAATGGAGATCAGGTGACCACTGCAAACAATCAGAGGCTTTAGTGGTTGGGTGCAGGTCTCCTGGCTTATCTGCTCAGAGCAGATATGCAAGGAGAATTGTATCCAACCACTACAGCCTCTGATTGGTTGCAGTGGTCACGTAGTGTCCATTCCACAACAAAGACTGGGAAGGCCATGGGGCTGCAGCGCTGGGGATAGGCATGGGTAAGTACCACTGTTTTTATGGTTTTAACTGATTTGGATCAAGTTTTAAAAATTAATTTTGCAACCAGACAACCCCTTTAAGGACATATGTTGACATAATAATATTTGCTCTTTAGATTTAAAAAGGATAATAGTATCTGTTTTCTAGCATATATGAGTTCTATGTGTGCCCCTAGCCCTGGGAGTAGATGACAAATTATGTAGCATCTGACCTGGAGTTGGCCAGACTTGGGAGATACTTAAAGAGGTTTTCCAGGATTTTTCTTTAAAAAAAAACAAAAAAAAAAAACCTGCTCGTCCTACTGTACTGACATGCAAGGATTCATACTTACCATCCCTGCTCCCCTACCACTCCCATTCTGTCAGCCACTGGCCCCTGCTGCTCTTCACTTCTGGGTGCCAACAATGACACCAGGGTCATGTAACCGTTGCAGCCAATCACTGGTTAGCTGCAATAGTCACATGACCTGGTAATAGGACATCATTTATCTGCAAATGAATATGAAGAGTGGCAGAGACTGGGTGCAGGCAGAGCAAGAGTGATGGGGGAGCAGGGAAAGTGAGTATGACTTCTTATATATCACACAGCAGGCTGAGCAGTATGAATGGAATGTGGGGTCTCAAAATACTTTTCTCTGGTGGGCTCGATGTAACCCAATCAGACAGTGTAGTATATATACAGTATCTTGGGACAAAGTATTGCTAAATTATGTTTTTTTTTTTTTCAAAGCTGTTCATCTCATGCCATACATATTCGATATGATATATAAGTAAAGAGGTAAGGAAAGGAAGGACATATCTGTATGCCACTCTAAGAAGTATCTGGCAGCTAATCTCACCCCTTTTATAATACTTATGCAAATGGGGCCAACCTGAGCATTTACACGCAATGATTATTGCTCAAAATTCGTTCAAACGACCGAATTTGAGCGATAATTGTAAACTCAGGCATCGTGCACTTTTCGTTTGAACAATGATTTAAGGTTAACTTAAACACCATCATTCAGCAACTGGAGATAAAGCAGTTTGCTCTATCTGTCAGTAGACTGCAGGCTGTTATCTCCATGGGGAGATGGCAGTTAACATTGTATTCTGCCAGTACCCGTGAAGAGAACAATGCAGCTGTGTGCACAGCTGGGAATGTGATTAATCACATACTGGGCTCTGCAAACAGCTCCTGGAGGCCCATTTAAAGATGCTAAAGTGTTAATGGCCATCAGTGGTCATTAACACTTTATGCAAAAAGATTGCTAAAACTTTCAATCCTTTGAAAGATTATCTTTTTGTATAAATGGGCTTTAAATAAGTGATGCACAATTCATCTTTCAATTGATAAATTATCACAATCTGAATTATGTAACAGCATCGATTTGGGGTGTTATGTATAAGCTTACCTTATTTCTCCGTGACAGAAATATGCAGTATTACTGTCCTGTGTGGAACTTTGTGATGGCTTCTGCTTGACAATGGTCTAACAATGCCGAAACACAGTATTTTCCTGTAACACAGACATAAATGGAGCTTATACCTAAAACACTGAACGTATACTATCACCTTTTTCAAATTACGTTTCAGGATGGACAGCATAACTTTGAGAGACACAGTAAGGTCCCATGACTTACAGTTGATTTATTCCTTGTTGAAGTTATATCACACATTTCTTGGCTTCTTCATCCTTTGATAATTTGTGACTATTTTGATTACATTTTATCTATTTTCAATAAAGTTTAAGTTTTAATTCAATACAGTTCAATGATACAAATTTTCATGCAGCCATCCAAAATGAGCTTTAATATTGGTCATAGTGTGGGTGGGGAAAAGTTCCAATCCTCTAACTTTTCTTTGTTAAGGGGCTCTGGGATGTATATATGTTCAGCATCTTACTTTAAAGGGGTTCTGACACAAATAATGTTTTTATGCTTTAGCAGCCATTGTTCCCTGGTCTGCCTAATGGACCCAGGGAACCCATGGTTTAATGGCTGCTAAAGCATAAAAAGATAATACTTACCTGTTCTTCTGTTGTTGTTGACATCGGGGGGGGGGGGGTCATCTCCCGGCAGGCGCTGTTCCTCCTCTTCTGTCTGCACGAGCCGCGCCGCTCCGGGATCGCGCGCATGCGCAGTGGAGAGGTGCCCTCTGACAGGAGTCAGGACGGGCTGCGTCTCCACTGCGCATGCGCAGCACTCCGGAGTTCAGCAGGACGGACGGGCCGTCCACAGCAAGCACTGCTTGTGACGTGCTTGCTGTGGGCGGTCCGTCCGTTCACCTCGGAAGTGCCTGACAGACGGACCAGAGCAGGAAGCGGTCTTTTTGACCGCTCCTGCTCTGCTGTAAAGGCACAGAAGAAGATGCCGGCTGGAGGGGACATGCCTGGCGATCGGGCCAGGCCAGGCAAGGTGAGTACATTTTTTTTTTTTTGATGTCAGAACCCCTTTAATTTATTGTCTATAAAAAGGACAAAATGATTTAGGGAAGATATTTTACAGAACTTTGTCCTTTATACCATATTTGCAGACATTGCCATTTTTTTTTTTTTGCAAAATGTATGATAATGTTTGCAATACAATACGAGAAAGAAAGCGATGCTTATTTATTTCAATGATTATTCTTAATACGTGGTAAGTTATTGTTCAGGCTTCTTAGTGTACAGACACTGTAATGAGGCATGAAATAGAATCTACTCAACCTCTTGAAGCATTCTTCAGTGAAAGGTTAATATAATGAAATGCATCCATTCAGTGGAGTATCTGTCAGCATTCCAACACTTAAATAGGTTCTGTCCTAAAAAGTTTATACAATTATATTCAAATTTAAACAGCAACTTAAAATTAAACTACAACTATATATTTTTTAAAAGCAAGGAATAACAGTACATTTGTTTCATAAAATAATAAACATTTTAGAAATTAAAAAAATAATAATACATCAAAATTCCAACTTCTGCGGTCGTAAAGAAAAATTGTTTTTCTTGCCCATAATAACCTGAGCAGTTTGCATTTTCAAGAGCTTAATAGAAAATGAAGGCTGCCCTGTGATTGGTTGCTATGGGCATAAAAGACAGTTTTATTTATGACAGTTGTCATAAATCTATCCCATTAGGCTAGACCAATATGGTGACTTTTGGTTGTGCAGGGATTACGTTAGCAAAAATCACTGTGTAGCCTAGTGACCTCACACTGAAATTGAAGTGAAGGGAGTTGCAGTGTGAGTCATAGGTTGTTATGACCTGAGGTTTGCTTCTTTGTGACCTGAGACTTGCTTTTGTGGGAAGCTGCGAATTGCACTGCAAACACAAAACTCATTCAATTAAATGTGAGTGAGAGTTCATAGACTGGAAATAACCTTACACTGTCAGTCTAACTCCACCCTAACACTAAATAGTTCCTCCTCAACCCTAGTTACCACTGACTCACTATCCCTTGCATTCAGAGGCGTAACTTGAAGCTTCTGGGCCTCAATGCAAAACCTGTAACTGTGCCCCCAGCTATAATGCTTTATTCATAATACTGGGCTCCCTATATGGAGAAGAGAGGCCTTATGCCCCCCTAAGGCTCCTGGGCCCAGGTGCAAGCGCATCCCCTGCATCCTCTATAGTTACGCCAGTGCTTGCATTTACTGTACCACAGCCAGGGCAGTGGAAATTTGTCCTGCATATTGATATTGAATGGTTCCCTTTTCTGCTTGTCCAGTATAGTAGAATGCACCTAAAGGATTCTATATATTTATCCAAAGTGGCCAGTAGGGGGCAAGAACTGAACAAGAACTAATAAAATTCCGTAAGAGATTCAATGTATTTTACCACATCATAAATCTGAAATTAAGGTAGTCTTATAGAGAAATCATCTTTTTGGCCCCCCCCCTTAAAAATTTTGAACAACTCAATACAGACATCCTTATACCAGAAGCTGATTGATCCACCCACATACCTCAGATGGGACAGTTCCCATCCTAATTAAATCAAAAAGTCCGTCATCTACAGCCATGCCATCAAATACCACCAGATCTGCTCCAACTCAACAGAAGAGAGAAGACAGAATGCAAGGAGAAAGAAAAAAATGGATGTGTGCCTCTAGTAGTGACCTAATTCACAGCTAGAGGTACTAAGGAAGACTGCAAATAAACTCCATCATACCCTACACAAGGATGACAGTCTGAAAACCATATTCCCGGACCCCCCCTCCTATGTTATAGGCAACCTCCTAATTTGAAGAACTTTGTAATCAGGAGTGCAATGCCCTCTGACATACAAAGAGGAACTTATTCCAGTAAGGTAAGGAGCTGCAAGACCTGCTCACATATACTGACTGCGGACAGGATACAGGTCCCCAATACACAGCAGGACTATAAGATCCCTGGTACATTCACATGTCCCATGTCTAATGTTGTGTACCTGATCTGGTGCAGTAAATGTCCTGTTGGAGAGCTTAATATCGGGGAAACAGGACAAAAACTGAGAGCCAGGATGAGATCTCATCGCCACTCGATTATAGAGGGAAAGACTGAATTACCTGTGGCAAAACATTTTTGTGGTCAGGGACACAGCATAGAGCAGATGAGAGTTATCATACTAAAGGGCAATTTCAAGTCGCAGTGTCACAGAAGAATTTGGGAGTACAAATTTATGGTCATGTTTGATACATCCTCTATGCCTCACCAGAGTCTGCCTCACCTGATGTGTCCAGCACTAAGTATCCAGTAACAAGTGTCTTATGCTGTTGAATGATGCACTTATACAGCGCAGTTACTAATAATCATCTACCTTCTCTCTTTCACCAACAGGTATGTCCAACTCATCCATTGCTTCACTACCTGAATTTGATTGCTCTGCTTTGCCTCTCCTGAATCTGCTGTGACTTCTTTCATTTATGTCATATTCTGTGCACAATGGTATGTCCTATTGTTTTATATAAACTGATTTGACTCTATTTGTTACCATATGTATTTTCCTCATCACCTCCTCCAAATAGCTTTATCCCTGTCTCATCTTAGTGTTGCTGGACACAGTTTGTTTATGTAAGAGGGTAATAAACCACCCCACCCCCCTTCCATCTTGTTCATTAGCCATCTAAAGGTGGGTCAGCTGGTTGACTAGTGAAATGTAACAAGCCACTCCCAGCTGAAGTCCTGTAGCCAGAACTTTAAAGCCAGTTCTATCATCCATGCCTCACCTGATGTGTCCAGTAACAAGTGTCCAGTAACAAGTGTCTTATGCTGTTGAATGATGCAGTTATACAGCGCAGTTACTAATAATCATTTACCTTCTCTCTTTCACCAACAGGTATGTCCAAGTCATCCATTGCTTCACTACCTGAATTTGATTGCTCTGCCTTCCCTCTCCTGAATCTGCTGTGACTTCTTTCATTTATGTCATATTCTGTGCGCAATGGTATGTCCAACTTATTATTATTATTATTACCCTCAAGAATGGAATGAACCTCAGCCCTGGGAATCTTGCATAAGTGGAAAGGTCTGAAGGAGGGATGTCCTCTTTCCAATCATTTTTTTTAACTTCATAAAAATTCAGAACTTGACTTGTAATAATGTTGCCATGCAATAGGTGGTGCTTAGAGATGAGCGAGCATACTCATTCGAGCTTGATACTCGTTCAAGTATTAGGGTGTTCGAGATGCTCGTTACTCGTAACGAGTACCACGCGATGTTCGAGTTACTTTCATTTTCTTCCCTGAGAAATTTGCGCGCTTTTCTGGCCAATAGAAAGACAGGGAAGGCATTACAACTTCCCCCTGCAACGTTCAAGCCCTATACCACCCCCCTGCAGTGAGTGGCTGGTGAGATTAGGTGTCACCCGAGTATTAAAATCTGCCCCACCCGCGGCTCGCCACAGATGCGTTCTCACTTAGCTGAGGGAAAGTGCTGTTGATGCCGGGGCTGCTATAGGGAGAGTGTTAGGAGTGATTTTAGGCTTCAAGAACCCCAACGGTCCTTCTTCTCTATATGCGCTCAATGGGGCCGGCGGCAGCAGCGCCGACCCCATTGAGAACATATAGAAGACAAATCATTCTTCTCTGCCACAGCTGTAACAGCTGTGGCAGAGCAGAACGATGTTTGCCCATTGAATTCAATGGAGCCGGCAATACAGCCGACTCCATTGAAATCAATGGGCTGCCGACGATCGCGGGATGAATTGTCGGGAAGGGCTTAAATATATAAGCCCTTCCCTGCAATTCATCCAGAAAAGTGTTAAACTAAAATATATATATATACTGACCTGCTACCGGCAGCAGGAGTTCCGCGCGGCCGTCCTGCAGTGGGTGTGAAGGGGGTGTGAGTCAGACCTGCCCCCTAATTGGCTCAGCGCTGAGCCAATCAGAGGCAGGTCTCACTCACACCCATTCAGTGGGTGTGAAGGGGGTGTGAGTCAGACCTGCCCCCTGATTGGCTCAGCGCTGAGCCAATCAGGGGGCAGGTCTGACTCACACCCACTGCAGGACGGCCGCGCGGAACTCCGGCAGCCGGGAGCAGGTCAGTACATATATATTTTTTAGTTTAACACTTTTCTGGATGAATTGCAGGGAAGGGCTTATATATTTAAGCCCTTCCCGACAATTCATCCCACACTCGCCCGCAGCGCATTGCTTTCAATGGAGCGGGCTGTATTGCCGACTCCATTGAATGCAATGCGCTGGACAGCTCCGCCCGATTTTCGGGCACCGGTCACGCGATTTGCGGATGCGCATCCATCATGCGATCCGCAAATCGCGCGAAAAAACGCCCGTCTGACTAAGGCCTTAGTCAGACGGGCGTTTTTCGTGCGATTTGCGCATGCGTCCGGCGAATTTTTATCGGACACATGAGCGCTTTTTATGCGCTCGTCCGATAAATTATAGAACAGAAATCGCAGATCGCACCTATCTGCGATTCCTGTTCTCTTCTCTATATGCGCTCAAAGGGGCCGGCGGCAGCAGCGCTGACCCCATTGAGAACATATAGAAGAGAAATCATTCTTCTCTGCCACAGCTGTAACAGCTGTGGCAGAGAAGAACGATGTTAGCCCATTCCCTGAATTCATGAATTCATGAATGGGTGTGAGTGAGATCTGCCTCTGATTGGTCAGGCTGTGACCAATCAGAGGCAGCTCATTCAGCAGGCGGGGATTTTAAATCCCCGGCTGCTGAATACTACTCACAGCTGTTCAGAGCAGTTCAGGAGGACTGCCGCCGGCCGCGCTGAACTCCGTCTGCCGGGACCAGGTGAGTATATATATATTTTTTATTTTTACACATTTCTGGATGAATTGCAGGGAAGGGCTTATATATTTAACCTCTTCCCGACAATTCATCCCGCGATCGTCGGCAGCCTATTGCTTTCAATGGAGCCGGCTGTATTGCCGGCTCCATTGAATTCAATGGGCTAACATCGTTCTGCCGGCACAAGGTGAGTATATATATTTTTTATTTTTACACATTTCTGGATGAATTGCAAGGAAGGGCTTATATATTTAAGCCCTTCCCGACAATTCATCCCGCGATCGCCGGCAGCCAATTGCTTTCAATGGAGCCGGCTGTATTGCCGGCTCCATTGAATTCAATGGGCTAACATCGTTCTTCTCTGCCACAGCTATTACAGCTGTGGCAGAGGAGAACGATCTTTACGCTGACAGTGCGGGGGGGGGGGTCTCACTCTTGCCACTATTGTGGCTTAATAGTGGGACCTGGGAACTTGAGATGCAGCCCAACATGTAGCCCCTCGCCTGCCCTATCCGTTTCTGTGTCGTTCCCATCACTTTCTTGAATTTCCCTGGTTTTCACAAATGAAAACCTTAGCGAGCATCGGCGATATACAAAAATGCTCGAGTCACCCATTGACTTCAATGGGGTTCGTTACTCGAAACGAACTCTCGAGCATCACTGAAAGTTCGACTCGAGTAACGAGCACTCGAGCATTTTGGTGCTCGCTCATCTCTATTAATAATCAATCTTAAATTTGTACATCTCCTAAATGGTTAAAAAAAACTAACATTTTTCCAATGTGCTTCGAGAATAAACAGATGGAAATATATATTTCATCAAACGTTTGTACAGTATGTTTGCACATATTTGAGATATTGCAGTTGAAAATGTGAAAAAATGTTGATTTTTTTTAAATGTTCCCAATTTTGGCACTTTTAATATATATACACAAATTCTATCGGTCTATTTTTACCACCTAAATGAAGTACAATATGTGTTGAAAAAACAATGTCAGAATCACTTGGATATGCAAAACCTTTACGGAGTTATTCTATGTTAAAGTGATACATGTCAGATTTCCAAAATTTGCACTGGTCATTAAGGCGCAAACAGGCTTGGTCAGCAAGGGGTTAATTCCAGTCCATCACGTTTTAGCTATAAAAAAAAGAACACACCAAAACTGCATTGCCTGAACCTTTGAACTTAAAGGAGTTGTCCCGCGCCGAAACTGTTTTTTGTTTTTTTTACAACCCGCCCCCCGTTCGGCGTGAGACAACCCCGATGCAGGGGTTAAAAAAGATCACCGGACAGCGCTTACCTGAATCCCCGCGCTCCGGTGACTTCTTACTTACCTGCTGAAGATGGCCGCCGGCATCTTCTCCCTCGGTGGACCGCAGGGCTTCTGTGCGGTCCATTGCCGATTCCAGCCTCCTGATTGGCTGGAATCGGCACGTGACGGGGCAGAGCTACACGGAGCTACACGGAGCCCCATAGGGAAAAGCAGAAGACCCGGACTGCGCAAGCCATTAGACGGCGAAAATTAGACGGCAACCATGGAGACGAGGACGCCAGCAACGGAACAGGTAAGTGAATAACTTTTGATAACTTCTGTATGGCTCATAATTAATGCACAATGTACATTACAAAGTGCATTAATATGGCCATACAGAAGTGTATAGACCCACTTGCTGCCGCGGGACAACCCCTTTAACTATAAAGCTACCATTACACATGGCATAAATGCTGCATAATTTCTGCAGCATATTTAGTTGCAGAAATTCTACGGCATTTACCGTAAAAGCCATGTGGAGGAAATTTGAAAATTCCCAACAACAAATCCAGAGTGTTTTTTTTTTTTTTTTTAAACTGCAATATCTAAATCTGCAGAATGGCTATTTATGCTGTGCGTTTCAACCCTTGAAATTCAAATGTTAAAATCCACGGCACATCCGCAAGAAAGTCTGCAGCAAAATCAGTATCATGTAGGTGTGGGTTTGGCCATTACAGATTTGCAGTTTATTTCCTGAAGGTTTTCCATTGTGCAATGCCCTCAGCCAATACATGGTATGTGACATCAGCCAAATGGGTATGTAATCTTGCCAGTTTATTAGGCATAAATCCACATTCAGACAGCAGTGATAAGCAGGAAACGTACAGTATATTTTGTGCCAAGAAGGGGATTAAATTCTACGAAAAAAAAACGTTCCCACATTAAACTTTTGTACAAGAGCCATATTGCAGGCTTACAAAAGCTAGGCTTATGGTTTGTTCTCTATGCAGTATCTTTTCTTACTGCTCCAATAAATCCAACTTGTTTATGTATAAGTATATAATGCATAGATAGTGCATTCATATGGTGCCCTAGTAATACCATTATGTAGTGTTAAATAACATTGCCCAATGAATAATCTAGTTAACTTTATGTCCTGAGCAGCTTCATTTCCACAGCTTTGTGTATCGAGTGCCAGATCAAGGTTTTAAGTTGTGCATGCCTTGCTGATCAGGCCAGCTCTAAACTTTATCTATTCCCTCAAGAAAAGGAGAAGAGCAGACTCATGCTTTGTTAACAGAATTTTTGAGCTTTCCATTAGTGGTATATTTTAGGGAAGATTTTCCAATGTATACCTCTGACTGAAGGCTCTTATGTATTGTGTTATTCAACTATACAGTAACATACATAGTAACATAGCAAGTAGGTCCAAAAAAAGACACACATCCATCCAGTTCAGTCTATTAGCCCCCCCCTCAATGTTGATCCAGAGGAAAAAGAAAAAAAAAAACAATGAGACAGAAGCCCATATTCACCATTTAAGGGGAAAAATTCCTTCCTGACTCCAATCTGGCAATCCCTGAAGTTATCAATGATTGTATCATATCAGGATAGAAAACAAAAAATCCTAGCACTTCAGAGAGTACACTCAAAAAGAGAAAGAACAGTGAAATTGTGCGGAACTTACTTTATAGGGGTACCTCTCATGAGAGCACCCCAATTCCAGACCGATCTAATTTGTCGGTAAATAGAAGCTTTTTTCAATCATAATATCATCTGTACAACTGCACGCACATAAATACACATAAAAACAAAGCGCTGCCTTCTGACATTTGATTATAACTAGAGATGAGTGAGCATACTCGCTAAGGGCAAATACTCGAGCGAGTATTTTCCTTAGCGAGTACCTGCCCGCTCGTCAGAAAAGATTCGGGTGCCGGTGGAGGTGAGCGGTGTGTTGCGGGAGTGAGCAGGAGAGATCTCCCCCTGTCCCCCCCCCACTCTCCCCCGCCGCTCCCCGCCCCTCGCCGCCACCCAAATCTTTTCTCACGAGCGGGCAGGTACTCGCTAAGGGCAATACTCGCTCGAGTATTTGCCCTTAACGAGTATGCTCGCTCATCTCTAATTATAACATATAGTATCGTATTGCTCAAGGCAGTCGTCCAGGCCCCTCTTGAACTTTTATTAAATTTGCCATTACCCTTTCCTCAGACAGAGAGTTCCATAGTCTCACTGTTTGTACAATAACGAATCCTCTTTTATGTCAGTGTAGAAACCTTCTTTCCTCCAGACATAGAGGATGCCCCCTTGTTACAGTCACAGTCCTGGATATAAATAGATGACGGGTGAGATCCCTGTATTGACCTCTGATATATTTATTCATAGTTATTAGGTCACCCCTCAGCCGTCTTTTTTCTAAACGAAATAATCGCAATTTTGATAACCTCTCTGGGTATTGTTGCCGACCCATTCCATTTATTACTTTAGTTGCCCGCCTTTGCACCCACTCAAGCTCTGATATGTCCTTCTTAAGTATAGGAGCCCAAAACTGTATACAATTTTCATGTGTGGTCTGACCAGTGACTTGCAAAGAGGAAGAACACTATTCTCGTCATGTGCCCCTATATCTCTTTTGATGCACCCATGATCCTATTTGCCTTAGTAGCAGCTGCCTGACACTGGTTGCACCAATTAAGCTTACAGCTAACTAAATCCTCAAGTTCTATTCCATGTCACTGTTAACTAGTAGTTTCTCATTTACTGTGTAATGATGACATGTATTTCCTCTGCATATATGCATAACCTTACAATTATCAGTGTTAAACCTCATTTGCTACGTTTCTTCCAAAGCCCCCAACCTATCCAGATCCACTTGCACCTGCCTTGTGCCCTCTTTTGTGTTAATTACTTTACATAGTTTTGTATGATCTGCAAATATGCATATTTTACTGTGCAATCCTTCTACCAGGTCATAAATAAAGTATAAATAATAGGACCCAGTGCTGACCCAAGTGGTACTCCACTAGTAACGGTGACCCAATCAGAGTATGTACCATTTATAAGCACCCTCTGATTTCTTTCACTAAGCCAGTTACTTACTCACTTACACACATTGTCACCGAGACCAAGCATTCTCATTTTATATACCAACCTTTTATGCTGCACAGTATCAAATGCTTTGGAAAAGTCTAGTCACTCAAGATTTAATGACTTTCCCAGGTCCAGTCTAGAACTTACCTCCTCATAGAATCTGATCAGATTGGTTGTACAGGAGCAATCTCTCATAAACCCATGCTGATACCTAGTTATACAGCTATTTTCATTGAGGTACTCCAGGACAGCATCTCTTGGAAGTTATTTAAACAGTTTACCCACAATGGAAGTAAGACTTACTGGCCTGTAGTTTCCATGTTCGATTTTTTACCCCTTTTTAAATATTGGCACCACATTAGCTATCACCAATCCAGTGTAACAGATCCTGTCACTATTGAGTCCTTAAATATAAGAAACAAGGGTCTGTTTACAACATTACTTAATTCTCTTATAGCCTGGGTATATATTGCAATCAGGACTTGGTGATTTGTCTATCTTGCACTTCTTCCTAGGTTAGACTGGTGACATTTAGTGGGGAATTTACTCTATCACTCTGAATCTTATCTGACATTTCATTTTCCTCTGTAAATACACTGCAGAAAAAGCTATGTAATAAATTTACTTTCTCCTCATCAGCCTCCACAATTATTCCTACATTTTTAAGCAGCCAACACAGTAATAATCTTTTTACTATTTATATAATTGAAGTGCAGTTTAGGATTAAGGCCCATTTAGACAGAATGAATGTCGGGCAAACGATGCTCGACACTCATCCCCGCATACACTCACTCTCGTGCTTTTGCACAGGAGCTAGTATCGCTGGCTCAGTCAGAGAGTGGCCAGCAGGGGAACAGGGAAGCTGCAGGAAATTTCTCTCCTCGCTCTCCCCCGCCCCTCTCCATTGACTTAAAATCTCCTCCAGCCGCCCGGCTGTGAGCCAGTGATATTAGCTCCCGTGCAGCAGCACGAGAGCGAGTATGTGCAAGGACAAGTCTCGGGCATCGTTTGCCCAACATTCGTCTCTTCTAAATAGAGCTTAAGTTTAACTTTTCTTGGCAATAAGTCTCTCTGTCTCCTTCTTTGCTACTTTTATCTAATTTTTCCATAACGTTTGTATTTCCTTATAGGTTTTTAGTGCTTCTTTGCTGCCTTCTTGTTTTAGTAGTTTAAACTCTTTCTTTTTGCTGTTTATCACCACTTTACATCTTTATTAAACCACATTGGTTTTCTCCTATAACTAATTGAGATGAGCGAGCACGCTCTTCCGAGCTTGATGCTCGTTCGAGTATTAGGGTACTCGAGACGCTCGTTACTCGAGACGAACACCACGCGGTACTCGAGTCAATTTCATTTCCTTTCCCAGCATGTTTAGCGCCATTTTCTAGCTAATAAACATGCGGGGAGGCCATTACCACTTCCTGCTGTGATGTGCCAGCCCTCTCCCACCCACAGTAGTGAGTGGCTGGGCCGATCAAGTGACCGCCGAGAACTTAAATTGGTCCCGCCTGCGACTTGCCTCAGACGCATGCTTGCAGTGGTTAGGGAAAGTGCTGTTGCTTATACAGTTAGAGTAGGATCCTCTCGTCAAGAACCCCAACGGTCCTTCTTAGGGCTACTCCTCATCGTGTGCATTACTGTTGTGGCTGGATGGGAGCAGTAGTGCACCCTTTTTTTAAAGCATCTAGGCCTGTGCAGAGCATTATAGCTATACCATTCTCAGTCTGCAGTGCATTATGCAGTGTTTAGGGAAAGAGCTGCTGGGATCGGGAAAGTGTTACAGTCGGGATCCTCTCAACAAGAACCCCAACAGTCTTTCCTAGGGCTACTCCTCATGGTGTGCATTATAGTTGTGGCTGGCTGGGAGTAGTAGTGCACCGTATTTATTTTTTAAAACATCTAGCCCTGTGCAGAGCTTTACAGCTATACTATTCTCAGTTTGCAGTACATTAGGCAGAGGTCAAACCGTGAAACAGTACTCTAATATTATCTAGGCCATTGTAAAGCCTTTCAGTTATACCGTTGTATGTCTGCAGTGCATTAGACAGAGATCTTCCTGCTAAACAGTACTCTAATTTTTCCTGGGCCACTGCAAACTATTTCAATTATACTGTTCTATGTCTGCAGTGCATTAGATAGAGGTCTCACTGCTAAACAGTACTCTAATATTTCCTGGGCCACTGCAAACCCTTTCAGTTATACCGTTCTATGTCTGCAGTGCATTAGACAGAGGTCTCACTGCTAAACAGTACTCTAATATTTCCTAGGCCACTGCAAAGCCTTTTAGTTATACCGTTCTATGTCTGCAGTGCATTAGACAGAAGTCTCACTGCTAAACAGTACTCTAATAATTCCTAGGCCACTGCAAAGATTTTCAGTTACACCGTTCTATGACTGCAGTGAATTAGATAGAGGTCTCACTGCTAAACAGTACTCTAATTTTTCCTGGGCCACTGCAAACTATTTCAGTTATACCATTCTATGTCTGCAGTGTATTAGACAGAGGTCTCACTGCTAAACAGTACTCTAAAATTTCCTACGCCACTGCAAAGCCTTTAAGTTATACCGTTCTATGTCTGCAGTGCAATAGACAGAGGTCTCACCACTAAACAGTACTCTAATATTTCTTGGGCCACTGCAGACTATTTCAGCTCTGCCACTGTGCAGGGTGTCTCACAATACCCTTTCCTTGGGAAAGGAAGGGGGGGGGGGGGGTTGAGATAGTCGCAGTTACCAGTACTATCCACTGGCTTTAGAGTCTTCTCCCACTCTATACAGCCTCTCTTATCTACAAGTCTCTGCGAGTGGTAAATTACCCCTAGGTATCAGCGCAAGACAGCGGTTTAATTTTTTCAAGTCACAGCATAGAGCCTTCACTATCTACAAGTCTCTGTGTGTGGTGAATTAAGCCACAGTTGTCAGCGCTGTACAGTAGGGTAATTTATTTGGGCCCTGCTCTATCCTTAATCCGTCATGATGAGGAGTAGGTGTAAAGGTCAAGGACGTGGACGCAGACGCAGGAGTCGAAGTGAGGACACTGGCTGAGTTCCTGGGCATGGTGAATAACAGCCGGCTGCTGAGGGATTAGGAGAGAGGCAAGTTTCTGGGCTTTCCAGCTTCATATCACAATTAGCGGGTCCACGTGGTAGACCTTTATTGCAAACGGAGCAGTGCGAGCAGGTCATGTCGTGGATGACAGATAACACATCCAGCAATGTATCAAACCCCCAGTCTTCTACGCAGTCCACTACTCCCGGCCTAGGGACTGCACCTCTGAATGCTCTGGCTGCTCCTCTTTCCTCCCAGCCTCGTCACTCCATGAAAATGACAGATTCTGAGCAGGCAGACTCCCAGGAACTGATCTCAGCTCCCTGCCATGAGTGGGAAAAAACGGTTCCTCTCTCACCTGAGGAGTTTGTCGTGACCGATGCCCAACCTTTGGAAAGTTCCCGGAGTCCGGATGATGAGGCTGGGGACTTCCGGCAACTGTCTCAAGAGATTTTTGTGGATGAGGATTATGAGACACAGTTGTCTGTCAGTGAGGTAGTAGTAAGGGCAGTAAGTCCGAGAGAGGAGTGCACAGAGGATTCAGAGGAAGAGCTGCTGGACGATGAGGTGACTGACCCCACCTGGCTTGCTAAGCCTACTGAAGATAGGGCTTCAGAAGGGGAGGCAGGTGCAGCAGCAGAACAGGTTGGAAGAGGCAGTGGGGTGGCCAGGGGGAGAGGCAAGCCCAGAGCCAAGAATCCCCCAACTGTTTCCCACAGCACCCCCTCATGGCAAACTTCTGTGCAGAGGGCTAGGTGTTCAAACGTGTGGATGTTTTTTAGTGAGAGCGCGGACGACCGGCGAACAGTGGTGTGCAACCTGTGCAACACCAAGATCAGCTGGGGAGCCACCACTACCAGCCTCACCACCACCAGCATGCGCAGGCATATGATGGTCACAAGGTGGGACGAAGGCCTCACACCACCTCTGGGTCACACCACTGCATCTTCCCCTGTGCCACAACCTGCCACACAGATCCAATCACCCTGCCAGGGCGCAGGTACTAGCAGCTCCCGGCTTGCACCTACACCCTCACCTCCATGCTCCCTCACTCCATCCAGCAATGTCTCTCAGCGCAGCATTCAGCTGTCGCTAACACAAGCGCTGAAGCGAAAGTGGAAATACGTCGCCACCCACCCGCATGTGCAAACTTTAAACGTGCACATTGCCAAATTAATCAACCTGGAGATGCTGCTGTACAGGCTTGTGGAAGCAGAGGCTTTCAAAAACATGATGGCAGCGGCAGTCCCACGCTACTCGGTCCCCAGTCGCCAATATTTTTCCCAGTGTGCCATCCTAGCCCTACACCAGCATGTCTCTGGCAACATTAACCATGCCCTCCCCAACACAGTTACTGGATAGGTCCACTTAACGACGGACACGTGGACAAGTATTGGCGAGCAGGGACACTATATCTCCCTCACGGCACATTGGGTGAACTTGGTGGAGGCTGGGACCGAGTCAGAGCCTGGGACGCTCACGTGCTACCCACACCAAGAATAGCGGATCCTATTTCGGTGCTGGAGCTTTTGCAGGGTCTGACAGAGCAGACCGACCTCTGGCTTTTGCCGCTGAACCTCCAACCAGGCATGCTCGTGTGTGACAATGGCCGTAACATGGTGGCGGCTCTGCAGCCTCACACATGTGCCATGCCTAACCCACGTCTTCAATCTGGTGGTTCAGTGGTCTCTGAAAAACTACCCCCACTTGTCTGACCTGCTCGGCAAGGTGCGCTGCGTCTGCACACATTTCTGCAAGTCCACCATGGACGCTGCCACCCTGAGGATCCTGCAACGTCGCTTTCAGCTGCCAGAGCATCGACTGCTGTGCGACGTGCCCACGCACTGGAATTCTATGCTGCACATGTTGGCCAGGCTGTATGAGCAGCGTACAGCAATAGTGGAATACCAGTTGCAACATGGGCGGTGGAGTGGTAGTCAGCCTCCACAATTCTTTGCAGAGGACTGGGCATGGATGGCAGACATCTGCCAGGTCCTCGGAAACTCTGAGGATTCTACCCAAATGGTGAGTAGCGATGCGGCCATTATTAGCGTTACAATCCCGCTGCTTTAACCTGCTGAGAAGTTCGCTGCCAAGCATAAAGGCCGACGCTTTGCGGTTAGAACAGGGATGACAGTACGTTGCTTGATAGCCAGACCACCCTCATGTCCATATCTCAGCGCATTTTGGAGGAGGAGGGGGAGGAAGAGGAGGAGGAAGAGGGGGAAGAGACAGCTGGCCACATTGCAGAAGGTACCATGCTGCTTGCCTCTCATCTGTTCAGGGTATATGGGCTGAACAGGAGTATCCTGAAAGTCATCCTCCTACTTAGGACAGTGATGTGTTGCGTACTGGCACCCTGGCACACATGGCTGACTTCATGTTAGGCTGACTTTCCCGTGACCCTCGCATTAGACGCATTCTGGCCAACACGGATTACTGGGTGTACACCCTTTAAGACCCACGGTATAAGGAGAACCTTTCCACTCTCGTTCCCGAAGAGGAAAGGAGTATGAGAGTGATGCAATACCACAGGGCCCTGGTGAAAAAAGTGATGCTAAAGTTCCCATCTGATAGCGCTAGCGGCAGAAGGCGCAGTTCAGAGTGCCCTGTAGCAGGGGAGGCGTGGAGATCTGGCAGCATGTCCAGCAAAGCAGGGAAACACTCTCCAAGGCTTTTGCCAGTTTTATGGCTCCCCAGCAAGACTGTGTCACCACTCCCCAGTCAAGGCTGAGTCGGAGGAAGCAATGTAAAAAGATGGTGAGGGAGTACACATCAATCGTACCACCGTCCTTCGTGATGCCTCTGCACCATACAACTATTGGGTGTCAAAACTGGACATGTGACACGAACTTGCGCTGTACGCCCTGGAAGTGCTGGCCTGCCCTGCCGCTAGTGTCTTGTCAAAGAGGGTGTTTAGTGCGGCTGGGGGAATCATCACGGATAAGCATACTCGCCTATCAACTGCCAGCGCCGACAAAGATGAACAAAGGCTGGATTTCTTCAGACTTCTCTTCTCCACCGGTGGAAAGCAGCGGATCCTAAAGATTCTTTTAGCTGCAAGAGGAGAAATATGTATCCTCTCTCTAACCTCAAAAAAGGGGAGAAGTAGCTTGGTCTATCCCTTTCGGATCTTACTCCTCCTCCTCCTAAAGCAGCATGTCATCACGCTGACCGCCAATTTTTCTGTGAGCCAAAAGACTCTGTTTAAACCAATGTTTTTGGAGGGCTGCCTCCAGGGTCTGTTACAAATTAAGCAACAACAACCTGAATCTTTAAAAAAAAATGTTTATTGGTTTCACCTGCCCTCGGGATTAAGCAATTTTTAAGGGTACACTTGTACTCTTGGTACACCAATTTTTCACGCCCTCGCCTATACTCTTAGGCAACTAATTTTTCCGGCCTTCGCCTATACTCTTGGCAAACCAATTTTTTCAGGTGTTTGCCTATACTCTTGCTACAGAAATGTTTCCGGGGTCCACCCATAGACTTGCTACTGAAAGGTTTGAGGTGTTCGCCCATACTCTTGCAACAGAAAAGTTTCAGGGGTTTACCTATAGTCTTGCTACAGAAATGTTTCAGGGGTCCGCCTATACTCTTACTACAGAAAACATTCAGGGGTTTGCCCATAGTCTTGCTACAGAAAGGTTTCAGGAGTCCGCCTATACACTTGCTACTGAAAGGTTTGAGGGGTTCGCTTACACTCTTGCAACAGAAATGTTTTAGGGGTTCGCCTATACTCTTGCAACAGAAAAGTTTCAGGGGTCCGCCTATACAATTGCTACTAAGAGGTTTTGGGGGGTCTGCCTATACACTTGCTACTGAAGGGTTGGAGGGGTCCACCTATACACTTGCTACTAAAAGGTTTGAGGTGTTCGCGTATAGTCTTGCTACAGAAAAGGTTCGAGGGGTCTGTCTATACACTTGCTACTAAAAGGTTTGAGGGGTTCACCTATTCTCTTACTACAGAAATGTTTAAGGGGTTCGCCTATTCTCTTGCTACAGAAAAGTGTCAGGGGTTCGCCTATACTGTGGGTGCACAAAGGTTTCCCATAGTAGTGTTCAGCTGTCTGGCACAAAAATACTGAATGACTTAGGCAGAAGTGTGAGCCGAGGCCGAGGTCCTGGGCGGGGTGAAACTCTGTCATGTTTGGGCACTCTCTTTTCTTCCTGTTTAATACTGTCCTTGGATTCCAGGAGCCCGCCTATGCTGTGGGTGCACAAAGACTTCCCATTGCGTTGTTTTACCTGTCTGGCACAAATACACTGACTGACTTGGGTAGGATGCAGACGGCTTTCCTATTGCGGTGTTTTACCTATCTGGCACAAATACACTGACTGACTAGGGTAAAAATGTGGGCCGAGGTCCTTGCTGGGGTGAAACTCTGCCATGTGTGGGCACTCTGATTTCTTCATGTGTTATACTGTCTTTGAGTTTCATGGGCTCGCCTTTGCTGTGGGTGAACAAAGACTTCCCATTGCGGTGTTTTAGCTATCTGCCACAAATGCACTGAATGACTTGGATAGGGTGCAGAATGCAGACGGATTTCCCAGCGCAGTGTTCAGCTATCTGACACCTACACAGAATGAAGTGTGTGGGGACACATGGATTTCCCATTGCTATGTAACTCGTGTCACCTTGGGTCACACAAGATGGAGGCTTGGACCGAGCCCAACCCTGGGCCCGCTCATGTGCTTCCCACACAGAGTATTGCGGGTCCTACCTCGGTCATGGTTTCTCAGGCTTATTATGCCACCTCCTCCTCCTGCTTGGGGTCTGGGGATCAGCGATGGTTGACATGTATTTGGTCTCGTGTTACCATAGTTATCTGAGACACTTGTTTGGACCAATCAAAAGAAACATAACTGAATTAAGAATATATATAATTAGAATGCGCCTCTGGCAATTTTTTGCATATATTAATATGAGAAAAGAAGGTTTAACTCACCTGGTGCTCGAAGGGTTAACCCATTGTATGGGAAAACCCTCCGGCATCTGTTATCCACGTTTGCTTTGAATGAGTTCCTTTTTCCTCCACTATCTCGTAAAGGAGAGGCGTCCAGTGTAATCAAGGTCTCTTTTATTCTTTTATTTTCGCTATGCGTTTCAACACACTTCATGTGTTTTTGTCAAGCTAAATACAAACTTAAAACATATATATATATATATATATATATATATATATATGTGTGTATATTTATATCTATATCTATATATTTATATATATATATATATATATATATATACACTATAATTATTTACAACGAGGTGCACCTCAGCGTCCCCACGTTCGAAATCACGACGTAATGGAAGTGGGAGGGATTCCCTTCCCTCTACCATGCTTCATCACCTGACCTAACTTGGACCGCAACGTGCATCTCAATTTTTCTCTCAACTTTATTAACCAAGTCTGAATACCAATACTGGATTTCTTTACATGCCGTGAGCTGCATATTATACTACGAGTACAATTCTTTAAAACCTTCCGATAAATTATATATAAATATAATATAATTTTAAAATTTCTTAAACAAATATTTGAAATATATACTCATATATCTAAAATTACTCTCAAAAAATATTTTGTTTTAAGTTTGTATTTAGCTTGACAAAGACACACAAAGTGTGTTGAAATGCGTAGCGAAAATAAAAGAGTAACTGAATTAAGGAGATGTTCACAGCTGTACTAGCATCCAAGTCCGCTTTATGCCCACGATTGCTGACCGTGTGGACAGAGGCTGAAGTCCCGGGGGGGATGCAACTGCGCCAGGTTTGGCCTGTGGAACTTCTTTGTGGTTTATCCAGTTTTTGGAGCGATGAAAGCAACCATAACTGATTTAATGAGATGTTCACAGCTGTACTAGCATCCTAGTAAGCTTCATGGCCACGATTACTGAGGGTGTGGGCAGAGGCTGAGGTCCTGGGCGGGGTGAAACTCTGCCATGCTTGGGCACTCTGATTTCTTCATATTTAATACTATCTCTGGGTTGCAGGGGCTCACCTATGCTGTGGGTGCACAAAGATTTCCCATTGCAGTGTTTTAGCTATCTGCCACAAATACACTGACTGACTTGGGTATGGCGCAGAAGGCTTTCCATTGCATTGTTCAGCTATCTGACACCTACACATAATGAATTGTGTGGGGACGCATGGATTTCCCATTGCTATGTAACTCATGGCACCTTGGGTCACACAAGGTGGAGGCTGTGACTGAGCCTGACCCTGGGCCCACTCACGTGCTTCCCACACAGAGTATTGTGGGTCCTACCTCGGTCATGGTTTCTTGAGCTTATTATGCCACCTCCTCCTCCTGCTTGGTTCTGGGGATCTGCGTTAGTCAGCATGTGTTATCTCTCGTGCTAAAAATTACCACAGTTATCCGAGATACTGGATTGGAGCATTCACAGGAAGCGTTAGTGATTTCATGAGACTTTCACAGGGTCACTGTATACCTGTGGTGGCTACTTTTGCGACATCTCCTGCTTCAAACCAATCTTTGGTGTTAGTATGAGCTGCTGCATTGAGGAGATGTGTAGAAGTGCTGGCACCTGAGTCCCCTTTATGCCTACGTTTGCGGCTCCTGACAATTTTGTGCTGAAGGTGGCATGGGATTGGAATGATGATCGTATGTCAATTTATCATCAATTGTTATCAGCATTGTGGGCTATCACCTACACTTTCAAAGAGGGTGACTGCCTGGCCCTGCCAACCCTCTGCAGTGTGTGTCTCCGGTTGCTTCTCATCGCAGACGCACTTATAAATCAACATGAGGGTGGTGTAGCTATGAAGCTAGTGTGTGGCATGAGGCCAGCTGAACGCTGCACAGGGAAAATTTTGTATGTGCTGTGGACGCAGGGTCATGCGGGGGGGTTGGACAGCAATGCCAGCATGTAACCCACTGGAAGAGGCAGCGGTGTCACCCACAGGGAGTGATTTTCCTTGGTTGCAGCTAGTGTGGTTCTTAGCTAAGATGTGCCAGCGTGTATACCTTGCTGCTTATGGCGTGTCCCAAGTAAATTGTTAGGGGGGTGACCGGTAGGCTCTTGCCTCCATTTTGGCTTAATAGTGGGACCTGGGAGCCTCAGATGCTGCCATGCATGCTGTCCCTGCCCTTCCCTATCTGTTTCTGTGGTGTTTCCATGACTTTCTGATGTTTTCCGGTGTTTCACAAATCATCCCCTATGCGGAGCATTGGTCCCATACAAAAATGCTTGAGCCCCCTATTGACTTCAATGGGGTTCGTTACTCAAAATGAGCTCTCAAGCATCACGAAAAATTTGATTCGAGTACCGAGCACCTAAGCATTTTGATGCTCACTCATCTCTAATAACTAACCTTTTCATTCCTGTAAGGTATGAACCTCTCACAATAAGCAATTAGGATGTTTTTAAACACTTTCTATTCATTGCCTGTACTCGTATTTTGGAAGACATTGTTCCAATTAATAAGTTTAACCCCTTAATGACATGGCCTATTTTGGCATTGAGGACCAAGCGATTTTTGATATTTTTACATCTCCATTTTTCAAAAGCCATAACTTTTTTATTTTTCCGTCGACGCGGCCTTATAAGGGCTTGTTTTTTGCGTGGCGAGCTGTAGTTTTTATCGGTGCCACTTTTGGGTTCATAGGCTATATCGTAAAACTTTTATTATTTTTTTTATGATAACAGGGAGAGAAAACGCATCAATTCTGCCACAGATTTTTATTATTTTTTTTTTTACAGCGTTAATCATGCAGCATAAATGACACACTAATTTTTTTCTGCGGGTCGGTACGGTTACAACGATACCAAAATTCTTATATTTTTTTTAGGTTTTTACACTTTTTTGCGATAAAAACCCTTTTTTTTGGAAATCTTTTTTTTTCTCTATAGCTGCATTCAAAGTCCTGTAACTTTTTTATTTTTCTGTGTATGGAGCTCTATAAGGGCTTGTTTTTTGCAAGACGAGCTGTAGTTTTTGTTGGTTCCATATTGGGGAATGTACGGCTTTTTTGATCACTTTTATTGCATTTTTTGGGAGGCAAAATGCTAAAAATTAGCATTTTGCCTCTGTTTTTTAGCGTTTTTTGTTACGCTTTTTGCCGTACAAAATAAAAAGCATGTTCAACTTTTTGTACACGTCGCTATGGACGCGTCAATACCCAATATGTGGGGTTTTATTTTTTTTTACCTTTTTTTATGCTAATATTAGAAAAAGCATAAAAAAGGTTTTTTTTTACATTTTTCTTTTCTTTTTTTTTTACACAATTTGAGTCCCTCTGAGGGACTTGCAGCACTGTACCTATGATCGCTGTCAGCGATCATAGGCATAGGCAATACAGGACGCCAGTGTCTGGCGTCCTGTTGCCATGGTGACAGGCCGCGCTCTCGCGATGACAGAGCGAGTTCCGGCTGGAGACACAGAGGGAGTGCGGTCCCTCTGTGAACTCTTTCCCTTCCACGATCTACATAGATCGCGGCAGGGAAGGGGTTAACAGCAGGACGCACATCTCCGATCTCTGACTGACAGCTGGCTCCCGCTGCGGAATAGCGTGGGATCATATGTGATCTCGCGCTATCCCCAGTACGTACCGGTACGTCCTGTGGCGGGAAGTACCAGGCTCCCAGGACGTACCGGTACGTCCTGGGGCGGGAAGGGGTTAAGCACATCTCTGAGCTGATCAAACTTAGCCTTCCTAAAATCTAGTATTTACGTTACTCCGTTATAAAACTCTGTCTTGAAAGATAAGTTGAAATGTACCATTTCCCAGGTGCCCCAAACTTGCACCTTTGTTATTCTGTTAAGTATGTTGGCTAATATTAAGTCCAAAATGGCTGTCCTTCTAGTTGGGTTCTGCACAAGTTTAGTAATTGACAGAGAGTTGTAACATTTATGAGACCCGCAGCTTTTTGCTTCACAGTTTATATCTGGATAGTTAAAGTCCCCATGATTTGCAGCTTCATCTATTTGCTTCAGTATTAGATTTTCAGTAGCTTCTATTCTATTTGGTGGTCTGTGGAAAACCCCTATGATGTTTTATTGTTGTTTTTTCCTCCATGTATTTCTACCCATAGAGACTCCACGTGTTCATCTCCCTCCTATATATCTTCCCATAATTTGGGCTTTAAACAGGATCTTACAAAAAGACAAATCCTTGTCCCTTTTTTGCAATCCTTTCTGAACAGACTGTAACCCTGTTAGTTGACCACTCAGTCACAGCTTTCATCTAACCAGGTCTCCGTTACTCCCACCGTGTCATATTTTTTCTCAGACATTATTTTCAGTTTGTCTACTTTATTGCTCAGACATCTAGCATTAGTCATTATACAGTTTAGAAGGTATTGGGTGTTTTTTTATAAGCATATCTCTATTAACCATTCTGCCAGTTTCATCTGTGCTAACCCCTCCCACCACTCCACCCCCACTTCTATTACGTAGTCCCAGATAACTGTCTGCACAGTTTCCCCCTGTATCTCTGTGATTGCGCTTCCCTGATCCCCTTAGTTTCTTACCCAGCAGAGCTGCACCTTGAGATGCAGTCCATCTCTATGGTAGAACCTGTAGCCAGTAGGAAAGTCAAACTCCTTCTTCCTAGATCAACTCTTGAGCCACTTGTTTACTTTCCTAATCACCCGCTGCCTTTCTGTTGTGGCACATTGTACAAGAAGTATTTCAAAAAATACTACTTTAGGGGTCCTTGTCCTAAGCTTTGATCCTAGTTTCCTGAAATCATTTTTAAGGAGTAGAGATGAGCAAGCACCAAAATGCTCGGGTGCTTGTTACTCCAGCCAAACTTTTTGTAATGCTCGAGAACTAGTTTCGAGTAACGAACCCCATTGAAGTCAATGGGAGACTTGAGCATTTTTCAAGGTGACCCATGCTCTGCATAGGGGAGGGTGTGTGATTCACCTGAAAACATCAGAAAGTGATGGAAACACCACAGAAATGGATAGGGAACAGTAGGGGCAGCATGCATGGATGTATCTGAGGCTCCCAGGTTGCCCAATTAAGCTAAATTGTGGGCAAGAGCCTGGTGGTCACCCCCCTAACAATTTAGTTGGGCCAGACCATAATCAGCAAGGCACACACACTGGCACATCTTAGCTAAGCACCATACTAGGTGGAACAAAGGCCAATCACCGCCTGCAGATGACACCATTGCGTCTTCTCCTGTGTTACATGCTGGCATTGCTGTCCAATCCCCCCCAATGAGCCTGCATCCACAGCATACTGAAATTTTTCCCAGCACAGCGTTCAGCTGTTCTCATGCGACACGGTTGCTTGATAGCCACACCACCTTCATGTCTATTTATAAGTGCGTATTGGATGAGGAGGAACAGGAGGCACACACTGCAGAGGGCTGGCAGGGCCTGGCAGCGACCTTCTTTGAAATTGTGGGCGATAGCCCACAATGCTGATGAGAATTGCTGATTAATTAACGTATGATCATAATTCCAATCCCATGCCACCTCCGCCACAAAATTTCATGAGCCACAAACGTGGGCATAAAGGGGACTCAGATGCCAGTACTTCTACACATCTCCATAATTCAGCAACCCATTCTAAAACAAAAGATTTTTTTTACCCAGAGTGCAGTTAAACCCCTGAAAGATTTGTTTACCAAGACTATAATTGAACCCTTAAAAGATTTGCTTATTAAGAGTGTAGCTAAGGCAATGAAGGGATTTGTTTACCAAGAGTATAGGTGCACCCTTGAAAGATTTTTTAAGAGTGCAGGTAAAAACCTGAAAGATTTTTTGAGTGACAGCTCGTACTTGCTTAATAGGATTCAGGTGGTGGTCCACCGACAGGCAAGCTACCGCCTGTCCCAGCCCCTGCCTCTCCCTGAGGGGCTTGTTAACCAGTGCCCTAGGGAAAGACCGCATGAACTGTAAAGAAATTAGTGGCCAAAGATGGACACCCCTGGAATATGTTTCCGTATACCATGTGACACTTTTGACACAGCTTCATAGCTGACAAATCACAGACAAATTAATGTATGATTGTAAGTGCCATCCCATGCCACCTCTGTCGCATTAGCCACAAACGCCAGCATAGGGGGGGACTTAGAGGCCAGTACTTCTACATATTTAATGAAGAAAACAACCCATTTTAAAACAAATAATTTTTTTTATACCAAGATTGCAGGTAAGAACCCGAAAGATATTTTGAGCAGGAGTGCAGGGTATTTGTTTACCAAGTGTATAGGCGAACCCTTGAAACATTTGTTTACCAAGAGCATAGGCGAACCCCTGAAAAATTTGTGTACCAAGAGTATAGGTGTACCCCTGAAAGATTTGTTTACCCAGAGTGCAGGTGAACCTCTAAAAAAAATATTTTTTTAACATAGAGCTCATACTTGCCTAATGGGATCCAGGTGGCGGTCTACCAACAGGCAAGCTACCGCCTGTCCCAGGCCCTGCCTCTCCCTGAGGGGCTTTTTAAACAGTGCCCCAGGGAAAGACAGCATGTACTATGAAGAAATTAGAGTGGCCAAACCAGGACAATTCATTCTGTCTCGGTTTTAATAATGGTGTACCACGCGGACCTACAAACTGTGAGCTGAAGCTAGGGAGCATAGATACACAGCGTTCTACTTCTCCCTCAGCAGCAGACACTTTTTTACCCCACCCAGGACCTCGGCCTCTGTCCACACCCTCATTCGGATGCCCACATCCACGTCCTTGACCCTAACCCCTAGTGTTGTTCATGTTAAATAATGCACTGCAACAAAATGCTAGGTATTTTGCGTATGCCGTAAGTCAAAAATAGACAGTGTAAAATGAGTACAGTCTTGCTATATAGTATGGATCGACAGGACACACACAGGGGTATTTTGCGCACACTTTAGCAAAAAATAGACAGTGTAAACTAAGTACAGTCTTGTTATATAGTGCGGATTGACAGGACACAGACTGAGGGTATTTTACGTATGCTTTAAGCCAAAAATAGACAGTGTAAAATGTGTACAGTCTTGTTTTATAGTGTGGATTGGCAGGACACACACTTGGGCCTATTGTGCAAATGCTTTCAGCCAAAAACAAATTAAAAAATTAAAAATGAGAGACGTTTTGTTAGTTCCTATATAGTCTGTGTACAACAGTAGCAGTATACTGCATAGAAGCGGTAACAGTATGCAGTATACAGCCGGGATGCTTGTGAATGCTTTGTGTGCAGTACTGGTCACAGGCAGCCAAACTGATGATGCACAAAAGTGGAGTTGTAGTCCTAAAAAGGATTGTTGGGTTCTTTGAAGATGAATCCCTGCTTAAACGCTCCTTCTAACCTACACTAACGCTCTCCCTCATTCACAGCAGTTCTGTCCCTCATCTAATCCAGCCTCCATGTAAGGCGAACATCTGGTGACCTGAGTTTTTATGATCCTAGGTCACCTGATCCAGCCAGCCAATCACTGCTATAGACATGCACAGGGTTGGCAGGAGGTGCCAAAACCTTCCCTAAATGTTCATTCGCTAATACAGCCGCTAAGCATGTGGGGAGGAGAGGGTGAAATTTTCTCGAACACCGTGTGGTGCTCACTTGAGTAACGAGTACTTTCGAGTATGCTAATTAGAGATGAGCGAACGTACTCGGATAAGCACTACTCGTCCGAGTAATGTGCTTTATCCGAGTATCGCTATACTCGTCTTGAAAGATTCGGGGAGCGCCGCGGAGCGGGGAGCTGCAGGGGAGAGCCGGGAGGAACGGAGGGGAGATCTTTCTCTCCTTCTCTCCCGCCCGCTCTCCCCTGCTCCCCGCCGCAACTCACCTGTCAGCAGCGGCGCTCCCCGAATCTTTCAAGACGAGCACAGCGATACTCGGATAAAGCACATTACTCGGACGAGTAGTGCTTATCCGAGTACGTTCGCTCATCTCTAATTCTAATGCTCGAACGAGCATCAAGCTCGAACGAGCATGCTCGCTCATCTCTATTAAGGACCTTCCACCTAGCTCTAACTTTGTCATTGGTGCCAATGTGTACCATGATTGCTGGATCTTCACCAGCCCCTCCATAATCTGTCAACCCAGTCCACAGTGTGTTGAACTCGAGCACCAGGAAGACAACACATTTTTCGATGATCCCGGTCTTTGTGGCAGATTTCTCTATCTGTCCCCCTAATAATTGAGTCTCCCCCTAGCAGGACTTGTCTAGCCTACCCTTCACTCCTATTCCCCTTCTTACTGGAGCAGACATCACCTGAAGGTCAGTAGCCATGTCATGCTGCAGCAGTGCAAATCCTGTAATACATTCTTATCATCTTTCAACTTTGCAAACTTGTTGGGGTGTCCCAATTCAAGACTAGCCTACTTGGTTCTCTTTCCTCTACCCCTTCTACCTACACCCAGTTAGCTGCCTGCTCATCCAGATTTTCCATACTACCATCCACCTCCACACATGCCCCAGCGAGTGCCTGCTCTGTGAGCAGCAAATTCCTTTGCATAATGGGAACAGATCTCAGTGTTGCAAGCTGCTCATTTGGATCCAGGGTGTGGGCTTTAAAATGTGCAACACGCTCACATCTTAGAACTCTACTCATCTGTAGAATGCTACACTTAGAACACAGTACAGTCAGAAAACAGCCATACAGCCATACACACTCATTCAGCTTGCACGCTCACTTCGGTTTATATAGCTTTTATCTGTGTGTCCTCTGTCTGGAATAAAGCCCATTAATACATGGAAACCCATAGGATCCTATGTTATAAAGTATGCTCCACAGTATGTTTTTCAGAATGCTCTGTTTATGGCCTCCGGCAGACTTGTATATTTGGGGCTGTGTGCTCTCCATATTAATCCACAAAAAGCACACAACCCCATTATACCCTATTAGGCTACATACATTGATGATTTTTCAAAAAGACTGATGGTCCTCATGGAAAAAATCCTGGCATGTCCTATCCCTGTCTGTTTCACAGATGAGAAATAGAACATGCTAATGCATGTCAATGTGCAGAGTTCCTGTATTTTGGACAACACAAAGATGTGTGCCAATGTGCTGTCCAATGCGAGTTACACCCAAATCTGAAAATAAGGGAGATGGAACAATAACTCTACAGCGCCACCATGCACAGACAGTTGTTTCGGCGTGTTTGCCCCTCATCAGTGTTCAGTAGGTTTCTAGCTTGGCTAGCGAGAGGCCTGTGATGTGGGTGAGGAATGCTACCTTTTCTCTTTAGGGAGAGAACCTAGAAGATGAGTGAGGAGACTTGTAAGGTCATTTAAGCTCCTCTGGCTAATATGCAAATAAGGGAGATGGTACAATACCCCAATAAATTATTTAAGGAAATGCTATGTGTGAATCCAGTCTCAGAGTCAGTAGTGCAAAAGTTTATAATGTCACTAATCAATATCATACCATCTCCTATCTAATTGGTCTTGATCTTGAAGCATACTTAGTGGTACACAATACCCTCTTATCACTGAGAAGCATATGCTCCTTGCAAGACACACCAACTTTGCAGCATGAAAACAAAATTTCTCTTTTCTTCCTTTGATCTAGTAACCAGCTGCACATAGCTAGTTGTCATTCTCTGACAGAATGTTTCAATTATTTTTACAAAAGTTCAAAAGTCGTCTATCCAGAACCTGAAATGCAGAATGTAAAACCAGGGAACAATTGACATCTCTTCAGAAACAATGTTTTTAAATCAAAGGTTAATAAATGTCTTGTGTCTGATACTGTATTTCACACTAAAATGGTGATCAGTGGTCAGTGATACTTTAGTTACACTATATGCAAAGCACACACATACTATACAATACATTTAAGAATCCTAGCATGGTGCAACTAGCAACACTAATATTTTAGAATGTGACAAAGAAAAAAAAATGGATTCAGTTTCTGCTTTTAGAAATCTGATTCAAAAAAGCATTCACTCATTATAATAATTACATATAAAAAAGCAAATAACACCCCTCTGATATTGTAGTCATATTATGGTACTTATTTTCACAGAGCACTAATTTATGTTTAATGCCCTGTAAATTAATTAAAGTGAAGAGCTATAATTATGATGTTATCTCTCTTTACCAAATATTAACTATAAATGGCACCACTAGTGCCAATAACGATACACTGTGAAATGAAAAGGCACATGACTAATTGTATTCTCAGCATGAAAGGAAACCTGCAGAGCTTTGTGGAATGTAAAATAATGATAAAAAGAGAAAACAGTAGAAGAAGAAAAAAAGTATGAAAAAGTATTGAACTCTATCAGAAATAATATACTACAGAGTTATAGGCATGTAATGCAATTATAAAACTAGGTTAACACCATTACAAATTGACTGCTGAAATGTACATTGGAAACTATATATAATATTTAGAAAATAATATTTATATAAACTAAGTTATGGTGCTGTTAGGGGACGTTGCAGAGAGCCAGGTGAGGTATTTTTTGTACTTACCTACTTACTGGTTCCTGCGGTGTTCGCCACTATACATTGCACACATCACTGAAAATCTGACTCTTTTGACAGTGCTGTGTGCACACTCTCCCATACAAGTCTACTACTCCCTGTCACATCCCCTAACAGAACCATTACTTAGTTTATGGTGCTGTGATGAAGTGACAGATTCCGTTTAAGATCAACTGGAGTAAACGGCATGAAAATGTATCCTATAGTTGCACATTTGGGGTTGAACAGGTCAATGGTGATGGTGTCATGGTCTGGGGAGTATTTTCCTAGAATGCCCTAGGATCGTATATCATCCTATCACAATTTTTGAATGGCAAATGCTACAGGAAAGAAAGTTTTCCCTGACCATAGTGCCATTTTTCAACAGGACGATGCTGTGTGTCATTGAGCTTGGATCAATTTGGTGTGTTAGAGGAATATGACAATGAATTCTCTACATTGCCTTGGCCACCAAACTCAGTAAACTGTAACCCCATTGAACATGCGTGGGATATGCTGGAGAGGGCTGTGATATCTGCTCCCACTTAACAGCAAAATGTGCACCAAGTGACCGAGCTGCTGTAACAGGCATGGGTCAACTTGAGTATGAACGATGTTTGCTGCCTTGTTCAATCTGTTCTTTGATTTCTGAAAGCCATGATTGCCCAAAAAGGTGGACCAACCCATTATTGAGGAGGTGTTCCTAATGCAGTTATCATTCAGTGTATAATGCATATTGTTCTTTAATTTCTATAGCAAAATGAATCATCTTTCAATTGCATCTAGCATAAAAATGCCTCCAGGCTTTTTCTTGCACCACACTTTGACTTCTTTGCATGACCTTTGGTGGATAATTTTGGTGTCATTAGATTTGGTACATCCTCATCATCACCATAAAATCACAAAATTTGAGTTTGATACATTGAGTGACCTGTCAGGCCAGTTCAAAATTCTTATGTTAAGTCTAGCAGCACTCTTGAGCATCAGTCAACAGCGCCGCTAGGGAGAGTCAAGCGATGCTAAGCGGCATTCGTATCAAGTGCTTACCAGTTTGACTGTTGCCATGTCCCCGAAATGTGGAAGACCAAGTCGTGGATGGCAAACAGTTCAAGGGGTACACTCAGATGAAAGTTGGTGCACTGAAAATGTAGTTTATACTGAAGTCCTGAAGTCCTAGCCAGTTAAAATAATCAATTCTTAAAACATTTACAACCATTTTTCTAAAGATTTTATGTTTGCGTAGTGAACATTAGGTCAATCTAGTTTTATAAAAGGTCCAACTATAAATGTGAACAATTTTCAACTAGTTATTCTTAGCCATTTTATTTTATAATATTAATCATGATAGGGGTATTTCATGATATGGCTGAAATTTTTGCAGTGTATATGGCTGGTTTAACAATTTCTAAAGAGTCTTTCAACTTAATTCATTTAATTTTAATGAGGATTGAATTACATTCACTAGGCACTATTTCCATGTGAATCAATAGACTTTTTTTTCTTAAAATTTGGTCAGCCTTTCAAATGACTTTCTCTTTATGTAAATAATGGGCAGACTTTGAAATCATGTTGAATAGCTCTTTAATGTTCTCATGTGATAGAATTTTTTTGGCAAATTGTCCAAGCCTGTGGTCATATAAGGTTCACACTACTGTACCAGACCCATGAATATTGCCTGAATGTTAGGCTCAGAATCCTTGAGCCCTAACAGGAAATTATTCTAAGTGCCAACCTTGTGTCATACAGAAGATGAACTTTGTATGTCATTATAGGTTAAAGGGAGCTACTTCCTACAACTGTATACTCCGCATAGATGTATATTGCAAGGTTGAACCAGCCTCTTGTATAAAGATGCTGTGGCTCATCCAAGGGTGCTGCTAGTGACCACTTGGACACTATTGTTCTCAGTCATGCCCTCCTGACTATCTGCAGCTTCATATGTACAGTGTGTGAAATACTAACACTTGAGCCTTAACTAGAGAATCGTCCTTGACCAATGTTCTTTCTGAGTATGAATTTAATGTCTATTTGTAGGAGCCAACAAAACAACTTGAACAGTATTGCTTTAAATACTTCTTTGCCATTCTGACCATAGCGTACCTACCTCAATATTGAACATGCAGGAGAGGAGTTACTATAGACTTTGATTTGCATTACAGTGTCATACTGGTACAGCCACACATAGATGTGACCTTTGATTTCTCCAACTTCAGCATACACTCAGAATTTTTGTTTGAACTTTGGGGAACATGGCCCAGCCGAGCACCTGAAAAGCCGCATAGTCCAGACCTCTGTGATACCTGGCTCTCAAAAGCAACTTAAAAGTGACTTCAACGGCTGTCACTTATTGTAATTGCAGTCCTAAAGCTCCGTCGGCTCACAGATGACCTGACGCAAATCCTCCCACGCTCAGCCAGGGCACTTGGAAGAGTTCTTCACCTCGCGCCTTGGTCGCGGGATACAGTGCCTGAGACCCCGGCTGCACCAGCCTCCCTGCTGGGAGGGGGAGGGGAATCCCTGAACTCCTGCAGCTTGTCTCCGCCGACCCTTGCGTCTCTCCATGAAGAAAATTCTGAGGTGATCGTGTCACATGAGACCTCTGCCCTAGCAGCAGTGTCTAGAAGATCACCACAGGGAATAAATGCCCCCAGAGAGACACAGCACTCTTCCAAAATGGCACTGGCCCCTCAGTCACAAAGGCAACCACACGATTCTCTCTCTACTAGCCTGCTCAAGCAACGTCCAAGCTAATAGATGATGAGGTAGTAGGACCATATATCCATATATGGCCCCTGCAAATGACTTCATCTCTTCCATGCCAACAATGAAACAACTAGCAACAGAAGCATTTATAAAAGAGATGGTGGTCGCTTTAGGGGACTTCCTCCAGACCAACTTTGACTCTTTGACATCTACCTTGAAAACAAATTTAGAGGAGTTTGATGAAAGGCTTGCTCACACTGAAAACAAAATGGGAGAAATAACTCAGTCACACGATGACCTTATTGATGCCCGTCACACTCTCGCAGAAGACGTTGATCTGATTAAAGTTAAACTGGCAGGCATTGAGGATAGAAACCGATGCAACAACATCAAGTGCAGAGGGATACCAGAATCAAACTAGGTAAACAGTTCGAATTGGAGTTATCTCTAATCCTGGACCTTAGTGCAGAATGACAACTGTATATTACAGTTGGCATCCACAAGTGATGGCACAACTCCTGAGCCCGTGCCATCACTGTGCCATAATAGTAAGACAGCTTGTGCTAAGTGCCTGCAAACCCCAACATACTATTATGGCAGTGGGTGTGAAGGAGTAAAAACATAAATAATCTTATGGCTAAGGTTATGTTTGAAGTAAATATTTCATCATTTTGCTAGTGAAATTTGAAAGAAAACATATTTACCAAAGTGTGTAATAAAAATGGAGTCCAAACTGCATCCAAACATATTTTTCAGACTGTCAAAGGTGCGACAAAGCAGTGAAATCTCTAATCTTTTATCCCATTGCAAACCTTGTGTATATATTTCCTTTTAGTATTTGCAAACAACAGCATATGCAGTCTAAAAGGTAGAGATTTGAATGAAAGCCAAAAACTGAATATCAAAGTCGGTGGCTACAAAGTTGTATAGCAGAACATTGTCTGCTCTCCTGTTGTGACAGTATTTTCTCATATCCTTCTTCATAGAAACTACACTTTAGATATCATTTATTATTCTACAAGCAAAGAATAATAAATTAAGTACTCTGCAATCGAACAAAATATTGTCACCAAGGGGATCTGTACTACTGCAAACAGAAAAAACTATTGAGCAGTATAAACAGAAAGCGAATAAGTTTCTTGTTGAAATGAACTCATAATTTAGTTTTTTTCCATAATTTATTATTTTTGTTCTCTTTAGTCCTCTTCAAAGCTTTTCACAGATACTATACAGTAATCGAAAACATACCTGTAAAACAGATCATCATTGCTTACATTTTGAATTTTAATGTTAGGAGCTACACTGCTGAGTTTACTTTTTTTATTGGAATTTACACATTGATTTTGGAAACAATCTACAGAAGGCATTTTGGTAAAACTTATGACACCGCAGTAAAGTCGTCAGTGTTTTATGAAACCAGGTGTAGTGAGGAACATTAACCCCAGCTATTGTACATGGATGGCGGGACCAACAGAAAAACACTCTGACCTGACACCAAGGAATGTGAGCCATCATATAGCATTAGGAATACTTAGTGAGGGTTTTGTGAGTGTAGTGACCTATCAAAGGTCTGAACATCTAATTTTTACTAAATGCCACCATGTAATTTTTGTTGGCATTAGGCTCCTGATGAACTACAGTCATCATAGGGAAACGAGTTGAGCCATTTTATTTTATTAAATCACACTAAATTCTGTCATGAGCTATCAGAATGAACTATTTGACCTTAGCCATGAGCTTGAATTATAGATCTTGAGTAATCAGAAGGAACTATTAGCCATTAGGACCAACCCCAAACACTGATATTAGTAACACTAGTGCTTAAAGAATTATGTTGGCTGGTTTGTTATACCAGTAGCTATGATTCATAACATACCTTAGGTCTAGGATCTATTATCTTAGCCTCTTTTATTGGTCTAGAGTCAAGTAATAATTCATATTTCTCACCTTAGGGATGATAACTTTATCTTGGGAGCGTTTTTTGGAGCTTCTTGATAAACATCCAAGGAGACAGTTCAACTGAAATATTCTGGCTCCACTTTCTTAAATTTAAGGAGATTGGTTCTGTTGCACTTAAATCCCCCTTTTATAACTGGAGGCATGAGAATGAAATCCTTTTCTGGAGGATTTTAAAATATACAATTGTCTTCAACGCGTTTTGTGTATGTTGTGTGTGTTCTGTCTGTCTTATAGCCTCACTTTTTAGTATCTTATCAATAAAGTCATTGTTTTAGGGAGTTTTTCTGTGAAGGGCTTTTCTAATATTTAGATACCAGCTCTTTCCCTGTGATTCCATATAAGTGATTTTATGTTGCAGTGCTTGCAGAAGGACCATTGTATAGCCCACATCAAAACATCAGATCATTACTGAGTGGCCAGTTCTCTCTGATTTCTGCTACAAGGCTAAAATGAAATATTTCATTCCGGCACTGTAGATGCATTGCAAAGTACAGCACTACCAGGGCAGACAGTTAAGCAGCTTGAGAACAGCATTTCTCCATGGCAGCAGGGATCGCAGCTCTGCGGCTCATGGCAGATGAGCATGCAGCTGCCAAAGGGAAAGTCTAACAGAGGTGTGGCATAGTTTTTCTGTCCATTATAGCTCTAGAGCTGTTCCTTGGAGCAGGCCCATGCTTAAGTCTTGTCTTCACCTGGCAGAATTTCTTCCTGTAAAATTTATGACATTGCAGCACACTTGCTGTCTACCTTGGTGAAAATTTTGATCTCGGAGACCCTGTGGGCCTTCTTTTGTTTTTAGTGACACCATGTGCTATGACACCACTGTACACTCTTTTTACCAATTAATGGAAGGAACTTGCTTTTAAGATGAATGGCTGTGTTCCCATGCAATTTGGGTTCTTCGGCTGCATTGAGGATCTTCTGAAGCGTAAATTAGTGAACTTGATTTTTACTCCCTGTGACGTTAATGGGAGTCAGAATTGGCTGTCATAATTCATGATGATTTTCGTGAAATAAACCTGATACTAATACGAACTGATTATTTCAGTAATCACTCATCACTAGTTCAAACAAATTTACACTGGAAGGTTAACACCTACATATAGATAATACAGGTGTCATGTCTGTCTCCTGAGATCTGTTGTACTTTCCTCCTATGGTGTAGGGAATTGTGCTGGCTGGGCGTGTGTGTCTCTCCAATCAGCCAATCGCTCCAGGTCAGTACACATAAAAGCTGGTTTCCCCTTGTACAGTGGGTGTGATTATTCCATACTGCTTTGGTTGCATTGGTGGCATGCATGACTTCTGAGTGTTGTTCATATGTTACACTATGTTAGTGACACATCTGTGTTACTGGCGGTCAGGTGTGTCTGTTGCGTTTGTTTCTGTTGTTTGATCAGAATGTGGTGTCTTTGCATGTGTTTGTCGGAGCGTATTCCCTGTTTTTCCTAAAGATGGTCTGGACACCTGTTTTCCATCCCCTCCTTGCGTTCTGGGGTGAGTGCATCGAGTAGTGTGTGGTACCGTGAATGCACAGATGCATATACCCGCAAGTTTCTCCTTATCCCTTTGCAGGTTTGGCTTCCAAACATCGGATGTTCTTGTGTGTGGTGCAGGCTGGTGATGCCAGCCACAGTGTTCCTTGAATGCCAGGTGGGTGATGCCTGGCGCCCTTTCCCCTTTTACGGTGGGTGTGGTGGCTCCATACACTTTTGGTTGTATTGGTGGCATGCATGACTTCTGAGAGGTGTTCATTTGCTATGTTATGCACTATGTTTTCTTTATGTTGTGCTGATTTTGTCCTGAGTATGACACTGTATTAGTATACCCTTCTCCTGCTGATGGTCAGGCTTCTGCACTAGACCCGTACAAATAAGTCCTGTGCACGCTATGTCAACAGGAGGCATTTCCATTTTTGCCCCCTCTGGGCTGGGCACTCTTTTTGCAGACTTCTGAGACTGAGGCCGGTTATGTAAGGTTCAGAGGTTCTATTTACAGATGGACAATTTGCCTTGGTGTCAGGCCCTTTTAAGATAAATTCTGTACACGTGTTGTGGTTGGGAAAAGTTGTTTTAAAAAAAACTTTTTATGCCCTTAAGGGTCCAGAGGCCCCTCTTTTAAAGGGAGGAGGGTTGTGTCACCACTGTCTTCTAAAATCTATTGTACTACAGGTTCTCTGGAGTTTTCCTGCTCAGGGGTGGGGGATTGTGCTGGCTGGGCGTTTGAGTGTCTCCAGTAAGGCAATCACTCTACACATTCACTTCACAGAGGCAGAAAGGTCCCAAACAATTAATCCTGCTTACTACTAGGACCCAAAGTCTAGAGATTATAAAAATTAACCTTTATTAAAGTATCATTAAAACCTTATGCGCAAACAAACAAACAAAAATATCCGGTAAAGGATAGGGAATGAATAGATATGCTGTCTAATCACAGTTCAAAAACTTTATACAGTCTATATTTGGCTATGATCAGCATAAGATCTCATTTATTCTAATAGTCAACAAAGGACCGCAATCTGAGATTTCTCAGTGTCTGAGAATAGTATGTTCCCAAACACTGGTATCTAATCGGAATTAGATGCATTCCTTATAGTCCAATATAGTATAAAGTCCCTTTCCTATCTAGATAAAAGATAAATCAGAGCAGCAAAACAAAATAAATGAAAGAGAAAATCGGCCGCATGACCGTCCTAGTGGTGGACTTTATACTATTACATTATGCAGAACCCTCTCTGTTACTCTGAGACAGCATATACAAAAAACAAGGAGCTTAGATAGATGAGTACTATAATCAATTACAGCCCGCCTACGTCCAATCACAGTAAGCAGGCAGTCGTTCAAAAATTAAGCGACTCTTGTTTATATGGCCTGATAGTCACTTGGTTTTTAAGTGAGCTAAAAACCAAGCAACTCCACTAAATGAGCGGTTTGTCACTCAGTGCCCTGCTGTGGCTGTTTGCACATAGTACGACTATCGCCCGAATTTGCTATTTCCAGCAATAATTCAGGCAGTAATCACCATGCGTAAAGATGCCTTTAGTAAAATAAATAAAATAAATTCTTCCAGGGGTTCTGAGTGTGAAAATATCAGGAGGGAAAGGAGAACTTCCTAAGTGACTTCTCTTGGGTTATCACTGCATGCCACTTTTAAATGGTAAATCTGTACCTAAGTTTGCATTGTTTTGCATTAATATTTGGTATATGCCAACATATGGCATTATTATATGGGAGCTGGGTCACGCATATTTGTGAACACAGTGTTGTATAATAGTATCGGCCCTATTTTGTTGCCACCTTTGGCAGCTTGTATAACTCTGCCACTTGGGGATCACTACTCTGACCGTCAGTGTTATAGCTCTACCATACAGGCATATACACAATTAAAGCATAAACCCTAAAAATATATATATAAAAAAAAAAGGTTCATGAGTTTTGCCTTGATCTATCTAAACATCTCTATACGTGGAAAGAAATGTAGTGACAAAACCAGTTTATCTATCAAATATTTGGCATTGTATATATACAGCAGCAAATAGTTAAATGAATAGGCTCAGAGAACCTCTGTAAATGTAGTATATTTGACCAATTATATATGCAGTAATATTCCCAGTGGCCTTTAACCCATTGAAATTGAATAGCTGTGTATTCTATCTTTGGCTAATGCTATCCTCCTTAAATTAATTCACATTAGTTTTGCTTAGCTGCAGGGTGAGTGTACCTCATTTAAGCAGCTGTCACCCAACTGTGTACATTATATCTTAACTAATTTTGTTTTACAACTCCTTGGTCAAGGTTAGGAAATTGAAGGAAAATAAATTGAAGTGTAATACCTCAATATATTTCTGTAGATTAATGTGATAATATATTTTAGAACATAATATAAAGCGAATCTAAATGCTTGGCAATAGGGACTATCCATATGTTTATAGAGCTATTGATCTGTTTTTCTCTAAACATAACAATAATATATTTCAAAGATTGCTAAATGGTGAACCAATATGTTGGAGTAGTTGACATAAGCAATGGAGCATCACACTGCTATAATATCATAGAAACATTAAGTACACTATAATTGCATTATTGAATGTGCATTGATCTCTGTGCTGTGGAGTCTTCTTGCTGTATATTTTGGAAATGTCATGTTTCTGAAAATCACTTGGATTGGATTGTGTCATTGACAGATTTGTTTTAGTCTTTTGTTCAATCTAGCCACAGGAAATAGAAGTACACAATGTACATGTGTACTTATGTGATGTTCTGGGTCTTTCAAGATCATCAGCACATAACCAAGACTAAGGCCAGGGCACATGACATGAAAATCGTGATTTTTGCGTCACATCTAAGAACTATCAATGCAGTTACGTTATGACCTGTGACTAGTATTGCTCATGGTTATCAGCTGAGTGAAAAAATTGTCCTGATTTTTGCCAAATCGAATAGCGTAAGCCAGACTTAATTTGTGGTGAAAATTGTGAGATAATGAAATTTCTCAAAATGCTGGCTACAGGAGTCAGAGTGCAGCCAATCAACAGCTAGGGCACCTTGCTGTTGTAACCAAATGTGTTCTCCACCCTGCATATGGGCAACTATTTTTTTGGCCGCCTAAATCACATCATATAGTCCTATATAACATAAGCAAAGTGTATTCAGCGCCCATTTTACGTCAGAAAACAAAAAGTTTTATAATAAAAACGTTTGCGCTCGTGGAAAATGACAGAAAGTAGCCCAAATTTGTTGTCAAGTCCGGTGAAAGAGAAATCAAGACGGCACTTACTCAAGAGGAGGGGGGTGTATGAAACAAGAAGCCTCCTCCTTGAAGTGTCGACTCCTCAAAGAACTCCCAGTCGCGGATAATACTGCCACAGGAGGATTAAGTCTTCGTTTTTTATTGTAGAATAATGTTGGCAACGCGTTTCGGTGCAAAAAGACACCTTTCTCAAGCGAGTATTGGCTTGAGAAAGGTGTCTTTTTGCATGTGTTTTGCAAGTCTGCCTCCATTCACAGAATGGCTATCTCTCCTGCATATAAGGACAGAAGCCATAGTTGCTGAGATGCTAAAGGCTAATGCACTCAACAGTCATCCCATGTAAGGATCCTTTTATATACAGGCATAGATGGAAATAATTTGTCACAATAAATTTAAGGGCCTCCTTCTCCATCTGTAGCCATACCCATATCTAAACCATGCTAATTTACATGCATGATCTAGCCCCTTGGCATAAGCTTTCTAAATCTGACTCATTTCCCAGAAAATTTATTTATAGATCCTTTCACACGGCTGTGAAAATTGAGCGAGATTTGTGCGTTGCGAGATGCACAAATACAGCACAAATATGAACCCCATTCTTTTGATTTTTTCCCCGCATCGCACAAAAATATTGTAGCATGCCCTATCCTTGGGTGTTACCTTGGAAAACCATGCATTACCCATTGTTTTTAGTGGAGCCAACACAGCATCACACAGCGTACAAGTTACATGCTAGTGTGATGCAAGGTTTACCCATTGAAAACAATAGTAAACACTCTGCAATCCTATGCCATAGATAAAAGTATCAGTAGTTCCCCGATGTGATGCAAACTGGTTTTAATACAAAAAACCCTTGCATTCGTGGGAACAACACACATTGGCGAGTGTGACATCGGGCAGAGTTTCACGGCCTGATATCAGACTCACTCATGTGAAATCAGCCTAAAGCCGGCTGCACACAGATAGATTTGCATTGCGGAATCCAGGGCGGGCATCCAGATAATCTGAATCTATCCTTTTAGTCGTGTCCGTCCATATAGACGGACATTCTCCAGATTTTTTTCGCCTGTTAAGGCTCAGTCATTCGGGCATTTTACAGTCTGATTATTCATGCGTTAAAATAGATCGCACTATATAGAACCAATGCTTTCCAATGGCAGCAGTCACATGTGCGAATTTTACATGCGCAAAAACATCTGCAGCATCAGTATTTTCTGAATGTGAAACCGCTGGATGCTGTCGAATTCAGGGGTTTCACCTTGTACTCAATGGGGCCAGTGGCAGCAGCGCCGACCCCATTGAGAACATACAGTAAAGATCGCGATCCTCTGCCACAGCTGTGACAGCTGTGGCAGACGAGCACGATGTTCTCCTATTGAATTCAATGGAGCCGGCACTACAGCCGACTCCATTGGAAGCAATGGGCTGCCGGCAAGCTCTGCAGGGATTTTCGGGGAAGGCTTTAAATATAAGCCCTTCCCTGAAAATTATCCCTCAAATGAGTAAGAATAAAAAATATATATACTTACCTCTCCTCAGCTGCCGGGGCTCAGGCGCGTCCAGCTGGGTCTTCTGTACTGCTCTGAAGTGCTTTCAGCAGGCGCGGATTTAAAATCCCCGCCTGCTGAAAGGGCTGCCTCTGATGGTTGAGCACTGTGACCAATCAGAGGCAGCTCTCAGCTATTGAAAGACAGCTGAGAACTGCCTCTGATTGGTCCCTGTGCTCAGCCAATCAGAGGCAGCACTCACCCATTCATTGAATTCAATCAATGGCTGAATTCAATGAATGGGTGAGTGCTGCCTCTGATTGGCTGAGCAGAGTGACCAGTCAGAGATAGCTCTCAACTGTCATTCAATAGCTGAGAGCTGCCTCTGAATCGTCACAGTGCTTAGCCAATCAGAGACAGCCCTTTCAGCAAGGGGGGATTTCACATCACCTCCTGTTGAATGCAGGGCAGTGTAGGAGAAGACCCGGCTGGATTCGCCCGAGCCCCGGCAGCTGCAGAGAGGTGAGTATATATATTTTTTTATTTTTTTACACATTTTAGGGATGATTTTCAGGGAAGAGCTTATATTTAAGGCTCTTCCCCGAAAAATCACTGCAGGGCTTGCTGGCAGCCCACCGCTTTGAATGGAGCCGGCTGTAGCGCCAGCTCCATTGAATTTAATAGGAGAACATTGCGGTCCCCTGCCATAGTGACAGAGGATTTTTTCATCTCCGCGGGGAGTCCCCTTGTTACTGAACACTGTGACAGCTGAAGAAATCCTCTGTCACAGCTGTCATAGCTGTGGCAGAGGATCGCGATGTTCTCTGCTGTAACCGACCCAATTGACCAAAGGTGAAACCCCTGGATGTGACAGCATCCAGGGGTTTCACATCCAAGGATGTGTCACAGCCACAGCAGGGGATAGCGGGCAGCGCATTTCTTGTGCGGAAAAGGCGGCCAAGTGCGTTTTTTTCAGTGTGCCACCCACTTTGCTCACACGATTTGTTGAACGCATGCATTTTGCGCACAAAAAAAAAACGCACATTAAAACGCCAGTGTGACTGAGCCCTTAGATTGAGCTGTAAATAGGGTCCTGAGTGGTTGGAAATGACTGCTATAGAGGAAAGACTTACTTTCTTGGTATTGTAATAAAATAATATCTAGAAACAATTGTACCAAAACTGTGATGTAAGTGCAAGTCTTAACTCATAAGGTTCCTATACCTACATATTTTAACTCCGTTCCTGTTTTGAGTTAAGGGCTGATTCGTAATAGGATATACAACTGCACTATGGTAAATATAGATGTCATTTTGATTTCACAATGCTAATCAGCAGAGCTCATCAACCACAACAATTTTCTCCTTTTAACATCACGCTGTTTTTTCTTTTTTAAATGGTGATTATAATAATGTTGATTTTACTTTTCGCTTCTGATTCTGACTTAACAGTTAACTTAAAAAATTATAAATAAATCCAGACAAGGAATATTCTTTCTTTCAGATTTCATCTGTTGTTCCTGATATTTTAGTAATTACAAATGTATTTCAATAACTGAGTTATGTGTAACAAGATGTCAGGTGTTACACATTTCACAGTCTGGCAGCATTCTGAGGGCTCATTCCCACTACCGTATGCATTCTTAGGGCGCCCACCCACTGGCGTTTTTTTTTTCCCTGCGAATTTCGCAGCATTTTTTTTTCTCCTGGGGTCTATGGGACTTGTAATGTTAAAATCACGATCACGCAAAATCGCAATTTACCGCGAAATCGCGATTTTGCGCGATCGCGATTTTAACATTACAAGTCCCATAGACCCCTTCAGAGAAAAAAATGCTGCGAATTTCGCAGGGAAAAAAATCGCCAGTCGGTGGGCGCCCACCCACTGGCGTTTTTTTTCCCCTGCGAAATTCGCAGCATTTTTATTCTCCTGGGGTCTATGGGACTTGTAATGTTAAAATCGCGATCGCGCAAAATCGCAATTTACCGCAATTTTGCGCGATCGCGATTTTAACATTACAAGTCCCATAGACCCCTGCAGAAAAAAAATGCTGCGAATTTCGCAGGGAAAAAAAACGCCAGTGGGTGGGCGCCCTTAAGGCGACTTGTACACGCCGTAAAATCACATGAATGAAGAAAAGTCGCAATCTAGTCTCAAACTTTGGCTGTGTATTTTCTGCCATTCACACGCTGTCTGCTGCGTATCAGCAAAAAAATAAGCTGCTGCGCGGCAATCCCTCGATCAGCAAAAACCCTTGGAATGATTACTAATGTTTAAATTGAGGCACCTGTCTTCTTTGCCCAGCATTGGGCACAGGTAATCTCCCCCCCCCCTCACTTTTTTTCAGCTCCCATAGGAGTCTATGGGTGCTCCATGCGTATCTCAGCAAAAGACAGGGCAAGACCTATCCTTGGAGGCAGCATATAAAATCGGCATGGATGTGCAATTTTTTTTACGCAGCCAAAAATCGTTATTCTGAGTTAATACATAGGAATCCAATGCTTCAGATGCATTTTTGGCCCAATTTTTTGACACAGCTAAATAGCTGCCTTTATATGGTCATATGAATTAGATCTTATTGTTACAGCTTGGACCCGAACCAGTGTGGTTGTCAGCTGACCCCGATGGACAGAGGTACTGGAGCAAGGCACTGTGAAACAGACAGACCTATGAGCAGGGACTAGAGCTAAGATACACCTAGTGAAAGCTAAGACAGAAGACACCAACCTGGCAATATGGGAAAACTCACCCTAGGCTAAACAGGAAAATGGGAAGGCTCCTGCCTGGAAGTGGGATAGGCATCCTGACAAGAACGGCCCCACGGTCTTCACATCGTGACCAGCTCTCCCTGTCAGGACACAAGAGAGGTGTACCGAACACAGGACACACCGCAGTACACACTAAACACAGAAAAAGACTGACTCAGCACAGAGACGAGAATGATTCAAGGACTTGAAGGAAATGAACAAATGTACACAGAAACAAACGCAAGACAAAGAACATGCAGTTCAGAAACAGAGACCAAGTTGGGAGACTGACACAAAGCACACCAACAATGAGGCAATGAGGAAGGATTTTCAGTTCAGCTAAATAGGGAGGAAATCACCAATGCCCTACAGCTGAACTAGGAGCACTGGAGAAAATAATCCTTGCTTTGCTAGAGAGAAGTGTGCAGCAGTTCAAGTTACAGAGAAGACAGGATGACGCCAGCATCTGCTAGAAACAGCAGGAGGCAGGCAAGTCTGAGCTGCCAGCCTAATACTTATATTGTATATTTACGGATGATCCTTTTCTATCCTTAAAATATTTGCATGCTTTTATTTTTCAATTTTTTTTACTCAAATCTCTTTTTCGTAAAGTTTTCTATTTTCATAAACAACTATAAATGGCATGGAATCTTACTATAAGGCCCCCCTCACACGCGCTTTTTACCGAGATTAGCATGATGCTTTCAGCACTGCGCTAATCGCAGTACAATGCTCCCATTGTTTTCAATGGGACCACTCACACAGGTACAGGTAGCTGCTCGATCACAGTGCTTCTCAGCACCTCAATTTTCGAGCAATGCATGTTCTATTTTTGAGCGTTTCAGCATTTTTAAATGCTGTGCATCACCTATTGAAACAAATGGGCAGAGTTGTCGGCGCTGCTAAAAATGTGGCACAACTAGGTGCCACGTTTTTGACAGCGCTAAACACCCTAGCTACACTACGTGAAAATTTCTGCAAAATTGTCAGCCTCCAACAGGCCATCTATTGTTGGTAACAGGGTTGAAAACCACGCTTCCAGCAAGAGAGTGTTCTGATTTCCTCTCGAGCACTGCACTCAGCACTCGATTAATCAATCACAGCTATTCAATGAATGGCTGACAACTTTACCGAGGTCAGCAGGAAAGCCGGAGAGCAGTGGCAGGGACCCAGACGGCACCTGCTAGGTGAGTATTCCTTTTTTTTCAGCTTCCTTGGCTGCATTTTCAGCTGAAAACGCATCTGAAAATGCAGCCAAAACTCTGGCAAAATGCAAGCCAACGCTGCTGAAACCGCAGTTAACGCAGCACTGAAATGCCTGTGTGAGGGAAGCCTTACTTGGACATATAGGTAACGATAATGCAAGATAAAACAAATTTTGTCAGCAATTCTCACAAATAAATGTAACACATGGGTGCACATAAGCCATGACTAATATCTGAATACATTTGTCTAACTGTTATATAAACTATCTGCATAAAAATACAAGGTTCTCAGTGCATATTTTGATCAAACCATATAGGCCCATCCACCACGTCCAGGTAACCATTACTTTCAGATGGGTTCTTAACTCTCATGACAGCCTCCAATGGGTGTGAGCGCATATGCGCTTGCTATTGTAAGTCTCTATGTATTTTTTCTATCTTGTGCAGCTGGATTAAATTGTTTTAACTGGTTGCTAGGTTAGCTGCATGCCTTGCGTAAACTGACTCAGATTAAATGCCTAGGGCCAGCTATTATATTACCGGTCCCCATAACTAAACAGTGCTATGTAGTGCCTATTTCAAGGCCACTACACTGACCTAGTAGGCCCAGGCGTTTTCATTTAGGCCTGCAAAATCACACAGTGAATTGCGTGATTTCGGGCACCCTTGGGCCTTCTGTTTTCAATTGCACAGAAAAATATAGCATGTTGTGTTTTTTTCTCAGCGCTCAAAAAGTGTGGGTAAAAACGCCACATGTGCAGGAACCCACTGAAGTGAATGGGTTCTATTTGCTGCGGGTGCAGATTTTGCGGCTGCAAATGTGCTCGTGTTAGGCCACCCTAGTAGTTTCCTCTCTTCAGGCTTAAGCCTCCTAATGTATTCCTGATTATATATTCTAATTTTAAGACTTAGAACAGATAGGTGCATGGAGTGCATGACAGACATAGAGGCAGCCACACTTCCTCAAGTGCAAACACAACAAAAAGTAAATTCAGTCAGCACTTTCCACAAAAAAATCAAACACGTAAGTGCATCTAAGCCATGGTTCCAACATATGGGCCAGATATGCACTAAGAACCTTCTATTTTTATGTGTTCAGTATATGTAGCAGTTATACAATTTTATTCAGATATTAAACGTGGAGTGCTGAAGCGTGTGTTTTTGCTACGGTATTTATTGCAGCCATATACTATGTGCCTCTACAATATTTAAAACATCAGAGTTGTCAATCATATAATAATTGAAAATGAGAAAACTTCACAGAAACGTGTGACCTGTCTTATACAACAAACATCAGATTGAGGAAGGCTGTCTTCAGACAGGCAGTATGTGATGTGAAATGTTCTGCTGATGGAATCCTTGCAGAAATTCTGAAGCATTTACAGCACAAGCCATAAGGAGGAAATTTCTAAAATTTCTGTCACATTGTGCAGACATTTTCGGAGAAAAAAGCGCGTTTTTGAAAAACACAGCAGGTTTTTTTAAAAAATCTGCAGCATTTATATTTATGCGGCGAATGTATGCTGTAGAATCCAATCCTTGAAATATAAGGGTTAAATCCCACAGTTGATTCGAAGTTTAAGGCCTCCTTCACACAGGGGACATGATATCACCGTGAGAAAATCGCAGAGATCTGGCATTGGTGATCTGTGCGATATTGCTGCATTTTTTTTGCAGCAATACCGTGATTTTGCGGCACTACAAAGTCAGAAGTTGTGCTACAAAGTCACATGACTTTGTGGCATCGCATGCAAAGATTTGTGTGGGGGGCTTAAAACATAAGCCCTAACCTGAAAATAAGCCATAGCTTCAGAAAAAATACAATACATCACCTAAGAAGTACTGTCTGGCTCTACTGCATCTTCTTCCTAGTCCCCGGCACTGGTCTTCATCATCTCTTCTGGCCGGAGTTTGAAAAATTCCCACCACCTGGGAGCGCTGCCTCTGATTGGCTGAATGCTATGATCCTTAGCCAATCAGAGCCAGCACTCGATGAACCAATCACAGCCATTCGTAAGGTTTTTGACTCGCAATGCAGAATGCTACAAAACATCGCAAAGGTGAAGGAACCCATAGGAAAGCATGGGCTCCAAAAACATGCAATATGTACTATTGTCGCATCGCGAAAAAAATCGCACAACATGGTGGATGCATCCACACTATTTAGGTGCAGAATTGTCCACCATAGATCATCAGGGGAATTGCTATGTGTATTCTGATGCAGAATGCCTTCAGCGATTTCACCCAATATTTCCCATACTGTGCCAGACCTTTTTTAAGCATCTCTTTCATGTTCTATAGAACCGCTCAATCAAAGTCTTTGTTGAATTTAAAGGAAACTTTGTGTCATGTCCTATAAGCACAATAAATTAAGTTTATAGGCTAATAGGACTGCAAGAGAGGAGCTGTGGGATCTGGGAATCTGCTTTTTATACTTGCCCACCTGGACAGTGAAAGAATAGGGAGCTGGGTAAAACCCTTTCCATAACAGTTGTCACTGATCTCTTTAGATATCCCTATTCAGCAAAATATTTGAAACACCTCTTTTGCAATGGTTTTTAGTCAAGTTTTCCTTAGTAGCCTAGCTTCTTGACTGTCTAGAGTAATGAAGGATAACCAATATATGCTGGTGACCTTCAGCAGACTTAACAAGAGGTACTACCAGATCAACAGCAATCTTACTTACAGATGCACTATGGCACTCCTAAAGTTTGATACAGGATTATGTGTGCACAATAGCCTCGATATTTTCACATGTCCTTTGCCACAAAAAAGACCCTTTGAAATATAACCTTTTGTTTCCACATAAGTCAAGTATCCCCATAGCACATGTGAATGAGCTTGATCAATTACCCTTTAGCATCCACTAATTGTTTCACAATTTGTCAATACATATGCTTGACACTATATAGCAGTTCATTTTTAATGCAAAATGTGGAAATATTGTCTCAGTTCCATGATCTTGGGGTATCTCATTTATTACTTTTAAAATTCTTAGTGCATTACTTATGGTATAGTCCCTCAGTTACTGTAAAGTGTCACAAAGTTATTTCAGGTGACTGCCAAGTTGGAGAGGCAAATTTCAGAGGTGTATTCCTCAACTTCTTCAAAGTTCTCTAAGGGTGCATTTACACACAAAGATGATCACTCAAAAGATGGCTTTTGAGCAATCATTTTGCATAAAACTACTACTTGGTACTAATGACTATAAGTACCAATTAGTGGCGCTGTTCTGTGAATAAATTCCTTTTGTTCTGCCAGGGGACTGACAGCTGAGACAATGTAATCAGCTGCAACAGAACTCCTCGGGCAGAGCACAGCATGCGGTCCATCTTATCAGCTGTTCTGCCAAATGATTGATTTCATGCCGAACTGAATTCCATTGTTCGGCAGAAAAGTGAAAGATGGGCACATTTACACGCAACGATTATCGCTCAAAAGATGGCTTTTGAGTGAATTCTGACTGATAATCTTTGTGTCTAAATAGGTCTTAAGATAGAACTCTCAGTTTTACCTACAGTCACCCCTACGGTGTGCATTGCCAATTCCATCCAGTACAATAAGGTTAACAATAGATATATTTACATTGGTTAAACACTATACAATCATTTCCCACAATAGCCAAAACAAAGAAAAGTTCAATTTCACAATAACATTATGCATTACCATCTGCATAATTTTGACTTTTTTAATGGGTTACCTTTCCATTTGAAATTTCATAACGTACTACAGTAATGGAGTAAGTTTTATATCACCATTAGAGATGAGCGAACGTACTCGGTAATGGCGATTTCGCAATCGAGCACAGCGATTTTTGAGTACTTCACTACTCGGGTGAAAAGTACTCGGGTGCGCTGTGGGTGAGCGGGGGGTTGCAGCGGGGAGTGGGGGGGAGAGGGAGAAAGAGAGGGCTCCCCCCTGGTCCCTGCTACTACCCCCACTCCCCTCTGCAACCCCCCGCCCCACAGCGCACCCGAGTACTTTTCACCCGAGTAGTGAAGTACTCGAAAATCGCGGTGCTCGATTGTGAAATCGCCCTTACCGAGTACATTCTCATCTCTAATCACCATGTATGCAGATGACTCTCAGCCAACTCTTTACAATTTTTGGTGTCAAGCTGGCATGACAAGTCTAACAGAGTATCAGTGTCCTTAAACAGTCCTTAAACAGTCAAGTTTGTTGTTTGCGTTTTAATAGGGCAAAGCAGAATATGTCAGTTTAGCAGTGTCCTTATATATACCCTAAGAGCTCATCCACAAGTGGACAAGTGGCACTCCACATGACCCAGTCCTTGACATTCAAAGCCCTTTTAGCGCTAGCAAGCTTTAAAGAGGACCTATCATCACAAAATCAATGTTTAAAATAATCAAAAGTTGCCACCCCACAAGAAAAAACCATTTAACTAAATATGCAGCATGCCGTGAAAACGCTGAATGTATGTTTCAACCTGTTCAATAAAGACAAAGTTAAAAAAAAAAATATGCAGCATAAAAAATGCTTCACTACCACATCATGAGAATTTAAATTTTCTGAAGTTCTGTTGCGGAGATTTGGACACTTTAACCCCTTAAAGACATCGCCCTTTTTTTTCCATTTTCTGTTTTTCATCCCTCCTTTTAAAAAATCCTAACTCTTTTATTTATCCATCGACGTAGCTGTCTGATGGCTTGTTTTTTGCGGGATGAGTTGCTTTTTTGAAAGGTACTATTTAATGTAGCATATAATATACTGAAAAACGTTTTAAAAATTCTTCAAACCCCGAACGTGCAGGACATAACTCTATGTTCTATAGTGTTAAGAGGTTAAACACCAGTATTGGAGCATTTTTATTTATTTATTTATTTAAATATAATATTAATATAATATAATATTAATATAATAAGATATGTTATTCTCTTACAGATATTTTTGAGGGAGACTTGATTTTTTTTTAAATAAATTAAACTGACTTTGTGATGGTAGGTTCTTTTGCTTCTTTGGACTTGTCCAAATAGAAGAGAGGTCTTGGATAAAGACATCAGTATTTAAATACCATTCCACCGGGGCAACTAGCTGAACTAAATCCCTGGGTGCTGCTTGTTCCACACAGCTTTGTATCTCAACTTCCACGGGATGAACAAATCTGTCCATGAACACTCTTTCAATGACCTAATTTGCACCAGAGACCTATAGCTATACACACTTTTTAGCGATTAAGTAGATTATACATTGGTTAACTTGCTGGTTTATAAGGTAGGATGTCTAGGTATGTACTCGCTAGGGCTAACAGTGCATGTAAGTCCCAAGAGAGCAGGATTTTCTGCTTTAGGACTTCTTCACATGGGCATGATTTTGTCCCATTATGTGGCCATAGTTCTCTTTTTAATTGCAGTATTCTTGCCCATTGTTAGTAAGGGTGAGGAAAGATAGGACTTGCCCTATCTTTCCTGCATGTAGTATTAACTAAGACCTATCTTGCCACTGTTTTTGCAAACTGGCAGGCTATGCACTGAGAAATGGAACAACTATATCTACTCACTCATTGCCTGGAGTATTTCTCTCTACATACAATTTCAAAAATAGTGATAAAGGCCTCCACATTATCTTCAGGTGTCATTTTTTGTGTAGTGAGGCTTGTACATTCCTGTCAACAGAGGCAGCAGAGTTCTGTCTGAATTCAGAAATTTCTGCCAGCACTGTTAATTGGCTGCTGATTCTAAAGGTCACTTTGTAGACTCTGTGGGACTGCACAAAAAGATGGAGTGGAGTGCTTTCCTTTTCTTCCCATTTTCAAGAGTTTTTCCACCAACCAATCAACAAACCACAGTGTGGTAATACAATATAATGGCTGCTGAATACCTGAATACACCCGTTTTTCCTTGAAATACAACCTGGGTACCGAAGTCAAGTGCTGCTTAGTAGCTCCAGTGGGTGTGTGTTAAAAAGGCAGAGGAATTATGCAGTCTTTCTCCTCCCTAGAGATGCAGACAGCCAAAGGTAAAGCAGCTGTAAAAACTTGCACAGGATTTATAATGCTTATGTGGTTAGGTTGGGAGACGGTCGCCCACCAGTTGGCAGTTACGGACATGTTATATAGAGTCAGAGCTGGACAGGAACATTTTTATTTTGTATTAATACTGAATGTGGTTTTATCTCTGTAAAGATAGGACAACCTGTTTTTAAAATTTCACAATTGCAAAAAAATGAAAATCATAATTTTTTTCCTTCTGCTTTGCTTAGATTTATTCAAAAACTGTGGGGTCTAAATATGCCATAAACCACTAGATGAATTTGTTAAGGGGTCTAGTTTTCAAAATGGGGTCTTTTGTGGGGCTCCTCCATCGTTTTGGCTGCTCAAGGGCTTTACAAGTGGGCAATGGGGCCTAAAACACCTTCAAGCTAAATTTCTGTTCTGAAAGCCCTGGCTGTTCCTTTCAGTTTTGTCCCTGTTGTGCATACGGACATAAGAATAGGGCCGCAATGGGTGTGTTTCTGAACACAGGACAAACAGCGGTATCCATTTTGGGTTCAAATCCTCATTATCATGAGTACTACAGAAAAAAAAATTCTGTCTTTTTAAATGATATATTTGTAATCGCATGAAATTTGATTTTTTTCTCCTCTAAATAACATTAATTCCTAAAAAGAAACTGTGGGGTCAAAATACTCATGACTCCCCTCAGTAAATGCATTCAAATGTGTATATTTTAAAATTGGGTCATTTGTGGCGATATCTATTATTCTGACACCTATGAGCCTTTGAAATCTTGGCTTTGCGTAGGAAAACAAAATGTTTCTCCAAATTTTGATTAAATTTGTACGTCTCCTAAATGTTTTTTAAAAAACTAAAGTTTTTCCAATGTGTGTCCAGAATAGAGTAAACAGATGGAAATATATATTTCATCAAAAATGTGTACAGTATGCTTGCACATATTTGAGATATTGCATTTGAAAATGTGAAAAAAAATTAACAAATTTTCAAAATTTTCAATTTTTTGACACTTTTAATAAACACAAATATACACAAATTCTATTGGTCTATTTTTATCACCTAAATGAAGTGCAATATGTGGCAAAAAAACCAATGTCAGAATCACTTGGATAGCAAAACCTTTACGGAGTTATTCTATATTAAAGTGACACATGTCAGATTTCCAAAATTTGGCCTGGTTATTAAGGCGTAAACAGGCTTGGTCACAAAGGGGTTAAGATAACTTTCTGTGCCATGTTTTTTTTCTCTTTCAATTGCTTTTTAGTTGCTTTTGCAGTGTTAAAATAAAATAACAATAGCTTTCTGATGGGTTAAGATAAGATAACTTGTTGTTTGCAGAACATTACCACAGTCAAGTTAAACTGAATTGTCCTTCTTTACTATGACATTGGTGCATATAAGCATGAATTATTTTATATTTAGCAATAATCTTCCTTTGTAGTATTCAACAGAAATTCTGACTGAAAATGTAGGTGATAATATTTTATGTAGATGTGTCATAAATAATACTGAGACACATACCGGATACACTGAGACACAGAGGCTAAGACACAGTGCCATGGGTACTTGGGGAGTGAAGCGGGCATGCTTTGAAGCAAAGCTGAATATAGCTTCATTTGAGGGTAGATGGATTTAGCATATCCACTCCCAGCATGCAACAGCAGAATACTGCAGATGTAAATAACAGATAATCTAAGAGATTAAAAAAAACAAAAACATTTTTAATAAAGCACTTATATACCCAGAGTGTGCCCTGAATAGTAGTAGAAGGTTGCAGACACACAATGAAGGAGCCATCCCTGGTACAGTAGCTGTATTCAGCTATGCAGCTGAAGATGAATTCTCCTTATCAACAGTCTTCAGCTGCATGGCTGAATAGAATAAGGATGGCCTTGAAGTGGAATTCTCTATAGGGAGTATCCAGAATTGATTAATTCAATATATATAAAAAAGGTTTAGCATCGCCTCTTCTTCACATAAAAAAAAAATACAATAAATAACAGCTATACTTTAAATGGAACCTGTCACCTCCCTACATCACTATAAACTTATCTTATGGTACTGAAAGGGGCCATGAGATGGAAGAGGGTGCTGTGTTTTTTATATTCACCTACTGTCCTGATCCATACAAGTTTATGAGAGTGTGTGTTTACTGCAATCTAAAAAGAGTCAAATTTTCATGCAGTGCATGGTTTCAGTTGGTAACAGAGCAGGATGGGGAGAGCCGGTGAGAATTAAAAAAACACATCACCTGCTTCCCTATCACCTCCCCTAACAGCACCATGACCTAGTTTATGGTGCTTTAGAAAGATGACAGGTTTGCTTTAAGCCCTCAGGCACATAGTTACTTTGATGGTATCATACTCGGCCTTTCAACAGTTTTTTATGCAGTTTTTTGAGCTAAACAAAGAGATGGACCCAGCAAAGAAAGGTATAAGTTCTTCCTTTTCATTTACTTTTGAATCCACGTATGACTTTGGCTAAAAAAAACTGCACTGGGGTTTTGAAAATACTCTCTTGTGTACATAGAACTAAACAATGGTGCATGAACTGTACTACGGGATTGTAGTTTAATATTATGGCTGCCATGTTCCAGATCAAGTTACAAGGATTCCCAATACAACGCTGTGCATATAGCCCAATACAGTCTAATTTGTGAATATAATTTTGCAAGAGATTTTACAACATGTTTATTTTTATATGTCTTCTAGCATAGACGTTTCTAATTTGCAATGCTAAGCATGTGCTATATAAAAATTAAAACAATGTTAATCTAACCTAAAATGATGAACTATCTACCAAATGTATGTAATTACATAAACAATGCATGATGTACTGTTGTTTTGTTCAATTTTGCCAATTTTCTATGCACGGAATGAAGCTTTTAGGTGTAAAGAATGACTGGTAGTCATAAAAACATTTACAGTCATACTAATTGACCTTTGCTGTGATTTGTAGCTCTAATAAACAGTGAATAAAATGTAAAAATGTTACAGTTAGTGCTGGCAGCCAAAATACACACAAAATTCCTTCACCATAATTCTTTATTTTTTCCTTCAGCCACCAAGTAGCATTAATAGCTTTGGAAAAGACATATTGCCCTTTTACAGAAAAGTTGATTTTGACTATGAACTTTAAGACAAGGTCTCTCCTGTAGGGTATTTTTCAATAGAGAAAAAAACCTCCAGTGCAAAAGTGCTCATGGGAATACTTTTAATGATAAGATTTGGGATATAACACGTATAGGATATATATTGGAACACAAATGTGTTAGATAGCTGTTACAATTACACTTCTGTTATAATAAGAGACATAGTTATTGTGGCTTGTCGGTCACGAAAGCGTCATGGCATGGTGGCCTTGACACAGGCTCAGACCTGTCACCTTGTTATGCAGGACCAGGCCTAATGCACATTGTGCAGAGATTGCTGGTTGCTGTCTCTCTATGCTGCATGGGTGCATGCTGACTAGTAATCATTCCTGGGAGAAGATTGGGGGTGTGGTTCTCTAGTTGCTCTTCCAACAGGTGTGGAGAGCATTATGTTCATACCCCTGCCTTTACTCCCTGCTGCTTATTCAGTTCTCTAGAGGAGAACTCGGTTTGGGTGAAACTCTATGCTGGGTGAATTTCTTCCTGATTCAGATAAGTGCTGCTGTATCCTCTCAGTTGTATTTTGGTTACCCTTATTGCTTTGCTTAGTGGTGTCAGTCCATCTCTCCAGGGGTTCCTATGGGGACAGTCAGGGCCCATGAAGAATACAGGTTGGCTGTCCTTATCAGCACAATTTCTCTGCTTGCAGGTAGGGACCACTCACCTCCCTGTTAGGTAAGGGACAGGCTTCTCTCTTCCTGGAGTGGTACTCACTGTCCTGCATTGCATGGTGTGCTACTATTGCATTCACTGTGAACGTCACCCTGCGCCCGTGCTGAGCATGGTGCCCTTGTGCTGCATGGACATGACAATACTGTTGATAATGTTTAGCATAGAAAAAAAGAATGACCCGGTATTTCAGTTTTTACAAGACGCTCTCTCCACTCTCTGTAGTTACCACCCTGAGCCTTGATGAAATACAAAAAGATATTTGGATACCCGAGAAGAACAAGGCTTGCTAACCTCCAACATATTCATTTAAAGGGCTGTCCTCAGAATCAACTTTTGTCCCCTATCGACACGATGAGACTGCCAGAAATAGTGGGGCAGTTGTATTTGACTATTTCTAGCAGTCCCATTGAAATTAATGGACTGACAGTGTGCATGCTTGGCTACTGCCCTATTCAAGCACATTCTCACTGTACGGTTTGCAGTGAGAAGGAAAAAAAAACATGGGCCCCCATTATTGGGATGAGCATTAGATCCCCACTGATCAGAATTTTATCACCTATCCTGTTGGTAGATGATAAAAAGTGATTCTAGTACAAACTTTTTAAGTAAGTTATATATTATTTACAAAACAACTCACACCGGTCCTTAAGAAATACAGAGTTTTCGTGGAGAAAAAGTTTTTTTTTTCATCAAAAGGGTTATTTTGCAGACAATATTTCATCGTCCTGATAAATTAATTTTTATTGATATAGATATTACAATAAAAAGCAGCAGTAAGATGCAAGGCTATGAAATAAATGTTATTATGACCAATGTACAGTATTTAAACATTTCAACTGAATGTACAGTACTTGTCAGAATATAAACCAAAGTATACTTTAAGTGCAAAATGTGTTTAGTAGCACAAGTTATCTGTTGACCAGGTTTCCATTGAGTACATAGCATGAGTGTTATTAGAACGTCACAGTATTTGGGAACTGCTATTGATTTCTCATAACTTTTATGTTTTTGTAGAACTTGTTATATATTTCTCATATCTTGTTAGGACTCACAAAGGTGTAGTTCACATCACGATTTAGTTATCTGTCAATCGCATGTGTTAGAATACAAAAAAACATTCTCAACATATTGCTAGATATACCCTAAAATAGGTCAAAGTCAGTTTGAAAGTTCATACTTCTGACCGCTATATATATATATATATATATATATATATATATATATATATATATATATTATATATAAATACATACAGTATATATATAACTTTCTTTTGTTTTTTACATTGTACATTTGGAAGTGTAGCTTCCTCCGTGTTGTATTTCTTCCCATCTGTTTAGGCAGCAGTCAGACGAGCGTGGTTTACACTCTGCTAAGCAAAGTGTAAAACCACACTCATGCATTCAGGAAAAGATTGCGTGACTGGGCTGTCTCTAGCTCCATGGAGTGGTCCAGTCACTCGTCCATGATGTGGGCAGCTTGTTTCCACCGCTCCCATAGGGACTTGTGGTCAGCACCCTGGACAGCGCACACCACAGTGCTAACAGATGAGTCGCCACTCGCTATCCATTCTTTTTGGAAGTGCAGATTCTCCGCTTCTAAAAAAGGGTCCATGTGAGCGCATCCATAGCAACCTGTAGCAGCATGTTAAGCATGCTTGTCTGACAGAGCCCTTAGGGTGAATTTTAAGAGTGTTGCTAGAACCTACCTGTCCTGAATTTATTTTATGGACCCAGCAAAAAAGTTTATTAGAGTTGGGTCCCACCTGAAGAGGTCACCACTTTGGGGCAGATTGGATTCAAATTATGTGCTAAGAATCTCATATTTACAGTATATACATAGTAAACATGACTACTATGCAATTCCAAATTCATATATTTAATGCTGGCATATGTCTTGGTGCATGTAGTGGGCTGGGACAGGGTTTGTAGTTTGCAGTACAGCCTCTGTAACTTGAACCTGCATATATATTATTTCACTTTGTTTGGATGTGCTTCCTGACATTGTTTTTTGCAAAAGGTTTCCAAATGACATTAATTTGCCTTTGTTCAGAAATAGATTCAGTAGGGAGCGTGGCCTGGATGGTGCTAATGGCGGATACATGATAGTGTAGCTCCGTCTAAATACTCACCTTCAGCAACTTCCAGCAACTCCAGAGGACCGGGAAACCTCCCCTCCTGCCATCGGAAGGCACCTAGAGAAGGGAGAAGAAAACGAGAAAGTCAGCCAGAGCAGGACCGGAGAGGCTGACAGATTTTTTTCCCAGCGCAGGAAGCGGCAGGGGAGCAGGAAATGGCGGCCGCAGCTCCTGCAGAGAGTGGGCTGGAGATGGGGGAGGCACTCAGAGGAGACACATAGAACAGAAGAGGTGATAAGGACATTTCCCCCTGCTCCTCGAATTCTGAAAGTCCCTATGCATATATTAGGATCCACACAGCACCAGAGGTGCAGTCAGAAAAGGGAGATGAAGCAGCCCTGAGTAGCGTGGGCAATGGAGGAGGGGGGGGGGGGTCAGGTCTGACATTTCAAAAGCAGACCAAGGAGAGCTGCAAGATAGAAGAGGAGGTAAGAGAGCTTCCCCCACCCCTAAGCCACCCGATAATCCAGGGGCATTAACCCCTAATCCTTCAGACTGGCAGCTACAAGCAGAGGATCAAGAGGAGTCAGCTCTGCATAGCGCGGGCTGTGAGGGAGGGGGGGGGGGCGATGTGCCCTGCAAACATGGAGGCTGCAGAGAAAGGAGAATGGAAAAAATCATCCTCTCCCAGACAGAGCCCAGAGAAGAGAAAGCCAGAGTGATGCCCAGGAGCCCCTTGTCTGGGATCTTGAGGGGGAGGGGGCCTGCCAGATCCCATCCTAAGTATTGAATGGTCTAGTAAGATGGCCTCTTAAGTCTACATCAGGAATATGGTGCTGGCTCTTAGGGGCTCATTGCAAAAAGATTTAGCTGCTATAAACAAAAGAGTGAATTCCGACATCCTAGAACTAGGCGACAGGGTGCATCACTTAGAGGCAAAAACTGGGGAGATAACAAGCTCCAACAATAACCTAATAGATGCTCACTACAAGCTGTCCGAGGAAGTTGAAGCCATTAAATTTAAATTAGCAGATCAGGAAGATTGTAATAGATGAAACAACCTTAAATTTAGAGGAATAGAGGACACTGTAAGACCTGAAGATTTACGTTCTTATGTATAGGATCTCCTGAAATCCTTGCTGACAAATACTAATCCAGCTGAGTTTAATCTGGACAGAATCCACAGACTCCCTAAGCCAAAAAATATTCCGGAGGAAGTTCCTAGGGATGTGATAACAAGAATACACTATTTCCATATAAAAGAGTAGATACACTTGGATGGGAGATTTATTGTATTAATATGTAAAATTGAAGGCTTTCTCATGACTTTAGTCAATATCTATGCGCCGAACACCCGGCAGATGAGGTTTTTGGATAAAGTGATGAGAAAAATAAGGAATTTACAAAAGAGGAGTCTGATATTATGCGGAGACTTTAATGCTATAGCAGATGCAGGATTAGATTCTAGCAACAAAAGTAGACGCGGTGGAACGACTTTGTCTCCCTGGTTTTTAAGAAATGAACTTCATGATTCTTTTAGATGTCTTAATGTGAATTCCCGAGAATATACATTTTACTCTCCTAGACATCAGTCCTTCTTTAGAATCGACATGATTCTGGTAGATCTCCCTACCCTTACAAGGGTGGGAGAAGCTTCTCTAGGAGTAGCATCCAGGTCAGATCATGCCCCCGTAAAAATTAAATTATTCCTGGGTCCCCGACCCCCTCTATCCATGAATTGGAGGAACAACACGTTCCTTATTAAAAATCCCAAATTCCAAGAAACAATCAAAAAAGCTCTGGGGGAATACTTCCAGATCAACGATACACCAGAAACGTGTCGATTCACATTATGGAGTGCCCACAAATCAGTGATCAAAGGAGTTATGATACAATAGGGTGCCATATATAAAAAAGAAAAGACTAGACTTCTTACTAGCACCCTGTCGGAACTAGCTGAGATAGAGATGGAGCTACAAGTTTCACTCAATCCTCCTTTGCACAAACGTCTCCTAGAGACCAGATTAAAAGTAAAGAATATACTGCAAGATGACCACGAAAGAAAATTGAAATATCTCAAAACAAAATACTGCATTGCTAACAACAAATATACAAATCTCATGGCAAGTAGAGTTAAATAAAAAAGGATTAAAACAAAGGTTCCTTACATGATCAACCCTGAGACAGGTATAAAAACCTAAAACCCTATAGAAATCGCAGAGATTTTCAGGAAATTTTATGATTCTCTGTACAACCTTGAGGGGGGATCCTCGGTTGCTCATCCTACCAAAACTGAGATTGAGCAAATTCTCGAGCCACTACACCTCCTGTCTCTAAATAAAATCCAACTTGAAAAATTGGGCTCTCCCATTACATCTCAGGAGATCATGTGCTTAATAAAAGAATCTAAGAAGGACAAAGCCCTGACGGCTTTTCAGATGAGTATTACAAAACCTTCAGTTTCCGTTTAGTTAACCACATGAGAGACATCTTCAGCGTAGCAATGGACAAAGGCTATTTGCCTTCGGAGATGCTTCAAGCTTGTATTGTTACAATCCCCAAGCTAGGAAAGGGCTCACACCTCCCGCAAACTTCAAACCCATCTTCTAAATTGTAACCCCACTTCTAAATTGTAACACTAAATACTACGCCAAATTATTATCATCAAGACTACTAGATATCATTCCAAACTTAATTCATAGCGACCAGACAGGCTTTGTTAAGGGCCGCCAGACATCAGATGCCACAAGGAGAGTGTTAGACTTGATGGGGGAGATGGAGGCCTCTTGGACCCCTTCTCTGCTTCTCACTTTGGATGCAGAGGAGGCGTTCAACAGAATCAAGTGGGAATATGCCTTTTTGACTCTTAGAAAATTGGGTTTTGGGGGGACAATTTTGAACGCGATCCAAGCCCTTTACGGCATCCCCTCGGCTAGAGTCTTGATAAATGGGTTCGTTTTTGATAGTTTAAATATCACAAATGGAACCAGAAAGGGCTGCCCCATTTCACCGATGCTATTTATTTTAACCATGGAACCCCTCCTGGCTGAAGCAATTCGGTTAGATATATCTTTTAGAGGTTTTACTTTCTCCCATAGACAGCATAAAATAGGGCTTTTTGCAAATGACATAACACTAATATTAACCTCACCAATAGAGTCCCTCAGAGCAGTCTCGAAAGTACGGTAATTTCCTCCTTTGGGAAAATATCCTATTATCTGCATCAATACACAACGACAAATATTAACAGAGTTTCTATTTGAGTGGAACCCTGAGGGCATCCAATACTTGGGTGTAAATACGTTAGAGAGAAGAAGGGTAATTAATAGAGATGAGCGAGCACCAAAATGCTCGGGTGCTCGTTACTCGGGATGAAATTATCGCGATGCTCGAGGGTTCGTTTCGAGTAACGAACCCCATTGAAGTCAATGGGCGACCCGAGCATTTTTGTATATCGCCGATGCTCGCTAAGGTTTTCATTTGTGAAAATCTGGGCAATTCAGGAAAGTGATGGAAACGACACAGAAATGGATAGGGCAGGCGAGGGGCTACATGTTGGGCTGCATCTCAAGTTCCCAGGTCCCACTATTAAGCCACAATAGCGGCAAGAGTGGGCCCCCGAACCTCCCAACAACTTTTACTTCTGAAAAGCCCTCATTAGCAATGCATACCTTAGCTAAGCACCACACTACCTCCAACAAAGCACAATCACTGCCTGCATGACACTCCGCTGCCACTTCTCCTGGGTTACATGCTGCCCAACCCCCCCCCCCACGACCCAGTGTCCACAGCGCACACCAAACTGTCCCTGCCCAGCCTTCAACTGCCCTCATGCCACGCCACCCTCATGTCTATTTATAAGTGCGTCTGCCGGAGGAAGAGCAGGCACACACTGCAGAGGGTTGGCACGGCTAGGCAGCGACCCTCTTTAAAAGGGGCGGGGCGATTGTCCACAATGCTGTACAGAAGCAATGAGAAATCCAATCCTGTGCCACTTCCATCTGGAGCTGCACACGTGGGCATAGCAATGGGGAACCTATGTGCCACACACTATTCATTCTGTCAAGGTGTCTGCATGCCCCAGTCAGACCGCATTTTTTTATAAATAGTCACAGGCAGGTACAACTCCGCCATGGTAATTCCGTGTGCACCCACAGCATGGGTGGCTCCCTGGAACCCACCGGCTGTACATAAATGTATCCCATTGCAGTGCCCATCACAGCTGAGTTAACGTCAGATTAAATGCAGGTGGGCTTCGGCCCACACTGCATGCCCCAACCTGACCGGGGTTTTTAATTCATAGACACAGGCAGGTACAACTCCCTATTGTGAAGTCCCTGTGGACCGACAGCATGGGTGGGTGCCAGGAAGCCACCGGCGGTACATAAATATATCCCATTGCAGTGCCCAACACAGCTGAGGTAATGTCGTACGTAATGCAGGTGGGCTTCGGCCCACACTGCATGCCCCAGTCAGACTGGGGTTCTTTAGAAGTGGACACATGCAGTTACAACTCCCTGTGGACCGACAGCATGGGTGGGTCCCAGGAAGCCACCGGCGGTACATAAATATATCCCATTGCAGTGCCCAACACAGCTGATGTAACGTCAGCTGTAATGCAGGTGGGCTAAAAATTAATTTGATTACACTGTACGCGAGGGCCCCCAAAAATTGGTGTACCAACAGTACTAATGTACCTGAGAAAAATTGCCCATGCCCAACCAAGAGGGCAGGTGAAACCCATTAATCGCTTTGGTTAATGTGGCTTAATTGGTAACTAGGCCTGGAGGCAGCCCAGTTAAAATAAAAATTGGTTGAGGTGAAAGTTTCAAGGCTTTAATGAGCATTGAAACGTATAAAAATTGTTTACAAAAATTATATGACTGAGCCTTGTGGGCCTAAGAAAAATTGCCCGTTCGGCGTGATTTTGTGAGGTTTCAGGAGGAGGAGCAGGAGGAGGAGGAGGAATATTATACACAGATTGATGAAGCAAAAAGGTCCCCGTTTTTGATGGGGATAGAGAACGATGCTTCCATCCGCGGGTGCAGCCTACGTATTGCTTAGGTATCGCTGCTGTCCCCTGGTGGAGAAGAGAAGTCTGGGGAAATCCTGGCTTTGTTCATCTTGATGAGTGTAAGCCTGTCGGCACTGTCGGTTGACAGGCGGGTACGCTTATCTGTGATGATTCCCCCAGCCGCACTAAACACCCTCTCTGACAAGACGCTAGCCGCAGGACAAGCAAGCACCTCCAGGGCATACAGTGCGAGTTCAGGCCACGTGTCCAGCTTCGACACCCAGTAGTTGTAGGAAACAGAGGCGTCACGGAGGACGGTCGTGTGATCGGCTACGTACTCCCTCACCATCCTTTTACAGTGCTCCCGCCGACTCAGCCTTGACTGGGGAGCGGTGACACAGTCTTGCTGGGGAGCCATAAAGCTGTCAAGGGCCTTAGAGAGTGTTCCCCTGCCTGTGTTGTACATGCTGCCTGATCTCCGCGCCCCCCCCCTGCTACCTGGCCCTCGGAACTGCGCCTTCGGCCACTAGCGCTGTCGGATGGGAATTTTACCATCAGTTTGTCCGCCAGGGTCCTGTGGTATAGCATCACTCTCGAACCCCTTTCCTCTTTCCTCTACCGTGGGTCAAGCAGTGTGTACACCCAGTAACCCGTAGTGGCCAGAATGCGTGTAACGCGAGGGTCATGAGAAAGGCATCCTAACATGAAGTCAGCCATGTGTGCCAGGGTACCTGTACTCAACACATGGCTGTCCTCACTAGGAAGATAACTTTCAGGATCCTCCTCCTCCTCCTCCTCCTCAGGCCATACACGCTGAAAGGATGACAGGCAAGCAGCATGTGTACCCTCAGCAGTGGGCCAAGCTGTCTCTTCCCCCTCCTCCTCATCCTCCTCCCCCTCCTCTTCCTCCTCCTCAACGTGCTGAGATATAGACAGGAGGGTGCTCTGACTATCCAGCGACATACTGTCTTCCCCCGGCTCTGTTTCCGAGCGCAAAGCGTCTGCCTTTATCCATTGCAGGGAACTTCTCAAGAGGCATAGCAGAGGAATGGTGACGCTAATGATTGCAGCATCGCCGCTCACCATCTGGGTAGACTCCTCAAAATTTCTAAGGACCTGGCAGATGTCTGCCAACCAGGCCCACTCTTCTGTAAAGAATTGAGGAGGCTGACTCCCACTGCGCCGCCCATGTTGGAGTTGGTATTCCACTATAGCTCTATGCTGCTCATAGAGCCTGGCCAACATGTGGAGCGTAGAGTTCCACCGTGTGGGCATGTCGCACAGCAGTCGGTGCACTGGCAGATTAAACCGATGTTGCAGGGTGCGCAGGGTGGCAGCGTCCGTGTGGGACTTGCGGAAATGTGCGCAGAGTCGGCGCACCTTTACGAGCAGGTCTGACAAGCGTGGGTAGCTTTTCAGAATGCGCTGTACCACCAAATTAAAGACGTGGGCCAGGCATGGCACATGCGTGAGGCTGCCGAGCTGCAGAGCCGCCACCAGGTTACGGCCGTTGTCACACACGACCATGCCCGGCTGGAGGCTCAGCGGCGCAAGCCACTGGTCGGTCTGCTCTGTCAAACCCTGCAGCAGTTCGTGGGCCGTGTGCCTCTTATCTCCTAAGCTGAGTAGTTTCAGCACGGCCTGCTGACGCTTGCCCACCGCTGTGCTGCCACACCGCGCGACACCGACTGCTGGAGACGTGCTGCTGCTACTGACACATCTTGATTGCGAGACAGACGCGTTGGAGGAGGAGGAGGAGGAGGAGGGTGGTTTAGTGGAGGAAACATACACCGCCGCAGATACCACCACCGAGCTGGGGCCCGCAATTCTGGGGGTGGGTAGGACGTGAGCGGTCCCAGGCTCTGACTCTGTCCCAGCCTCCACTAAATTCACCCAATGTGCCGTCAGGGAGATATAGTGGCCCTGCCCACCTGTGCTTGTCCACGTGTCCATTGTTAAGTGGACCTTGCCAGTAACCGCGTTGGTGAGGGCGCGTACAATGTTGCGGGAGTCGTGCAGGGCTGGGGCAGCACATGGGGAAAAGTAGTGGCGACTGGGAACTGAGTAGCGCGGGGCCGCCCACGCCATCATACTTTTGAAAGACTCCGTTTCCACAACCCTTTACGGCAGCATCTCCAGGCTGATAAATTTGGCTATGTGCACGTTTAACGCTTGAGCGTGCGGGTGCGTGGCGGCATACTTGCGTTTGCACTCAAACACTTGCGCTAGCGACGGCTGAACGGTGCGCTGACAGACATTAGTGGATGGGGCAGAGGACAGCGGAGGTGAGGGTGTGGGTGCAGGCCAGGAGACGGTAGTGCCTGTGCCCTGAGAGGGGGGTTGGATCTCAGTGGCAGGTTGGGGCACAGGGGGAGAGGCAGCGGTGCAAACCGGAGGCGGTGCTTGGCCATCATATGTCTGCGCATGCTGGTGGTGGTGAGGCTGGTGGTGGTGGCTCCCCGGCTGATCTTGGTGCGACAAAGGTTGCACACCACTGTTCATCGGTCGTCTGTACTCTCAGTGAAAAACTGCCAGACCTTTGAGCACCTCGGCCTCTGCAGGGTGGCATGGCGCAAGGGGGCGCTTTGGGAACCAGTTGGTGGATTATTCGGTCTGGCCCTGCCTCTACCCCTGGACACCGCACTGCCTCTTGCAACCTGCCCTGCTGCTGCCCTTGCCTCCCCTCTGAAGACCTGTCTTCAGTAGGCGTAGCAAACCAGGTGGGGTCAGTCACCTCATTGTCCTGCTGCTCTTCCTCCGAATCCTCTGTGCGCTCCTCCCTCGGACTTACTGCCCTTACTACTACCTCACTGATAGACAACTGTGTCTCAACGTCATCGTCCTCCTCACCCACTGAAAGGTCTTGAGACAGTTGCCGGAAGTCCCCAGCCTCATCCCCCAGACCCCGGGAACTTTCGAATGGTTGGGCATCAGTGACGATAAACTCCTCTGGTGGGAGAGGAACCACTGCTGCCCAATCTCAGCAGGGGCCCGAGAACAGTTCCTGGGAGTCTGCCCGCTCCTTAGAATGTCTCATTGTAATTGAGTGAGGAGGCTGGGAGGAAGGAGGAGCAGCAGCCAGAGGATTCTGAGTTGCAGCAGTGGACGGCGCAGAACTGTGGGTGGATGATAGATTGCTGGATGCACTTTCTGCCATCCACGACAGGACCTGCTCACACTGCTCATTTTCTAATAAAGGTCTACCGCGTGGACCCATTAATTGTGCGATGAATGTGGGGACGCCAGAAACGTGCCTCTCTCCTAATCCCGCAGCAGTCGGCTGCGATACACCAGGATCAGCAGCTCGGCCTGTGCCCACACCCTGACTTGGGCCTCCGCGTCCTCGGCCGCGTCCACGTCATCTAGGCCTACCCCTACCCCTCAGCATGCTGTATTACCAGTAATGCAGAAACAGAACGCTGTAATTAAATGTGCCGCTTATTGGCCTGTGGTTGGAGGCTGACTTCGCTTACGGAACACCAGGAAATAATTTTGCGCAAGCCTGCTGTAACACTTAGCTGGCTGCGTATGAATTTGGAGAACTACTACACCCAGGAGACCCAGAACACTGAGGACAGTGACAGACAGCCCAAATAGATTTTTTTCCCCAAATGTTTTTGCAAAGGCCCACTGCCTATATTCAATCAATATGTCTTCTGTCCCTGCCTAAGCGCTTCTGGCCCTGGAGTATTACTGAAGGGCGCAATGCTCTGCACGGCCGATATACCAAAAAAAAAAAATGTGCAACACTGCAAAAAGCAGCCTCCACAGTACTGCACACGGTTAGATTTGGCCCTAAGAAGGACCGTTGGGGTTCTTGAAGCCTAAAATACTCCTAACACTCTCCCTATAGCAGCTCCACCAAGATAGCACTTTCCCTAAAGTATGTCAGAACGCATCTGTGGCAAACCGCGGAGGGGCCGATTTTTATACTCGGGTGACACCTGATCTCGCCAGCCACTCACTGCAGGGGGGTGGTATAGGGCTTGAACATCGCAGGGGGAAGTTGTAATGCCTTCCCTGTCTTTCTATTGGCCAGAAAAGTGAGCTAACGTCTCAGAGATGAAAGTGAAAGTAACCCGAACATCGCGTGGTACTCGTCACGAGTAACGAGCATCTCGAACACGCTAATACTCGAACGAGTATCAAGCTCAGACGAGTACGTTCGCTCATCTCTAGTAATTAACTTGTTGTTGTCAGGTTGCTTAGAACACAATCTAGCTCTTACACTAAGCCCGACACTGGAAACGGCCTTGAGTAGATGGAAACACCTACTTTACTGTACAGGAATTACAGCCCTAGAAAAGTGGTGCCACTCTCTGTAGATATGTTGGAGTTCTGGGTGGAAGATCTATTTCTACAGAACTGGAGAGATAGAGGAATTGCCACTTTAACGGATCTGGGGAAGGAAAAGGAATTAAAGTCATTTACCATACTTAAAAAGGAATTTGGCCTAGCCGATGGTGAGTTTTTAACATATTCCCAGGTTGGGAGGATGTGGTCGACTTGCTATGCAAACAATCTCGCTGCCCATTTTTCTCTACAAATTTCTTTTCGAACCCCTCCCCTTTAAACTCTCCCTAAAATTTTTCTATGAGATATTTATTGGGGAAGGGTGCCTGTACCCTAAAAATCGCAAAAGAGCCCATATCTTAAACTGGGAGAGGCAGGTGTGTGTGTGTGTGTGTGGGGGGGGGGGGGATATTCTGTTCTCACCAATGGAAATACGCACACACATGAACTAACAAAGCATCCTTGTGTGCAAATCTTATAGAGGTACAGTGCAAAGTGATCACATGCTGGTATTAGTCACCAGCAAGACTGGCAGACTTTTTCCTAGAGACCTCAGACTGATACTGGAGGGGGTGTGGGAAAAGAGGGACTTTACTCCATATTTTATGGGGCTGCCCAAGCGTCCAAACCACTTGGTAGTCTTTCTTCTCTCTCTTGAAAAGAGTTTTAAATATTGTCATCCATCCATCGCCAGAACTGGCAGTTTTGTTGCTGGGAATGGAGGGAGTTCCTATTAAACATAGAAATCTCATAACACATGGGCTTCTCTTCATAACAAGATATTGGAGGCAACCCCAGACTCCCTCAGAGCCAGAGATAATTCAATTGCTATCAGATCATTGTTCTTATGATAAAATACATGCCCACAGGAATGACACAATCAAGACTTTTAGGGAAGTTTAGGGTCCTTGGGAAAACTATTTTAAGCTAGATGTTTTCCAAGTATCAACATTAAGTATGGACTCGAGAGGTCGTAATGCAAACTGTTTAATGACTCTCTCATTAAATTTTTCTTGGTTCTATGGTTAATAGTAGAAAACAGAGCATTCTACAGCAGATAGAGCTACAAGAGGATCGTGCAGATCTCCCTAATGTATACAACGTAGTCGGTCCTATCTTATATAGCTACAACTAACTTTACTTGGTTCTATATCTGGAAGGATTTAGATTTCATTATTCAAAAGAGGTTTTATGGCCGCACCTGCTCTCCCTTTCCCATTCTCTTGTCTTCCTACCTATTCCTGTTCACATCCCCATCTCCTCAGCATCTCTGGTTTCCCCATTCCCTTTCCGTCCAACTTTCCTACCCTTCCTTTATTAGGTTATCAAAATTGTTCAGCACTGACAAACTTTAGAAATAACTGGATAGAGTCATATCATCTCTTATCTTAGTATTGATACTCAAGATATTTCTCTCCATTAGAACAGTTATAACTGAAGCAGAAGAAGCTGGTCGATTAACATATTTGCATTTCTGTTTGATGTTTTTCACTGTATAACAAACTCCTGAGAAGATATCTGTTACCGATTTTTTGCTCTATATGTGCTGTATTTTATGATATACAATAATAAATAAAAATAAATATTGAGCAATAAAAATAGATTCAGTAACTTTCTGGGAATTCAATGCTGATTGACTGAAAAAGAAGGCGGGACTATTCGCGATTCTCCTTCTACCGTTAGTAAATCTCTGATAAAGACTTGTTTCGACAAGCATATTTTTAGCTCGGTATTTGGACTATGTTTTGCAGACTGTAAAAATAAGGTAATATAAATCTATGTATCTATTCACTTGACTGTATTTTTCATTGCCGTTATTTAAAAATGTAGCAATGATCTATTTTTTCCATTTTTGCCTCCGTATTGCTATTCTTTCATATTGGGCAAGTATGGGTCAGTATTTGCCCAATAGAAAAATAAAATTTGCAGAGGCAAATAATGATGAAAACACTGATGACATATGGTTGTAACATTATCTGTTACAAATCTGTAATACTGTTCCATATTGCGGACGTGTTTCCATACACTTGTCTGAAACTGGGCAAATTCTAATTCACAATTGAATTACATCCTCCAAATCATCTAAGCTGCTACATTCCATGTTTTATCAGCTATCTAAGCAAAATTCTCTGATGTGTTAAGGAACTGAGTTTTCCTTGCCATGTATTATGCAGTTTAGCTTCATCTGTGACATAATATTTTATTAACCATATTAATAAGCCATTCAAAATGTCTAGCAAGGCCCATTTGGGAGCTTTATCTGTGAGGCAACTTTCAGATGGGCGAGTGCGATATCCGCCCGATATTGCACTTGTCAATGTGCGTTTTTCATGCAAAAATGCCCCGGATCACTTCTGTGAAATTGCAATCCTCCAGCAGTTATTTCACATGTGCCAGAGGATCGGCAAGGGTTTCTCATTGATTTCAATGGAAAACATCACATTGCACTTGCATGTACATCGCATGTCATGCGATGTGTTTGACTGCTCCATTGAAAACAATGGGACGCTATAAAATAAGACATGCTGCAACCTTTTACCTCGCGACATCGCTGTGAGGGAAAACATCGCTCATATGTATGACTTCATTCGAAAAAATACACAGAAAGTTTGTGCGAAATTCACACTTGTGTGAATTTAGCATTAGAATATTGATTCTAAACACATTTTTTCTTCTCACTAGTAAATATAGCAAGTTGCATTCGATAAATATTTGGAGCATCGATTTGGCTCTGTAGACATTTTGTTTTCACAATCCAGTGATGTTCAGTCCTGGTTTCCATTTTCTATGCCATCTTCTATGCATAAAGTTCCACAGGGACAGAAACCAGGAGACAACCTGGATGGAACCATCAGGGTCAATATGTGAAATGGAGACTATTTGGATTCCGTTTCACATAGTTTACATCTCTGGCAGTCTTTTAAACTGGAAAAAAAATTAGAAGAGATGCTGAGCAATTACAATTGTGGTTACTCTGTCTCACTCTCTCATTCGCCTATCAATTGTATGGTAGGTGGCATTATTCTGCCATTATTTCAGGAATTTCTTGGGGTACAAAGATTTGTTTTTAAATACATGTAAAAACAAAATTACTGGATGCATTTTTCATGGGACAAGCCTTTTAATGCAAAGTAAAGACATTTTGAAGCAATGAAATGGGAGATGTCAACATTCAAATTCAGAGACTTTTGTGTCGAATGCTATAGTAACATAGTATGTTAGACTGAAAAAAGACATATGTCCATCTAAGTCAGTCTATTGTCCCCCAATGTTGATCCAGAGGAAGGCGAAAAATCCCAATGAGATAGAAGCTAATTTCCCTCATTCAATTTTCCTCAATGACGTTTCATCATTATTTCATGTATTAAACTTTAAACAATATTTTTCATGTGATAACACCTTCAACCATTTAAAGACATGGCCTTTTTTTTTTAATTTTTGTTTTTTCCTTCCCACTTTCAAAAAATCCTAACTCGTATTTATCCATAATTGTAGCTGTCTGGGGGCTTGTTTGTTTGCTAGATGAGTTGAATTTTGCAATTGTACTATTTAGTGTACCAAATAATGTACTGAAAAACTTTAAAGTTTCTAAGTGGAGTAAGGCCTCGGTCACACGGGCGTTTTTTCCCGCGATTTGCGGATTGCATAACGGATGCGCATCTGCAAATCGCGTGACCGGGGCTGACGATTTGCTGAAAAAGCTGTACCTAGCAGCGTTTTCAGTGAAACCTCCCCACAATGCCCGCTATCCTCTGCCACAGCTGTGCCAGCCACTTTGCAAGGTTCACAGGAGATGAGTACTCGGCATTAAAATGATAAATACACTATATGCTATATCTGTATCTATTTCATCACCAATTTGGATTCTGTCTTTTTTGGAACCATTTTAGGTCTGTTAATTCATGAATAATTCTGTAAAAAAGATCAAACTCAAATGAGCATGCTGTTGCTTTTACTGTGTGTAGCTATACAGCAGCTACATGACTCTTTATACTATGATTAGAGATGAGCGAACGTACTCGTTTCGAGTACTTACGCACCCGAGTACCGCCATTTTCGAGTACTTCAGTACTCGGGTGAAAAGATTCAGGGGGCGCCGGGGGGCGGGGAGAGGCGTGGCGGTGCGGGGGTAGCAGCGGGGAACAGGGGGGAGCCCTCTCTCTCTCCCTCTCCCCCCCACTCCCCTCTGCAATCCCCCGTGCCGCCACGGCGCCCCCTGAATTTTTTCGCCCGAGTACGGAAGTACTCGGAAATCGCGGTATTCGGGCGAAAAAGGGGCGTGGCCGAGCACGTTCGCTCATCTCTAACTATGATATCATAACAACCAGTTCAGATTTTTATGCCTTTATATGTATGTGTCATAACTGGTATCCATAAGTACTTATGCAACATAATGAATAGAATATCCACCTCTTAAAGATTTTATTAGATAAATCAGCTTGACTTAATCAGTCAATGGAGGTAGGCGATGTTCCTAGACATGCACCTATCAGACATTTAATGCAAATCTTGTGAATATACTTTGATTGAAGTATGGGAATATCCCTTTAAGCAGTCTTCATAAACTGCTATGTATTCTATTTATTCCTATTTGCTCACATCACAAGATCAGGATACTGAATTTTCCACTTAAAAATGCATAGAAACAAATGCTAAAAAAAAGTCATGTGTAAACTCAATCTTACTCTTTATAAATACATTTGTAATTTTGTAGAGTAGCAAATTAGGCTTTAATATCTAAAGCTCAGCCACTGCTCACATACAGCTATCCATGTAAAATTCAAGGCGTATTGCAAAAACACCAATCACAAGTGTGACAGCTTCAATTTTCAATTTGATGTGCACACCGGTCATTATATTCAATTGATAATGTCAGATAATGAGAAGACTTTATGAACATCTGAATGGCAATGAGTGGCCAGAATCTACGTTGCTAATGTTCAGGGCATCACATCTTGGAAAGTAGAAAAACTGTCAGTTCAATAACTGAGTAGCCACTTTGTTTTGATCAACATTGTCAGAGCTTATTTCAGAAAGTAATGCTGATCCAGTTTTAAAACCAAGTTCCAACAAAGTCAACTGGTCTGATTTCAAGGTGAATGTATTCATTCTTCCTGAAGTTTTCTGTCTGAATATATTGAGACAGTTGAATAAATTGAAATAAATAGACTTGGAGTTACATATTCTGTCAGTAATTGAAATAGCTTTCCCACCCCTATATAGTAATAATGCCACCTTTGTAAGTCTCTTTCTGGAGAGGAAAGCATGCAATTACCATTTTGATAACATATTTATAAAATGAAATTGACACTAATATGTTGATAAGGGCAGCTGAAAGTTATAGTTATGCTTATGTATAGGTTGATCTAAGTGTTACCCTTATATGTATTGAAGCTGGAAGATTGGGAGAGGGTATATGCATAATTTGAATTTAATTTCACTTCAAGTGTTGTATGTACTAAAAGACTGATACCGCATTCACTAGGGGCCTGACTGCTGGAAATGCTATTAATCATGAGAAGTAATGGGCTGTTTTGCAGAGCGCTGCAGCTCTTTTGGATATTTTTTCGGACACAGTGTTGCTCTTAATCAGACCCTGTGTCGTTGTATTACAGATCAACTTGATTCAAGTGAATGGACTTGTCTCATGATATTTCATTAAAATTCTTCTTTAACGCTTAGGTTTCAAATGTTCTTTGAAAGATAATGAACACAATGCACAGGATGTACAGAATGAGATCATTGAATTGATCATTGTCAGGAGAAAGTAGGATCAAGCATGTTTCATTTCAACATACCCAATATTCCCCCAGTAAATATGCTGATGACAGACCTTATTTACCTCTACATATTGAAATAAATGTTGTAGTACTGTCAAGGATTAACCAACAGGCAAACGGTAATAGTCCAATCATGTTGGCTTATTCACATAAACAAAAATAAAGACACAAACTGTTTCTTCAGCAAGCAAAAGAAATGCAATGTCATTCAGCTTTCCCAAGGATAGGTTTTGCACAGCTTTCCTCACAGAGTCTTGAGTCCCCCCCCTCCGTAGCTTGTCTACTTTTTAAAATCCAAAAGGGCTCAGGTGTAAACTCCAGTGGAGTGGGTGTTACCCGGGCCTACATTACGGAGGCCAGCAACCACCATGACACACATCTCCCATCCCTGACTTCTCCTCTCACCCTGCTACAACGTGCAAGATCAACAAAAATGGGTCAGCAGCTACTTCACATATACGGTTAGCATTAGTTTAGAATATAGCTGAATTTGTTTATTTTACTAACTACTTATAGACTACGTTGGAAAGAGCATATACACAGCTGTCTTTATAATCATATGTCTGCTTCATTTCCACCAGCTTCCAAAGGTAATCAAGAAATCAAAATTTGCAGGTCACCTCTGGCGCTGATGGATATAAGATACATGGTCCAAAGTGGTGAGGTTAAATAATTTTTTTGATCACTGTGCATTACAGCAATACCTTCAACAGGTAAAATATGAAGTGTTTCCATGACACTGGTCAAGATAAGGGAGAATAAAACTTTGGAGGTTTTACTGCCTCAATTATAATCTGTTAATGCAGAATACCCCATTAAATTTGTTTCCCTTTTCTAAGCAAATGTGAAGATTTAATTTGTAGAAATTATTGACACTTCTTCCAGTGCCTTATCTTACATTTAAATTGAACACTACGTGTGAAAATCACAACATATTTTTCTTTAAATGTCAAGTAGTGTACCAGTTTTTGGCATCTGGCATGTTATCCAGAATCATTACATCTATATTGCTGTCACTTGTTTTAAATGCAAATCTGTTCAGGCAATGGACTCAAATTCTTGCTGTAGCTAAATCTGAGGCAGTTTTGAAAGGCAAGAAGATACATTTATCATTATTCTTGCTGCCTTTTAAATTAAACATCAATACAGGGCTGGTTTTATACAAAGAGTGGCAAAACTAAAATTGGGACTCCAAATGCTGAAATACTGTATCAGCAACACAATCACATTCAGTCCATTCAGAAGTTGGTGTGCAGAGCTCTGATCTTTAATGCTCATATTCACATTGCATTAGTCTTAAAAGATCAAAGGGAACAAGCCAAAAACATATGTCCCCTTCACCCACACACAAAAAATTATGCATATACATACACAGTATAGCTATCAAATAATACCACTATACTAGAAGCAAATATTACCAAACAGTGATTTATTACCTCCATACTTTTACCAAACAAAACACCCTATTCAAAGACCAATATTGCCAGCACTACCACTATACTAGGCCCAAATAATATCACCACACTATGACCTCATTTTATCATTATATAGCGACTGAATATTACCATACTGTTACTGTATGAAAGCAAAAGACTAATATTACCAGTGGCCATATATTGGTAGATACCAGTTCTAAGTAGGCGGCTGCAGACCGTATTAGTGAACAGAGATGAGTGAATCGGTGTAGCTTGACTACTGGAGTGAAAAGTCTACAACCAGGATGCCACCAAAGGGAAAGCAATCATCCGCCTGTCAAGGAAAATTGATATAATTTATATTGTGCCTATTAAATTGGGCCTGCATCTGAACTGATGCTTTTATGTTAGTATGAGCTACTTTGTTGGGGGTCTGAGTTCTCTGTGCACTTGTGTCCTGGATTATGGATGGAATGGGTTTTGTCTGAGTTTCTGGTTTAGTGCACCTGTGGGTTAATTGAGAGGGTTCTTAACCCTACTCAGACTTAGAGCTGTGCTAATCAATTGTTCCATGCAGTCTCCTTCTGGACATGCTGGAGGGCATAGTTGTGTGTAGTCACTGGTCTGGTGCTTTGGCTTCCTGGGTTTGCTGCAAGTGTTTACAATAAGTCCTGTGTTTTGTGTTATGGTGGAGTGTGTGCAATGGGATAGGGTTTTTGGTATTGCTAGGTTGGGGTAAGCGAGTACCCAAGTTTCCAGTGTGAATGCGTCCTTCTCAGGACGATCCACTCATTATTTAGGCAGGGATTATTTCACATTTTAGAAGGGAGAGTTCCCATTTACTTTAGTTTCTCGTTTTCCACTTTCTGTTTGCTTTTCGGATTCTGCGGTGTTAACAGTCCCTATGTGTTTGTCCCAGGAGATTACTTTGTCTGCAGGTGGCAGCAGAAACAACAGATGCCTTAACTGCAAAACCTTATGACAGTGCTACTACCTTCCTGCTCTTCACAGGACTTTATTATAGACAGAGCTCATAGGCTTTATTGTCCAAAGCACTTGGTGGAGAAAATACCAAGAGTTGTTTTGCCATGTAATCACTTCTTTCATATAAAGATAAAGTCATGGGAATCAGCTAGAAAGACAGGCCAACTACAAGCACCATATCAGTCACTACCCTTATATGCGGATTGATCTGTGATGACTATACAACAGCAAAGACAACTACTCCCTGTCACAACAACATTTAGATAACAAGATCCAGTATAAGTGGGGATTTCCCATGTCTGCTGATCATCCATAACAATAATAGCTTTGTTGTTAAATATATAGAGGATGGGATCAAACTACTACAACAGTAGAAATTAAATGTCTTACCTCCTACTAACAATTTCAAGTATCCTCAACGATTAACAGATGACTGGATGGTAGTAAAACATGGCAAATGGGCTCACTGCTGAGAGATATAGCCTGCCATTATGCTATGTAAAAGTGAGATACCAAGATTCAATTACAGCTGGGAACTTTAACCCTCATATACCTTACTCAGCTCTTATCAAACTGTTCTGTCTTGGGAAGTCTGAAAGTGGTTGTCCCGCGGCAGCAAGTGGGGTTATACACTTTTGTATGGCCATATTAATGCACTTTGTAATATACATCGTGCATTAAATATGAGCCATACAGAAGTTATACACTTACCTCCTCTGGTGCTGGCGTCCCCATCTCCATGGCGCCGACTAAAGCTGTCTTCTCCTTCCATTAGACACTCTTGCGCTGTCCGGTCTTCTGCTCTGTTGAATGAGGCCGCTCCGGCGTGCTCGCGCCGGAGAGCTGGTCTGCGCATGGTCATCGTAGCTCCGCCTCCGTCACGTGGTGCCGATCAGCCAATGAGGTGGCTGTAATCGGCAGTGGAACGCAAGACAGGAGAAGAAAATCCACGGTGCACCATGGGAGAAGACCAGCGGCGCCATCTTTAAAAGAATAAATCTTCAAAGCTGCAGAACGGGGATGCAGGTAAGCGAAATGTTTTTTTTAAAAAACTAACAAATGCATTCTTTTTAACAGTGCATAATGCAGGGGTCTATTGAAAAAATAAATTTTTGATTTCAGCGCGGGACAACCCCTTTAAGTGTGATAAAAAAAACTCTATTGCATTTCAACTTATTCACGAGAAAATACATGTGTAGGGTAGATATATCATATTAATGTGCTCAATAAACAACACATTCCACACACTAATGTCAATCTACATCCCAAACAAAAATTAGAGATGCTTTGTTCACAAGATTCGATGCATCATTTCAAAATGTAAGCAAGGCAAAATCCTAATTCAATGAGATTTCAATGCAGTCTCAAATACTTGTATGGCTAGAACATCCATGTGTGATATTTGGTGGAAGGCAAAGCTGTTTAACGTGTGGTGGTCAATGCATGGTTCTGAAAGAGACTATATATTTTTATTCGGGTGTTCATAATAGCTACTCATAGAATGATATGTTTATCCTTGATAGAGATTTATTACTTTTATCTTACAACTCAACTATTACCTGGTCAGATCACACTGTGATTTCTCTCCAATGTATTTAGGAAGAAGTAATGACTTTTTATGTCCCATTTGGGATAGAGGGGTTGTTTAGAAAGAGACTTAAAGGAATACTTTACAATGAATGACCCTTCTACTGTTAACCCTCATGTGCTGTAGAATGCACATAAAGCTTATATCAGAGGTTAATTTATCTGGTTAGGGAATCAAATGGAGAAAGACAGATAAGTTAACCAAACTCGTGGAACCCAAATTTAGGTCAAACTTTGCTAATAATTTAGTTTCGGCCAAACTGGAAGTTCATAAAAAAACTGATACAAGTACTAAACACATTAGAGGAGGAGAGTGGTGATGGTTTTTCTTAAATGGATGCAGCTCAGTGATTACTACTGTTGCCTTGCAGTACTGTGGTCCTAGGTTCAAATGTAAATTGGGAAACTCCATGCTAATGTTGTCTTTGGTCAGATTTGAACCTAGGTCTTTATCCCTGCAAGGCAAAAAAAAAGCTAACCATTGAGTCACCATGCTTCTCCCTTCTCTGAAAAGCAGAACAACAACAAGAAGAAACACAATGAGAACATAGAAACTTCATGCAGATGTTGTCCTTCGTAAGAGTTAAAACTAGGACTCAGCCTTGCAAGGCAACAGTGCTATCCACTAAACCACCATGCTCCTTCTACCTTCTCTAGAGGAGAAGAAAAAAAAGCATATATAGAACATAGAAATTTCAACCTAGTATAAGAACACTGCAAGGCAACACTGCTAATCACTGAGATCATACAAAGTTAATGCAAATTATGTTCTTGGTCAATTTGGAACACAGAACTCCAGCAACTACCAAGCCCCTTTTTTCTTCTCCCTTCTCCAGAGTAGGAGAATAACAAGAAGAAACATAAACAGAACATACAAACTGAATGCAGGTGTTGCCCTTGGTCAGATTTGAACTCAGGACTGCAATGCTGCAAAGCAACAGTGCTAACCACGGAGACCCCATGCTTTCGTTTTCTTCTCCTTCTCCTGAAAGTGAAGATCAAGAAACACAAAGAGAAGAATGAGAAGGAGATTCTTATGTTTTCCTTCTTCACCTTTGTCCTACTCCTGTGGGGAAAAGCAGGAGGAGGAAGCGTAACAAAAAAGCTTGGTCCAGTGGTTAGCACTGTTGGAATGCAGTATAGGTGTCCTAGATTCAAATCTGAGGAAAACCAACATCTGAATGGAGTTTGAATATTCTCACAGTTTTTTGTATACTTCCACTCTAAAGTAATGAAGTTGGAGGTGGAAAAAAAAGCAGCATCATAGTGGTTAGCAGTGTTAACTTACAGATCAGACCAAGGACAACATATGCATGAAGTTTGTAAGTTCTCTTTATATTTTTTTTTTCATTTTGCCTCTTCTCTTCCTCTGAAGAAGAAAAAACAACAACATGGTGGTTCAGTAGTTCACACTGTTGCCTTGCAGCTCTGAAGTGCTAGGTTCAAATCCGAAGATGAACAAAATCTGCATTAAGTTTGTATGTTTTCTTTATGTTTTATTCCTATTCTTCTCCTCTGGGAAAGGAAGAAGGCACATGACAATTTAGTGCATAGCTCTGTTGTCTTCCAGTTGAAATATGAACACAGGCAATATCTGCATAGAGTTTTCCAATTCCATACAGATGTTGTCCTTGGTCAAATTTTAACCTAAGACCACAACAGTGCTAAGCTCTGTGCTACATCAGTTGAACACACACACACACAAACAACCTTTTTAATAAATTCGTCCAGCCACCAAACCAAAATTTTAATTTGCTCATCTCTATTGATTACGATTGTGTCTTCCTTAGCTTTGATCTTGGGTCAATATGTTCAGATGTGTGTGTCAAGAGATAATCAGCTCTCCAATACAATATGATTTTGTTATACTCTATCTCATATTTCTATTTTATGTATATCTATTGTGGCTACCCAGTGATGTGAATTGCAGAGCTTAAGTGTTTTGATAGCATTTTGTGTTAAGTTGGTTTAATGAAAAATTGCAGTTCTTAACCAAATAAGAGATAATGTAAGAATGGACATATCTGCATATCCAATGAATCACAGTTTATTGCTTCTTTGGTTGAAGTTATTCACTTTTCACAAATTTTCAATCCGGTCTAGACCACTATGAAGACTTAATGCAGTCTGCTATTCAATAGAATCACTAGAATCATCAGAGAAGAACAATTAAATTACTAATAGAACCCTAAAATTGTGATATTCCTGAAAATATAGGTTGATTGGAAAGTTTGAGTACAAATGAATGTTGAAATGTCTGAAGTACTTGTTAACAGCATTTGTTGACTCAATATATTATACAGAGTAAACATCAGCATATTTTTGCCAGCATTTGGCCTCTTATTTCCCATGTAGCAGTGGCAAAGATTGTATTTGTTACAAATGATAGATGAGGTGATTATATCTAAACATATTTCAGCCCTCTAGACCATTAACAAAATCACTTTGAGAACATGTCAGGTTTCCATATACTGCACATAAGGGAATGAAGCCAATATTATTAAAGTACCTAAGGAATGAAAAAAATGCACCAAAAATTATCAACTAAAATATTAAAAATGTCACTATACAGATTAATGAGAATGAGGTCAACTTTATTAATCATGATACTGATCCTGCCTGTCAACTTGTGATTACACATTTTCCTCTTTTTTTCTTCTTCTAAGTCTAAAATATACTTTAATAATCCCTTAAAGTAATCTTTCAAAGACAATTTGTACTAACCATATTGTGCCTTTTATAGCAAGAATACAGAGAGCTATACATTTGAAATTACAAATCTTAAATTGAAATTTCCAGTTTTTCATGGAGGCTGCATCATTCTTGACTATACAAAAGGCACTATTTAACTATAGTTCATGGCACAACTGTTTTAAATCACCTATATTGCAACCTGCGAAACAAATACTCGTAATGTGTCATGACACCAGATATTAGCTTTCTATATATTAAGTTATATATGAGAAAGATAATATAAACTTACAAGCAGATTTACATTTTTTTTTATTATTGTGGGGCTCCTTAAAAACTTTCCACTTGGACATCATCAGCTAGAAAATGACAAGCAGTAGTTGACTTCCATGCCAATTTTTGAAAAAGAAATTTCTCAATTTAACTCATGTCTCCCAAACTCAGTATAACATAAAGATAAGCAAAAAGGGAATCAGTGACAGTATATACTGTAACAAAACCATAGATTAACCCCTTCATGACATGTCCTATTTTGGGCTTAAGGACGCAACAATTTTTGGCGGATTTTCTTCTCCGTTTATCAAAAGTCATAACTTTTTTATTTTTCCATCGACGCGGCCGTATGAGAGCTTGTTTTTTGCGCGGCGAACTGTAGTTTTTATCGGTGCCACTTTTGGGTACATAGACTATATTGTAAAACTTTTTTTTATTTTTTTTATGATAGCAGGGAGAGAAAACGCATCAATTCTGCCATAGATTTTTTTTTTTTTACAGAGTTAATCATGCAGCATAAATGAGACATTCCATTTTTTCTGCAGAGCAGTACGGTTACAACGATACCAAAATTCTTACATTTTTTGTAGGTTTTCCCACTTTTCTGCAATAAAACCCCTTTTTTTGGAAATCTTTTTTCTATTCTAAATTGCTGCATTCAAAGTCCTGTAACTTTTTTATTTTTTGATGTACGGAGCTCTATGAGGGCTTTTTTTTTTACGAGACAAGCTGTAGTTTTTACTGGTACCATTTGGGAGTACATTTGGCTTTTTTGATCACTTTTATTGCGTTTTTAGTGAGGCAAAATGCTAAAAATTAGGATTTTGCCTCAGTTTTTTAGCGTTTTTTTTTGCGTTTTTTTCCGTGCACAGTCAAAAGCATGTGCAACTTATTGTATGCATTGTTACGGACGTGACAATTTCAAATATGTGGGGTTTTATTTTTTTTTTACCTTTTTTTATGCTAATCTGAGAAAAAGCATTAAAAAAAAATGTTTTTTTTACTCTTTTTTTTACATTTTTTTAAATTCATTTTTTTAATCTTTGCTTTTTTTACACTGTTTGTGTCCCTCTGAGGGACTTACATCACTGTGCCTATGATCGCTGTCATAAGGCAAGGCAGAGCTACTGCTCTGCCATGCCTTATCGCTTATACAGCGATCTCAAAAAAAAAAAATCAAAATCAAATCATGGTATTTGTATAGCGCCAACTTATTCCGCAGCGCTTTCAGGTAATTATTACTTATTACCCCCCACCAAGCTGGGTTCTCATTTTACCGACCTCGGAAGGATGGAAGGCTGAGTCAACCTTGAGCCGGCTACCTGATTCAATCTCAGGCATAGGCAATACAGGACGCCAGTGTCTGGCGTCCTGTTGCCATGGTGACAGGCCGGGCTCTCGCTATGACATCGAGAGTTCCGGCCGGAGACACAGAGGGAGCCGCGCTCCCTCTGTGAACTCTTTCCCTGCCGCGATCTACTTAGATCGCGGCAGGGAAGGGGTTAACAGCGGGACGCCCGCGCTATCTCCAGGACGTAAGTTTACGTCCTGTTGCAGGAAGTACCAGGCTGCCAGGACATAAACTTACGCCCTGCAGCGGGAACAGGTTAATGCAGCCAGAGAAAGGGTTGAACAGCTCATGATGAGTTTGGTCAGAAATGCCTGCCCAACAGTACTTCATCTGTAATTGGTAGGTGAGGCTAAGTTTGAGAAGCACTGAACTACTGTAAGCTTATTAATCACTCTTCCATCTCTATTACATTGAAGAAAAAACTTATTTATTTTACCTATTAACAGCTCAGGAATGTTTGATTCACTCGAAAGATTTCTGGGTTCTACAGCAGCTTAAAATTGCATCTGCTGCTTGCTTAACCCCTTAATGACACGGCCTATTTTGGCGTTGAGGACCAAGCGATTTTTTGGTATTTTTCCATCTCCATTTTTCAAAAGCCATAACTTTTTTATTTTTCCGTGGACGCGGCCATATAAGGGCTTGTTTTTTGCGTGGCGATCTGTAGTTTTTATCGGTGCCACTTTTGGGTATATAGACAATATCGTAAAATTTTTTTTTTTTTTTTTTAATGATAACAGGGAGAGAAAACGCATCAATTCTGCCATAGATTTTTTTTTTTTTTTACAGCGTTAATCATGCAGCATAAATGTCACACTAAATTTTTTCTGCGGGTCGGTATGGTAACAACGATACCAAAATTGTTATATTTTTTTTAGGTTTTTACACTTTTTTGCAATAAAACCCCCCTTTTTTTGGAAATCTTTTTTTTTTCTCTATAGCTGCATTCAAAGTCATGTAACTTTTTTATTTTTCTATGTACGGAGCTCTTTAAGGGCTTATTTTTTGCGAGACGAGCTGTAGTTTTTATTGGTACCATTTTGGGAAATGTACGGCTTTTTTGATCACTTTTATTGCATTTTTTGTGAGGCAAAATGCTAAAAATTAGCATTTTGCCTCTGTTTTTTAGCGGTTTTTTTTACGCTTTTTGTCGTACAAAATAAAAAGCATGTTAAACTTTTTGTACACGTCGTTACGGATGCGTCAATATCCAATATGTGGGGTTTTAGTTTTTTTTCCCTTTTTTTATGCTAATATTAGAAAAAGCATAAAAAAGGGGTTTTTTTACATTTTTTTTTTACATTTTTCTTTTTTTTACACTTTTCTTTTCTTTTTTTTAATACTATTTGAGTCCCTCTGAGGGACTTACATCACTGTGCCTATGATCGCTGTCATAAGGCATGGCAGAGCTATTGCTCTGCCATGCCTTATCGCTTGTACAGCGATTATAGGAACAGGCAATACAGGACGCCAGTGTCTGGCGTCCTGTTGCCATGGTGACAGGCCGGGCTCTCGCTATGACATCGAGAGTTCCGGCCGGAGACACAGAGGGAGCCGCGCTCCCTCTGTGAACTCTTTCCCTGCCGCGATCTACTTAGATCGCGGCAGGGAAGGGGTTAACAGCGGGACGCCCGCGCTATCTCCAGGACATAAGTTTACGTCCTGTTGCAGGAAGTACCAGGCTGCCAGGACATAAACTTACGCCCTGCAGCGGGAACAGGTTAATGCAGCCAGAGAAAGGGTTGAACAGCTCATGATGAGTTTGGTCAGAAATGCCTGCCCAACAGTACTTCATCTGTAATTGGTAGGTGAGGCTAAGTTTGAGAAGCACTGAACTACTGTAAGCTTATTAATCACTCTTCCATCTCTATTACATTGAAGAAAAAACTTATTTATTTTACCTATTAACAGCTCAGGAATGTTTGATTCACTCGAAAGATTTCTGGGTTCTACAGCAGCTTAAAATTGCATCTGCTGCTTGCTTAACCCCTTAATGACACGGCCTATTTTGGCGTTGACACTGTTTGTGTCCCTCTGAGGGACTTACATCACTGTGCCTATGATCGCTGTCATAAGGCAAGGCAGAGCTACTGCTCTGCCATGCCTTATCGCTTATACAGCGATCTCAAAAAAAAAAAATCAAAATCAAATCATGGTATTTGTATAGCGCCAACTTATTCCGCAGCGCTTTCAGGTAATTATTACTTATTACCCCCCACCAAGCTGGGTTCTCATTTTACCGACCTCGGAAGGATGGAAGGCTGAGTCAACCTTGAGCCGGCTACCTGATTCAATCTCAGGCATAGGCAATACAGGACGCCAGTGTCTGGCGTCCTGTTGCCATGGTGACAGGCCGGGCTCTCGCTATGACATCGAGAGTTCCGGCCGGAGACACACAGGGATCGCGCTCCCTCTGTGAACTCTTTCCCTGCCGCGATCTACTTAGATCGCGGCAGGGAAGGGGTTAACAGCGGCGGGCGCATCTCCGATGTCCCCCCGCTGTTGGAGCGGGACGCCGGCTGTGACTGACAGCCGGCTCCCGCTGCGGGATAGCGCGGGATCTTATGTGATCCCGTGCTATCTCCAGGACGTACCGGTACGTCCTTTTGCGGGAAGTACCAGGCTCCCGGGACATAACGGTCCGTCCTGGAGCGGGAAGGGGTTAAAGGGGTTGTCCCGCGGCGAAATGCAATTTTTTTTTTCAACCTGCCCCCGCATTCTGCCCCGTTAAAATCAATACCATTTGTAATTTAAAAAAAAAAAATCGCTTACCTCCTTCCCAGTTCGCACAGCATCTTCTTTTCTTCTTTTAAAGATAGCCACCGGTCCTTTCCCAATGATGCACCGTGGTTTTCTCCCATGGTGCACCGCGAGTCTTCTCCCATGGTGCACCATGGGCTCTGTGCATTACATTGCCGATTCCAGCCTCCTGATTGGCTGGAATCGGCACACGTGATGGGGCGGAGCTACGCGATGACGCGCAGAAGGGGGTGGAGCCAGAACGCCGCTCATGCCTGGACCGACCAGAAGGGAGAAGACCCTTCTGCGCAAGCGCGTCCAATCGGGCGATTAGATGCTGAAATTAGACGGAGCCATGGAGACGGGGACACCAGCAACGGAGTGGGTAAGTGAATAACTTCTGTATGGCTCATAATTAATGCACGATGTACATTACAAAGTGCATTAATATGGCCATACAGAAGTGTATAACCCCACTTACTTTCGCGGGACAACCCCTTTAAAGGGTTTTTCCCACAGCTTAAAATTGATTCATATCAACTCTATTCTTCATGGTTGCTGCTGACCATGACATGTGAATGTTGCAGTCAGTCACTGGCTATAGAAGGTCAGTGATTGGCTGCATTAGTCACATGTCATAGTTAGCAGAAACCAGGAAGTTCAGAGTGGTTGTAAAGTAATTTTAAGTCATGGGAAAATCTCAATATGACAATTAGTGTTACCACATTTTTCACTCCAAAATATCAGCCAAAGTATAAAGGGGCATACTTTTCATGGTGTGGCTTAACATGAAGTGTGATTTTCCACTTTGATTTGCGAAATATATTTTGTTTATCAAGCTTGTATACAGTCACTTTACATTTGATGAAGTATTATTTGGATTGCCCCAGAATATTCAGATTTGAGAAATACCACCTACACTTTCTGGAAAAAATATACAACATAAATTGACCTGTACTCCTGTTTCCCGCCTCTACTAACCAACCTCATCCTGACATCTCCAACTCAGTATGTGGCACCACCATAACTCCCAGATACCACACCTGCCGTCTTTGGATTATTTTCGACTCTGATGTCTCCTTTACCTGCTATATCCAATCTCTGGCCTGAACATGTCACCTACACCTCAAGAACATTGAAAGAGTCTGCCTCTTTTTTTTTACTGTGGACGCGCTAAAACACTCACTGTTGCCCTCATCCACTCTTGGCTCGACTACTGCTACTCCCTGCTGATCGGCCTCCCCCATGCCAGACTCCCCCCTCTCCAATCCATCCTGAATGCAGCAGCCAGGCTCATCTTCCTGTCCAGCTGCTACTCAGACGCCTCTGCTCTGTGCCAGTCACTGCACTAGCTGCCAGTCAAATACAGAATTCAATTTAAACTCGCTACTTTCATCCACAAAGCTCTTCACAGCACCATGCCACCTTACATTGCTTCCCTCATCTCAATCCACCACCCAGCCCACACTCTCCGCTTTGCTAACAAAATCAGATTAAGTGCCCCTTTAATTCAAACCTCTCATTCCAGCCTCCAAGAATTCCCAAAGCAGCACCAGTCCTCTTGAACACACTACCCAAAACTATCCAGGCAATCCCCGACACACAAAATTTCAGGTGTGCTCTAAAAACTCACCTTTTTGGGGAGGCATACCACATCTCCTAAACCAAACCCCTCTTTAGTCCCCCTAATAACATGCTCCCAGTCCTACAGACTGCAATCACTGCTACTTATCCCTGCTAAACGCCACCTGCAGTCATACTGATTCAGCCACCATAAGGCTTAAATCTGACCATTGTCTATGTGTATAGCATCTCACACTCTCCATCTCGCCTTACCTTCCACATCTCCAGCCCCTTTACCTTCTGTGTCACTCTATTATTTGTAGTATGTAAACTTGTTGGAGCAGGACCCTCACCCCTACTGTTTCCATCAATTGATTGCTTCATGTAACCGTGGTTTTGTTTTTATTCCCCCTGTCTTGTAAGCGCTGCAGAATATGTTGGCGCTATATAAATAAAGATTATTATTATTTCAAATCCGCAGCATGTCAATTATGCTATGGATTTTTACTCCTTCAAATAAAGAGAGAAAAAAAATCTATGTTGAATTATCATATTATCATAATTTGATGCAGATTTCCGACTGCCGAAAATCTGCAGCAAATCCACAGTGTGTGGACATACACTTCAAGAGAAAAGTATTTGTCCCCTATTCTCACCTCTATTGTGGTGTATACATAAACATATACCACCTGTTATAAACTTGCATTTAATTACAAAATGGACAATCTAACTATTCAAATGATATAGTAAAAACAAAATTTATAAAAAGGATATGTATCCATATTATAAATACAAGTATATATATATATATATATATATATAATTTTTTTTAATACAACATTTAACGATACCAATTATAACTGTTTTCTTTTTTAATTGACCTTACTGAACTGATATTCTATTATTAAGGGAACAGAAATCACAAAAATATCACCATTGGCCACTTGTAAAACAGATGAACTGCAAATTATAGTACACTAGTTCTCTTACAAAATTGCACTGCTGTGCCTTTCACTGTAAGTAATATTACTGATGTGATTGCACTTTGTGATGTTGTCATACGCCGTATGAATGACAGGCGAGAGCTGCCTGTGATTGGCTGAGCATCTTAGCCAATCACAATCAGCTCTTTTAGCAGGCGGGGATTTTAAATCCCCGCCTGCTAATAGATCAGCACTACAGAGGATAGCGGAAAGAAGACGCGGCTGAGCTCCAGCAGCTGAAGGGAAGTGAGTATGTATTTTTTTTGTTTTTTACACTACTTTTACTGATTTTTTTCAGGGAAGGGCTTATATTTAAACCCCCTTCCTGAAATCCAATGACAGGGAGCCAGCAGCAGGCTCCTCTACCGCAGCTGCTGCGGTAGGGAATTGAGAAATTCCTCTGCTGTATCTGTCACAAATGTGGCAGGTGCAGCAGCAGGGAATTTATTTTACTAGCAGGGATGAAGGAAACATCTCCCGCATGTGGCAGATGTGTTCTGTATCCCCACAGGTGACACGGTAGCGGCGGAAAGATAAGTTTTTTATTTTATAATTTTTAAACAAAAATTATTGTTTTTCAGGGAAGGGCTTATATGTAAAGCCATTCCATGAAAAAAATTCAGGGGTGCCGGCAGACCATTGTCTTCAATGGAGCTGCCGGCAGCAGCCGCAGATCCTTAGAAAACAATTTAGTGTGTTTCCTGTCCATCCGCACTATATAAGAAGACTGTACTCATTTTACACTGTCTATTTTTTGCTAAAGTGTATGCAAAATATTATTTTGCATACACTTTAGCAAAAAATAAACATGTGGGGAGAAGAGGTTGAAATTTTCTCGAGCACCTGAGCACCGCGTGGGGCTTGCTCGAGTAACGAGTACTTTTAAGTATGCTAATGCTTGAACGAGCAACCAGCTCGGATGAGCATGCTCATCCAGCTCTAATTTTTACCATATATTATTTCTCTCTATCTCAATGCCAATGTCAAGGTTATTTCATAATTTTGCATACTGTGGTCCCTCAAGGTAAAATTATCTCATCGTACAATATTTATAACATATAATGGCTTTTCTGGGCTATGGTAACTTCTAATCAGATCCAAAAAACAATGTCACAGATAGTCTGCATCTGCGGCATATGTAAGTTGATGGAAAATCCAGCCAATCAGAGTGGCCATTTCACTGGGAAAACACCTGTATTCCTAAAGTACATGCACTAATTGGCTGTCTAGTAGCGCCTCTCTACAGTACAGTGCAAAACTATATGTTCTTTACTGCTCTGTAGCTGTGCCTGGATGACCTGTTTATTTGGAGACCAGCTGAGTGCAGCTTTATGTTATTTTTCAGGTACTGTGTATTTTTAGTATAAGATCCTGACAACGCTCCTGTCTTCAACATAGAAAGTGATTTATGACCTTTGGCAGCTCTTTCTGACTGTTATATGTGACTACTTGCTTTATCCGCATTAGTCATCTGACATTTTGAGGCCTTCAGAATCAATTACCAGTTTTGTACAGTTACATTTTCAAAATACAGATCCATCAATTTTAAAATTGAGTTTTGTTGCGGTGCACTATGCCATTAACATAGCACGTCTACATAATTTGCGTAGCTCGACAGTAAGTATATATCAATTTCTATGCAAATTGCTTGATGCGCCAAACTACCAATCAGGATGTTAAATAAGCAGATGTAGGGTGCCAAACACGATATTTTCAACATACAATGGATGTCTTGGAACCAATTAATATTGAGTCTTGAGGGACCAATGACCAATATATCTTGAGAGACCACTACAGGATGTCCCACAAAAAATTAGCACAACTATGTCGATGAAAAAATAAAAAAAGTTATGGCTGTTTTAAATTTTAAAAAGTAGTACAGCAAAAAAAAATATATAAATTTGGTATTGTAGTAAACGTACTAACCCAAAGAATAAAGGTATCAGGTCATATTTGCTGCATTTTGTACACCATAGAAACAATACCAGCCCAAAGATGGCGGAATTTCATTTTTTTTTCACTCCACTTAGAATTTTTCAGTACATTATATAACACAATAAATAGTATCATCGAAAATTTTCACTTTTCCCGCAAAAAGCAAGTCCTCAGACATTTATGTTGATAAATATATAGAAGAAAAAATGAAAAAACAAACAAACAAAAAAAGGGCTGCGTCCTGAGGCCTTAGTCAGACGGGCGTGTTTTCGCGCGATTTGCGGATCGCATGACGGATGTGCATCCGCAAATCACGTGACCGGTGCCCGAAAATCGCCCGAAAATCTGCTCCTAGCCGCGTTTCATTAGAAACGGGCCGGAGCTGTCCAGCGCATTGCATTCAATGGAGCCGGCAATACAGCGGCTCCATTGAAAGCAATGCGCTGCGGGCGAGTGTGGGATGAATTGTCGAGAAGGGCTTAAATATATAAGCCTTTCCCTGAAATTCATCCAGAAAAGTGTTAAAATAAAAAATATATACATACTCACCTGCTCCCGGCAGCCGGAGTTCCCCGCGGCCTGCCTGCAGTGGGTGTGAAGGGGGTGTGAGTCAGACCTGCCCCCTGATTGGCTCAGCGCCAATCAGGGGGCAGGTCTGACTCACACCCCCTTCACACCCACTGCAGGCAGGCCGCGGGGAACTCCGGCTGCCGGGAGCAGGTGAGTATGTATATATTTTTTATTTTAACACTTTTCTGGATGAATTGCAGGGAAGGGCTTATATATTTAAGCCCTTCCCGACAATTCATCCCGCGCACGCTGGCAGCCCATTGCTTTCAATGGAGCCGGCTGTATTGCTGGCTCCATTGAATTCAATGGGCAAACATCGTTCTTCTCTGCCACAGCTGTTACAGCTGTGGCAGAGAAGAATGATTTGTCTTCTATATGTTCTCAATGGGGTCGGCGCTGCTGCCGCCGGCCCCATTGAGCGCATATAGAGAAGAGAACAGGAATCGCAGATCGCAGATAGGTGCGATCTGCGATTTATTTTCTATAATTTATCGGACGAGCGCATAAAAAGCGCTCATGTGTCCGATACCATTGCAAAGCAATGGTTTTAAAAAATCGCTGGACGCATGCGCATGCGCAAATCATGCAAAAAAACGCCCGTCTGACTAAGGCCTAAAGGGGTAATATATCCTTACTTTTTAAATCTTAACCAGTTTTTCTTTATTAACATTTTTAAACAGCAAGAAACCTAACTAATTGCGAACAAGATACAAGAGCAATTTGTTCTTCATAGACAAATTTTATGCTTTACTAAAATAGACTTTCTGTAAACAATTGATCTGAAATAATTTTTGTAAGGAATGAATATCAAATGAAATTAATGTAAATCTTTCTAGTCATTTTTCATTTTCAAAGAATGATTAGATTTAATGTGAGAAGGCTCATTAAAATCGAAAAAAAAGTAGGCATTGGGCTCATTAAAAAACTATTAAACTAGAGATTATTTGATTTTCACCATAAATTTATTTTGGATATACTATAAACTTGGACAAACCAATTTTTCTTGTCAGAGCACTAACAAAACAATGTCAGTTTGTTGTTAACAACATTTTGTACAGCATTAAGATATTGACTGATTTGTGTCAAAGTCGGATCAGACACACTAGAGATTACAGATGCACTAGACACTAGATTATTAAATCTAAGAAACAGCTAAACTCTTAACTTTATTTTCTAAACTGCTCTGGGAAAATGAAAGTTGCCTTGTAATTTGTTTCTATGAGTGTAGTTTCTCTCAGAACTGGAGCATTCCTGGGCAGTGTGTACAAATGAAATGTAAGTAAGTATGCAGCCGTGCACTGTATATAGAAGTAAATTGGCCTCATATCAAAGAATATTATGGCCTATCTTCTAGTACTAATTAACACTAACATACCTCTAGCCATGAGGAGCAATAGAACTTGTTACTTGGAACTTTGAAGAGGGGATACCTGCAGGGAGTTATCATCATAAATTCAATGATGGATGTAGCCAATCTTACCTAAACCTTCTTTCTCTAAGGGTCTTATTGTGCTGCAGGATAATATAGCAACAAAGTATGTAAGGAACCAAAATGCCCATCCAGTTCAGTATATCATCTTGCACTATTAAAACAGAGAAAACGGAAAAAAAAAACATAAGGTAGAAGCCAATTTTGCTTATTTTAAGGAAAAATTCCTTCCCAACTCCAAATCTGGCAGTCAGCATAACTCCCTGGATCAATACCCCTTCTGAAATAATCTAGTGATTGTAACATGTTATATTATTATACTGAAGAGAGGCATCCAGGCTCCTCTTGAACCATTTTAGCTAGTTCACCATCACCATGTCCTCAGGCAGAGAGTTCCATAGTCTCACTGCTCTACAGTAAAGAACCCCCTTCTATGTTGGTGTAGAAACCTTATTTTCCAAATGTATAGGATGCCCCCTTGTTACAGCCACAGTCCTAGGTATAACTAGTGGGAGAGATCTCTGTATCGACCACTGATATATTTTTACATATATATTAGGCTGCCCCTCAGATGTCTTTTTTCTAAACTAAATAACCCCAATTTTGATAACCTCTCTGGGTATTGTAATACACCCTTTCCATTTCCTTACCTGCCTTTGAACCTATTCATGCTTTGATATGTCCTAGTGTCCAATCAAAGTATGTACCATTAATAACCAGCCTCTGTTTTCCATGACTACGCACTTGTCTGCTTCTATAATATGGGTTTATGTTAGTATGATATAAAAGCCAAATAATAAAAGTCAGCATGTACTCATATTGTGGGTCAAGTTAAGTTTAAACGAGAGATAAATGAACAAAAGCCAATGCCTTGAAATCAACAACAAAAAGTTATCTAAAAACAATAAAAGTAAAAAAGGACTCACCTGTTGTCAAAAGCTAAGCCTAGTAATAGGCCAGCTGCTAACCTGTTGTCCCCGTTAGCCAACAATGTATGTGATCCTTGGACTTTACACATCCACAGATGGGGAAATCCAAAACTCCTTGGGAAATTTAGGAAAATGATAAATAGTAAAATATCCCTGGGCTCAGGAAGGTTCTTAGAAGAGCAGTCACATGGATAAGTAAGGGGATTTACACTTACCTGAGGGGAGGGTCTAATGATACAATAGATTCCCTGGTAGAATTCCCAGAGATGGATAGACAACTTGTAGAGCAGATGATTTCCAATTCAATATAGTTTAATAATGCCAACTGTGATATGATAGGACAACCAAATAAAATGTTTGACTTTTCACAGAGGCAAAAGCAGTCTATAGTAATTTTAGCACCCTATAATAGACGTAACTAAAAATTCAACTTTTATTAAATAGAATATTAAAAATTATTTTTATATAGGGCTCAAGACACACACACAAAACTTATCGCCACACCACAACAAAAATTTTGCGGATGAAGGTGTGGCGGTGACTGGGGAAATTGGGGGTCACATGAACTTGTAGACACCCCTACAAATGGCGAATGATGCACTCCTGTGTACCAATTTCCCAGAAACAGTAATAATAAAGAAAGGACTTTAGTGCACACTAATTTGGAAGATAACCTAGGTGTGCAAAGTTAGTAGTCATCCCAGTAGACGCATAGGAAATGCGTACTGTTAAATGATATGCGGTTCGCGGTTCAACGCGTTTCATTGCAAATGATGCAATTCATCAGGAACCATAGTTTGATTATAGATGATTTTGAAAAAGGATGGTTACCACAAGATTAAATAAATAGATAACTATCCACCCCTATAGATAAAGGGAGATGTTTTGACAGCAAACCAGATTATGGTAGGTTCACTAGTGAGAAGATATGTCTGTATCCTATATTGTGGGGAATGGTATTGATAATATAAACCCACATAGATAGCTCGATCTACTATTTCTAATTCTCCCACAAGAAGATGTCAAATTTTTCTATGCAGAAGGCAAAAAGGGCTTTTCTATTGCTCAAATAGCTCAGAATCTGGAAATAGCTGTCTAAATTCCCTTTCTAAAGTCAAAGATACAACGCAAAATAATAAAGATAAAGTCTAGCCATGTAACCTTGATGGTAGGCTACTGGCATTAAGGAGTCTGCAGCCAGAGCCCTTCAGATATACTGTAGTTGCTTAAGGACAGCCCCTGGGGTTGGACCAATTCAGCATGGCCAATAAGGTACAAGGGGAGGATATGTGTTGACAGGAGACGCACCTCTTTCATACATGCATACATTTGACCATATATAAAGAATAGTCAACTTCATTATCTGTATATGTCAGTGTATTCAGTTTGTTAATATCAGCCTGAATTTCAATGGTGATCCTCCCAGAATTATGCCGATTAGTGAACTGGGAATAGACTATTAGCTGTGTTTACCAGAGGTAAGGGGAGGTGCCATGACATAGTCAGGTCACATGATCGCATTGGCCAGAAGTCAGGTGCCCATAATGTATGCGCAATATCCCTTAGATTCGGGGTGCACACTGATGATGCAGGCACCATGTCCGCCATGTTTATCAAGGGTAAAGGAGGGTATGATAATGTAATCGGGTCACATGATCGTGACGGTTGGAAGTCGGGTACTTTTCTGAAAATCCATGAAGTTTCTTTTTGTAAGATTTTGCGTTCTATATTGCCTCTCCTTTTGTTCACACGAATAACGTTTATGCCCTGGAAGGTTACTAAGTCGTCATTACCACCATGACTGCTCCACATATGGATTTTCAGAATGGCTTGTCTTTACCTAAAGGGACTAAATGAAAACTTTTCTTTTACTTGCTTTCTGTGACTCCAATGTCCTTATTTTTAGTTAAGATGTACGATGGGAAGTCTTTCGGAACCTACTTTGTCTTGACCGCTTTCTCCCCTGGGGTATAGAAATATCATCTGACCAATGGAGCCTATTTCCGCTAGGCACTATGAGATAAACGACATATAGATATGATTCTTTAAATATCCTGAGACAGAATACTTTATTATTACTGTTTCTGGGAACTTGGTACACAGGAGTGCATCGTTCGCCATATGTAAGGGTGTCTACAAGTTCATGTGACCCCCAATTTCCCCAGTCACCGCTACACCTTTATCCACGCAATTTTTGTTGTGGTGTGGCGATAAGTTTTGTTTGTGTGTCTTGAGCCCTATATAAAAATAATTTTTAATGTTCTATTTAATAAAAGTTGAATTTTTAGTTACATCTATTCTGCGAAGGGAACTAAAATGTTTGGAACCAAATGCAATATGTTTTGGGGTCCGCATAAATGTAGCATAAAACATGCCTGGTCAATGATATATATACAGGGGAAAGAACTAGAGTAACTCCTTCTTCTTGAAAATAGAGCGCACCCTCAGAGCAGAAGAAACAATTGTGGCCCAGAATGAAGAGACGCAGGGAGCATCCAAATGGGGACCACATTTGCGCTCCAATTACCTGGAAGGTAGGTGCATCAGTGTTGTGTACTAGCACGAAGTACCACATGCACAGCGGGCGTGTGAACAACTTTATTCACAAACAACAAACTGACAATAGTTATAATAATAAAGGAGACATAAACTATACTATTCCTGTTTTTCGTGCCACCTTGATTATTATAACTTACGTAGTACACATCACTGCAAAAGAATACCTCTTAAAATATACTCCTTTATTAGAAATATTTTAAAAAATAATTAGTAACCACAATATACACACATAAAATAATAATAAACTAAAAAATATGTATATTGTCTTGTTGAGTGCCCCCACTCTAAGGAAGTTAAAGGAGATGTCTCGAGGAAGCAGTTAAATTTTTTTTTTTGCCCAGTCCCCCCCATTAAACATACATTACTAAGCCCCCCTGTAAATGACATTTCTAGCTGGTTCGTACTTACCGTTCCAGCGTTTCAGCAACTTATATAAGTTTCCTCAAGATGGCCGCCGGCTCTTTCCCCGTCGCTCGCTGCAGCCCGACGTGCGCGCTCCCGAGACGCCGCCAGCTGTGTCTCCATGGCAACCGGACGCATCGCAGCCGCCAACCAGACGCCCCGCAGCCGCCGACCAGACAGCAGGTAACCGGCGCTAGCCCCCGGCTCCCCAGCGCTAGACCCTCAGCCCAGGTGAAGGCCCCGGAGCCCAGCGCTAGGTTCCGGAGCCCAGCGCTAGTTCCCCCGGCCTAGCGGCAGCCCCCCCCGGCCTAGCGGCAGCCCCCCCCGGCCTAGCGACAGCCCCCCCATCGCAGCGGCAGCCCCCCCGGCCTAGCGCTAGTTCCCCCATCACAGCGGCAGCCCCCCCGGCGCAGCGACAGCCCCCCCGGCGCAGCGCGGCGCAGCGGCAGCCCCCCCCCGACAAATCACTTACCTGGGAGGCTTCTCGGGGCTGCTGGGCTGGGCTGGGCTTCTCCGCTGGGCAGCTCCAGTTTCTGCACCTTCCTCTAACAGAGGATGGTGCAGAATGGCCGCTTCAGCGCGCTCCCGAGCAGTGACAGCTCGTCTGCGCATGCGCAGAAGAGCTGTAGCGGGGAGCACACTGAAGCGGCTCGTGCTGAATGGAGAAGACCGGACTGCGCAAGCGCGTCTAAAAAAGCAAGCTGCCAGCGAATTTAGACGGAACCATGGAGACGAGGACGCTAGCAACGGAGCAGGTAAGTGGAATAACTTCTGTATGGCTCATATTTAATGCACAATGTACATTACAAAGTGCATTAATATGGCCATACGGAAGTGTATAACCCCACTTGGTTTCGCGAGACCACCCCTTTAACCTGCTGTAACACTACAAAATCTTAAAACCAACACTGCATCCAGTACCAATGCGTTTCTCTCATCAATAGTTGATGAGGTTATCTGGGGATATTCATAGTATGGAGGGAAATGGAGAGCGGTCATAACCACTATCCCCCACTCATATAGACATCATGATTATGGATGCTAAACTGTCATGCAAAGATATCGGACCTCTATAGCACAAAGCTCAACCTATCACCCCAGTAAGTCAATCATAGATACCAAACACCAAGCGTGCATTTTTTCAGTAAGCACGCAAGTGCATGCATACCTTTGCAGCATTTTAATGGAACGCACACCAACTTTCACCATCTCTACATGGCCTTACTATGTGTGCATGTGATGATAAAGTGTGCACATGTTTCCATTCAAATTTATGCTCATGTCAAGGAAGCATCTTATCAGATAAATATATGCATCTGCCTAAAGATTTCAACATCCGCACAGACTTCATGTGTCATAATGCTCAGGCTAGCACACATATCACGGCACACACATGTGTAAAAGGGCTCCAAATATTCAAATATTGTCAAAAGAATATAAGTATACTGGTAAATCACACTGAGCATACCTATTAATGATATACTGTTCAGGTTGTGTGTCTGGGACCGTGGTTCTACAGGTTTCCTTGTGCACACCTTCACAGGTAGGAGTTAATTGAGCTGGCTGGGTGTGGTATTGTCCACCAGCCAACCCCCTCATCTGCTGCAGATAAATACAAGCAAACTGTTGTAAGAGATTGCTTTTCATTTTAGTGCTTTATGTATCACTGTTAGAGATGAGCGAGCACACTCGTCTGAGCTTGATGCTCGCTCGAGCATTAGGGTGTTCGAGATGCTCGTTACTCGAGACGAGCACCACGCGATACTCAAGTCAATTCCATTTTCTTCCCTGCATGTGTAGCGCCATTTTTTAGCCAATAGACATGCAGGGAAGTCATTACCACTTCCTCCTGTGACGTGCCAGCCCTATCCCACCCCCCTGCAGTGAGTGGCTGGCGAGATCAAGTGACCGCCGAGTACTTAAAGCAGTCCTGCACGCGGCTCGCCTCAGACACACACTGGGAGAGCATAGGGAAAGTGCTGCTGCTTATTCAGGGATAGTGTTAGTGTAGGATCCTGTCCTCAAGAACCCCAACGGTCCATCTTAGGGTCACATCTGACCATGTGCATAACTGTATGGCTGGCTGGGAGCAGTTTTGCACAATGGTTTTTTTTTTTTAAATCTTGGGCTGTGCAGGCTATTACAGCTATAGCGTTCTAAGTCTGCAGTCTGTAATACAGAATATAGGGAAAGTGCTGTTGAAATAGGGACAGTGGTAGTGTAGGATCCTGTCTACAAGAACCCCAACGGTCCTTCTTAGGGCTACCTCTGACCGTCTGCATTTTACAGGGTGTCTGGTGGGAGTTGTAGTGCATTACTATTGCACACCTAGCCCTTTTTGCAGCCTTCCGCATAATTTTTTCTGGCTGCAGTTTGAGTTACAATATGGCTCTCAGCCTCAAACTGTACGCCAATAATTCCATAATTATTTACACCGGTCTGTGTCTGCAGTGAACTTAACGCACAGCGTACGGCCACAGTCACTGATAGAGGGAAAGTCATATACACACTATATAGCCCGTATTCTTTTTCAAAAAGAAAAAAAAAATCCATCATTGCGTTACCTCTGACCGTCTAAAAATTTACAGGGGTTCTGGTGGGAGTTGTAGAGCATCACTATTGCACAGTTTGGCCTGTTTGCAGCCTTCCGTATTCTTTGTTTCTGCCTGGAGTTAGCGTTACAATGCCGCTGTCAGCGTGAAAATGTACGCAAATAATTCCATAATTATTTACACCGCTCTGTTTCTGCTCTATTCGTAATCCACCATGCTGAGAGGTAGGGGTAGGGGTCAAGGACGTGGACGTGGGCGAGGACGCAGAGGTCCAAGTAAGGGTGTGGGCACAGGCCGAGTTCCTGGTCCAGGTGAATCACAGCCGGCTGCTGCGGGATTAGCAGAGAGGCAAGTTTCTGGGGTCCCCAGCTTCATATAACAATTTATGGGTCCACGTGATAGACCTTTATTACAAACAGAGCAGTGTGAGCAGGTCCTGTCGTGGATGGTAGAAAATGCATCCAGCAATGTATCGACCACCCTGTCTTCTACGCAGTCTACTGCTGCAACTCTGAATCCTCTGGCTGCTGCTCCTCCATCCTCCCAGCCTCCTCACTCCATGAAAATGACACATTTGGATGAGAAGGCAGACTCCCAGGAACTGTTCTCGGGTCCCTGCCTTGATTGGGAAAAAATGGTTTCTCTCTCACCTGAGTTTGTTGTGACCGATGCCCAACCTTTGGAAAGTTCCCGGGGTCAGGGTGATGAGGCTGGGGACTTCCAGCAACTGTCTCAAGAGCTTTCAGTGGGTGAGGAGGACGATGATGATGAGACACAGTTGTCTATCAGTGAGGTAGTAGTAAGGGCAGTAAGTCCGAGGGAGGAGCGCACAGAGGATTCGGAGGAAGAGCAGCTGGACGATGAGGTGACTGACCCCACCTGGTTTGCTTAGCCAACTGAGGACAGGTCTTCAGAGGGGGAGGCATGTGCAGCAACAGGACAGGTTGGAAGAGGCAGTGGGGTGGGCAGGGGTAGAGGCAGGGCCAGAGCGAAGAATCCCCCAACTGTTTCCCAAAGCACCCCTTCGCGTCAAGCTACCGTGCAGAGGCCTAGGTGTTCAAAGGTGTGGATGTTTTTCAGTGAGAGCGCGGACGACCGACGAACAGTGGTGTGCAACCTGTATTGCGCCAAGATCAGCCGGGGGAGCCACCACTACCAGCCTCACCACCACCAGCATGCGCAGGCATATGATGGCCAAGCACCCCACAAGGTGGGACAAAGGTCGTTCACCACCTCCGGGTCGCACGACTGCCTCTTCCCCTGTGCCCCAACCTGCCACTCAGATCCAACCCCCCTCTCAGGACACAGGTACAAGCGCATCCCGGCCTGCACCCACACCCTCATCTACGCTGTCCTCGACCCCATCCAGCAATGTCTCTCAGCGCAGCGTCCAGCTGTCGCTAGCGCAAGCGCAAATACGCCAACATGCACCCGCACTCTCAAGCTTTAAACGTGCACATTGCCAAATTAATCAGCCTGGAGATGCTGCCGTACAGGCTTGTGGAAACGGAGGCTTTCAAAAACATGATGGCGGCGGCGGTCCCACGCTACTCGGTCCCCAGTCGCCACTATTTTTCTCGGTGTGCCGTCCCAGCCGTACACCAGCACGTCTTCCGCAACATCAATCGTGCCCTCACCAACGCGGTTACTGGGAAGGTCCACTTAACCATGGACACGTGGACAAGTACTAGTGGGCAGGACCACTATATCTCCCTGATGGCACATTGGGTGAATTTGGTGGAGGCTGGGACCGAGTCAGAGCCTGGGACCGCACACGTCCTAACCACACCCAGAATAGCGGGTACTTTCTCGGTTCTGGTATCTGCGGCGGTTTATGCCACCTCTTCTAAGCCCTCCCCCTCCTGCTACTACGCAACCTCTACCTCTCAATTAAGAAATGTAAGCAGCATGATGTCAGCAGTCGGTGTGGTGTGGCGTGGCAGCACATCAGTGGGCAAGCGTCAGCAGGCTGTGCTGAAACTACTCAGCCAAGGTGACAAGAGGCATACAGCCCCCAAACTGTTGCAGGATCTGACAGAGCAGACCGACCTCTGGCTTTCGCCGCTGAGCCTCCAACCGGGCATGGTCATGTGTGACAACGGCCGTAACCCGATGGCCATTCTGCAGCTCGGCAGCATCACACACGTGCCATGCCTGGCCCACGTCTTCAATCTGGTGGTTCAGCAGTTTCTGAAAAACTACCCGCACTTATGTGACCTGCTCAGCAAGGTGCGCCGCGTCTGTGCACATTTCCGCAAGTCCACCACAGATGCTGCCACCCTGCGGACCCTGCAACATCGGTTTCAGCTGCCAGAGCACTGACTGCTGTGCAACGTGCCCACACGGTGGAATTCTACACTGCACATGTTGGCCAGGCTGTATGAGCAGCGTAGTGCAATAGTAGAATACCAGCTGCAACATGGGCGACGGAGTTGTAGTCAGCCTCCCCAATTCTCTACCGAGGAGTGGGCCTGGATGGCAGACATCTGCCAGGTCCTCGGAAACTTTGAGGAGTCTACCCAGATGGTGAGCGGCGCCGCCGCAATCATTAGCGTTACCATCCCGCTGCTATGCCTGCTGAGAAGTTTGCTGCAAGGCATAAAGGTCTTTGCGGTTGGAACAGGAGACAGGGGATGACAGTATGTCGCTTAAAAGCCAGACCACCTCATGTCTATATCTCAGCGCAATTTCGGGGAGGTGGAGGAGAGGGAGGAGCAGGAGGAGGGGGAGGAGACAGCTGGCTACACTGCAGAGGGTACCCATGCTGCTTGTCTCTCATCTGTTCAGCGTGTATGGGCTGTGGAGGAGGAGGAAGAGGAGGAGGAGGATCCTGAAAGTCATCTTGCTAGCGAGGACAGCCATGTCTTGTGTACTGGCACCCTGGCACACATGGCTGACTTCATGTTAGGCTGCCTTTCCCATAACCCTCGCGTTAGACGCATTCTGGCCAACACGAATTACTGGGTGTACACCCTTCTCGACCCACGGTACAAGGAGAACCTTTCCACTCTCATTCCAGAATAGGAAAGGGGTACGAGAGTGATGCAATACCACAGGACCCTGGTGGACAAAGTGATGCTAAACTTCCCATCTGACAGCGCTAGCGGCAGAAGGTGCAGTTTCAAAGGCCAAGTAGCAGGGCAGGTGCGGAGATCAGGTAGCATGTTCAGCGCAGGCAGGGGAACACTCTCCAAGGCCTTTGCCAGCTTTATGGCTCCCCAGCAAGACTGCATCACCACTCCCCAGTCAAGGCTGAGTCAGAGGGAGCACTGTAAAAAAGATGGTGAGGGAGTACGTAGCCCATCGTACCACCGTCCTCAGTGATGCCTCTGCTTCATACAACTATTGGGTGTCAAAGCTGGACACGTGGCACGAAGTTGCGCTGTATGCCCTGGAGGTGCTGGCTTGCCCTGCCGCTAGCGTCTTGTCAGAGTGGGTGTTTAGTGCAGCTGGGGGAATCATCACGGATAAGTGTACCCGCCTGTCAACTGCCAGTGCCAACATGCTTACACTCATCAAGATCAACAAAGCCTGGATTTCCCCAGGCTTCTCTTCTCCACCGGTGGAGAGCAGCATAACCTAAAGATTCTTTTCGCTGCAACTGCAGATAAAAGCACTCTTCTCTATCACCGGAAAAACTTTGTCAATCTGTCTCTGATATTAGTCCTCCTCCAGAAACAACATGTCATTGCGCTGAACTGCCAATTTTTCTATGGCCCAAAAGGCTCATCTAACAATGTTTTTACAATTTTTAAAAGTTTCAAAAGTATTGATATTTTAACATGAACCAAATTTTTGAACAGGGCTGCCTCCAGGCTCTGTTACAAATTAAGCAACAGCAAGCTATTAGAGATGAGCGAACGTACTCGTCCGAGCTTGATATTCGTGCGAATATCAGGGTGTTCGGGATGCTCGTTACTCGTAACGAGTACCACGCGGTGTTCCGGTTACCTTCAGTTTCCTCTCTGAGACGTTAGCGCGCTTTTCTGGCCAATTGAAAGACAGGGAAGGCATTACAACTTCCCCCTCTGACGTTCAAGCCCTATACCACCCCCCTGCTGTGAGTGGCTGGGGCGATCAGATGTCACCCGAGTATAAAAATCGGCCCCTCCCGCGGCTCGGCTCAGATGCCTTGTGAGTTAGCTGAGGGACAGTGGTATCGTGCTGGAGCTGCTGTAGGGAGAGCGTTAGGAGTTACTGTAGGCTTCATGAACCCCAACGGTCCTTCTCAGGGCCACATCTAATAGTGTGCAGTACTGTGTTAGCACTGTAATTTTTTTTTTTTTTCAAAATTGGATCTGCAGAGCATTGCGCCCTGCAATAGGGACAGAAGTGGTGGTTAGGCAGGGAGCGTGTTAGCAGTGTGTGTAGACTTCAAGAACCCCAACGGTCCTTTCTAGGGGCACATCTATCCGTGTGCAGTACTGTCCAGGCTGCTGTTAGCAGTGTTGCATTTTTTTTTTTTTATCTCAAAACCGGCTGTGCAGACCATTGCACCCGGCATTAATACTACAGGGATAGAATTGTGTAGGCAGGGCCAGAAGACATACATTATTCATTGAATAGACGCAGTGTGGCTTGTCCTTTGAAAAACAAGGGAAAAGATTCTATTTCGCCTGCCTCTGACAGTCCTCAGGGCTCTGGGTACGTGTGTGCTGCGTGCAGAACGTTAAAAATAATCAGACGCAGCCAGCTACGTTTTACTGCAGGCTTGCGCCAATTTTTTTCCTGCATGGGAAATCCCTGATCTACTGTAGCGAATAACTTTGCATCACTGCAGTTCTCTGACACATTTGCAGGGCCACAACACAGTTATTAAACGTAGTAGTATTCGTTGAATACACGCAGTGTGGCTTGTCCTTTTGAAAAACAAGGGAAAAAATTCTATTTTGGCTGCAGGCTTGCGCCAATTTTTTTGCTGCATGGGAAATCCCTGATCTACTGTAGCGAATAACTTTGCATCACTGCAGTTCTCTGACACATTTGCAGGGCCACAACACAGTTATTAAACGTAGTAGTATTCATTGAATACACGCAGTGTGGCTTGTCCTTTTGAAAAACAAGGGAAAAAATTCTATTTTGGCTGCAGGCTTGCGCCAATTTTTTTGCTGCATGGGAAATCCCTGATCTACTGTAGCGAATAACTTTGCATCACTGCAGTTCTCTGACACATTTGCAGGGCCACAACACAGTTATTAAACGTAGTAGTATTCATTGAATACACGCAGTGTGGCTTGTCCTTTTGAAAAACAAGGGAAAAAATTCTATTTTGGCTGCAGGCTTGCGCCAATTTTTTTGCTGCATGGGAAATCCCTGATCTACTGTAGCGAATAACTTTGCATCACTGCAGTTCTCTGACACATTTGCAGGGCCACAACACAGTTATTAAACGTAGTAGTATTCATTGAATACACGCAGTGTGGCTTGTCCTTTTGAAAAACAAGGGAAAAAATTCTATTTTGGCTGCAGGCTTGCGCCAATTTTTTTCCTGGCTTGGAAATCACTGGTAATACAGCATGCTGAGGGGTAGGGGTAGGCCTAGAGGACGTGGACGCGGCTGAGGACGCGTAGGCCCAAGTGAGGGTGTGGGCACAGGCCGAGCTCCTGATCTAGGTGTGTCGCAGCCGACTGCTGCGCGATTAGGAGAGAGGCACGCTTCTGGCGTCCCCACATTCATCGCCCAATTAATGGGTCCACGCGGGAGACCTTTATTAGAAAATGAGCAGTGTGAGCAGGTCTTGTCGTGGATGGCAGAAAGTGCCTCGAGCAAGCTATCATCCACCCAGAGTTCTGCGCCGTCCAGTGCTGCAAATCCGAATCCTCTGTCTGCTGCTCCTCCTTCCTCCCAGCCTCCTCACTCCACTACAATGACACATGCTCAGGAGCGGGAAGACTCCCAGGAACTGTTCTCGGGCCCCTGCTCAGATTGGGCAGCAGTGGTTCCTCTCCCATCAGAGGAGTTTATCGTCACTGATGCACAACCATTGGAAAGTTCCCGGGGTCCGGGGGATGAGGCTGGGGACTTCCGGCAACTGTCTCAAGACCTTTCAGTGGGTGAGGAGGACGATGACGATGAGACACAGTTGTCTTGCAGTGAGGTAGTAGTAAGGGCAGTAAGTGCGAGGCAGGAGCGCACAGAGGATTCGGAGGAAGAGCAGCAGGACGATGAGGTGACTGACCCCACCTGGTGTGCAACGCCTACTCAGGACAGGTCTTCAGAGGGGGAGGCAAGGGCAGCAGCAGGGCAGGTTGCAATAGGCAGTGCGGTGTCCAGGGGTAGAGGCAGGGCCAGACCGAATAATCCACCAACTGTTTCCCAAAGCGCCCCCTCGCGCCATGCCACCCTGCAGAGGCCGAGGTGCTCTAAGGTCTAGCAGTTTTTCACAGAGACGCCTGACGACCGACGAACAGTGGTGTGCAACCTTTGTCGCGCCAAGATCAGCCGGGGAGCCACCACCAACAGCCTCACCACCACCAGCATGCGCAGACATATGATGGCCAAGCACCCCACAAGGTGGGACGAAGGCCGTTCACCGCCTCCGGTTTGCACCGCTGCCTCTCCCCCTGTGCCCCAACCTGCCACTGAGATCCAACCCCCCTCTCAGGACACAGGCACTACCGTCTCCTGGCCTGCACCCACACCCTCACCTCCGCTGTCCTCGGCCCCATCCACCAATGTCTCGCACCGCACAGTCCAGCCGTCGCTAGCGCAAGTGTTGGAGCGCAAGCGCAAGTACGCCGCCACGCACCCGCACGCTCAATCGTTAACCGTCAACATAGCCAAATTTATCAGCCTTGAGATGCTGCCGTATAGGGTTGTGGAAACGGAGGCTTTCAAAGCTATGATGGCGGCGGCGGCCCCGCGCTACTCAGTTCCCAGTCGCCACTACTTTTCCCGATGTGCCGTCCCAGCCCTGCACGACCACGTCTCCCGCAACATTGTACGCGCCCTCACCAATGCGGTTAGTGGCAAGGTCCACTTAACTACGGACACGTGGACAAGCACAGGCGGGCAGGGCCACTACATCTCCCTGACGGCACATTGGGTGAATTTAGTGGAGGCTGGGACAGAGTCAGAGCCTGGGACCGCTCACGTCCTACCCACCCCCAGAATTGCGGGCCACAGCTCGGTGGTGGTATCTGCGGCGGTGTATGCTTCCTCCACTAAAGCACCCTCCTCCTCCTCCTCAACCTCTGTCTCGCAATCTAGATGTGTGAGCAGCAGCAGGACGTCGCCAGCAGTCGGTGTCGCGCGGCGTGGCAGCACAGCGGTGGGCAAGCGTCAGCAGGCCGTGCTGAAACTACTCAGCTTAGGAGATAGGAGGCACACGGCCCACGAACTGCTGCAGGGTCTGACAGAGCAGACCGACCGTTGGCTTGCGCCGCTGAGCCTCCAACCGGGCATGGTCGTGTGTGACAACGGCCGTAACCTGGTGGCGGCTCTGCAGCTCGGCAGCCTCACGCACGTGCCATGCCTGGCCCACATCTTTAATTTGGTGGTTCAGCGCTTTCTGAAAAGCTACCCACGCTTGTCAGACCTGCTCGTAAAGGTGCGCCAGCTCTGCGCACATTTCCGCAAGTCCCACACGGACGCTGCCACCCTGCGCACCCTGCAACATCGGTTTAATCTGCCAGTGCACCGACTGCTGTGCGACGTGCCCACACGGTGGAACTCTACGCTCCACATGTTGGCTAGGCTCTATGAGCAGCGTAGAGCTATAGTGGAATACCAACTCCAACATGGGCGGCGCAGTGGGAGTCAGCCTCCTCAATTATTTTCAGAAGAGTGGGCCTGGTTGGCAGACATCTGCCAGGTCCTTCGAAACTTTGAGCAGTCTACCCAGGTGGTGAGCGGCGATGCTGCAATCATTAGCGTCACCATTCCTCTGCTATGCATCTTGAGAAGTTCCCTGCAAACCATAAAGGCAGCCGCTTTGCGCTCGGAAACAGAGCCGGGGGAAGACAGTATGTCGCTGGATAGTCAGAGCACCCTCCTGTCTATATCTCAGCGCGTTCAGGAGGAGGAGCATGAGGAGGATGAGGAGGAGGGGGAAGAGACAGCTTGGCCCACTGCTGAGGGTACCCATGCTGCTTGCCTGTCATCATTTCAGCGTTTATGGCCTGAGGAGGAGGAGGAGGAGGATCCTGAAAGTGATCTTCCTAGTGAAGACAGCCATGTGTTGCGTACAGGTACCCTGGCACACATGGCTGACTTCATGTTAGGATGCCTTTCTCGTGACCCTCGCGTTACACGCATTCTGGCCACTACGGATTACTGGGTGTACACACTGCTCGACCCACGCTATAAGGAGAACCTTCCCACTCTCATTCCCGAAGAGGAAAGGGGTTCGAGAGTGTTGCTATACCACAGGACCCTGGCGGACAAGCTGATGGTAAAATTCCCATCCGACAGCGCTAGTGGCAGAAGGCGCAGTTCCGAGGGCCAGGTAGCAGGGGAGGTGCGGAGATCGAGCAGCATGTACAGCCCAGGCAGTGCAACAGTCTTTAAGGGCCTGGACAGCTTTATGGCTCCCCAGCAAGACTGTGTCACCGCTCCCCAGTCAAGGCTGAGTCGGCGGGAGCACTGTAAAAGGATGGTGAGGGAGTACGTAGCCAATCGCACGACCGTCCTCCGTGACGCCTCTGCCCCCTACAACTACTGGGTGTCGAAGCTGGACACGTGGCCTGAACTCGCGCTGTATGCCCTGGAGGTACTTGCTTGTCCTGCGGCTAGCGTCTTGTCGGAGAGGGTGTTTAGTGTGGCTGGGGGAATCATCACAGATAAGCGTACCCGCCTGTCAACCAACAGTGCCGACAGGCTAACACTCATCAAGATGAACAAACCCTGGATTTCCCCAGACTTCTCTTCTGCACCAGCGGACAGCAGCGATACGTAAGCAATACGTAGGCTGCACCCGCGGATGGAAGCTACGTTCTCTCTCACCATCCAAAACGGGGACATTTCTGCTTCATCAATATGTGTCTAATATTCCTCCTCCTCCTCCTGCTCCTCCTCCTGAAACCTCACGTAATCACGCTGAACGGGCAATTTTTCTTAGGGCCACAAGGCTCACTCAAATAATTTTTCTGAACAATTTTTATGTTTCAATGCGCTTAAAAGCGTTGAAACTTTAACTTGAACCAATTTTTAGTTAAACTGGGCTGCCTCCAGGCCTAGTTACCACTTAAGCCACATTAACCAAAGCGATTAATGGGTTTCACCTGCCATCTTGGTTGGGCATGGCCAATTTTTACTGAGGTACATTAGTACTGTTGGTACACCAATGTTTTGGGGCCCTCACCTACAGTGTAATCATAGCAATTTGTATGTTCTTCACCTGCACTCATGGTACAGAAGTGTGTGCGGGGTTGGCCTACACTTTAGCTACATAAATGTAACTTGGGCCTTGGCTATACTGCAGCTACTGAAATGGAACTAAGACTGCGCTCCCACTATACTGCTGCTTCGGAATTGTTCCTGGGGCCTGTGTAGGCTGCTACAATGACTTAAATGGAACTAAGACTATGCTCCTCCTATACTGCTGCTTCGGAATTGTTCCTGGGGCCTGTGTAGGCTGCTACAATGACTTAAATGGAACTAAGACTGTGCTCCCCCTATAATGCTGCTAGTGATATGTTAGTGGGGCCTGTCGCTAATGCTACGGCTGAAATGTTACTAATTCTGGGCTCTGCCTATACCGCTGCTAATGGTATGTCTCTGGGGTGTGGAAACAGAGGCTTCCCAAAGACATGATGGCGGCGAGGCCATTTCCCACCAACGCTGTTACTGTTAAGGTGCATATAACCACGGACACGTGGAGAGGACACGTAGTGCCTCCAAAACATCCCCCGCCACGGCCCACTTAATCCTGGCCACATTCCGAAAACAAACAAAATAAAACCGCGCTACTAGGTCCGCAGTCACCACCACATTACCACCAACGCGGTTACTGCTAAGGTACATATTACCAGTCTGACTGGGGCACGCAGTGTTGGCAAGAGCCCACCTGCATTAAGCATGACATTACTACCTCAGCTGTGTTGGGCAATGCAATGGGATATTTCTATGTACCGCCGGTGGGTTCCAGGGAGCCACCCATGCTGTGGGTCCACAGGGAATTATAAATGCATCTGTTTCCACTTGTAAAGAACCCCAGTCTGACTGGGGCATGCAGTGTGGGCCGAAGCCCACCTGCATTAAGCACGACATTACTACCTCAGCTGTGTTGGGCAATGCAATGGGATATTTCTATGTACCGCCGGTGGCTTCCTGGCACCCACCCATGCTGTGGGTCCACAGGGAATTATAAATGCATCTGTTTCCACTTCTAAAGAACCCCAGTCAGACTGGGGCATGCAGTGTGGGCCGAAGCCCACCTGCATTAAGCACGACATTACTACCTCAGCTGTGTTGGGCAATGCAATGGGATATTTCTATGTACCGCCGGTGGCTTCCTGGCACCCACCCATGCTGTGGGTCCACAGGAAATTATAAATGCATCTGTTTCCACTTGTAAAGAACCACAGTCAGACTGGGGCATGCAGTGTGGGCCGAAGCCCACCTGCATTAAGCACGACATTACTACCTCAGCTGTGTTGGGCAATGCAATGGGATATTTTTGTGTACCGCCGGTGGGTTCCAGGGAGCCACCCATGCTGTAGGTGCACAGGGAGTTTAACCTACATGTGTCCACTTGTAAAGAACCCCAGTCTGACTGGGGCATGCAGTGTGGGCCGAAGCCCACCTGCATTAAGCACGACATTACTACCTCAGCTGTGTTGGGCAATGCAATGGGATATTTTTGTGTACCGCCGGTGGGTTCCAGGGAGCCACCCATGCTGTAGGTGCACACGGAGTTTAACCTACATGTGTCCACTTGTAAAGAACCCCAGTCTGACTGGGGCATGCAGTGTGGGCCGAAGCCCACCTGCATTAAGCACAACATTACTACCTCAGCTGTGTTGGGCAATGCAATGGGATATTTCTATGTACCGCCGGTGGCTTCCTGGCACCCACCCATGCTGTGGGTCCACAGGGAATTATAAATGCATCTGTTTCCACTTGTAAAGAACCACAGTCTGACTGGGGCATGCAGTGTGGGCCGAAGCCCACCTGCATTAAGCACGACATTACTACCTCAGCTGTGTTGGGCAATGCAATGGGATATTTTTGTGTATCGCCGGTGGGTTCCAGGGAGCCACCCATGCTGTCGGTCGACAGGGACTTCACAATAGGGAGTTGTACCTGCCTGTGTCTTTGAATTAAAAAGCCCTGTCTGACTGGGGCATGCAGAGACACCTTGACAGAATGAATAGTGTGTGGCACATAGTTCCCCATTGCTATGCCCACATGTGCAGCTCCTGATGGCGGTGGCACAGGATTCTATTTCTCATTGCTTCTGTACAGCATTGTGGGCTATCGCCCCGCCCCTTTTAAAGAGGGTCGCTGCCTAGCCGTGCCAACCCTCTGCAGTGTGTGCCTGCGGTTCCTCCTCATGGCAGACGCACTTATAAATAGACATGAGGGTGGTCTGGCATGAGGGCAGCTGAAGGCTGCGCAGGGACACTTTGGTGTGCGCTGTGGGGGGGAGGGGGGGGGGCGGTTGGGCAGTATGTAACCCAGGAGAAGTGGCAGTGGAGTGTCATGCAGGCAGTGATTGTGCTTTGTTGGAGGTAGTGTGGTGCTTAGCAAAGGTATGCCATGCTAATGAGGCCTTTTCAGAAGTAAAAGTTTTTGGGAGGGGGGGGGGGGCCCACTCTTGCCGCTATTGTGGCTTAATAGTGGGACCTGTGAACTTGAGATGCAGCCCAACATGTAGCCCCTCGCCTGCCCTATCCGTTGCTGTGTCGTTCCCATCACTTTCTTGAATTGCCCAGATTTTCACACAAGGAAACCTTAGCGAGCATCGGCGAAATACAAAAATGCTCGGGTCGCCCATTGACTTCAATGGGGTTCGTTACTCGAAACGAACCCTCGAGCATCGCGAAAAGTTCGTCCCGAGTAACGAGCACCCTAGCATTTTGGTGCTCGCTCATCTCTACGAGCTATATCTTTCAAAAAATATTTATGGGTTTCACCTGCCCTCTCGGTTTTTCAGAGGTACACTCTTATCCAACTAATATTTGCGGCCTTCACCTACACTTATGGTACCCCAATGTTTCAGAGGTCGCCTATGATCTTGCTACAGAAATTTTACTGGGGTCTGCCTGCCTATACTACTGCCACATTAATGTTACAGGGTTCTGCCTATACTGCTGCTACAAAAATGTTCCAGGGGTCTGCCTATACTTCTGCCACATAAACGTTACAGGGGTCTGCCTATACTGCTGCTACATAAATGTTACAGGGGTCTGCCCATACCGCTGCCACTTAAATGTTACAGGGGTCTGCCTATAGTGCTGCTACAGAAATGTTACAGGGGTCTGCCTATACTGCTGCCACTTAAATGTTACAGGGGTCTGCCTATACTTCTGCTACAAGAATGTTACTGGGGTCTGCCTATACTTCTGCCACGTAAATGTTACAGGGGTCTGCCTATACTGCTGCTCCATAAATGTTACAGGGGTCTACCCATACTTCTGCCATGTAAATGTTACAGGGGTCTGCCTATATTGCTGCTACACAAATGTTACAGGGGTCAGCCTATACTGCTCCCACGTAACTGTTACTGGGGTCAGCCTATACTTCTACTACAGAAATGGTGCTGGGGTCTGCCTATACTTCTGCCACTTAATTGTTACAGGGGTCTGCCTATAGTTCTGCTACAAGAATGTTACTGGGGTCTGCCTATACTTCTGCCACATAAATATTACAGGGTTCTGCTTAAACCGCTGCTCCATAAATGTTACAGGGGTCTGCCTATACTTCTGCCACGTAAATGTTACAGGGGTCTGCCTATACTGCTGCTCCATAAATGTTACAGGGGTCTACCCATACTTCTGCCATGTAAATGTTACAGGGGTCTGCCTATATTGCTGCTACACAAATGTTACAGGGGTCAGCCTATACTGCTCCCACGTAACTGTTACTGGGGTCTGCCTATACTTCTACTACAGAAATGGTGCTGGGGTCTGCCTATACTTCTGCCACTTAATTGTTACAGGGGTCTGCCTATACTTCTGCTACAAGAATGTTACTGGGGTCTGCCTATACTTCTGCCACATAAATATTACAGGGTTCTGCTTAAACCGCTGCTCCATAAATGTTACAGGGGTCTGCCTATACTTCTGCCAAGTAAATATTTCAGGGGTCTGCCTATACTGCTGCTACAGGAATGTTACAGGGGTCTGCCTATACTGCTGCTACACAAATGTTACAGGGGTCTGCTTATACTTCTGCCACGTAAATGTTACAGGGGTCTGTGTATACTACTGCCACGTAAATGTTACAGGGGTCTGCCTATACAGCTGCTACAGAAATGTTACAGGGGTCTGCCTAGACTTGTACTACAGAAATGTTACAGGGGTCTGCCTATACTTCTGCCACTTAAATGTTACAGGGGTCTGCCTATACTTCTGCTACAAGAATGTTACTAAGGTCTGCCTATACTTCTGCCACATAAATGTTACAGGGGTCTGCTTAAACTGCTGCTCCATAAATGTTACAGGGGTCTGCCTATACTTCTGCCACGTAAATATTTCAGGGGGCTGTCTATACTGCTGCTCCATAAATGTTACTGGGGTCTGCCTATACTTCTTCCACGTAAATTTTACAGGGGTCTGCCTATACTGCTGCTACAGGAATGATACAGGGGTCTGCCTATACTGCTGCTACAGGAATGATACAGGGGTCTGCCTATACTTCTGCCATGTAAATATTACAGGGGTCTGTGTATACTGCTGCTGCAGAAATGTTACAGGGGTCTGCCCATACTGCTGCAACGTAAATGTTACAGGGGTTTGCCTATACTGCTACCACGTAAATGTTACAGGGGTCTGCCCATTCTGTTGCCACGTAAATGTTACAGGGGTCTGCCTATACTGCTGCTACAAAAATGTTACAGGGGTCTGCCTATACTTCTGCCACGTAAATGTTACATGGGTCTGCCTATACTGCTGCTACAGAAATGTTACAGGGGTCTGCTTATACTGCTGCCACTTAAATGTTGCAGGGGTCTGCCTATATTTCTGCTACAAGAATGTTACTGGGGTCTGCCTATAGTTCTGCTTCAAGAATATTACTGTTGTGTGCCTACACTTCTGCCACGTAAATGTTACAGGGGTCTGCCTATACTGCTGTTCCATAAATGTTACAGGGGTCTACCCATACTTCTGCCACGTAAATGTTACAGGGGTGTGCCATACTGCTGCTACATAAATGTTACAGGGGTCTGCCTATACTGCTGCCATGTAAATATTACAGGGGTCTGCCTATACTGCTGCTACAGAATCGTTACAGGGGTCTGCCTATACTTGCACTACCGAAATGCTACTGGGGTCTGCCTATACTTCTACTAGAGAAATGGTGCTGGGGTCTGCTTATACTTCTGCCACTTAAATGTTACAGGGGTCTGCCTATACTTCTGCTACAAGAATGCTACTGGGGTCTGCCTATACTTCTGCCACATAAATGTTACAGGGTTCTGCCTATACTGCTGCTACACAAATGTTACTGGGGTCTGCCTATACTTCTGTCACGTAAATATTACAGGGGTCTGCCTATACTGCTGCTCCATAAATGTTACTGGGGTCTGCCTATACTTCCACGTAAATGTTACAGGGCTCTGCCTATACTGCTGCTACAGGAATGTTTCTGGGGTCTGCCTATACTGCTGCTACACAAATGTTACAGGGGTCTGCCTATACTTCTGCCACATAAATGTTACAGGGGTCTGCCTATACTTCTGCTTCAGAAATGTTACAGGGGTCTGCCCATACTGCTGCCACGTAAATGTTACAGGGGTCTGCCTATACTGCTGCCACGTAAATGTTACAGGGGTCTGCCTATACTTCTACTACAGAAATGGTGCTAGGGTCTGCCTATACTTCTGCCACTTAAATGTTACAGGGGTCTGCCTATACTTCTACTACAGAAATGGTGCTAGGGTCTGCCTATACTTCTGCCACTTAAATGTTACAGGGGTCTGCCTATACTTCTGCTACAAGAATGTTACTAAGGTCTGCCTATACTTCTGCCACATAAATGTTACAGGGGTCTGCTAAAACTGCTGCTCCATAAATGTTACAGGGGTCTGCCTATACTTCTGCCACGTAAATATTTCAGGGGGCTGTCTATACTGCTGCTCCATAAATGTTACTGGGGTCTGCCTATACTTCTTCCACGTAAATTTTACAGGGGTCTGCCTATACTGCTGCTACAGGAATGATACAGGGGTCTGCCTATACTGCTGCTACACAAATGTTACAGGGGTCTGCCTATACTTCTGCCATGTAAATATTACAGGGGTCTGTGTATACTGCTGCTGCAGAAATGTTACAGGGGTCTGCCCATACTGCTGCAACGTAAATGTTACAGGGGTCTGCCTATACTGCTGCCACGTAAATGTTACAGGGGTCTGCCCATTCTGTTGCCACGTAAATGTTACAGGGGTCTGCCTATACTGCTGCTACAAAAATGTTACAGGGGTCTGCCTATACTTCTGCCACGTAAATGTTACAGGGGTCTGCCTATACTGCTGCTACAGAAATGTTACAGGGGTCTGCTTATACTGCTGCCACTTAAATGTTGCAGGGGTCTGCCTATATTTCTGCTACAAGAATGTTACTGGGGTCTGCCTATAGTTCTGCTTCAAGAATATTACTGTTGTCTGCCTACACTTCTGCCACGTAAATGTTACAGGGGTCTGCCTATACTGCTGTTCCATAAATGTTACAGGGGTCTGCCTATACTGCTGCCATGTAAATATTACAGGGGTCTGCCTATACTGCTGCTACAGAATCGTTACAGGGGTCTGCCTATACTTGCACTACCGAAATGCTACTGGGGTCTGCCTATACTTCTACTAGAGAAATGGTGCTGGGGTCTGCTTATACTTCTGCCACTTAAATGTTACAGGGGTCTGCCTATACTTCTGCTACAAGAATGCTACTGGGGTCTGCCTATACTTCTGCCACATAAATGTTACAGGGTTCTGCCTATACTGCTGCTACACAAATGTTACTGGGGTCTGCCTATACTTCTGCCACGTAAATATTACAGGGGTCTGCCTATACTGCTGCTCCATAAATGTTACTGGGGTCTGCCTATACTTCTTCCACGTAAATGTTACAGGGCTCTGCCTATACTGCTGCTACAGGAATGTTTCTGGGGTCTGCCTATACTGCTGCTACACAAATGTTACAGGGGTCTGCCTATACTTCTGCCACATAAATGTTACAGGGGTCTGCCTATACTTCTGCTTCAGAAATGTTACAGGGGTCTGCCCATACTGCTGCCACGTAAATGTTACAGGGGTCTGCCTATACTGCTGCCACGTAAATGTTACAGGGGTCTGCCTATACTGCTGCCACGCAAATGTTACAGTGGTCTGCCTATACTGCTGCTACAGTAATGTTACAGGGGTCTGCCTATACCTCTGCTACAAGAATGTTTCCGGGGTCTGCCTATACTTCTGCTACAAGAATGTTCTTGGGGTCTGCCTATACTTTTGCCAGGTAAATGTTACAGGGTTCTTCCTATATTGCTGCTAGAAAAATGTTACAGGGGTCTGTCTATACTTTTGCCACATTTATGTTACAGGGATCTGCCTATACTGCTGCTACATAAATGTTACAGGGGTCTGCCTATTCTTCTGGCATGTTAGTGTTACAGGGGTCTGATTATACTGCTGCTACAGAAAAGTTACAGGGGTCTGCCTATACTGCTGTCACGTAAATGTTACAGGGGTCTGCCTATACTGCTGCTATAGAAATGATACTGGGGTCTGCCTATACTGCTGCTTCATAAATGTTACTGGGGTCTGCCTATACTTCTGCTACAAGAATGTTACTGGGGTCTGCCTATACTGCTGCCACGTAAATGTTACAGGGGTCTGCCTATGCTTCTACTACTGAAATGTTACTGGGATCTGCCTATACTTCTACTACAGAAATGGTACTGGGGTCTGCCTATACTGCTGCCACAGAAATGATACTGGGGTCTACTTATACTGCTGCTACATAAATGTTACTGGGGTCTGCCTAAACGTCTGTCACGTAAATGTTACAGGGGTCTGCCTATTCTGCTGCTGCATATATGTTACAGGGGTCTGCCTATACTGCTGCCACTTAAATGTTACAGAGGTCTGCCTATACTTCTACAACAGAAATGGTACTGGGGTCTGCCCATACTCCTGCTACCAAAATGTTACAGGGGTCTGCCTATACTACTACTACAGAAATGGTACTGGGGTCTGCCTTTGCTACTGCAACCGAAATGTTACTGGGGTCTGCTTATATCTTTTCTGCTGGAATGTTACAGAGGTTTGTTTATACTATGGGTGCACACAGACTTCCCATCGTGGTGTTTTACCTATCTGGCCCAAAAACACTCACTGACTAGGGCATCAATTGTGGGCCGAGGTCAATATGTATTTTCTCTCGTGTTACCACAGTTATCTGAGAAACTCATTTGGGCCACAGAAGAGGAGGTTACTGCCTTAATGAGACGTTCACAGCTGAACTAGCATCAAAGTCCGCTTTATGCCCGCGATTGCTGAGGGTTTGTGCAGAGGCCTATGTCCTCGGCACAGTGAAAGTCTGCCTTGTTTGGGCACTCTGATTTCTTCATGGTTCATGTCTTGGGTCGCCTAGGACCCACCTATGCTGTGGGTGCACACAGACTTCCCATTGTGGTGATTTACCTGTCTGGTACAAAGACACTGACTGACTTGGGTAGGGGGCAGAGTGCAGATGGCTTTCCCCTTGCGGTGTCGATTCAGCTATCCGACACCAACACAGAATGAATCGTGTGTGGGCACATGGATTCCCCATTGCTATGTAACTCACGGCACCTTGGGTCACACAAGATGGAGGATGGGAACGAGCTTGACCCTGGGCCCGCTCACGTGAAGATCGAACGTCAATTTCTCATCAATTCCTAACAGCATTGTGGGCTGTCGCCCACCCCTTTCGAAGAGTGTCGCTGCCTGGCCCTGCCAACCCTCTGCAGTGTGTGCCTCCGGTTCCTCCTCATTGCAGACGCACTTGGAAATAGACATGAGGGTGGTGTAGCTATGAAGCGAGCGTGTGGCATGAGGGCAGCTGAAGGCTGGGCAAGGAAACTTTTGTGTGCGCTGTGGACACAGGGGCATGCGGGGGGTTGGGTAGCATGTAACCCAGAAGAAGAGGCAGTGGTGTGACCCCCAGGCAGTGATTGTGCTTGGTTGCAGGTAGTGTGGTGCTTTGCTAAGGTGTGCCTTGGTAATGAGGGTTTATCCAAAGCAAAAATTGTTAGGGGGGGGCAGACTCTTGCCCCTATTATGGCTTAATAGTGGGAGCTGGGAGCCTGAGATGCAGCCCTGCATGCTGCCCCTGACCTGCCCTATCCGTTTCTGTGGTGTTTCCATGGATTTCGGATGTTTTCTGGTTTTTCACAAGTGAAGACCTATCCGGAGCATCGGTCATATACAAAAATGCTCGAGTCGCCCATTGGTTTCAATGGGGTTCGTTACTCGAAACGAGCTCTCGAGCATCGCGAAAAGTTCGACTCGAGCAACGAGCACCCGAGCATTTTGGTGCTCGCTCATCTCTAATCACTGTTAATCCCACTCAGAGCTGGTGTGGTGCATGCTTGTCTGTAGTGTCCATCTCTCCTCCCCTGAAGACAGTCTGGACACCTGCTGTTACTCCCCTCTGTGCATTCTGGGGTGCATGCATTGTATAGTGTGCCCGCAGGTTTCTCACTATTCCTGGGCAGGTGTTGCCTCCAGATGTCTGATGTCTTGTGTGTGTGTCTGATGGGTGATGCCTGACACTGTTCCCTATGTCAGCACAGTGGTTGATTCCCTGGTGTGAGGACACTTGGACTAACTATGGTTGACCATCTATATGCATGTGAGCTCTGGGTGGAGTTTCTGTTATATGTTGTATGCACAACCATGTGTGTTGGTGTTAACATTGACATGTCTGGTATGTCTTTGCAAGTGGCCAGACATGTGCTTTATGTGCAGTCCTGTTCTGTGTGGTTTGTATTACTCTGTATGTTGGTGTGAACAGCGACGTATGTTATGTCTGTGCAGGACATGTACATTATGTGCAGTCCTGTCCTACGTGTGTTTTGTGCACTTCTCCAGGTTCCTGATCAGGGATAGCTAGGTCCCAATTGAAGACAGTGGGACCAATCTTATTGGGACAAGCACCCTGCTTTTAGGCAAAGGATTACCCACTTCCCCTGTTTAGTAAGGGACATGGGTCCTTCTATCATTGCCTGGAGAGGTGCAAGTTGTGATGCATATGTTGTGTGAGTGTTTGCGATTTTAAATAGGACACATTTGCGTTCATTCTGAGGTGTGGCGCTTTTGTGCGCCAGGCGAACGTAACTTAATGACCAGCCTTTACCGTTTGCTTCAGACCGCTGTGATATGTACCTGTGTTTTATCCCTTTTCCTGCTGACTGGTTGGCGTCCACACTAGGCCCATACAGTCCTGTGCACGCTTTGTCAGTTGGGAGGGTTGCCATTTTTCCCCTCTGGATTTGTGCATTCTTGATGCAGGCTACTGATCGGTGACTTTTTGGTATAAAGCACAGTGGTCTTGCCCAGAGGTAGTTTTTTTTATGCCTTAAGGGTCCAGAGGCCCCCTTTTTAGGGGGAGGTACTGTCAGGTTTGTGCTGCTGGGATCTGTTGTTCTACAGGTTTCCAGGAGCACTCCATCACAGGTGAGGAATTATTGAGCATGCGGCAGATGCGTTCTTCATCCCCGCGGAGACACAGCAGCGGAGGACAGGTAAGTATTTTTTTTTTACACTAAAATTCTTGTTTTTCAGGGAAGAGCTTATATGTAAAGCTCTTCCCTGAAAAACAATTCAGGGGTGCTGGCACACCATTGTCTTCAACGGAGCCGCCGGCAGCAGCAGTAGCTCCATTGAAGACAATGCATGCATTTCCTATGGTGCAAGCATGTCCTATCTTTACAGGTGCACACCTGTAAAGCACGGACATGTGCACACACAATAGGGAATTCATTGGTTCTAATAGAAGCGTGTTTTTGTGCGTGCATACGCGCGCACAAAAAAACGCTTCTATTAGAACCGTGTGAAGCCAGTATTAGAACTCGTGTGCAGCCACCCTAAAACTGACTTTAGCAGTTTTTTTCCTATAGCATTCAGAAATCAGCTGACACTTCTAGGGGATAAGTTACGATATGAGAGTAAGTGTGAAGGTATGTTACATAATACTTGATAGTTTATTCCAAGTAGAAGTGGTAATAAGATGGTGAATAGATGATTAATTGAAGTGCATATTTTGGGCATTACTAAGGGTTCCTTTATTTTGACCAATGCTGATCATGAGAATGAGGGTCCTAAAGGTCCTTGAATGTGTGGTGCAGCTTTCATGTTTGCACACCTCCGCTCCTTTCCCTTAAATAGTACTGCTAGTGATAGCCAAGTTCAAACACTCTGGGGACCTTTGGGACCTTCTTTCTCATGACTGGAAGGGGGTCACAGTGTACAGCCCGCCACCAATCAGATAGTTGTTTCTAATCCTGTGGATTGGGGCTAACTTTATTTCCTGGGAGAACCCCCTTAAAACCACCTTTAAATTATCTAACAATCTATATACATTTTGGGATTAGAACCTTTTTATCATCTTTCTACTCTTCCACTCACAAATAGATTAGTGTAGATGTAGGAATGATTATAACAGGTTGGATGATACAATAGTGACTAACCAAGTGATAATTACAGTATTAGATCTCTAATATTTCTATAACAGTTAAAAAATGTAAGCAATGATCTGATGGGTGGCTATGAGAACCCCATTTTTCAGCATATGTGCCTTTTATCTTATGATGTCTCTATAATATTGCCTTTGATAAAGCATTGTTTGGATGATGAACATATTATTACTACCTTTTCATTTTGCCTTGAAGAAGAATAATTCTTCAAAAGCATGTCACAATTTAATTGCTAAACGTGCTGCGAGAGAAAGAACTGTCATACTTGTGCTGGTATAATAGTATCCCTTCTTTAAATGTAAGCAGTACCACATGTGTCAACTAATAAATATTTAATATTCTTTGATTTTCTATTTCGACTTAATGCACTTTTTAGTGCCACTAGGCCAAATAAGCTGTTCACTTGTGCTGTAGTCAAGTCATGCTGGTTTCTTATCAAACAGAATACCAGCTGAACACCTCTGCTGGGTTCCCTGCATGTATATGTCCTTTTTCACATCTCATAATCGACAGCAATGTGGCCAAACATCTGGCACTGACAAGCAGACGTCTTTGATTTATTGGCTAATATCACAGCTTGTTAGTGGATGGTTGAGCAGGAGACTAAAAGAGCAGAAAATCACAGAGAATAAATTATAAAGGCAACAAACTGTGCCATTGTATACCCTAGCTTGTCACAGCTGTGACAACTCACAGGAGATGGAAAGTAATAGGTACACACCCTGCAAATAATTGTTCACTTTTAACATTAAGAATCATGACATCAGCGCAGATAAGAATTAGTTAATTCTGTTTTTTTAATCTCCATCCAAAATTTTCTCCAAAAATTAAATACACGCTTTACCTGCTTTAGAGTGAAACCAAAAAATAATAACTGACAATCCACAATTCACAATACCATCCATCTATACCAGTAGTTTAGAAATTCTAGTTTTCAAAAATATACCAAAGGACACTTTTAGAAATTTAAGCTGCAATACAGATGTGCCCATTCTTATCTTGGTATAAATTTTGTTAATTTTGTTAAGGATTTCAATTTCCCATGATAGTGAAATAATACATTTTGCATCTCTTAGTTAAAAAGAAACAAAAAACATACCTTAAATGTACAATTTTTGTAACGTGAGTCTATGGATGGCTGATAAATGGCTTCCATTAGAGCTTTTAAAAGACATAGTACTTTCTTTGCTTTTAATCTCATGCAACACATCTTTTGATATACTGAGTTTATGGCCAAGAGAAGGGAGGACATATCCAAATGTGCCTAATCGGGTATTTCGGGCATAGAAAAATATTCACAGATGAATATATAATAGCAAAGAAAAGGTCTTTCTAGTAAACTTTGACTTTGGTAACAGAATGTTTCTGTGAGACTTCATTTTACTCCCTGGAAAGAAATCCTGTAACTGCTAATTTTCAATAGCTATTTGTTCCCAGGCTTCACACAGTATTCCTCCTCACTTCTGAGATGTTTTGCTTCCAAAGTACAGGTATGTTAGTAACTGATTTACTTTGAAGATATATATTAATTTTTCTTTGCCTGGAATACCCCAATTTATAGAATGTTTGAAGATCAGTATATTAGTCTTACTAGATTGACCCAATGTTCGCTACGTGAACATAAATGTTTCAAAAGTGGTGGTTTGATTGGAGAAAAAATTTTTCCATTTGAGGTTCCTCACGAGGAGGGAGATGTCCTTTGACCAGATGAACGGGTCGAACCTATCAAAACAGGGCCTTAGCCCAAGAATTGGGCCTTAATATTGAAGATATTCCAGGCTTGCAAGCTCTAAACAGTCTGGAGGATGGGTCTCCAGCCCAGTGGGTAATGGTCCATTCACTGACCTAAAACCCTCTAGCACTTCCAACCCTTCACTGGTACACTGCCCAGCAATAGACATATTTGAAAAAAAAATTAGTTCAAACAGATTTTAAAAATCTTCAAATATCCAAGAAACAATCAAATATGTCAAAAGCAGAAATGGTAGCAGTGAAAAAAACTGGAAGAGAATAAGGAAATTGTCATAAAATCCTCAGACAAAGGGGGCAATGTGGTCATTATGAATAGAGACCAATACATAACTATGTGCAGTAACCTCCTGGACAACAAAGCGACATATGCAACCCTGTTAGCTGATCCAACATTAGTGTTCATGAAGGAACTAGATAGCCTCCTGAGGGAGGGGCTGCATATGGGATGTATCTCTGAATCCGAATACAACAACATGCTTCCACACCATTCAAAAGTTGCCACGTTTATGCACTCCCGAAGATTCATAAAGAGAGGAAGCCATTACAAGGGAAACCGATAGTATCAGGTATAAATAATCTCACGCAGAACTCTAGTATTTATCTAGATAAGATTCTGCAACCATTTGTACTATCTCTCCTGTCATACATACATGACACAATTGACATCCTACGTCACCTAGAAGGAATATTGGTAGATTCAGATACATAGTTGGCAACCCTATACATGGAGGCATCGTATAGCTCTATGCCTCACAGAGGTGGAGTCAAGGCAGTTAATCATTTTTCGTCACAGAGAGGCACACAATTCCGAAATCATAATGAATTTGTTGCTGAGCTTCGTCCTTAGTCATAACTTCTTCCTCTCTAATGGGCAGTACTTCCACCAGCTCAGGGGGACTGCGATGGAGACTTCATGTGCTCCATCGTATGCCAATCTCTACCTGGGCTGGTGGGAGGAAAAATGCATCTTCACCCCAGAAAATACCAGCTGGACAGAAAATATAGTCATCTGGTACCGATACATAGATGATATTCTTCTTCTGTGGTCAGGAACCAGACTGTCATTCAGATCATTTAACTATCTGAATGACAGCAATTTAAATCTGAAAGTCACCTCAGAGATTGACAGTAAGTCTATAGCATTTCTCGATATTCAGATAATAAAAGAATCGGATAGGTCAATTTCAACTACGCAGTACTGGAAAAGCACAGCAACCAATAGTCTGTTAAACTGGAACAGCTTCCATCCTTGCCCTCTCTGGAAAGGAATACCAAAAGGCCAATTCATATGGCTTAGATGAAATTGCTCGGAAGATCAGACATTTATTAAAAAAGGCTGCAAACTGTCAGAGAGGTTTCAAAAGAGAGGGTAATCAAATGATGTTGTCCAGGAGGCTCGAACGTTTGCATTTCAACAGGCAAGATCTGACTTGCTGGTCCTATGTAATCGTGATGAGAATCAGGAATTACAGATAATTGGAACATTTGATACATCTACTAGAGATGTTCGCACAGTTCTCAATAGATACTGAGATATACTTAAAGAGGACGAAGACTTGAAACAAATATTACCAGTAAATCCAGCCATTACTATTAGACGTGGCAGAAACATCAGGGACTGTCCAGTTAAGAGTCATCTAGCACAAACAACAACAGGTTCTAACTGGTTAATGTCATCTAAACCAACAAGTACATTTCCCTGTTCGAAATATACAGCAAATACCTTCAGAGAAAAAAGTAACTCTTTCAGAAGTGCCAATACAAGTAAAGTTTATGCAAAACGCAAATTTGCCAACTGTAGCTCGGCTAATGTTATATACCTTGCTACTTGCCCCTTTCCGCTTAACTACAATGGAAAGACTACGCAGCAACTTAGACAGCGAATATTGACCCATATAGGCAACATCCACAGAAGTGAGAACACCCCACTTGCAAGTCATATATGGGCAGTGCACGGGGGAAATCCTGACGCAGTCAGATTTCAAGTTATCGAACAACTGAGAACGCAGAATCGCAGAGGAGATGTGGACAAGATACTGCTTCAGAAAGAAGCGGGATAGATATATCACTTGAATTGTGTAAACTGAATGGGTTGAATGAAAAACTGTCTTTCACATGCTTCCTGTAAAGTCTGAAAGAAATACTTACCTTTACCTCTAACATTAACTAACATGTTCCTCTGAGGGAAATAGGTAGTTCCCGCGACAACCCATGATATTTAGCAGCATCATCTGCAGGATTATCTATTTGATGATGTGGTGATTTATTTAGTTCATCACGGGACAATGACCACACATGGGGAAGTGAGTGATCCCACCGTGTAGCTTTATGGCTGGATCTCATAGTGATGGATGGCATTACCTTGTGTCCGAATGAATATTGCCTTTATGGATTCAACTGTTCGCATCAATATATTGGCTTATTTTTAGCCACTGCTGTTTGATGCATTTAAGTTATTGGCACCTGCTTAAAAACATCTTTTTCAAGACACCTTAATAATACAGCGATCACTCATAATGATTCGATAACCTATAGATGAGATATCATGATTAGAGATCAGCGAATATACTCGATTCGAGTAATTACTCAATCGTGCACCGCGATTTTCGAGTACTTCCGTACTCGTGTGAAAAGATTCGGGGGGCGTCGGGGGGCGGGGGAGGCGTGGCGGAGCAGGGGGTAACAGCGGGGAACAGGGGGGAGCCCTCTCTCTCCCCTCTCCTCCCCACTCCCCGCTGCAACCCCCCACTCACCCACGGCGCCCCCCGAATCTTTTCGCCCAAGTACGGAAGTACTCGAAAATTGCGGCGTTCAGGCGAAAAAGGGGCGTGGCCGAGTAGGTTCGCTCATCTCTATTCATGATCTATTAATAATGCCCCATGGATAATACACTTAGTGATTCAACAGCTCACATCAATACACTGGCTTATTCTACACCACTGTTTTTTGATGCGCTCAAACTATTGGCACCTGCAAGAAGATATTTGATCACATGGACCATAACAGAGGGATTACTATCTGAAAGGGCGGTTCAGAAGTTCCCATGGTGATGGGACACCACCCTGACAAATATGCATAGTTAATATGATCGGAAGCCTGCTGATGTCAATCATCTCTGTCTGCTGGGCTCTATGGATGTGCTCTGGGGCATATTGAATTGCTTTGCTGTTTTATTCTACACTTTGTGGAATATGATACTAAACTCTGTCCTGCCTGCTGGCCCTGACTGGATTAGCTCACCAATCCCTCCCATTTAGAAAGGGGCAGGTAACTATATAAGGAAGGCTCAGAGAGCTATCTGGCATTCACTCATGGCCTACCATCCAGGTCATGAGTTATATCTATTCGTTATTTTGAAATCTTTATTTAAAACCTATGCAGGCAGGAATCTAAAGCACCCTAATGAAAGAGGGCTAATTGAGGGTAAATGTTGTTCTTAGATCTTCTATAGATAACAAGCCGAATCTGCAGAAATCTGCTAGTGGTCTAGCAGGTTTATCTTAGTCCTGGGCACATAGAGCACTCCTTCCAGATTGTGGACAGGCATAGGGAGATATATTATCTCCCCACGCAGACTCCAAAAAAGGAGTGTTTCTGCATCAGCGAATGTCTGCGCATTTTTAAGATATAACCCAATTATTTTCAAATCGCGGTCTGATGCCTCCTAGCTATTGACCGGAGGGGTGGACACCACGTACGTGGAAGACAGCTGTACTGATTAATAAAGACGTCATAGATATAGATACCTATAAGCAGATCGTATAGAGACATTGTATGCAATTATCCCGAAAGGATATAAATACGCCTAGTGGTTTTATGAGTATATGAAACTAGGAGAGTATGAATAAATGCTTGCTCGATAATATTTATTATTAGTGTATGTAAGAGAATCACAAGACAGTAGACCAAGAGATCACGTTGTGTATAAGGTATATTGAAGTAGATATATTCGTGATCTACCACAAAAAGATCCTCTGCTATATGTCTATAGAATATAACAACTTTCTAAATAAAAAAGAGAAATTAGATTAAAGGTTGATCCATTGTGAGTTCATAGATTTTCTGATGGTCTGCCTGATGAGTAGAAGGAAACACGTGGAGGTATGAACCAATAGGAACACTCACTACATCAGAGATATAAATTACGTAGCTAAAACTACAAGCAAATCATTGAACTAATTTTGAAACTCAATGTGGATTGTTCTCCCACCAAGAAACTATTCAGATACGTACCTAAGGTGGGCCGAACAGACTTTGATTGTTTTGAAGGTTTCATCTCATACACTATTGTCTTTATAATATTTTAGGTTGATACAGATGGACTTCGATCCTCAGGTTTTAATATATACCTAATAAAAATTAAGTTTTATCTGTCTATACTGTGAAAAGTTTAGTTTCTTCTATAGATCAGTGTACTGCCCCTGTGATAGCGCTCCAGTTAAGCCTACAGTCAATTCCCAGGTCTTTTTCCATATCACTTTTCCCTAGAGGTACCCCATTTAGTGTATATTTTACTGTGCAGTCCCTATATTAGGTCATTGATAAATATATTGAACAGAATGGGGCCTAATACTGAGCCCTGTGGCACCCCACTAGCGACGGTGGCCCGATCAGAGTATGAACCATTTATTACCACCCTCTGCTTTCTATCTCCGAGCCAGTTCTTTACCCAGCTACACACATTTTTGCCCAGACTGAGCTGTCTCATTTTATATATCAACCTATTATGCAGCACGGTGTAAACTGTTGTACAAAAATCCAGATATATGAGATCAATAGACTCTCCCAGATCCAGCCTAGAACTTCCTTCATTGTAGAAGCTGTCAAATTGGTCTTACATGATCGACCCCTCATGAACCCCTGATGAGGAGTTATACCATTGTTTTCCTTGAGGTATTCCAGGATGGCATCACTCAAAACCCCTTGAATATTTTTCCAATTACTGAAGTGAGACTTACCGGTCTATAGTTACCAGGCTCTCTTCTTGACCCCTTTTTGTATATTAGAACCAGGCAATATCCTTATTTAACAGATTCCAATCTTAAGTCCTGTGAAATCATGTTACATCCTCAAATATATGATAGGAACTGGAGCTGCACAAGCAGAGAGAATGAGGCAACAAAGGAACCTTCACATTGGTTTGCCTTGGGCACTTTTTGTACTTGAAACAGCTGACACCTTTGCAATATAATGACTATTCCTAACTCCACTGAATAATGTTACTGAGCATGAATATATATATATATATATATATATATATATATATATATATATATATATATATATATATATATATATATATATATATATATATATATATATTCATGCTCAGGAACATTATATATTGCAGTTGCCTAGGACATGGTTTTTTTTATAAGTGGTTTTAAATCTGCAGCGACCCAACAAAGTTCTCTAAGGCTCTAGAAATAATGAGATAATGCATATACAGTATGTCTTGAGAGATGTTTATGCATTTTTAGTGCAGGGTAATATAATGTTATACATTGCTATAATATTCAATTATAGCTTTGAAAAAGATTTTTAAAAAAGGAAATGTTCCGAAATTAAATTACTCTTTTTTTTTAAATTACATTTTACATTGCTAAAATAAAACAAAAATAATTGTTTTTTATTGAATAAAAGTTAACGAAAAATTACAAAATATAGGCTTATTTAATATCTTTCTATCAATGCCTTCAATAAATATATCATGTTAATTTTAAAGAACAGAAAAAAATAAAATAAAAGCAATGCATTTTTCAGTTATAAAGAAAATTCATAAATATTCATAAATATTTAACACTATCGTGCATGCACCCCACAATTGTCCAGGAAATATCAATCCCACAAAAAAAATAAAGCTTTTTATAGTACAGTAAATATAAAAAAGAGTCATTAGTGAGAAAAAGAAAAAAAGTCTGCACTTTAAACCGAAAACTGGCTTAATCCTGAATGTGTTAACAGAACATTCATAAAAAAAGTCATCAAACGGATGTAATTCTGTTCTCAACTATGTTAAATTCTGTGCAAAATTGTTTACTGTCCTATTTGTTGAAAACCCAAGGCCTTGGGCAGTTAATTGAAGAGTAATCAGCTTTATTAAGTCACATCACTTTTCATTTAATAAGTAATTCATCAAGGCAACAGTGGAGATTCTTAATTTTGATATCTATCAAGCCTAGATTCCTATAGTCTTTTTTAAAACAATTTCAAGTTTCATATCTAAATTATATCAAGCTAGATTATTTAGATACAAACTTCCTGAACTTAGTTTCCTGTTTATGTTATGGTGAATTCTGACTAATATTTGCTGAACTATTAATTGCCATCTATAATTTATTTATAGTTTAAAATTATTATAATCTTATATAAATGGTTATGATTTTATTCTGAAAATAGTCTATGTCAAGACGTAGTTACATCTCAAGTTACATGTAAATTTAATTTTAAAATGTATCAATATATTGTGGGAGAACCTAACCTATTATGGATTTTATTTCCAGAACAAATAGTTCTTCCTAATTTATGATTTCCAAATAGCATTTTAAGCTTAAACATAAAGCTGCCCTTTTAACACGCTGCAGCAACTTTGTATACAGTCTTTGGCTGCATTCCCACGAACGTATATCAGCTCGGTTTTCACGCCGAGCCGATATATGTTGTCCTCATCTGCAGGGGGGGGGGGGGGGGAGGATGAAAGAGCCAGGAGCAGGAACTGAGCTCCCGTCCCCTCTCTGCCTCCTCTCCGCCCCACTGCATTCTTTGCAATGGGGAGAGGCGGGATGGGGGCGGGGCTAATTCTCTGGACTTAGCCCTGCCCCCGTCCAGCCTCCTTTCATTGCAAATATTGCAGAGGGGCGGAGAGGAGGCAGAGAGGGGGCGGGAGCTCAGTTCCTGCTCCTGGCTCTTCCATCCTCCCTCCCTGCAGATGAGGACGACGAATATAGGCTCGGCGTGAAAACCGAGCCGATATACGTTCATGGAAATGCAGCCTTTATTGAACTACACCACCCTACTACTATGAGTCTATAGCCCCTACACAGAACTTTGCATCTCCATGATTATAGAGAGGTAACGAATCCTGTTATGCAATTTATTTGTCTTTTTTTTGTGTCTGTCTTCTACTTCTTCATAACATGCATTTGATGGCTAAGCTAGGAGTGCAGTACATATGGAAGAAAGCATGACTGTAGGATCAGGCCATTGCACATGGTTTCTTTCTTGGGTTTTACTGTCATAATAAAAACACAATTAGGGCTTGTTCAGATGAGTGCTGTCCATGTGCATTAGAGACAAGCACAGGATGCGCTTCTATAGGAGCCAATGGGTTCCTATTGAAACGTTCACATGAACGATTGTTAGACGCACTGAATTTGCACAGGGCATTCGAGTGGTGCATGCAAAGTGGTGCATGCAAAGATAGGACCTGTCCTATCTTTCCTGCGTGCTTTCCATACACTCCTATGGGAACTGGAAAGCACATACCACACAATCGTGTGAACGGGCTAATTTCAAGTAGCTGGAGTTAGCCCATTCACATAATCTTTAGAGCAGTATAGCAGCAAGCTGTGCGCATGGCTCTACTGCACACAGACAGCGCTCATGTGAACAAGCCCTTAAAGTAATATTCTGGTTGAATGTTGGTTTTAATCCTCATTAGAGTGCATCCAACTTTTGCTTTCCAACTTAATTACCCATTACTAATATCTCTGACTAACATAACATTGTAAGTTACCTTTATTTCTAAAAAATCAAAGCAAAGCAAAATTCAACATATATGTAAATCTTTGTAAAAAGTTGCAAATAAAAACATTTCATTTTTTTTTAGCAAAATGCCACTCTAGTTTTTAATGCATTTTTTTAACTAAAGCCACAAATAGATCTAGCAGCAGGGAGTAATATGTCCTCCCTTTATAAAACCCCAATACCCCCGAAAAAGTTGGTAAGCAGTGTAAAATGTAAATAAATGTAAAGAAAATAAAAGAATGCAATTATTTGGTAATTTTATATAACCATAGTTTATTCACAAAAGAAAATAGAACCTGTATGAGAAGTTGAAAGTGAGACATTTTTCCATTTCATTAAATGACTCATTTAGAAATTGATGGCAGCTACACGTCTCAAAAAAGTTGGGACAGGGCTATACCTTCCACTGTGTAGCACCCCCTCCTCTTTTTACAACAGTCTATAAATATCTGCCAATTAAGAAGACCAACTGCTGTAGAGGAATGTTATCCCATTCTTGCCGGATCTAGAATTCTAGCTGCTCAACAGTCTTGGGTGGTCTTTGTAGTATTTTTTTGTTTCATAATGTGCCAAATGTTTTCTATTGGTGAAAGGTCTGGTCTGCAAGCATTACAGTTCAGCATCCAGACTCTTATTCAACAAAGCCATGCTGTTATGATGGATGCAGTGTGTGGTTTAGCATTGCCTTGCTAAAATATGCTAGGCCTTTCTTAAAAGAGCTGCTGTTTGGATGGTGGTTTCCAAAAATAATTTCAAATTTTGGTTCATGTGACCACATAACAGTTTTCTATTTTACCTCGTCCATTTTAAAGGAGCTTTTTGCCCAGAGAAGACTTTGGTGCGTTTGAATTGTGTTTCTATATTGCTTCTTACTTGCATGATACAGCTTTGATATCCCAGGCCCAACTTTTTTGAGATGTGTTAATGCCATCAATTTCTAAATATATCATTTTTTTTTAATGAAATGGAAAAAAATGTCTCACTTTCAACTTCAGATATGTGTTGTATTATGAATAAAATATGGCTATTTGAGATTTCCAAATCATTGCATCCTTTTTTCTTCACATTTCACACAGTATCCCAAAATTTTGGAATTAGGGTTGCAGTTCCAGTTCCTTTTGGATGCACTTCAAACCTTCAGCTCAAAAAACTGGATCAAAAATGCAACCAAAACTATAGCGTTTGTCCATATAATACTGTGTGTAAAACCATCTTAACTCAGTTTATCTAAAGGTTTAGACAAAAAGAAGCTACCTTCATATTGCGCATATATGGTGCGTTCCAACCACCTGTAGCACACACATTTTAACAGTTGTTGCCAGGCTGTATCTGTATTTTCTATTGTTCTCATTTGCAAATACAGGTACAGCCCAACAGATAGCAGTGAAATGCTAGTACTATCCATGCTGGGAAACATGATAAACAGCTGTCCTAGAGTCAAGGCCTATTTACACACAAAGATAATCTTTCAAGCGATTTAAAGTTTTAGCGATTTTTTTGCATAAAGTGTTAATGGACACTAATGTCTATTAACACTTTATAATATTCATTTGCAGAGCCCAGCATGTGACTAATGACACACCTTGCTGTGCAAACAGTTGCATTGTTCTTGTTGTGGCTGCTGGCAGAACACAATGTAAATTCTCGTGGAGAATACAGCATGCAGTCTATTGAGAGATACTTTATTTCTCTGTGGCTGAAGGATGGATTTTAAGTGCACGTTCGTGCTTGCATTTACATGTAATGACTATCACTCATTTTTGGTCATTTGAATGAATTTTCTGCTGTAATCATTATGTGAATATGGGCCTTAGGTCTCATTAGTAAAAAACTAATAATATATTAAATATTTTGTTAAAATATGATTACATGCATATGTAACAATAACACAAATGGTTTATGGCATCATATATTATTGTTTCTTTCCATTGAAGAATATTGAATTAAAATATATTCCAACATGCATCTTGTGTTAACATATTAAGACAAGTTTAATTGCTTAAATGCCCTTGTCATGTACTATTTTGCTTTAGACCAGATCTATAAGTCACTATGGTATTTAAATCTCTCTTGTATAATACACTGAAACTCCATAATATTCACATGCAACATGTTTTACAATGTTGTAGAGGGGATGTTTTTTTATTACCAAGTATTTGCAAACATCGAGTTGTGATAGTGACAGAAAGAAGTGACTATGATGCAAATTTGTGATGATGGAGTTCACTTTTGTGTTGAAATTGGGATTGCAATACATGCAGCTCCATAGTAAAGCTTTACTAGCTTAAGACTGGCTGCAGCGGTCACATGTCATAGTTATATGTACTTGACATAACAGAGGGCAAATATAGTTAGGTTCATGTTTCTGCCATTGTGCTGTTGGCACCATAAAACAAGCTTATGTAGAATGGCACCCAGTTGGGTGACTGTCTCAACCCTGCTGCAACAGCCTAAAGGGTCTTTGGCTCATAGCCCAGATCTTTGGAAAATCAGACTGTGCCTGAAGTGATTCCGATTTCTAGCCCACTGAAGCAATGTGCAACACTGCTACTCAGACATGACTTCAGCCTATAGCCACACAGCCACCGGAGCCTACAGCCTAAAAACAGTACAGCCAGTACTGTCTGTAAATGTTCCTAGTTTTTGTCTGCAATGTTATTACAGAATCTCAGTCTACCTCCTCTGCAATGCCGACAACATTCAATAAACTTTATTGAACTGCTTCTCCCATAACATGAGTCCATTTTTGTCATTGAGCATAAGATATGGCTTCCAGTCCTGAATTTTCTCCTTAACCACTCTCTGCATTGTTGCAAATTATGTTACCTTAACTATTGGGGGTTGTCAAAGACATAGCATCAGCAGGAGACTTACTACCAGTATTCCACCTTTGCTAGAAAACCAATTACTAGATGTACCTTGTATTAAGAGCCCAGAAGTATGACCCCCATCCCATGTTTCAGTGCTGGGCCCTATGTCGGACTCAGAGCCCCATGTAATGTGAATCTTAAAAACTGCTGTGATATGAAGTGTAAATATCCCAAATTAGGTGTTTTTGGATTTAAATAAAAGTAGTTCTGAAATATCAATGGTAGAAAAGAGTAGAGGACATTGGTTTAGAACTGACTTAAAAGGAGATAAATGGGAACAATCATAAGGTAGATATTATTTTTAAAGAGTTCATGATCATCTCAATTGAAATTCATCAATACATTCATGAATAAATTTCTTTTTATCATGTTATATTATCATACAGTACTTATAAATAAATAATGTGTCAGGAAAAAAGCCAGTAGCAAGTAAAGACATAGGGAAGAATATATGTAAATATCAGAACTCACACCAAGGACAAAAGTTAATGTGCTCAGCTTTTTAGTTTGTGAAAGAGGCACAGCAGCTATCACACCTTATAGGGTGAATGGCTGCAAGGCCCTGTCCTGATGTAACTGGAGTATCTTCTGGATGGACTGTATTTTAGTATACATACTGTAGAATGTACAAAACAGAAAAAAATGACGAAAACGGACAGAGTTTCCAATGACAATCCAATGGTAAATGATTTTATATTTTGAATAAAACCACTAGGCATGCAACATCTTTCAGAGAATAGCAATTCGTTCTTCAGACAAATCAGAGATGACAGTTGATGCCAACATGAACAAAATATAGTTATGATATTAAAGCTTTAGGTATATTACAAATATATATATATATAATTATATATGATAATATGATATATATATATTTAAAAAAAAATAATGCTTCAGGTATATTTTGGGTGTTTCAAATCTTATAAAATAACTGAAGAATGGAGTACTCCTTGAACTGAAAAACGACACTGGTTCTCCTAGTGTAAGTTCTTCTGTTTATTATCGGTACATACTATTATATAGGGTAAAAGCAGAACAGAAAATAATTCTACCACATGCAATAGATTTCTCAAAACAAAATGTATAAACAATAGATATAGCTGTTTCTTAGAGATGGACCACACTGACACCGACCGTCAGTCTGGTATTCTTAGCTTTTAGTACGAAATGTATTGACAACAATCAGACTTTCCTGAATGTTTATCTGCAAAAGGAAAATGACAATTTTTGTTATGCAGGCTTAGGCCTCGTTCAGATGAGCCTTTTTTTTTTGCGCACAAATAGCTGCACAAAAAGATCGCCACTCGTGTGTGAAAAAAATCACATGAGCGAAGCTGAAGGCGCGATCTACATTCATGAATAATTTGCTCATTCACACGATTCGTGGTGCGTGCTGCATGCTGCGTGTTAATCCTACTCCCGAAAGAGTCAATGGGAACTCCTGCGCAACATGCATCAAAGATAGGTCAGGTCCTATCTTTTCACGCAGCACGCACCATTGTAGTCACGCATGTTCTATCTTTTGCAGGTGCAAGTATTTTGCACGTCTAAAAATCAGTCATGTGAACACTTTCACAGGAAAGCATTGGTTCTAATAGACCTGCCTATTCGTGCACAAAAAAATGCTTGTCTGACTGAGGCCTGAAGCATGCAAGATGCATACAAGACAAAAAAATGGATACCTATTCATTACTCTAACATTTCCCTCCTTTTGTGAACACTTCAATATCCCTGACGTACAATCCTCCCTTACTTCTATTAGATGCTATTTGTCTCTTTGCCATGGAGACATTCCTTGATGGTAGGGGGGTTCATGCCACCTTACCTTTCCTTGGACTCTTGTCCTGACCATATGTGTAAAAGAAAAAAAAAATTAGGGATATGAAGTGTATCACAGTCTACACACGGTGAAGAATAGCTTGTGTAGAGTCAGCATACTCTCTTTTGCTAGGAGCAACTGTATGCAAAAGATTTGTATATTCTCTTGTGACAGAATCCGCAGCGGATTTTGCCCATAGGGAATCATTGGCCATCTGCGGTCCATTACATTGATAAATTGAATCCGCGGCAGATTCTGCACGGATTGTATTTTTCAAGTGGACATGAGGCCTAAGGCCTCATGTCCACGGGGAAAATAGGAATTAAAATCCGCAGTGTTTTTCCCGCACGTGAATCCACGCCCTATAAGAATGCATTGACCACCCACAGGTAGATAAATACCCGCAGATGGTAATTAAAAAATTTCTGGAGCATGAAAAAAAATGGACATGCTCCATTTTAGTGCGGATCACGCATGCGGGAGCTCATAGAGCACATAGCTCAATTGGTCTCCCGCATGAAAAATAAAAGACAATTACAGTGCATCCGCAGTGCATCCGCAGCCCAAATCCACGTTACAAATCCGCAGCGGATCTGATTTTCCCCGTGAACATGAGGCCTAAGAAGGAGCGTTTGGGTTCCTATACGGAGGATTAGGACTGTATAACTTTCTCTATAGAAGCAGCTCTTTCTCTAAACTCTGGTTTATGCACTCCACACACAGAACGGTATAACTGAACTACTTTGCAGTAGGCTAGGAAATTTTAGAGTGCAGTTTCACGGTGAGAGCTTGTTGTATGGCACTGCAGGCTGAGAACGCTATTACTGAAAGGCTGGGAACTGGCCTAGATGTGTAATAAAAAAATTGGTGCACTACTGCTCCCAGCCAGCCACAACTTTAAAGCACACGGTGAGATGTAGCCCTAATAAGGAGCGTTAGGGTACTTGTACGGAGGATCAGGACTGTATAAATTTCCCTATAGAAGCAGCTCTGTCCCTAAACTCTGCGTTATGCACTGCACACACAGAATGGTATAACTGAACTACTTTTCAGTAGGCTAGGAGATTTTAGAGTGCGGTTTCATGGTGAGAGCTGGTTGTACGGCACTGCAGGCTGAGAATGCTATTACTGAAAGGCTGGGAACAGGCCTAGATGTGTAATACAAAAATTGGTGCACCAGTCACAACTCTAAAGCACACGGTGAAATGCTGCCCTTCAGTCTAGTAGACACAGATGCCTTTCACAACATGATGTTCTGTGCTAAACCTTAGTACCTTATTCTCAGCCACCATTTTTTTGCCCAGAAAGCCATCCTTGCTCTGCACTGCTATTTGAGTGATAACATGTCCCTGGAGTTGCAGAACACTGTCAGTGGCAGGGTGCACCTAACCACAGATCTGTGGTCCAGCCAGCATGTCCAGGAGCATTACAAATCCTTAACAGCACACTGGGTCAATGTCCTGCAGGTGAGGCATGAATCTGAAAGTGGTGATCCATATTTTATGGTACTCTAAAGATTTGTTGGCATCCTTCTTCTCCTCCACCTCTTCATACCACTTTCAACACCTTATCTATATGTGACAAAAACTTGCCTCCAAACAGCTGTGCATGTGCTAAACGCCAACATGTTGTCATAAAATTCCTATGTAGCGCAACAATGCAACACAGCAGCATTATCACCGGTGGCAGAGAAAGTCTAACAGAGCTGTGGCAGGGTTTTTTTTCAGCCTGTTGCAATCTGCAGAAACATCACAAGAAAAGACTTACAATCACAGTCACCACCCAAGATGGTGCAAACGTCAGCTCCTGTGCTCAGAAATGGCATTAGCTCTTTTGATTTCCGGGTGTCTAAGCTGAACGAGTGGCCAGTACTTGCACAAAATAATAAAAATCTTTATTTGTATAGCGCTAACTTATTCCACAGTGCAACATGCTTTAGGCCACCTGCAAACGGCAGAGCCAGATTCCTGCAGTGGAGTCTGGCAATGGCAGCAGCGACATCCGTGCGTGCTTGTCTTTCTTTCTCTTCATCCGCACAGCTCACCATCAAACATGCTCAGTACAAATTTTTTTTGTGAACTCCTACGTTTCCTGCATCATTGCTAAGTGATAATATGGAATCCGTGACCTTTCTGCAATGTTAATTTCGGTAGAACCACAGGTCAGACGGCTTCCATTCACTTCAATAGAAGCCATCCATGTGGAATCCGCTCAAAAAATGGTGCATGCTGCGATTTTTTTTCCTCTGCAAGCAGAAACCACAATTGTTGTAAGCTTAGGTGCAGGAAGAATCACTTTCCTACAGCATGCTATGGGCGGTATTTGCTGCAGAACTCGGAGGCGAAAACCCGCTCCGGATTCCGCAACGCAAATCTGCCCATGTGCATGTGGCCTAAAAGAACACCTGCTGTTTTGCATTTTGTAATTTTTGGTAGTTCTACAGCTGTTCCTTGAAGCAGGATCATGCTTGAGTGTTCTGCTCACTTGGTAGAGTTTGTCCTTTGAAAACTTATGACATTGCTTTTAAAACAAGCAACACGTATGCTGTCTTTACTTGGCATACTAGGAGACCCTATATGGGCCTTCTTTTGTTTTCAATGACAATTCTGTGCTTTGATTGACTCCTACTCCACTGTACACTATTTTTACCTATCATTTGGAGTAGCACAGTGTTATCCATATGTGTGACTGTATTGCCATGCAATTTGGGGGTTTTGGCTGCATTGGGGACCGTCTTCATCACTAGTCATCACTTTATGATCAGTGGAAGTCCATCCTCTGAGATGCCCACCAATCTTGAGAATGAAGGAGCCGCAGTGAATTATAGTGCTGCATCTACTCAAAATTTTTCTAGCATAGTGTGCTCCTGGTCCCTGGCTGTGCAAGGAACTGCTGCCAACTCCATTCACTTGAATGTGAAGGCTAGAAGCAGAAAGTAAGTGCAGTGGTTCCTCACAGTTAAAGGGGTTGTCTCGCGAAAGCAAGTGGGGTTATACACTTCTGTATGGCCATATTAATGCACTTTGTAATATACATCGTTATTCACTTACCTGCTCCGTTGCTAGCGTCCTCGTCTCCATGGCTCCGTCTAATTTCGCTGGCTTCTTGCTTTTTCAGACGCGCTTGCGCTGTGCGGTCTTCTGCCTGGTGAATGGGGCCGCTCGTGTCGGAGAGCTGCTCACCGCGTCGTCATCGTAGCTCCGCCCCGTCACGTGTGCCGATTCCAGCCAATCAGGAGGCTGGAATCGGCAATGGAACGCAAGGAAGGAGAAGAAAATCCACGCTGCACCATAGGAGAAGACCCACGGTGCACCGTGGGAGAAGACCAGCGGCGCCATCTTTAAAAGAAGAATAGAAGAAGCTGCAGAACGCTGATGCAGGTAAGTGCAATGTGCTTTTTAAAAACTAACCTATGCTTTCTTTTTAACAGGGCAGAATGCGGGGGTAAGTGAAAAAAAAATTTTTTCCGCTTTCGCCGCGAGACAACCCCTTTAAGCCTCGTGCACATCAAGTTTAGGAACTATGCTCTCATGAGACTTTTTTAGATCAAAAAGTGGATTTAATCATGATACAAGCGATAAAAAAGTCATTAACTATAGACACAGATGTTGCCAAGTTTAATTTACCTCTAAAAGTGTTAAGATAACTTTCTGTGCCGCAATTTATTTACCCATTTGATGGCTTTTAGAATTGGACTTGTTGTGTTAAGATATGGGGGCAATAGCTTTTCAATGGCTTAAGATATGATAACTTATTGCAGAAAATTATTACAGTCAAATTAACTTTGGCTGCATCTGTATGTAAGGGAATGCTTTCTTTCTACCTTTTGCAATAATTAGATACCGGATCTAATGAACAGAATTTACATGGCAGATAAGTTGCATTGATATTGTTGGATTTTTGCAGCAAAATCTAAGTAGTATAAGGTATCAAATGAGCTAAGTTATTAACAATTTTTTGGTGATAAAAAAAACAATGACGATCCACTACAGGATATACTCGATGTGCTCCCCGTTGTTTCGAATCAAGGCTATCCTCTTCTCCTATTCATGATGCACTCAGAGCAACACCTCAGCAAAAATGCTTGCACAGGCATCTAGGATATGCTGTTACATGTGTGCCGCACTCTGGATTTTCACTGCATAAACCTTGCACTTGACATCGCTCCATGGGTAGAAGATCAAGGGGGTGATATCTGTCAAATGTGGGAGCAACTTCACTGGGCCAAAATGCCCAATCTACTTCCCCAGAAACTGCTGATCCAAAAACTTGCAAACATCACGTCTTTAATCATAAAATGGTAGAATTGGAAGGGATCTCCAGGGTCATCTGGTCCAACCCCCAGCTCAGTCTACACTAAATCATCCCAGAAATGTGTGGGTGCACCATCCTGCTGAAAGAACACTGGGAATGTGCCAACTTCATTACACAGTGATAGAAACACCTCAGAATGAGATGATGAGATGATGTAGCAACTAGATCCTGCCACTCGTAATAGCAATTACTTACCTGATGATTGTTCGACTCACCCCACTCTCCTGTAACAGACGCTGTGTACATTGCTGTTACTACTTTTGTGGCAGTTTTGTTACGTTCACTTTTTGGCAGGTCCTACACAGAACCTGTATGGTGAAATTTGACAAGCAACTTGTCAACTGTGCCAACCATTGAAATCTACTGCAATGACTCGCATACTGCACTCCTCGGAGATCAGTACAATCTCTGTGATCTCCTTGCATGTTCATGTCACAGCTATATAACTTTTGAAAGAATAAAGGTATGTCACATTTACAATTTGGATTCTTCATCAAATTCTCTATCAGATATCTGTATAACAATGCTTCCCTTCCCATTTGAAAATATCAACTTGGTTCACAGATGGCAGGTTTCAAAATGGCCACTGTGTTGGACACCACCTCTCACAGATTTGCCCCCTTCCCTTAGCAACACGCATAATTGCATTCCCAACCACCATTTTCCATTTATTCAGGTGTTTCCAAACCTTTGGACTACCCTGTATTTACTAGCACAGAAAATTTCTATGAAAAGTGTTTATTCTGCATTAATAAAAAAGATACACCTACATGTTGTTAATCTTTATGTCCTTAGCAAATTCTTTGTGACCCTCTGTGACTTTTTTTTTTAGAAATGTCAAATACAAAGATTGCTATTAACATCATGAAATAGTACACACATTTTGCCAACTCGGTTATAGTTTTGAAGTTCAGCAACCTTCAGGATTGAAGCTCAATAGATTATGCTAGCAAACCTGTTAACGTGTTAAAGCAAGAACTGAGTTTCTTAAACCAGCTATATATTACAGGAGAGTTTCAGATTCATTGTCAAGATGTTTTACCATTTTCGTGGGCACCATTAAATTAATTGCTCAATTTTGGTGCCCACTGTAGCCCAAGTTCAGTTTTTATATGGGAGAAGAGTAAAGAACTGTATGACCTCTTGTTCCTACAGCCTGTTAGATTCTACACATACCATGGTTGTAAAATACAATTATTTCAGGCAGTAGCATGCACAGAAAAGAGGAACATAGCAAAGATCAATTCTCAGATCGAAAAGTCTGTTGTTGTTTCCTCAGAAATAGGAAAGTCCCGCAGCACACCTAACACATGCACTTAAGTGCAGAGGTTCCAATCTGTGTATGCCAAGCCACCTGTGGGGTCATGAACCCAACCCCAAATAAATGCAATGGTGTCCAAGGAGGCAGCAGCATCAACGGCTTGAAAAAGACAGATTAAGTCGAAACGTCGCCATTTTATGGAGCAATAAAACCTTTTTCTACTATTTCTACACTGTTGATGCTGCTGCCTCCTTGGACACCATTGTTGTTGTTTCCTCCACGTTTTCACGATCCTTGGGACAATTAACCAATTGTTTTAGGACAATGTAACTGTTTCAGAGTTGGAAATCCTGCATAGGTTCTTTAAATTTAAATAGTAAAGCAAACGGAACTAAGCAAAATTGTACCTCCTCTCTGCAAGGACACCATAGCAGCTATTTGGGCTACTTCTTTGGTACTACACTTAAACCCTTGTTTTGAGGTACTGTCACCTTCATGTCAGCTGGAAACGAACAGTATGTTCATTGTTCTTAGCACTCTCTCAATTATATGGTTGAATTTCCTGGAAATTGCATTATTGCACATGAAAATAGAGCAGACTAGCAGATGCGAAAATACTCAAGCCCCTTCCCCCCCCCCCCACCCCCATCTGACACCAACAATCAATCCATGATCAAAATTACTGAAACTAGATTTAATTCCTATTCTGCTGTTCTACCTTGACATGGCATGACTATATTTCTATGTATTGTACAAATAATTTACATTTTTATATATAATTTCATTTGTAATACTTTACCTTCAAATTATAATATACAGTTTAAAGGGAAAAAAACAAGCCTCTTCACTTCTCCCACTCAAATATGTTAGCAGAGAGAACATAACATTCATATTAATAAAAAATAATACCAAGCAAACTTTTAAAAGGAATTCTCTCCTCTGACCTTAAATAGTTTAAAGCATACCTGAGTTTTCAGCAACTTTTCTAAAATATAACAGTTTCTCCTTATCCACTCAATCGCTGCTGTTTGCATCTTGTTTCATGCTTTTAAGTTCTGATATTCAAGTTATCTACTCCACTTTTCTCTTGTTCTGATGTTAACAATTCACATTCAGGCAGGGGGGTGTAGCAAGGCTAGCATTTTGCCAGTAGTTCACTGTCCTGTACTTCCTTTCCCTTACTTCCAATGCTATTTTGCTCTGTCTCTGGTCCACTCAGCATGAAGGCAGTATCTAAATGCCCACTTCTCTGTTTTTACAGGATGATTCAGGCATTCAGATGCATTCTTGCCAAATGGTTAGTAAACATAAGCTAAATGTATATATACATGATGTAACAGCAGCAAAGGCAGAGATTGTGGGGAGATTGCAGACACTGTGTCTACAGATTTGTCAGTCTGTGATTACATCGGATCAGCCTATGAAGATAGCCTCTGCCCCATGTTCCAGCATGCCAGTAACTACAGAAGCTCATTACCTAGCAACAGACAGTGGATTGCAGAGGAGCTGGTCGAGAGAACCCTTGTGGCAGCCACTTCAAACTCTATTTACAGTAGCAAAACAACAAAACCTTTAAAGAAATTATATTACAAGAAGGATGAAACACATAGGTTACCTGAAAACAAACTGCCCCTTTAATTTATATTGGCCAATTATTAATTATCTATCTATCTAAATGGAAATGAGGCAGCACTCCAAACATGATAATTGAAAAAAATGAGTATTTGATTCACCCACAGTGCTAATACAATCTTTTATCTCTTTCTTGGAGCATTTCTCAAGCAGGCTTCAAGGGAAGGAAACAAAATTTCACATTTGCAGTGCTGCCTTTTTCCATTTTTTTATTACTAAAGTGTCATGGTCCTGGGGCATGCATCCTTATCGCATATTTAGAATGTGCTCCTGTGTTTTTGATTTTTTTAAATCTATCTATCTATCTTTAACTGCAACTACTGTTTGTTCTTCAATGTATATCTCAGTTAGGATTCAATAAGTATCAGAGACACTATGATAAGTTGGTAATATTAGCAAGATGAAAGGTGACATTTGATGTGGTTAAATATGGTCAGTATTTGATCTATTATACAACATCCATATATATTCCATGATCAAACGCATAATCTGTTTTTCATTTCTTCTTACTTTGATGACAATATGTGCAACCAATCTGCTCAAGGCATTTTCTCTTTCATCTTTTTAAAAATGTAATATTTAAATGTATTTAAATATATCTAAGGGAAATTCCTAACAAATGTACTGTAGCTTATATATTACATAAACATGGCTCAAATAGCATGTACATTACCAATGTTAATCACTAGAGATGAGCGAACGTGTTCGGCTCCGCCCCTTTTCGCCCGAGCACCGAACTTTGCGAGCAATTCCGTGCTCGGGCGAAAAAAGTTCGGGGGTCGCCGTGGCAGCGCGGGGGGGTGCGGCGGGGAGTGGGGGGGAGAGGGAGAGAGAGAGGGCTCCCCCCTGTTCCCCGCTGCTGCCGCCCGCGCCGCCGCGCCTCTTCCCGCCCCCCGGCGCCGGCCGAATCTTTACGCGCGGACACTGAAGTCCTCGCTAAAGCCGGTGTCTGGGTGCGTAAGTGTTCGTTAAGAACACGTTCGCTCATCTCTATTAATCACCCCTACAAAAATTATGTTGTATTTGTCTATTTTTATTTTAACCCCAGAATGACCACCCATGGTAAATTTATGATGGGAGGTCCTAAGTAGTGTGTGGATCTGCCTTGAAAGACAAGCCAACTCCATAACTGATGGGTGCTAGCTATTTCTGACAGCTGACATCCTCATCTAGCACCCTCAATTGGAGCTAATTCCAATTGTGGGTGTTAACTGTTTCGATACCACTATCAAAGTTTGCAGTGAATCTAAAGCCCCAGGTCTGGATGCACTACTACTAAACGAGTATTATAAATCTTTCCAAAATATTTTATGAACACCTCTTATAGATATTGTGTCTACAGGTGTGTAAATTGTTTATTTCTTAACACAAATGTTATGAAATGTCATTTGCATTACCCAAGCTGGGTAACCCTCCAGCATTTCCAGGTAATTTCAAGCCAATGTCACTTTTAAATAGTGACTTAAAAACTTATACAAGATACTATCCATTCTAATTGTTTTAATAGGAACTGATCAGGTAGTATTTGTAAAAAAAATAACAAGCTATTGGAACAAGAACATTTATTAACGGTGCATTCACATGAGCGTGAATGCTGGTCCGTGCAGCATTGCTTTCAATGGAAAGCGATAGGATGCCGGCAACCCCTGCAGTGATTTTCAGGGAAGGGCTTGAAATTATCCCTAGTTTGTGTGAAAATAAAATAATATACATATATGTATATACACTCACCTCTCCGCCGCTGTAAATATTCCCCATGGGGAGTCCTCTTGTCACTGAACACTGTGACATCACTGTTACAGTGTACAGCGACAAGGGGACTCCCCGTGGGGAGTAAAGAATCCCCTGCCACAGCTGTCATAGCTGTGACAGCTGTGGCAGAGGATTTCTTAATCCCCCCGAGGAGTAAAGAATTCCCTGTCACAGCTGTGGCAGAGGATAGCGATGTTCTCCCTTTGCTTTCAATGGGACCAGCACTTCTGCAGCACCATTGAAAGCAATGGGCTGCCGGCAAGCCCTGCAGAGATTTTCAGGGAAGGGTTTAAATATAAGCCCTTCCCTGAAAATCATCCCTAGAACGAATTTAAAATAAAAAAATATATACTCACCTCTTCGCAGCTGCTGGGGCTCAGGCACGTCCAGCCATGTCTTCTCCCTGCACTGCTCCAAATCTCTTTCAGCAAGCGGGGATTTAAAATCAGCCAATCACAGGCAGCGCTCCGCCATATATTTAAAGCTTATATTTAAAGGCCCTTCCCTGAAAATCCCTGTAGGGCTTGCCAGCAGCCCATTGCTTTCAATGGGGCTGCAGAAGTGGCTGCATCTAGATCACTCCTCTTATATACCCAAACTTTTCTTTCACTTAGCACATATAAGATCTTTGACAGGATCCACTGAGGATTCCTCTCCAGCATCTTAACTAAATTTACTCTTCTATAACAGATATTTAATAGAGTTGAGCGAGCACCAAAATGCTCGGCTGCTCGTTGCTCGAATCGAACTTTCCGTAATACTCGAGAGCTTGTTTTTTGAGTAACAAACTCCATTGAAGTCAATGGGCGACTCAAGCATTTTTGTATGGGTCCGATGCTCCGCACAGCTGATGACTTGTCAAACACCAGAAAACATCAGAAAGTCATGGAAACCCCACAGAAACAGATAGGGCAGGGGCAGCATGCATGGCTGCATCTGAGGCTCCCAGGTCCCAATATTAAGCCAAAATGGGGGCAAGAGTCTGGCGTCACCCCCCCCCCCCCCCTAAACAATTTTTACTTCGGACAAACCCTCATTAGCAAGGCACACCTTAGCTAAGCACCACACTACCTTCAACCAAGGACAATCACTGCCTGCGGGTGACACCGCTGCCTCTTCTCCTGAGTTACATGCTGGCATTGCTGTCCAACCCCCCTGCACGATCCTACATCCACAGCGCACCCAAAAGTTTCCCTGTGCAGCGTTCAGCTGCCCTCATGCCACACGCTCGCTTCATAGCCACACCACCCCCATGTCTATTTATCAGCGCGTATTGGACGAGGAGGAACTGGAGGCACACACTGCAGAGGGTTGGCAGGGCCAGACAGCGACCCTCTTTGAAAGTATGGGCGATAGCCCACAATGCTGTTAAGAATTGATGATAAATTGACGTACGATCATCATTCCTATGCCGTGCCACCTCCGTCAGGAGCCGCAAACATGGCAAAAAGGGGACTCAGGTGCCAGCACTTCCACACATCTCCACAAGGCAGCAATACTCTGTGTGGAAAGCACGTGAGCGGTCCCAGCCTCCACCTTGTGTGACCCAAGGTGCCGTGAGTTAAATAGCAATGGGAAATCCATGTGTCCCCACACAATTCATTCTGTGTGGGTGATAGATAGCTCAACACCGCAATGGAAAGTCTTTGAGTTCCTTGGGCTTGCCTATGCTGTCGGTGCACAAAGATGGTATTACACAAGAAGAAATCAGAGTGCCCAAACATGGCAGAGTTTCACCCCGCCAAGGACCTCAGCCCACATTTCTGCCCTGGTCAGTCAGTGTATTTGTGTTAGACAGGTAAAACACCGCTATGGGAAGTCTTTGTGCACTCACAGCATAGGCGAGCCCAAGGAACTCAAGCATGGTATTACACGTGAGGAAATCAGAGTACCCAAACATGGCAGAGTTTCACCCTGCTAAGGGCCTCGGCCTATCTTTCTGCCCTAGTCAGTCAGTGTATTTGTGTTAGACAGGCAAAACACCGCTATGGGAAGTCTTTGTGCACTCACAGCAAAGGCGAGCCATAGGAACCCAAAGAAAGTATTAAACATGAAGCAATTACAATTCCCAAGCATGGCAGACTTTCGATGTGCTGAGGACCTCGGCCTCTGCCCACACCCTCAGCAATCGTGGGCATAAGGCAGACTCCAATGCTAGTACAGCTGTGAACGTCTCATTTGATTAGTTGCGGTTGCTTTCAATTCTCCAAAGACTGGATGAACCAGGAAGAAGTTCCACGGGCCAAACCTGGCGCAGTTGCATTTCCCCCAGTACTTCAGCCTCTGCCCACACCCTCAGCAATCATGGGCATAAAGCAGACTCTGATGCTAGTACAGCTGTGAACGTCTCATTTAATTAGTTGCGGTTCCTTTCATTGCTGCAAAGACTGCATGAACCAGGAAGAAGTTCCACAGCCAAACCTGGCGCAGTTGCATTTCCCCCAGGACTTCGGCCTCTGCCCACACCCTCAGCAATCATGGGCATAAAGCAGACTCCAATGCTAGTACAGCTGTGAACGTCTCATTTAATTAGTTGCGGTTGCTTTCATCGCTCCAAAGACTGGATGAACCAGACCCCTGTAACATTTCTGTAGCAGAAGTATAGGCAGACCCCAGTAACATTTCTGTAGCAGAAGTATAGGCAGACCCCTGTAACATTCCTGTAGCAAAGATATAGGCAGACCCCAGTAACATTTCTGTAGCAGAAGTATAGGCAGACCCCTGTAACATTTCTGTAGTAAAAGTATAGGCAGACCCCAGTAACATTTCTGTAGCAAAAGTATAAGCAGACCCCTGTAACATTTCTGTAGCAGAAATATAGGCAGACCCGGGTAACATTTCTGTAGCTAGAGTATAGGCGAACCACTGAAACATTGGTGTACCATGAGTGTAGGCGAAGGCCGGAAAAATTAGTTAGATAACAGTAAAAGGCGAGGGCCAGAAAAATTTGTGTACCAAGAGTATAAGTGTACCCCTGAAAAATTGCTCAACCGCGAGGGCAGGTGAAAACCATAAACATTTTTTTAAAGATACAGCTCGCTGTTGCCTAATTTGTAACAGAGCCTGGAGGCAGCCCTGTGAAAAAAATTGGTTTCTGTTAAAGTATCAATATAATACTTTAGAAACTTTGAAAAATTGTAAAAAAAAAAAGGAAGCAGAGCCTTTTCGGCCGCAGAAAAATTGGCAGTTCAGCGTGATGACATGCTGTTATTAGGAGGAGTAGGCGTAGGAGGAGGAGGAGGAGGAGGAGGAGGAGTAATAATATCCGAGACTGATTGACAAAGCTAATTCACCTTTTTTTCCAGTGATAGAGAATGCTTTTTTCTCCGGTTGCAGCAAAAAGAATCATTAGGTTCCGCTGAAGAGAAGTCTGGGGAAATCCAGCCTTTGTTCATCTTTATGAGTGTAAGCATGTCGGCACTGGCAGTTGACAGGGGGGTACACTTATCCGTGATGATTCCCCCAGCTGCACTAAACATCCTCTCTGACAAGACGCTAGTGGCAGGGCTGGCCAGCACCTCCAGGGCGTACAGTGCAAGTTCATGCCACATGTCCAGCTTTGACACCCAATAGTTGTATGGAGCAGAGGCATCACGGAGGACAGTGGTACGATCGCCTACGTACTCCCTCACCATCTTTTTACAGTGCTCCCTCCGACTCAGCCTTGACTGGGCAGTGGTGACACAGTCTTGCTGGGGAGCCATAAAGCTGGCAAAGGGCTTGGAGGGTGTTCCCCTGCCTGCGCTGGACATGCTGCCTGATCTCCAAGCCTCCCCTGCTACTTGGCCCTCGGAACTGCGTCTTCTGCCACTAGCACTGTCAGATGGGAACTTTAGCATCAATTTTTCCACCAGGGCCCTGTGGTATTGCATCACTCTCGTACCCCTTTCCTTTTCGGGAATCAGAATGGAAAGGTTCTCCTTATATCGTGGGTTTAGAAGGGTGTACACCCAGTAATCTGTAGTGGCCAGAGTGCGTCTAAAGCGAGGGTCACGAGAAAGGCAGCCTAACATGAAGTCAGCCATGTGTGCCAGGGTACCAGTACTCAAGACATGGCTGTCCTCAATAGAAAGATGACTTTCAGGATCCTCCTCCTCCACAGCCCATACACACTGAACAGATGAGAGGCAAGCAGCATGGGTACCCTCTGCAGTGTGCCCAGCTGTCTCTTCCCCCTCCTCTTCCTGCTCCTCCCCCTTCTCCTCCTCCTCCTTCTCCAAAACCCGCTGAGATATAGACATGAGGGTGGTCTGGCTATCAAGCGACATACTGGCATCCCGCGTCTCCTGTTCCAACCGCAAAACGTCAGCCTTTATGCTTTGCAGCGAACTTCTCAGCAAGCAAAGCAGCGGGATGGTAACGCTAATGATTGCAGCATCACCGCTCACCATCTGGGTAGACTCCTCAAAGTTTCCAAGGACTTGGCAGATATCTGCCATCCAGGCCCACTCCTCAGTAAAGAATTGGGGAGGCTGACTACCACTACGCCGCCCATGTTGCAGCTGGTATTTCACTATTGCTCTACGCTGCTCGTACAGCCTAGCCAACACGGGCAGCGTAGAATTCCAGCATGTGGGCATGTCGCACAGCAGGTGGTGCTCGGGCAGCTGAAACCGATGTTGCAGGGTCCTCAGGGTGGCAGCGCCCGTTGTGGACTTGTGAAAATGTACGCAGACGCGCCGAGCAGGTCAGACAAGTTGGGGTAGTTTTCCAGAAACCGCTGAACCACTAGATTGAAGACGAGGGTCAGGCATGGCATGTGTGTGAAGCTGCCGGGCTGCAGAGCCACCACCAGGTTACGGCCGTTGTCACACACGACCATGACCGGTTGGAGGCTCAGCGGCGAAAGCCAGAGGTCGATTCTCTGTCAGACCCTGCAACAGCTCGGCGGCCGTGTGCCTCTTGTAACCTAAGCTGATTAGTTTCAGCACGGCTTGCGGATGCTTGCCCACCGCTGTGCTGCGACGCCTCGTGCTACCGATTGCTGGCGACGTGCTCACACTTCTTAATTGAGAGGTATAGGTGGCGGAGGAGGGGGAGGGTTTGGAGGAGATGGCATAAACCGCTGCAGATACCAGCACAGAGGTAGGACCCGCTATTCTGGGTAGTACGTGAGCTGTCCCAGGCTCTGACTGGGTCCCAGCCTCCACCAAATTCACCCAATGTGCTGTCAGGGAGATATAGTGCCCGCCAGTACTTATCGACGTGTCCGTGGTTAAGTGGACCTTCCCAGTAACCACGTTGGTGAGGGCACGATTTATGTTGCGGGAGACATGCTGGTGTAGGGCTGGGACAGCACACCCGGAAAAATTGTGGCGACTGGGGACCGAGTAGCGTGGGACCGCCGCCACCATCATGTTTTTGAAAGTCTCCGTTTCCACAAGCCTGTACGGCAGCATCTCCAGGCTGACTAATTTGGCAATGTGCACGTTTAAAGCTTGTGCATACAGGTGGGTGGCGGCGTATTTGAGCTTTCGCTCCAACGCTTGTGTTAGTGACAGCTGAACGCTGCGCTGAGAGACATTGCTGGATGGAGTGGAGGACAGTGGAGGTGAGGGTGTGAGTGCAGGCCGGGAGACGCTCTTGCCTGTGTCCTGGGAGGGGGATTGGATCTGTGTGGCAGGTTGGGGCACAGGGGGAAGAGGCAGTGGTGTGACCCGGAGGCGGTGAATGGCCTTCATCCCACCTCGTGGGGTGCTTGGCCATCATATGCCTGCGCATGCTGGTGGTGGTAAGGCTGGTAGTGGTGGCTCCCCAGCCTTAGTGCGACACAGGTTGCACACCAATGTTCGTTGGTCATCCGCGCACTCACTAAAAAAGATCTACACCTTGGAACACCTAGCCCTCTGCATGGAGGCTTGCTGCGAGGGGTTGCTTTGGGAAACAGTTGGGGGATTCTTCGCTCTGGCCCTGCCTCTACCCCTGGCCACTCCACTGCCTCTTCCAAGCTGTACTGCTGCTGCACTTGCCCCCCTCTCTGAAGCCCTGTCCTCAGTAGGCTTAGCAAACCAGGTGGGGTCAGTCACCTCATCGTCCAGCTGCTCTTCCTCCCAATCCTCTGTGCGCTCCTCCCTCGGACTTACTGCCCTTACTACTACCTCACTGACAGACAACTGTGTCTCATCATCATCCTCACCCACAAAAAGCTCTCGAGACAGTTGCCGGAAGTCCCCAGCCTCATCACCCGGACTCTGAGAACTTTCCAAAGATTGGGCATCGGTCACGACAAGCTCCTCAGGTGAGAGAGGAACCATTTTTTGCCACTCATGGCAGGGACCCGAGAACAGTTCCTGAGAGTCTGCCTGCTCATCAGAATATGTCATTTTCATGGAGTGAGGAGGTTGGGAGGAAGGAGGAGCAGCAGCGAGAGGATTCAGAGTTGCAGTCACTAGGCCGGGAGTAGTGGACTGCATAGATAATTGGGTGGTTGATACATTGCTGGTCGCAATTTTTGCCATCCACGACAGGACCTGCTCACACTGCTCTGTTTGTAATAAAGGTCTACCACGCGGACGCATAAATTGTGATATGAAGCTGGGAACCCCAGAAACTTGCCTCTCCCCTAATCCCGCAGCCGGCTGTGATTCACCACGACCAGGAACTCGGCCTGTACCCATATTCTCACTTGGACGTCCGCGTCCACGTCCTTGACCCTTACCCCTACTCCTCATCATGGCGAATTAAGAATAGAGCAGGGCCCAAATAAATTACCCCACTGTACAGCACTGACAACTGTGGCTTAATTCACCGCACACAGATAGCGGAGGCTCTGTGACTTGAAAAAAGTAGCTCGCTGTCTTGCGCTGATACCTAGGGGTAATTTACTGCTCGCGGAGACTTGTAAATAAAAGAGGCTGTGTGGAATGGGAGAAGACTCTAAAGCCAGTGGATAGTGCTGGAAACTGTGGCTATCTCAAAGCCACCAAGGAAAGGGTATTGTGAGACGCTCTGCACAGCAGCAGAGCTGAAATACTTTGTAGTGGCCCAAGTAATATTACAGTACTGTTTAGCAGTGAGACCTCTATATAATGACCTCTGTGTAATACAAAAATGGATGCACTACAACTCCCAGCATGCCACAACTAAAATGCACACGGTCAGATGTAGCCCAACGAAGGAGCTTTGGGGTTTTTGCACAGAGGATACAGACTTTATAGTGTATATAACTTTCCCTAAAGAAGTGTCTGTGCCCCAACATTCTGTGTTATGCACTGCAGACACAGAACAGTATAAATGAAGTCTTTCTCAACAGGCTAGGAATTATTTGAGTGCAGTTTCATGGTGAGAGCTGGTTGTACGGCACTGCAGCCTGAGAAAACTATTTTGTTTTATTATTTTTTTTTATAAATCAGTTTTTTATTAAAGTTTTGACAATTAAACAGAAATATCAAAAGATACAACATGTATCAAGCATACATAGGGAAGGAGAGTACAAACATGCCAGTGTTAATAATATCATACTCAACTATTCGTTCTGCGGTTGGCGTTATGAAACAATATTTGTAACCCTTCTAGAAGAGTTTAATAATAAGGTCAAACATCAAATATCAAACTCTTCTCCTCCAGTTTAACTCTCTTACCCGACAGATGGCAATATAACACAAAATCAACATCTGTGGATTGTGAGGGGAAGGGGAAGTAGGAAGGGGGGGGGAGAATGGGGTAGGGACCAAGGGGGAAGGGGGATGGATATGCTGTGGTGGGCCCATAGTACAGGGGGAAGAGGGAAAGGGCACCCTCATCTCATTAGTCTCATTAGTCCCACAACGTCAGGGGCCGTATCTCACGCCATGGCGCCCATGTTACGATAAACTTGTCATAAGAATTGTTGGACCAGCTATGTAATTCTTCCAACGAGTATAAATTGTCAACTCTATCTCTCCATTGACTCAACGTAGGGGGAGTGTTTTGTAGCCATAGACGGAGAATTAGGGATTTAGCAGTATCCAGGACCAAAGCAATCAATTTATTTCCTGTGGGGTGGAAATGCTCATGTGGTCTCCATATCAGGACTAAGTCAGGGGAGATGGAGATCTTTGGGTTAATCTTCTGTATGATTTTGTCCACGCCCCTCCAAAAGGGGGTCAGCACCGGGCATGACCACCAGATGTGAAGGTACGTCCCCTCATCTTTCTTACATCTCCAGCAAGCTTTCTGGGTGGAGAGTTTGTGGTCATATAACCACTGAGGGGTCCGATACCACCTTACCAGCAGTTTATAGTGTGCCTCTTGGGCCATGACGCAAGGGGAGAGACCGAATGAAGTATTTAGGATTGATTTAGTTTCTTCTGCACTTAGGTGAATCCCCAGCTCCCTCTCCCATGAGGTGAGGAAGGCTGGTTTATAGGAATGATCTGGGGAGATAAAGTTCTTACGAAGAAAGGAAATTCTCCTCTGGGAGGCTTTGTTATCTAACCAGGCCCTTTCAAAGGGTGTAGAAGGTCTAGTGGATTTATATGTGCTGAGATATTATCTAAATATGCCAGTCACCTGAGCTTCCTCTAAGAAGGAGAAGTTCTGCTCCGGCTGCAGCTTTTGAAGAATGCTGATAGGGTCCAGATGGGCAAGAGATTGTAGTTTTGCAATATGAAGTGACTTAAATTTCCCCCACACCGGGGCAATGTCTTGACTCAAATGGGGGTTTAAAATTTTGGAGATGGAGGACAGCGGAAGTATGGGTGAGGGAGATGGAGCCAGCTCCTCTCTGAGCTTGTCCCAGACCTCACAAGGCCCTCTGAGAAGCGGGTTGTAGGCCCTGGACTGGTAGCGCAAGCTGACTGGGAACCATAGGTCCTCTGCCAGAGAAGTTCTGTTATACCCCTCCACCAACTTTGTGAGTATCCTATCCCCCTCCATCTGCGTCAGGTCCCACCAATAGGGAAGCTGGGAAGCTCTATAGTAGTCGCATAGGTTGGGGAGGGCTATGCCCCCCTCCCTGCCTCTCCTGATCATCAGGCTGTGCGCTAGTCTTGGTCTCCTCCGCCTCCACACAAAACACGAGAAGGACGAACGCAGCTCTTTAAAAAAGCTGGTAGGTAGGTGGATAGGGAGCATCCTAATCTTGTACAGAATAATGGGGAGAATATAGGTTTTTATAATGTTTTTTCTCCCAAACCATGACACAAATGGGATGTCATAATTTTTGAGAAGGTGCTTGACCCGGTCGATAAGAGGGGCGAAGTTCGCGTTATATAAATCTTCGGCTTTTCTGGTCAGTCTGATACCCAGATATTCTAGGTAAGAGGATGACCAGGCCCATGGCAAGTTGGCTCTCAACTGGTCATACTGCTTGGATGGTATGGAGATATTCAGAGCTGTCGACTTTGCGAAATTAATTTTAAAGTTTGATAATCCGCCAAACTCCTCTAGGAGCTCTAAGAGTCTGGGCAAACTCTTCTGGGGGTCGGTAACCGAGAATGCCACGTCGTCCACGAAGGCCGCCGCTGAGAGTTGTTGGCCACCGATATTGAGGCCTTTCACCCCAGCGTCCTGCCTTATCCTCAGAAGTAGAGGTTCCAGTGACAAAATAAAGAGGGAAGGGGAGAGGGGACACCCCTGCCGAGTGCCGTTTTTTATGTGGAAGGGAGGGGAGAGAATCTCGTTTACTCTAAGTCTTGCATGAGGGCAAGCATACAGCGAGAAAATTGCACGGATGAACTGCTCGGGGAAGTTAAAGTGGTGGAGCACCCTCTCCATGTACAGCCAGTCAACCCTATCAAAAGCCTTTTCGGCATCCGTACCTACTAGGGCAAGAGGGATATTGTGGTGTTGAGCATATCTGGCCGCATGGAGAAGTCTAAGACAATTATCTCTCCCCTCCCTTTCTTTAACAAATCCCGCCTGTTCTCCTTCTATCAGGGAGGGTATAAAGGGGGCTAGTCTTTTTGCTAACAGTTTAGCCCACAATTTCATATCTAGATTAATCAAAGATATGGGGCGGTAGTTTCCGCAAAGCTCTGGGTTTTTGTTATCTTTATGAATCAAGGCGATGTGTGCCTCCTGGGCTTGTCTCGGCAGGGAAGTTAAAGTGGTGGAGCACCCTCTCCATGTACAGCCAGTCAACCCTATCAAAAGCCTTTTCGGCATCCGTACCTACTAGGGCAGGAGGGATATTGTGGTGTTGAGCATATCTGGCCGCATGGAGAAGTCTAAGACAATTATCTCTCCCCTCCCTTTCTTTAACAAATCCCGCCTGTTCTCCTTCTATTAGGGAGGATATAAAGGGGGCTAGTCTTTTTGCTAACAGTTTAGCCCACAATTTCATATCTAGATTAATCAAAGATATGGGGCGGTAGTTTCCGCAAAGCTCTGGGTTTTTGTTATCTTTATGAATCAAGGCGATGTGTGCCTCCTGGGCTTGTCTCGGCAGGGATGCGCCCCCCATCAGGTCATTATACAGGGTTGTTAATCTGGGTTTTAACACTGGGAGAAATATTTTATAATAGTGAAGAGGAAAACCGTCAGGGCCGGGACTTTTATTAGGAGGGCTGGATGTTATCAGTTCCTCCACCTTGGTTTGTGTTATCTGACCAGTTAGGGAGGAAGCCTCCAATGAATCAATTCTAGGCATTTTGATCCGCCGGAGAAATCCGTCAATGAAGTCTGAGTGCCTCCCTGGGGGAGAAGTGTCACCTTCTTTTTTTATATTATATAGGTCCGAGTAGTACTTTCAGAATTCTTCCGCTATATCTTTGGAGGCGGTCATAGTTACTCCCAATGGGGACTTAATGGCCCTGATCTGGTTCCTTGTGCGAGCTTTTTTAATTAGTGCTGACATAAGTCTGCTGCCTTTGTTGCCCTGGGCATAAACCTTATGCTTGAAATATAGCTGTTTTTTATTGAATTTAGAGTTCAATAGTAGTTTCAGGTCAGCTCTTACCTCAGACAATTTATCTAGGTTTAGTTTAGTTTGCGACAGTTTCGCTGTTAACTCTAGCTTGGCAATTTGTGAGAGCTTATCGTCAATAGCCTTCTGTGTGAGTTTCTTGACCCGAGAACCCAGGTCAATCAGTAGGCCGCGCATATAGGCCTTATGGGCCTCCCAGACTATCGGGGACTTAGACCCCTCTGTTGAGTTAAGGAGAAAGTACTCCTCTAGGTGTTTGGTCAGGTATTCTCTGTCCTCTATCTGATCAAGAAGAGATGTATTGAGTGACCATCTCCACTCTCTAGCGCATAATTGTGGTGGACGGATCGTCACATGCACGGGGGCATGATCCGATATCGTCATAGTGTCTATATCGGCACTGATCAGCGTCGTGAGGAGGGCGGAGGAGACCAAGATGTAGTCTAACCTCTGGTATGTTGAGTGTACCGAAGAGAGATAAGAGAAGTCTTTCGTGGTGGGGTTTAGAGAGCGCCACGAGTCCACCAAGCCGAGTTCCTGAATCTGTTTGCCCAGTCTTCTCAGTTTGCCCTGCGAGATCTGCGATCGGCCAGAAGAGGAATCTAAAGCGGGGTTGAAGGTGACATTAAAATCACCTGCTAGAATAGTCTGACCTGCACTAAATTGTTTCAGGATTTCCAGCTGTTTTAACAGCCAGGGCACTTGCTCCGAATTGGGAGCATAGATATTCGCTAGGGTCATTTTGGTGTTATTTAGTGTACCTCTCAGGAAGAGAACTCTACCCTCCTCGTCCCCAAACCGGGCCTACTTCACGAAATTGATTGTTTTGTGTAAGAATATGGAGACCCCCTTGGAGGCCGACGAGGGGTGAGTGCTATGGAAGGCACTGGGAAAACACTTCCCCGGAAGGGAGAAGGATTTGCCTCCCTTGAAGTGGGTTTCTTGGAGAAAAAGAATTTTGGTATCATACCTTCTTAGTAGTAGTTCAAGGTCATGACATTTTGATGGAGAGTTGAGGCCCCTGACGTTAAAGGACGTGAGACATAAACCACTCATGAGAGTGTACCTGAGCTAAGGAATGAACAGACAGGGATGCAAATTAAATCAGAATGGCACAAGATTGGAGGATAGGAGCGTCCGCTATGGATCTCCTTCGTGAGGTCACAGCACCTAAGCAGTGGGGGGTAAGTATTACAGGGTGCAGGAAAGTTAGGGAAGAGGGGGAGGGTAAGGGGGTGGGGAAGTGCAAACACAAGTCTTGCTTTCAACAGAAAGGGCAGAGATTCCCTACAGAGGAGAGTCTCTGCCCACTAAAAAGAATAACTTTTAAATCAGTAACTATGAGATCTGTAGCTTAATAACCGAGGACAGTCTTCTAAAAGCCCGAGGAGTTGTAGACTATTTCCGGAGATCAGAGCAAAGCTTACTGCCTGGACAGATCAGTACAGACACCCACCCAGTCCCTTCAGGGGGGAACTAGCGGGCTAAGCGCCCGAGGTGAAAGGTAATATGCAATATGCAACAGCAAAATATATTGTAAAACGTGTGAGGGGGCCGAAAGTAAGGAGGGACATTAATGGTCAATAACTTGTTAAGTAACAGTCACCAGTTCCGAGACAATGTGCCGGAGGTTTGTAGAGAGAGCAATCTCGTCATCCCTCCGGGGTATCCTGTGGAGGCGGGAAAACCAGTTCTGCGCCTTCGGACCTCTCTGGGCTGTGGAGGTAAACGGATAATCTGGAAAAAGGGAGATAAACAAAGAGACGAACAGAGGAACATAACCCCTGCAATAGGCGGGCAGCCTGGGTGGAATGAAGGCTGCTCCTAGGGTCTGTTCGACTCTGTCGAACAATAGGGCGCTGTGCAGCAAAACAGCAATTACTGGACTCACGAATCATGATGTGAGATAACATAAGAGCTTTATACTATCGATCTTTACGATTGTGATAATACCAATCATGTAGTTTTTTTTTCTTCCGTTTAGCCCATGGTAGAACCTGTTTTGTTGGAAAATTGTAGATTTTCTTATTATTTTTACTGGATTTTTATTTTTACTTGAAAATATTGTAATTATTTTTTAACTACATTTGTTTGTACCACAAAGGGACTTGATTATGTGTTTTTTTGATTACTTAGATAATACACTTTTTTGGTCACTGAAAAAGAATAAAAATTAAAAAATAACTTTTATTGGATCTCATATAAGACAAAGGAGGTATATTCGGACAGACATTCACAAAACATAAAGAATACAACCATATATGAATGGGTTTATGGATGTACACCCACACTTATTTATATATAGTCTGATATATGAAAGCGGAAGCTGGTCGTATCTGCCAGGTTGTGGCCAATGTGATACTAGATCTTTATTGCCACTATTAGTGTTTCCCTCTTATTTGTACACACATACACTGTTCCAGTCCCAGCAGTATTGGATCCAGTTTTTGTTGAACTGGTCAGCCCATTTATATCATACATCTAAGTGTGTTGGGATATTTACAAATATTCTATCTCAATCACACCACTAAATATTTTTTAGTGTCAATTATTCACTTTGCAGCAGTTTGTTGGCTACAAGGATTTTCCTGAGCATATGAATATTTATAGCTCAAACACCTATAACCTTATGTAGATAGCCACTACCTGAGCTGAGCTTAAGTGTACTGAAGAAATTTTATACTAGCAAACTCTGTGTGCCCTAATAAGGGCCTGCTAGATTAATTCTCTAGTATACTGCATACATTTTTCCTGACCAACTGCCCCAAGCTGCTCTTACTGGGATAAAGTGCACTTCAGAGGTTTATCTAGCAAACTTTGTGGGCACTGAGAAGTGCCTGCTAAATTGGCTCTGTGATGAATTTGTGCAGGTTTTATAGAGTCAACTGTCAGATCTATATCACCTAACTCAGATGGATTTGAGCATCTAGCAGACTCTGTGAGCACTAAAAAGTGCTTGCTAGATTTACTCCAAAACTATATCTATTCAATTGCATGGATGCGTTTCCTCGGTTTTGATGGCTGCAAACTGATTCATCAGGATGTCTAAATAGGCTATTGTGCAGTAGGATCAGAGCAAGAGACCGGCCAGCCATGGTGCATGGCTGTGTGGTCAAGATGAAATGCTGTGGTGTGTATAATGAAACATTCTTTTTATGTCTCTATCTCCGCCCATTCTCCTTGAGGGCTCATCATTACTGCTCCAATCAGTGCTGACCTGTCAGTAAAAAAAATCTCCCACCCTGTTCTCACGTTAGTACCAGAGAATAATAAAACCCCGTGAGACCATATACATCATGCTTCTCAGGGGGCTCATCCCTGGTCCTCCAATCAGTGGAGATTCAATAGTCAGCACATCCCTGCTTGTTCTCGCGATATGCAAATGACATCATATGATGATATCTTGGCATATGACGCATGCGCACTTATCCTCTGTCCGTAGCAGAGCTCTAATCGGTGCGTATTATGTCACTGATCACTACCTAATTCTAGATTTTGCTCATATTCATCAGGACTGCATCAACATTCACCAATTACTATAGTGCAAGGCTTATGAGTCTCCATATGTACTAATTACCCATTGCGCTACCACAATACCTATCCCTCAACAATCAGAGGTATTAACAACCTCCAGCATTCATAAAACTCCTGTGATTCTACTATTAAGCTGTTATTCAAAGGAGTCTTCAGATAGATCCTCATAAAAGCACAGATGTTCTGTGTGTTTACCATAATTCAAACAATGAAGCACAATTTCATGGATTTGATATCTCATTGTACCTAGATATTTGGTATGGAGTATTAATACATTTATCGCAGAGTTTGTCATTCAGATAAAGTTAATTTAGAATGATAGTTAAACATATATATATATATATATATATATATATATATATATACATATATAATTTTAAATTCATAGTGGGTACATGTTTACTGGCATGAGGATTTCTCAACGAGATCAATAAAAATACACAAGACCTTCAGAAATGATAGTAATAATTGCTGAAGCTATTCTATCTATTCCATAACTGGACACTGCGCACACGCTCTACATCAAGAACTCATGAAAACGGGGGGGGGGGGGGGGTCAAACTAACCTTTGTACTACACTACACATAAATGGATAGATTCATCAACACATAGATTTCGAGATGATGTGTTCTTCTTTCATTGTCCGACTTCTCTTTTCTTCCAACAGCTCATTGCTTATTTCACCTTTCAGTTACCCAGGCAACTCCAAACTAATAACGGTATTTGTGGAAGGTAGCCCTTGCTATATAAATATCAATGTATGTTATAAAAAAATCATTTAAAGTCACTAATGGAACAAGATCATGTAAAAGACGCAAATGATAAACACTCATTTAGACCACCCGGGGAGCAGGACCCCATTCTGTGCATCAAGGCACTTTCTTTTTGAAGTAATTTTCAATCTACATTACCCCTTCTTCCATTGGATTTTATCATTTCAATACCCTGGAACGTCAACACATCCGGGTCGTTGTTGTGGTGAAGTCTAATGTGTATGGTTAGGCTTGTATGTTCAACTCTAATTTTGGCCCCTATATGGACCAAAATTCTATGTCTTAACTGCTGTACTGTTTTTCCAATGTAGTCCTTTGGACATGGACACTTAGCTAAATATACCCCTCCATGTTTTCTGCAGTTATTGACTTCTTTTTTTTCATATGTCTTGTTAGTCACTGAACTAGTGAAGGCTGATGCGTTTTTAAAAAAATTACATGCATTACATCCAGAACAGGGATATGTTCCTTTCATTGGATTGGATGAGAGCCAGGTTTCTGTCATAGGTCCCGGGGTGACATGCTTATGAACCAAATGATCTCTTAGGTTCCTTCCTCTGAAGTATGTAATAGAGGGTTTTTCTATGAGGAATTCTAACCATCCTCACATGTTTTGACTCATCGTCAAAGGTACGGATGATTCAGATTTTTTGCTGATCTCTGCTGCATTTAGGTTAAACTCCTGATCAGAGCAATTTCTCCTAGCACATTGGAACTGGCCTTTCGGGGTGCCTTTCTTTTGTGTGAATGGATGGTGGCTATTCCAATGCAATAGATTATTTGTGGCTGTTGGCTTCTGATATATGGTTGTCTGTAGTAAGCCTGTATCAGCTTTAGAGAGATGTAAATCCCAAAAGGTGATTTCTTCTGGATCAATCTCTGCTGTAAAAAAAACAAATTCAAACTGTTTTGATTTAGATGTGCAACAAAACTATAGAAGTCATTTTTTGAGCCAGTCCACAGAATGAAGACATCATTTATGAATCTAACCCAAAGGTCAATCATTGATGTCCAGTTTGCATTAATATCATTAGGTACATGGTTTTCGTCCCACCAGCCCAGGTATAGATAAGTCATGAGACAGATTATCCCAAGATCCTGGAAACAAAGTATTACTATCCCAAGAATCACATGGGTAGAGGCATTGGATCACAAGCACCAAAATGCTCGGGTGCTCGTTACTCGAGTCGAACTTTCAGTGATGCTCGAGAGTTCGTTTCGAGTAACGAACCCCATTGAAGTCAATGGGCGACTCGAGCATTTTTGTATATGACTGGTGCTCCGCTAAGGTTTTCATTTGTGAAAATCTTAGCAAATCACCAAAGTCATGTAAAAAACACAGAAATAGATAGGGCAGGGGAGGAGCAACATGCAGGGCTGCATTTTGGGCTCTGAGGTCTCACTATTAAGCCACAATAGTGGCAAGAGTGAGAACCCCCCACCCCCACCCCTGCACTGTCAGCATAAAGATCGTTCTCCTCTGCCACAGCTGTAACAGCTGTGGCAGAGAAGAACGATGTTAGCCCATTGAATTCAATGGAGCCGGCAATACAGCCAGCTCCATTGAAAGCAATGGGCTGCCGGCGAGCGCTGGATGAATTTTCGGGAAGGGCTTGAAAATATAAGCCCTTACCTGAAAATCATCCAAAAGTGTGTAAAAATTAAAAAAAATGTATACTCACCTTTCCACTGCAGCCGGAGTTCAGCCGCGTCTGGCCGGCAGTTCTCCTGAACTGTTTTCTGTAGTATTCAGCAGGTGGGGATTTAAAATCCCCGCCTGCTGAATGGGCTGCCTCTGATTGGTCACAGCCAATCAGAGGCAGCTCTCACTCACCCATTCATGAATTCAGGAAGACAACACAACATTCAACAATCCCGGTCATTGTGGCAAATTGCCCTATCTGCGCAAAAAAAATCACGCCTATTAAAACCAATGGTTTATTATGAAAATGTTCAGATGAAGAAATTTTAGCCATTCAAAAATTTTGCACCTAAAAAGAAAGGACATCAGTAACTGAAATTCATGCAACTCAAATTTCCTGCTGCAAGAAAAGGTCCTATCTTTTGTGCGCGATGCACAGGAGTTTCCATAGACTCCTATGGGAGCTGGACAAAAAGGTAAGGGGGAGGGAGTGCTGCCATGCTACTAAACCCAGAGGCACTTTTTAAATGTCCTGCACTATGCTCCCGCCGGGATGAGAGGACTCCCTGGGGGTTCCCTCCATGGGATGAACCCCCTGCATCGCTGGGGCTCCCTTCATTTCTGTTGGACTTGAGGGATTTCACCTGCAAGGGAGAGATTTTCCCGAAGCGGAGAGCTGGACAAAAAGGGAGGGGGGAGGGAGTGGTGCCATGCTGCTAAACCCAGAGGTACTTTCTAAATGTCCTGCTATATTTCACTACAGCTGGGAGAGAAAGCGAGACGAAGGGAGTCCCGGGGAAACCACCATTATCACTGGGGACTCCCTTCATCTCCATGGGGCTGAAGGATTTCTCGGCAGCAGGGGGAGAGGGATTTCCCTGCAGGGGAGATAGAGAGATTTTCCTGCAGCGGAGATATCCCTCCAGCTCCTCTGCAGGGGAATCCCTTTCTCTCCTGCAGGGAATATCCCTCCATATCCCCTGTAGGGGAATCCCTACATCCACGGTGAGATGAAGGGTGTCCTTAGTGATGAAGGAAACCTCCACAGAGCTTTCCTTCATGTGTCTCTCTCCTTCTGGAGCAGCAGTGCATTTTTTCAGCGACAAACAGCCTCAAATCGTGTGAATGGGCAATGTCACTGATATTTAAGCTTGGTAACTTGATAGTAGCAAATTGTCCATTCACGCAATTTTCTCACGAGTTAGCTGTGATTTGTTTGAGAGATTTTTATCCCCATGTGAATGAGCACTAAGGCTACATGCACATAGGCTGAAAAAAAGTTGTATCTGAGATTTTTGAGCACAACTCAAATTGGATAGCACACAAAAATCCTGTCTGTGTGCTATCCAATGTACGGGACCCCGCACATGTACATGTGCTAATTCTGCCAAGAACTGGACAAGAATAATACATGCTGGAATTTTTTCCGTCTAAGTAAAAAAAAGCCCATGTATATATACTAGAGATGAGCCAACGTACTCGTCCGAGCTTGATACTTGTTCGAGTATTAGCATGTTCGAGATGCTCGTTACTAGAGGCGAGCACCACGCGATGTTTGAGTTACTTTCACTTTCATCTCTGAGACGTTAGCGCGCTTTTCTGGCCAATAGAAAGACAGGGAAGGCATTACAACTTCCCCCTGCGACGTTCAAGCCCTATATCACCCCCCTGCAGTGAGTGGCTGGCGAGATCAGGTGTCACCCGAGTATATAAATCGGCCCCTCCCGCGGCTCGCCACAGATGCATTCTGACATAGCTCAGGGAAAGTGTTGTTGATGGTGGAGCTGCTATAGGGAGAGTGTTAGGAGTGATTTTAGGCTTCAAGAACCCCAACGGTCCTTCTTAGGGCCACATCTGACTGTGTGCAGTACTGCTGAGGCTGCTTTTTGCAGTGTTGCACTTTTTTTTTTTTTTGTATATCGGCCATGCAGAGCATTGCGTCCTCAGTCTGCAGTAATTTTACATAGTCCAGGGACAGTAGTGGTGAGGCAGGGACAGTGAAAGAGATATACTGTGTATATAGGCAGTGGGCTTTTCCAAAAAAATTTGTGAAAAAACATTCTATTTGGGCTGCCTGTGACCGTCCTGAGTGTACTGCGTCTCTGCTGGGGGTAGTAGTCCTAATTAATACACAGCCAGCTAAGTGTTACAGCAGGCTTGTGCAAAATTCTTTCCTGGCTCTGCTGTGCGTTACACATCACCGCTGTCATCCTGTCCAGAGGGAAACAGTCTGCAGTAATTTTACATAGTCCAGGGCCAGTAGTGGTGAGCCAGGGACAGTGAAAGAGATATACTGTGTATATAGGCAGTGGGCTTTTCCAAAAAAAATTGTGAAAAAACATTCTATTTGGGCTGCCTGTGACCGTCCTGAGTGTACTGCGTTCCTGCTGGGGGTAGTAGTCCTAATTAATACGCAGCTAGCTAAGTGTTACAGCAGGCTTGCGCAAAATTCTTTACTGGCTCTGCTGTGCGTTACACATCTCTGCTGTCATCCTGTCCAGAGGGAAACAGTCTGCAGTAATTTTACATAGTCCAGGGCCAGTAGTGGTGAGCCAGGGACAGTGAAAGAGATATACTGTGTATATAGGCGGTGGGCTTTTCCAAAAAAATTTGGGAAAAAACATTCTATTTGGGCTGCCTGTGACCGTCCTGAGTGTACTGCGTCTCTGCTGGGGGTAATAGTTCTAATTAATACGCAGCCAGCTAAGTGTTACAGCAGGCTTGCGCAAAATTCTTTCCAGGCTCTGCTGTGCGTTCCGTAAGCGAAGTCAGCCTCCAACCACAGGCCAATAAGCGGCACATTTAATTACAGCGTTCTGTTTCTGCACTACTGGTAATACACCATGCTGAGGGGTAGGGGTAGGCCTAGAGGACGTGGACGCGGGTGAGGACGCGGAGGCCCTAGTCAGGGTGTGGGCACAGGCCGAGCTCCTGATCCAGGTATATCGCAGCCGACTGCTGCAGGATTGGGAGAGAGGCACGTTTCTGGCGTCCCCACATTCATCTCACAATTAATGGGTCCAAGCAGTAGACCTTTATTAGAAAATGAGCAGTGTGAGCAGGTCCTGTCGTGGATGGCAGAAAGTGCATCCAGCAATCTATCGACCACCCAGAATTCTGTGCCGTCCACTGCTGCAACTCTGAATCCTCTGGCTGCTGCTCCTCCTTCCTCCCAGCCTCCTCACTCCATTACAATGACACATTCTGAGGAGCAGGCAGACTCCCAGGAACTGTTCTCGGGCCCCTCCCCAGAATGGGCAGCAATGGTTCCGAATCCTCTCCCACTTGAGGAGTTTGTCGTGACCGATGCCCAACCTTTGGAAAGTTCCCGGGGTCCGGGGGATGAGGCTGGGGACTTCCGGCAACTGTCTCAAGAGCTTTCAGTGGGTGAGGAGGACGATGACGATGAGACACAGTTGTCTATCACTCAGGTAGTAGTAATTGGAGTAAGTCTGAGGGAGGAGCGCACAGAGGATTCGGAGGAAGAGCAGCAGGACGATGAGGTGACTGACCCCACCTGGTTTGCTACGCCTACTGAGGACAGGTCTTCAGAGGGGGAGGCAAGTGCAGCAGCAGGGCAGGTTGGAAGAGGCAGTGCGGTGGCCAGGGGTAGAGGCAGGGCCAGACCGAATAATCCACCAACTGTTTCCCAAAGTGCCCCCTCGCGCAATGCCACCCTGCAGAGGCCGAGGTGCTCAAAGGTCTGGCAGTTTTTCACTGAGAGTGCAGACGACCGACGAACAGTGGTGTGCAACCTTTGTCGCGCCAAGATCAGCCGGGGAGCCACCACCACCAGCCTCACCACCACCAGCATGCGCAGACATATGATGGCCAAGCACCCCACAAGGTGGAACGAAGGCCGTTCACCGCCTCCGGTTTGCACCGCTACCTCTCCCCCTGTGCCCCAACCTGCCACTGAGATCCAACCTCCCTCTCAGGACACAGGCACTACCGTCTCCAGGCCTGCACCCACACCCTCCCCTCCGCTATCCTTGGCCCCATCCACCAATGTCTCTCAGCGCACCGTCCAGCCGTCGCTAGCGCAAGTGTTGGAGCGCAAGGGCAAGTACGCCGCCACGCACCCGCACGCTCAAGCTCAAGATGCTGCCGTATAGGCTTGTGGAAACGGAGGCTTTCAAAGGTATGATGGCGGCGGTGGCCCCGCGCTACTCAGTTCCCAGTCGCCACTACTTTTCCCGATGTGCCGTCCCAGCCCTGCACGACCACGTCTCCCGCAACATTGTACGCGCCCTTACCAACGCGGTTACTGCCAAGGTCCACTTAACAACGGACACATGGACAAGCACAGGCTGGCAGGGCCACTATATCTCCCTGACGGCACATTGGGTGAATTTAGTGGAGGCTGGGACAGAGTCAGAGCCTGGGACCGCTCACGTCCTACCCACCCCCAGAATTGCGGGCCCCAGCTCGGTGCTGGTATCTGCGGCGGTGTATGCTTCCTCCACTAAACCACCCTCCTCCTCCTCCTATGCAACCTCTGTCTCGCAATCAAGATGTGTCAGCAGCAGCACGTCGCCAGCAGTCGGTGTCGCGCGGCGTGGCAGCACAGCGGTGGGCAAGCGCCAGCAGGCAGTGCTGAAACTACTCAGCTTAGGAGAGAAGAGGCACACGGCCCACGAACTGCTGCAGGGTCTGACAGAGCAGACCGACCGCTGGCTTGCGCCGCTGAGCCTCCAACCGGGCATGGTCGTGTGTGACAACGGCCGTAACCTGGTGGCGGCTCTGCAGCTCGGCATCCTCAGGCACGTGCCATGCCTGGCCCACGTCTTTAATTTGGTGGTTCAGCGCTTTCTGAAAAGCTACCCACACTTGTCAGACCTGCTCGGAAAGGTGCGCCGGCTCTGCGCACATTTCCGCAAGTCCCACACGGACGCTGCCACCCTGCGCACCCTGCAACATCGGTTAATCTTCCAGTGCACCGACTGCTGTGCGACGTGCCCACACGGTGGAACTCTACGCTCCACATGTTGGCCAGGCTCTATGAGCAGCGTAGAGCTATAGTGGAATACCAACTCCAACATGGGCGGCGCAGTGAGAGTCTTTACAGAAGAGTGGGCCTGGTTGGCAGACATCTGCCAGGTCCTTGGAAACTTTGAGGAGTCTACCCAGATGGTGAGCGGGGATGCTGCAATCATTAGCGTCACCATTCCTCTGCTATGCCTCTTGAGAAGTTCCCTGCAAAGCATAAAGGCAGAAGCTTTGCGCTCGGAAACGGAGGCGGGGGAAGACAGTATGTCGCTGGATAGTCAGAGCACCCTCCTGTCTATATCTCAGCGCGTTGAGGAGGAGGAGGTGGAGGAGCATGAGGAGGAGGGGGAAGAGACAGCTTGGCCCACTGCTAAGGGTACCCATGCTGCTTGCCTGTCATCCTTTCAGCGTGTATGGCCTGAGAAGGAGGAGGAGGAGGATCCTGAAAGTGATCTTCCTAGTGAGGACAGCCATGTGTTGCGTACAGGTACCCTGGCACACATGGCTGACTTCATGTTAGGACGCCTTTCTCGTGGCCCTCGCGTTACACGCATTCTGGCCACTACGGATTACTGGGTGTACACACTGCTCGACCCACGGTATAAGGAGAACCTTTGCACTCTCATTCCCGAAGAGGAAAGGGGTTCGAGAGTGATGCTATACCACAGGACCCTGACGGACAAGCTGATGGTAAAATTCCCATCCGACAGCGCTAGTGGCAGAAGGCGCAGTTCCGAGGGCCAGGTAGCTGGGGAGGCGCGGAGATCAGGCAGCATGTACAGCACAGGCAGGGGAACACTCTCTAAGGCCTTTGACAGCTTTCTGGCTCCCCAGCAAGACTGTGTCACTGCTCCCGAGTCAAGGCTGAGTCGGAGGGAGCACTGTAAAAGGATGGTGAGGGAGTACGTAGCCGATCGCGCGACCGTCCTCCGTGAGGCCTCTGCCCCCTACAACTACTGGGTGTCGAAGCTGGACATGTGGCCTGAACGCACGCTGTATGCCCTGGAGGTGCTTGCTTGTCCTGCTGCTAGCGTCTTGTCAGAGAGGGTGTTTAGTGCGGCTGGGGGAATCATCACGGATAAGCGTACCCGCCTGTCAACCGACAGTGCTGACAGGCTTACACTCATCAAGATGAACAAAGCCTGGATTTCCCCAGACTTCTCTTCTCCACCAGCGGACAGCAGCGATACCTAAGCAATATGTAGGCTGCACCGGCGAATGGAAGCATCGTTCTCTATCACCATCAAAAACGGGGACCTTTTAGCTTCATCAATCTGTGTATTCTATTCATCCTCCTCCTCCTGCTTCTCCTCCTGAAACCTGACGTAATCACGCCGAACAGGCAATTTTTCTTAGGCCCACAAGGCTCAGTCATATAAGTTTTGTAAACAATTTTTATACGTTTCAATGCTCATTAAAGCGTTGAAACTTGCACCTGAACCAATTTTTATTTTAACTGGGCTGCCTCCAGGCCTAGTTACAAATTAAGCCACATTAACCAAAGCGATTAATGGTTTTCACCTGCCCTCTTGGTTGGGCATGGGCAATTTTTCTGAGGTACATTAGTACTGTTGGTACACCAATTTTTTTGGGCCCTCGCCTACAGTGTAATCCAATTAATTTTTTGCCCACCTGCATTAAAGCTGACGTTACATCAGCTGTGCTGGGCACTGCAATGGGATATATTTATGTACTGCCGGTGGGTTCCAGGGAGCCACCCATGCTGTCGGTCCACACGGAGTTGTAACTGCATGTGTCCACTTCTAAAGAACCCCAGTCTGACTGGGGCATGCAGTGTGGGCCCAAGCCCACCTGCATTAAACATGACATTACCTCAGCTGTGATGGGCAATGCAATGGGATATATTTATGTACCGCCGGTGGCTTCCTGGGACCCACCCATGCTGTCGGTCCACACGGAGTTGTAACTGCATGTGTCCACTTCTAAAGAACCCCAGTCTGACTGGGGCATGCAGTGTGGGCCGAAGACCACCTGCATTAAACATGACATTACCTCAGCTGTGCTGGGCACTGCAATGGGATATATTTATGGACCGCCGGTGGCTTCCTGGCACCCACCCATGCTGTCGGTCCACACGGAGTTGTAACTGCAGGTGTCCACTTCTAAAGAACCCCAGTCTGACTGGGGCATGCAGTGTGGGCCCAAGCCCACCTGCATTAAACATGACATTACCTCAGCTGTGATGGGCAATGCAATGGGATATATTTATGTACCGCCGGTGGCTTCCTGGGACCCACTCATGCTGTTCGTCCACACGGAATTCACAATAGGGAGTTGTACCTGCCTGTGTCTACTTATAAAAAACCCCAGTTTGACTGGGGAATGCAGTGTGGGCCCACCTGCATTTAATCTGACGTAGCTCTGCTGTCCAGGGCACTGCAATGGGATACATTTATGTACAGCCGGTGGGTTCCAGGGAGCCACCCATGCTGTGGGTGCACACGGAATTCCCATTGCGGAGTTGTACCTGCCTGTGACTATTTATAAAAAACCGCGGTCTGACTGGGGCATGCAGACACCTTGACAGAATGAATAGTGTGTGGCACATAGGTTCCCCATTGCTATGCCCACGTGTGCAGCTCCTGATGGCGGTGGCGCAGGATTATATTTCTCATTGCTTCTGTACAGCATTGTGGGCTATCGTCCTGCCCCTTTTAAAGAGGGTCGCTGCCAACCCGATGCAGTGTGTGCCTGCGGTTCCTCCTCATGGCAGACGCACTTATTAATAGACATGAGGGTGGCGTGGCATGAGGGCAGCTGAAGGCTGCGCAGGGACACTTTGGTGTGTGCTGTGGACACTGGGTCGTGCGGGGGGGTTGGGCAGCATGTAACCCAGGAGTAGTGGCAGCGGAGTGTCATGCAGGCAGTGATTGTGCTTTGTTGGAGGTAGTGTGGTGCTTAGCTAAGGTATGCATTGCTAATGAGGGCTTTTCAGAAGTAAAAATTGTTGGGAGGGGGGGGGGGCACTCTTGCCGCTATTGTGGCTTAATAGTGGGACCTGGGAACTTGAGATGCAGCCCAACATGTAGCCCCTCGCCTGCCCTATCCGTTGCTGTATCGTTCCCATCACTTTCTTGAATTGCCCAGATTTTCACAAATGGAAACCTTAGCGAGCATCGGCGATATACAAAAATGCTCGGGTCGCCCATTGACTTCAATGGGGTTCGTTATTCGAAACGAACCCTCGAGCATCGCAAAATTTTCATCCCGAGTAACGAGCACCCGAGCACTTTGGTGCTCGCTCATCTCTAATATATACTTATTCAAATAAGTGTGTGTTGTTTCTTTTTCAACTCCGACAATCATGCATGTACCCAAAGTATGTACCAGATATTTACAACAGAAAATAAATCATGTTAAAGGGGTTGTCCCGCGAAAGCAAGTGGGTCTATACACTTCTGTATGGCCATATTAATGCACTTTGTAATGTACATTGTGCATTAATTATGAGCCATACAGAAGTTATCAGAAATTCTTCACTTACCTGTTCCGTTGCTAGCGTCCTCGTCTTCATGGTGCCGTCTAATTTTCAGCGTCTAATCGCCGGATTAGACGCGCTTGCGCAGTCCGGTCTTCTTCTTTTCTCAATGGGGCCGCTCGTGCCGGAGAGCGGCTCCGTGTAGCTCCGCCCCGTCATGTGCCGATTCCAGCCAATCAGGAGGCTGGAATCGGCAATGGACCGCACAGAAGCCCTGCGGTCCACAGAGGGAGAAGATCCCGGCGGCCATCTTCACCAGGTAAGTAAGAAGTCACCGGAGCGCGGGGATTCAGGTAAGCGCTGTGCGTTTTTTTTTTAAAGTCCCTGCATCGGGGTTGTCTCGCGCCGAACGGGGGGGCTGTTGAAAAAAAAAAAAACCCGTTTCGGCGCGGGACAACCCCTTTAATAGTTTTCGTATAGTATATTTTGAATATCGTGGTCCGTATGGATGGAAAGATTCATATAAAAATTTATATACAAAATTATTCATTATTATTCTTAACAGGATTATCATACTCACATTGATATTGAATAAACTACGCATTAGACACCGATATTTATAAATGCATTCCAAAACATGACAATGGGAAGATTGATGGATTAAAATGGGCACCAATTCTCTAATTATGCTCCTGAGGGCAATGAACCTCTATTTTCTATTGTTTATATTTCTTTTCAATCCACTTGTCATGCTTTGATGTTATTTCCCTGTACAATTTGTGTAAATTACTTGGAACAATGTTTGCACTATATGACTAACGATATAGAGAATGATATTCATACATTCATTACATGTCTTAAAAAGATGTCAAACTGCCTAATTAAATGTCTGATACGGTAATTAGATGTCAGTTTCCTTGATTAGCTTTCCATTGAAATGCATCAGGAAGTATTTTGTATCTCCATTGAGATAGTACTATAGAATATGCATATAAGTGCAGGAAAGTCAAATGTAAATTAACTATATAGTCTATAGCAAGAGTGCTAAACGTTCTTGACAGAATATGCCAAAATATACAATGATGTTTCTGGAAATTTTTTTCTTGACAACTAAGGTACCCTGATGACAATCATAGCCAAACTGCCCTCATATCAGCAACAGCCACAGTGTACCGAATAACTATGGAAACTGCAAGAATATCACTAACAACAAGAAGACTACCAATCATACGGACAGCCAGTAACAAAATTCTGGTAATGATTCAGTGTCTGTGCCTTTACAGTATACTAGTAATTATTAGGAAATTATAGTTCCAGTGTTTCTGGTGGTGCAATGTGCCACACAGCTGTACTATATGGTACATGCATTATGATCCCCACATATCACACACACAGCAGCTTGATTACCACACAAGACAAACACAGCTTGGCTCCTCTCACAGCAGTGACATCACCACAGGTCCTTCAGCCCATCGGATCTCTGTGGTGGTGGTGGTAGGTCAGTGTGTTCTGTCACGACTGCTGAGTTGTGTCTTCTTAGATAATAACGGCTTAGTTGTATTCTCATTTTGTTATTTTTGTCCTCCCATTCCAAGAGCCCTAACTGTGTTGTTCTTCTGTTGGTTAGACTCTGTGTTTTATATATGTTGTAGGACCTTCGATGGTGTCCCCAGGGGGCGGAGCGATGATGTTACCAGGGGTGGAGCATAAGAATCACTCACACACATACATACAGACAAGTGGTTGTTAGTAGTTTGATGTTAAAGTTTGCCTGTGTTTGCATGTGACAAATAGGAAGAAAAGATGTTAATGGACAGCACTCTGATTATGCATATAGTGAAAATATATACTAATACGTACCCAAGAACTGAAAAACACCCAACATATGAGGTCTAGAGACATAGCTCAAGTTAGCCTCCAAATTTGAGGTGGTGCCCCAAATGGGATAGCAAGTATTACCCAAATCCGCCACAATGGGGAGAGCACAAACAGATTGTGACGTCAACTTGTTCAAATGGGAGCCTTTTATTCTATACAGTTTCACTTGTAGAACTCAGTGACACACAACATCGCATGATCCTGCGTCATTACGCGACAAATCCTCCTCTTATATACGTTTACATCATTTCATCATCTGTATGTTGTTTACTACACACCGCCCTAGCTTTTAAATTCGGGAGTGGGCGGTCATGCATGTATATGTTTCATCTCCTACTGTTTTAATGTATTTTACTGTGCACCCTGTGATGTCATTTGGGATGGGTGTTCCCCTTACAAACACCATCACGCCCTCCACCTAATGAATTGCTTTTCCTTTGCTATATAAGTACAGTTCTCTAATGATCATATATGCTTGACAAAGTGGCCTAGAGCAGCCCCAAAACATGTTGCAAACTACACCTCTTGTTTTTGTCTCATTTGGAATATTAAAATACTCTTTTAATTGAGCCTTTGGGACAATGACTCCTTTTTTGGCTGAAATTGCCCTTTGGAAGGTCTCCAGGAGAGAGACCTCCCACAATATTAAGTGCATTTCTCCTACACCTGTTTGCACTTTATTCTGTGAGTACCTGATCACTTTTTTTAAACATTCATGTGAAGTATGATTAGCCTGACTATGGCTGGTGACACAGCAGCAAAATGTAGCCATGATTTTGCAACTGTAATAAAGACGTGTGTCTCAGCCTGACCGCGGTTCTCCTAACTCAAACTCCAAGCATGATAGCAATTTATGATGTTCTGAGTTTGGGTCAGGCTTGAACACACATCCTTTTTATAGACACAAAATTTAGACCAAATTATGCGTAAAATTGTACCAATGTGTTTCTTTCAAATTAGCTTTTGGCTTCTGTATTCCTGCTCTGTTATGGCAGCAGGAGAATGGATTGCAGTGGCCAAGCAGATTCATATTATGTCAGAACCAAATAGTACCTAGAAGACCCTATTAACTCTAATGGTTTCCGGTCGGTTTCTGTCCAGCTATCCAGCATTTCCCTAGACAAAATAACACTGCATGCTGCACTATTCTTTTCGGGATTGAAACAGAAATCAGTAACAGAACCTCAAAATGGAGTCCCTAAAGATCCATTCAATTGGGACGACTTTTATGCACAATATCTGACTTATTGAGATATGGTCAAATAATGCGCGTGAAACGTAGACATTCCTCTCAATGTGTTTATTCATATGAGCTATTTTTACCTTGGGCCAATGGTCTGAAAATAGATAATCTATTTAATTATGAATCTAATCAAACAAGGGTCAAAAAATCTCTAGGGCTTATTAGCCTTTTTGGGGCTGTTGCATTTATCTCTGCAACAACTTCTTTTGCCTGCGGCAATCAATACCTAGTTCTGGGCAAGATCTACTTGTGGGCTTCTTGTGGTGAATCGCATTCAGCCCTAGCTGTACTGTTATTTGTCACTATAGCTATCCATTGTGTGGATTTCCCAAGAACTTGGCTATAGAGACACGCCATGGCGATTTAGTGCTCGAAATTGTCCTGAATAAATCAGATGCTGTGATCCAGTCTATATATGATCGAGCACATAAATTGCGCTTTCCCAAGCCACCCTGTTCTAATATTTTAAAATATCTATTTATCACGAAAAAACAACAAAAAGCAGAATCAGTTATCATCCTGATTTATCATTCTTTCTTCAAAATATTTGTGCTCCTGATGAACCACATTCGTGTGGGGAAACGCGTTGAGCCGAGCATACTGCAATTGAATAACCCTGGTCTGCGCCGCAATTCTTGCGCATAAGGGTCTAGTTCTCTTGGAGTTTCTCCTATTTGAACCATCTCGTCATGCGCCAAGCGCTATACTGTAATCACAGAGGGGCGAATTTTTGTTAGGAAGAGGTTCCCTACCTAAAATACTCTGCGGGGGGCATTATACTTACAGGCGCCCTACAGCAGATAGAGCCTTCCTCTTACCTCCTATGTGATATAAATAAAAAATAGAGGACATAACATTAGTAGTCCTTTATCAATATTGATTTTTCTAGCCTCCATAAGTTTCCTGAGATAAGGAAGAGGCGACCTTTGTGTTTTTGTGTGGTTGTTTTGTTCGTCCATGCGATACGCATGTGTGTGAGCCCATTCATGTTTTTAAGTTAAATTTCCATTAAAGTATATACATTTTAGTCTATAACTGTGATAAGGGAAAATAGATAATCACAGCATGTCCTTTTTTTGGGCAATTCCACCTATTGCTTCCTATTGTAGCCAAAAAAAGTGCACTCACACGTGGATGTAGTATTTTCAATTGAAACAACATGCGATTTTTATGCGTGAGAAAAACGCATGTTGCAGAGAGATGATGTGATGCAATTTTTCTCACTAAATGCATCACACTCTCAGTAGATGTCACAGGTGCAGGGCTCCTTCAGATGGTTCTACTTGCATGGTTTTTGCGTGTGTAAAACATATGCTCGCAATGTGTGGAAAATAAAAACCATTGAATGTGTTTTGTGCGAGCATTTCACGTGCACAAAAAAAAAGAATCTGCTCTTTTTTCGCGCGCATTTGCGCACCAAAGGCCCCATAGACAACTATGCGAGGTACGCTCAATACACGCAAAATAAGCGATATACTGCGCAAGTCCATGAAAAAAAGAACACATCTGGAATTCATTGGGCTAAATGTTTACTGCGCAAATATGTACGCAATTACACATATGGTCATATGAAAGCAGTCTTAAGAGTGCTATATCAGTCCGAGTTTCCTAGACCAACATTGTGCTGACCCATGTAAATGTACCGTAAGGCATCTTTCACACGAGCGTGCATTTAGTGCAGAATAGGTGCATGAAAAGATTGCTTCTAAAAGAACCAATGGTTTCCTATTCACATGAAGGAATTTTAGACGCGCAAAATACTTGCACCTTCCAGAGATAAGACATGCATGGCTACAATGCCCGCATCTAAGGTCCGTACTGCGAGAAAAGATAGGGCCTGCTCAATTTTTTGTGCGCAATGTGCAAAAGTTTCTATTAACTACTATGGGAGCAGGAGTCTATGGAAACTCCCGCGCAGGAAAATAAGATTACAAGTCATTAGGAGGATTTGTACTGACCGAGGGAATTCTCAGCTGTTTACAGCGGGACATTTAAAATGTGCTGCCCAGAAATGCATTTTAAATGTCCCTCTGTAAACTTCTGTTAGCCCCTGTGGGCCTTTTTTTAAGCACAGCTGCTCCAGTAAATGGGCGATTTTCATTTGCATGAAGCTCGGGTCTTCTACGCGTGAAAAATTGCCTGTTCACACAATTTTTAGCACAGTATAGGTCAGATTTTTTTGGGCACCTATACTGCACTGAAACCATGCTGGTATGAACGACCCCTAAGACTAAATGAAGCCTTTAATGTTCTGTGTGGGCTTTTATTATGCTGGGGGACTTTAAATATATACTGTAAAGTTTTTATTCACATGAGAGTTTTATCGCGGCAATTTTGCTGCGATAAAATGCTAGCTGAAAATCACAATCATCTGATGCATTGGATTCCAATACATCAGTCCAGGTGGGTGATATTTAGAGATGAGCGAGTATACTCGCTAAGGCACATTACTTGAGCGAGTAGTGCATTAGCCAAGTATCTCCCCGCTCGTCTCTAAAGATCTGGGGGCCGGCGGGGGGGCGTGGAGCGGCGGGGAGAGCGGGGTGGAACGGATGGGAGATCCCTCTCTCCCCCCCGCTCCCCGACGCAACTCACCTGTCACCGGCGCCGGCCCCCGAATCTTTAGAGACAGGCAGGGAGATACCCAGCTAAGGCAGTACTTGCTCGAGTAATGTGCCTTAGCGAGTATACTCGCTCATCTCTAGTGATTTTCCAATGCATCAGTCCAGATGGGAGCTGCCATCCTCTTCCTTTCTGCCCTTTGCCAGCAGCCAGCAAAGGGAGGGGGCCGGAGATTAGCACACTAGCTCTCACTCCGCCCCATCCTCTCCCATTGCAGGCAGCCGGCAAGGGTTGGTGCTTAGCACACTAGCTCCCGCCCCATCCTTCCCCTGTCCTTTGCTGACAGCCAGCAAGGGGCAGAAAGGGGGAGGGAGATTAGCGGAGCTAAACTCTCTCCTCCTACCCTACAGTATCCCAGGCTGTGGCATATATACCCCACAGGCCCATCTGTCTGAATGGGCATTAAAACAGGAGATGCAGCTGTGACTCTGTCATGGCTGCCTCTCATTCATGCAATTTTCAGTTCCACTGTGGCTGGCCAAAGTTCGCAGTACCCGTGTGAAGGAGCCGTCAGTCTTTCATAAGTAATTTAAGTGCTGCAGACTTTTCACAGTAGAAATATCTGTGGAAAATCCACCGCATTTTGCACTTTCAGCAATGAGGATAAGACTCTCTTCCACAAGCTGCAGAAAACATTCACAGCCTAAGGGCCCTTTCCTACAAGCATCTATCAGCCTCCGTTTTCACGGACAGCCGATATACGCTACGATCTGATGCATTGGATTCCAATGCATCAGATCACATGGCCGTATTCCCGCGGCATAAAAGCACCTGGCTGGGCCAATATAGCACTGGGCTGAAAAGACAGTCCAGGAACTATCTTTCTGGACGGAATATGTCGGCCACTGCATGGGCTCCTATGGAAGCCAATGACAGCCACTGGAGAAGAGAGGTGGGAGGGAGTTTAGCAGCGTGACTGCTAAACTTCCTCCCTCTTCTCTCCTCCTCTCTACTCCCCTCCCCTACACCCATAGCATTTCTCGATATCAAAATTATGAAAGAACATGATGGGACAATTTATACCATGCTATACGGAAAAAGCACAGCTACTGATAGCCTTTTAAATGGGAATAGTTTTCACGCCTATCCACTTCGGAGAGGGATACCCAAAAGCCAATTTTTGTGGCTGAGAAGGAATTGCTCTCAGGAAAAAGCATTTAAAGATGAAAGTCTAAAATTATCAGAAGGATTTCAGAAAAGAAGCTACCTGAGTAACGTGGTCCAGAGGGCTTGTCAATTTGCATCCAAACAGCCAAGATTGGACCTTCTGATTCCACGTACTCAAGAAATAAAGCAGGAAGTACGCATCATCGGGACATAAGACACAGCTACGAGACAGGTTCATGAAATCTTAAAACGGTATTGGGATTTACTAAAGGATGACAGGAACCTGAAGGAGCTGCTACCAGACAGAGTAGGAGAAACATCAGTGAACGCTTAGTCAAAAGTCATCTTGCACAAACGACAGCAGGGTCCAATTGGCTGAATATATAAATCCAGTTGGAACATTTGCCCTGCTCAAAATGCGCGGCATGTACTTTCATAGACAAGAGCAGTTCCTTCAGAAGTGCCTCTACTACTAAAGTATACACCAATCGGGATTTCATAAACTATCGTTCCTCGAATGTCATCTACCTCGCTTCTTGCCCCTGCCTGCTCAATTACGTTGGCAAAACAATGCAACAACTAAGGCATAGAGTATTAGCCCATGTGAGCAATATTCGTGGACAAGAAAACACCCTCCCCGTCGCAAATTATGTATGGGCATTACATGGTGGCAACCCTGATATTATTAAATTTAAGGGTATTGAACAACTGAGAACACAAAATCGTAGAGGAGATGTTGACCAGATGTTGCTCCAGAAAGGATCAGGATGGATATACCGCCTAAACTGTGTGAACCCCTCTAGCCTAAATGAGAATCTAGCTTTTACTCGTTTTTTGTATCCCTATGGAAGTATCTTCCTTGGATTGTCATTCCTAATGATTATGGATGGTCCGTTTTGGAGCTGGCGGAAGTGGGCTTTTTCCCTTACCCACCTGTATAAAAACATTATTCTGCTGGACTACCTTTGATTGTTTGATTCCCAATCCAAAGCACGATGGGATGATCTATACATTTGTACTATATAGATTATACATTGCACATTTATACACACTGTTACGGATATGGTTCTAATTTGACTTTACTTCTATATTAAATTTCAGTAAAGCATCACAATATGAACAAATTATCGACTGACTTTCAGTAAAAGACCTAATAAAGAAAGCTTATGGCTTCAAGAATTATCGATTGACCTAATGTTACCATGCGGCGGTTGCTGGTCCTCCCGGAGCGGCGGTGTCCCATGGTCGGGGCGTGTTCCCCCGGATTGTTGTTCGGCTGCCAGGGGCACGGGTGCCTGGTCAGCGTGGTACTAATGGCGCAGCGCGCACGCACCTGTGAGTGCAGCTGCCGTGCACGAGCTCACTTTTATTAATTTCTGTTGGGAGTTGGCTGTCTCCCTTCCTCCGCCCCTGGGTGGAGGCTTTTGTTTAAAGGTCAGGTAGAGACCTTGCAATCACTGCCAGTTATTGGTTTCCCTCAGTGTGCTGGCTAGTCTGCCTCTGTTGGTCTCCTGCTTCTGTCAGCTTGTCTGCTATACCTTGCTATCACCTGCCAGGTTTTTTCATCTGCTTCTGTTCTGCGTAGCATTGTTCGTGTTGGTTATTTACATCTGCCTTTTCTGTTGGTATTCTACCCTTTCCATCCAGGTACACCAGCGTCCCTTTTCGGTCCCTAGTTAGAGTGGGGACCGCTGCCCAGTTGCCCGCCTGGGGTTAGCCAGGAGTGGAGGCAAGTAGGCAGGGACAGGGGTTGTGGGTGAGATCTAGGGCATCCGGGGTGGCATATTACGGGTAGTATACCGTGACACCTAAGCTATATTATGGACAAACTGTTATATGAAATATTCCAGCACTAGACACAATATACAACTTTATTTGATTTAACTATAACTACGATATGCAAGAAACTGATTTGAATCCAGATGATAGTAGGTAACCCAAACCAATTGTCCCTGCGTGAAAAGGTATGAGCCTGTAAAAATGCCAGGATCCTCCGTCACTCTATAATAACTGGTGACATTTGATGGACTCTTTAGTCATGTGATGGGAGTCATGATCATGTGACCTGCAGGACCTAGTAAAGAAGTTGAGATCACTCATCATACCAGAACAACTGCCGACATCCGATGGAGCTCCTCATCATGTGACTCAATAAGTGGTCATGTGACCGCTCTTCCGATCACGTGGGATGGCAACAGCACGATGACGTGGAGACACTGTGTTCCCCGGTTGCATATATCTATATTACACTCAGGTTCGGCACTAACAACTAATCAAGTTGAATCAGGGAACCTAAAAAACCAATGAGGTTTAATCAGACAAGCCAAACAACCAATGAGATTGCTGGAATTGTGAATCAGAACCAATGAGGTTGCTGGAATTGCTCCATAGTGCTGAACTTGAGTGTAATATAGATATATGCTCTCGGTCACTGGCCCTGCAGGAATCAGAAGCACAGCTAGCTCTTCCTCACATCTACCCACGGAGGTATCCATAGTGACAAGATGCTGATCACCATCAATGAAGGGATACAACTACCAATGGGATAAGGAGGAGTGTAGTAGGTAGGGTGCCGCTTAAACAGTATAAATGATTGCAAATTCATTTATAGCGATCAGAGGAAAGATTAAAAATCAGATAGATTAAAAGGATTTATGCCTAAGTATTTAAACAAGATTTGATGTATTACTGGCTACTATAGTGGAGGTTTAAGTATGTATGTCCCACAGAAGGTTTGGATTGGGCCATGTCACCAGGTCCCTCCTTGCAGGGAGGTCCAATGGTGCTATATAAGCAGGGCTCAGAGACATCCTTGACATACACCTGTGGTCTACCTTCAAGGCCACAGGTCACATCCATTTGTTATTTTGATCTATTTATCTAGAAATTATGCAGGCAGGGCTTTTGGGCATTTTAGTAGAGCAGGGAAGAATCAAGGATTATATACAGTAGACTCTGAGTCTCCTGCTAAAATACAGACATCTTTTGATAAAAATATTGAAGCAGACAGTGAAACTCTTTAGCCCCTAGAGGAGGTAGTAGGGAAAACCGAAAAAGCTAACTGAGCACTAGTTCAACTGAGCAACTAGCACTTGGATCCTCAGTCCTTGCATTAAGGCTGTCAGCTCCTGATTATTCAACAAAGGAGTCAGAACAGCAGGATTGAGAATCACTCTGACATCTCTGATTAATAAAAACTACAATCCGATTTTTCTAATGTGCGGACAAGGAGATTAGGATAAAATTTGTGGGTTTCTCCCTGAATAAGCAATAGAGTCAACACAACTGCCCTATATATGAGTGCAAGGGTGTACCTAAAGGCTCAGGGGCCCGGGTGCAAAAGTTCAGCTCGGCCCCCCCCCCCCCCCCCCCCCCCAGTTCCAACTTCCCCCTCGCCCCGTATCTATTTCATTTATAAAATCCACACGTGGACCCACACGGGAGATCCGTGCATCTTACTGCCCATAGGGATGCATTGGCATCGGTAGGGCAGCTAAAAGCATGCAGATGGGATTCCTTCCGGGTTTGCGGGCCACATGCACATGAAGAAATCGCAGCATGCTCCATTTTCCTGCGGATCTGCCACACGGATGGCTCCCGCGGCTTCCATTGAAGCCTACGGAAGCCGTTTGTATCCGCGGCACAGCCGTAGCTGTTTTTGTACTGTGCCGTGGATACGCGGGAGAACAGAAGATTTTTTAAAAATATTGGTGCACATGACGCACTGCTGGCGTGCCGAGCACGTCCGCCGACCGGAAGAAAGAAGATCCGGCCAGCACAGAGGGGAGCCCCGCAGTGTCCGGAGAGGTGAGTACAATGTATTTTCCCTCTCCATGTCCGCAGGCATGTACGGATTTCACTGCGGGATTCAGCAGTGAAATCAGTGCGTGCAAGTGGGCATGAGGCCTAGGAATGAGAGAGATAGGAGAGAGAGAGATACATATGGAGAGAGAGAGATTTGGAGATAGATAGATAGATAGATAGATAGATAGATAGATAGATAGATAGATAGATAGATAGATAGATAGATAGATAGATAGATATGGAGATAGATAGATATGAGATAGATAGATATGGGATAAAATAGATAGATAGATAGATAGATAGATAGATAGATAGATAGATAGATAGATAGATAGATAGATAGATAGATAGATAGATAGATAGATATCAGATAGACATGAGATAGATAGATAGATAGATAGATAGATAGATAGATAGATAGATAGATGGATAGATAGTGAGTGGCTGGGCCGATCAGGTGACCGCCGAGTACTTAAAATGGTCCCGCACGCGGCTCGCCTCAGACGCATGCAGGGATAGTGCTGCTGCTAATATAGGGACAGTGTTAGAGTAGGATCCTGTCGTCGAGAACCCCAACGGTCCTTCTTAGGGCTACTCCTGATAGTGTGCATTACTGTTGTGGCTGGCTGGGAGCAGTAGTGCACCAATTTTTTTTTTTTAAGCATCTCGGGCTGTGCAGGCCATTTCAGCTATACTGTTCTGTGTGTGCAGTGCATAAGGCAGAGTGTAGGGACACAGCTACTTATATAGGGAAAGTTTTACAGTCTTCCTGATCCTCTTTACAAGAAACCCAACGGTCATTCTTAGGGCTACATCTGACCATGTGCATTATAGTTGTGGATGGCTGGGAGCAGTAGTGCATCAATTTTTGTATTACGCACCTAGACATGTTCCCAGGCTTACAGTAATAGCGTTCTCAGCCTGCAGTGCCGTACAACCAGCTCTCACCATGAAACTGCTCTCCAACATTTCCTAGCCTACTGCAAACGACTTCAGTTATACTGTTCTGTGTCTGCAGTGCATAACGCAGAGTTTAGGGACACAGCCACTTTTATAGAGAAAGTTATACAGTCCTGATCCTCCGTGCAAGAACCCCAACGCTCCTTCTTAGGGCTACATCTGACCGTGTGCTTTACAGTTGTGACTGGCTGGGAGCAGTAGTGCATCAAGTTTTGTATTACACATCCAGGCCTGTTCCCAGCCTTTCAGTAATAGCGTTCTCAGCCTGCAGTGCCGTACAACGAGCTCTCACCGTGAAACCGCACTCTAAAATTTCATAGCCTACTGCAAAGTAGTTCAGTTATACCGTTCTGTGTGTGCAGTGCATAACGCAGAGTTTAGGGACAGTGCTGCTTCTATAGGGAAAGTTATACAGTCCTGATCCTCTGTACAAAAACCATAACGCTCCTGCTTACGGCTACATCTGACCGTGTGCTTTACAGTTGTGGCTGGCTGGGATCAGTCATGGATCAATTTTTGTTTTACGCATCTAGGCCTGTTCCCCGCATTTCCGTAATAGCGTTCACAGCCTGCAGTGCCGTATAACCAGCTCTCACCGTGGAACTGCACTCTAACATTTCCTAGCCTACTGCAAACTACTTCAGTTATACTGTTCTGTGTCTGCAGTACATTAGACAGAGGTCTCACCGCTAAACAGTACTGTAGTATTTCCTGGGCCTCTGCAAAGAATTTCAGCTCTGCCGCTGTGCAGAGTGTCTCACAATACCCTTTCCTTGGTGGGTTTGAGATAGTCGCAGTTACCAGCACTATCCACTGGCTTTAGAGTCTTCTCCCACTCTATACAGCCTCTCTTATCTACAAGTCTCTGCGAGCGGTAAATTACCCCTAGGTACCAGTGCAAGACAGCGGGTTACTTTTTTCAAGGCACAGCATAGAGCGAGCCTTCGCTATCTACAAATCTCTGTGTGCGGTGAATTAAACCACAGTTGTCAGAGCTGTACAGTGGGGTAATTTATTTGGGCCCTGCTCTATTCTTAATCCGCCATGATGAGGAGTAGGGGTAAGGGTTGAGAACGCGGAAGCAGGCGTCCAAGTGAGGCCGAGTTCCTGGGCGTGGTGAATCACAGCCAGCTGCTGCGGGATTAGGAGAGAGGCAAGTTTCTGGGGTCCCCAGCTTCATATCACAATTTACGGGTCTGCGTGGTTGACCTTTATTACAAACAGAGCAGTGCGAGCAGGTCCTGTCGTGGATGGCAGAAAACGCGTCTAGCAATGTATTGACCACCCAGTCTTCTACGCAGTCCACTACTCCCGGCCAAGGGTCTGCAACTCTGAATCCTCTGGCTGCTCCTCCTTCCTCCCAGCCTCCTCACTCCATGAAAATGAGATATTCTGAGCAGGCAGACTCCCAGGAACTGTTCTCGGGTCCCTACCATGAGTGGAAAAAAATGGTTCCTCTCTCACCTGAGAAGTTTGTCGTGACCGATGCCCAACCTTTGGAAAGTTCCCAGAGTCCGGGTGACGAGGCTGCGGACTTCCGGCAACTGTCTCAAGAGCTTTTTGTGGATGAGGATGATGAGACACAGTTGTCTGTCAGTGAGGTAGTAGTAAGGGCAGTAAGTCCGAGGGAGGAGCGCACAGAGGATTCGGAAGAAGAGCAGCTGGACGATGAGGTGACTGACCCCACCTGGTTTGCTGAGCCTACTGAGGACAGGGCTTCAGAGGGGGAGGCAAGTTCAGCAGCAGTACAGGTTGGAAGAGGCAGTGGAGTGACCAGGGGTAGAGACAATGCCAGAGCCACGAATCCCCCAACTGTTTCCCAAAGCACTCCCTCACGGCAAGCCTCCATTCAGAGGGCTAGGTGTTCAAAGGTGTGGATGATTTTTAGTGAGAGTGCGGACAACCGACAAACAGTGGTGTGCAACCTGTGTCGCACCAAGATTAGCCGGGGAGCCACCACTACCTGCCTCACCACCACCAGCATGTGCAGGCATATGATGCCCAAGCACCCCACAAGGTTGGACGAAGGCCATTCACCGCCTCCATTTACACCACTGCCTCTTCCCCTGTGCCCCAACCTGCCTCACAGATCCAATCCCCCTCCCAGGATGCAGGCACGAGCGCCTCCCGACCTGTACCCACACCCTCACCTCCACCGTCCTCCACTCCATCCAGCAATGTCTATCAGCGCAGCGTTCAGCTGTCGCTAACACAAGCGTTGGAATGAAAGCGCAAATACGCCGCCACCCACCCGCATGCACAACCTTTAAACATGCACATTGCCTAATTAATCAGCCTGGAGATGCTGCCGTACAGGCTTGTGGAAACAGAGGCTTTCAAAAACATGATTGCGGCGGCGGTCCCGCTCTACTCGGTCCCCAGTCGCCACTAATTTTCCCGGTGTGCCGCCCTAGCCCTACACCAGCACGTCTCCCGCAATATAAATCGTGCCCTAACCAACCCGGTTGGTGGGAAGGTCCACTTAACCATGGACACGTGGACAAGTACTGGAGGGCAGGGCCACTATATTTCCCTGAGGGCACATTGGGTGAACCTGGTGGAGGCTGGGACCGAGTCAGAGCCTGTGACCGCTCACGTGCTACCCACACCCAGAATAGCAGGTCCTACCTCGGTGCTGGTATCTGCGGCGTTTTTTGCCACCTCCTCCAAACCCTCCCCCTCCTCCTCTGCCACGTCTACCTCTCAATTAAGAAGTGTGAGCATGTCGCCAGCAGTCGGTAGCGCACGGCACGGCAGCACAGCAGTGGGCAAGCATCAGCAAGCCGTGCTGAAACTAATCAGCTTAGGTGACAAGAGGCACATGACCCCCGAGCTGCTGCAGGGTCTGACAGAGAATCGACCTCTGGCTTTTGCCGCTGAGCCTCCAACCAGGCATGGTCATGTGTGACAACGGCCATAGCCTGGTGGCGACTCTGCAGCTTGGCAGCCTCACACACATGCCATGCCTTGCCTACGTCTTCAGTCTGGTGGTTCAGCGGTTTCTGAAAAACTACCCCCACTTGCCTGACCTGCTCGGCAAGGTGCGCCGCGTCTGCGCAAATTTCCACAAGTCCACCATGGATGCTGCCACCCTGAGGACCCTGCAACGTTGGTTTCAGCTGCCAGAGCACCGACTGCTGTGCGACGTGCCCGCACGCTGAAATTCTACGCTGCACATGTTGGCCATGCTGGCCAGGAGTGGGCCTGGTTGGCAGATATCTGCCAGGTACTTTGGAAACTTTGAGGAGTCTACCCAGATGGTGAGCGCCGATGCGGAAATCATTAGCGTTACCAGCTGCTTTGCCTGCTGAGAAGTTCGCTGCTAAGCATAAAGGCCGACACTTTGTGGTTGGAACAGGAGACGGGGGATGACAGTATGTCGCTTGATAGCCAGACCACCCTCATGTCTATATCTCAGCACGTTTTGGAGGAGGAGGAGGGGGAAGAGACAGCTGGGCACCCTGCAGAGGGTACCCATGCTGCTTGCCTCTCATCTGTTCAGCGTGTATGGGCTAAAGAGGAGAAGGAGGATCATCTTCCTAGTGAGGACAGCGATGTGTTGCGTACTGGGACCCTGGCACACATGGCTGACTTCATGTTAGGCTGCCTTTCTAGTGACCCTCACGTTAGACGCATTCTGGCCAACATGGATTACTGGGTGTACACCCTTCTTGACCCACGTATAAGGAGAAACTTTCCACTCTCATTCCTGAAGAGGAAAGGGGTAGGAGAGTGATGCAATACCACAGGGCCCTGGTGGAAAAAATGAAGCTAAAGTTCCCATCTGACAGCGCGAGTGGCAGAAGATGCAGTTCCGAGAGCTAAGTAGCAGGGGAGGCGCGAGGATAAGGCAGCATGTCCAGTGCATGCAGGGGAACACTCTCCAAGGCCTTTGCCAGCTTTATGGCTCCCCAGTAAGACTGTGTCACCACTCCCCAGTCAAGGCTGAGTCGGAGGGAGCACTGTAAAAAAATGGTGAGGGAATACGTCGCCGATCGTACCCCCGTCCTCCGTGATGCCTCTGCTCCATACAACTATTAGGTGTCAAAGCTGGACACGTGGCACGAACTTGCCCTGTACGCCCTGGGGTGCTGGCCTGCCCTGCCGTTAGCGTCTTGTCAGAGAGGGTGTTTAGTGCAGCTGGGGGAATCATCACGGATAAGCGTACCCGCCTGTCAACTGCCAGTGCCGACATGCTTACACTCATAAAGATGAACAAAGGCTGGATTTCCCCAGACTTCTGTTCTCCACCGGCGGAAAGAAGCAGAACCTAATGATTCTTTTTGCTGCAACAGGAGAAAATGCATCCTCTATCACCACAAAAAAGGGGGAATTAGCTTTGTTAATCACTCTCAGATATTATTACTCCTCCGCTTCCTACTCCTCCTCCTAAAACAGCATATCATCACGCTGAACTGCGGCCCAAAAGGCTCCGTTTAAAAGTTTTTTACAATTTTTCAAAGTTTCAAAAGTATTGATACTTTAACAGAAACCAATTTTTTTCACAGGGCTGCCTCCAGGCTCTGTTACAAATTAAGCAACAGCGAGCTGTATCTTTAAAAAAATGTTTATGGGTTTTACCTGCCCTCGTGGTTGAGCAATTTTTCAGGGGTGCACTTGTACTCTTGGTACACCCATTTTTCTGGCCCTCGCCTATACTGTTATCTAACTAATTTTTCCGGCCATTGCCTACACTCTTGGTAACCAAATTTTTTCAGGTGTTCGCCTATACTCATGGTACACCAATGTTTCAGGGGTTCGCCTACGCTCTTGGTACAGAAATGTTACCGGGGTCTACCTATACTTTTGCTACAGAAATGTTACAGGGGTCTAATAGTACATTTGCTACAGAACTGTTACTGGGGTCTGCCTATGCAGTTTCTACTGAATGGTTTGAGGGGTTCGCCTATACTTTTGCTACAGAAATGTTACTGGGGTCTGCCTATACTCTTGCTTTAGAAATGTTACAGGGGTCTGCCTATGCTGTGGGTGCACTAAGACTTCCCATTGCGGTGTTTTACCTATCTGGCACAAATACACTGACTTACTTGGGCAGAAAGGTGGGCCAAGGCCGAGGTCCTTGGCGGGGTGAAACTCTGCCATGTTTGGCACTTTGATTTCTTCCTGTGTAATACCATCTTTGTGCACCCACAGCATAGGCGAGCCAAACTCACGGCATCTTGGGTCACACAAGTTGGAAGCTGGGACCGAGCCTGGCCCTGGGCCCGCTCACGTACTTCCCACACAGAGTATTGCAGGTCCTACCTCGGTCATAGTTTCTTGGCCTTATTATGCCACCTCCTCCTCCTGCTTGGGGTCTGGGGATCAGCGCTGGGCAACATGTATTTTCTCTCGTGTTACCACAGTTATCAGAGACACTGGTTGGGGCCAAACAAAAGGAGCGTTACTGCATTATTGAGACGTTCTTAGCTGCACTAGCATCCGAGTCCGCTTTATGCCCACGATTAATGAGGGTGTGAGCCGAGGCCGAGGTCCTTGGCAGGGTTAAACTGCCATGTTTGGGCGCTCTGATTTCTTTATGTGTAATGCTTTCCTTGGGTTTCAGGGGCTCGCCTATGCTGTGGGTTCACAAAGACTTCCCATTGTGGTCTTTTACCTGTCTGGCACAAATACACTGACTAGGACAGAAATGTGGGCCGAGGTCCTTGGTGAAACTGTGCCATGTTTGGGCACTCTGATTTCTTCCTGTGTAATACCATCTTTGTGCACTGACAGCATAGGCGAGCCCAAGGAACTCAAAGACTTCCCATTGCGGTGTTAAGCTATCTGACACCTACACAGAATGAATTGTGTGGGGACACATGCATTTCCCATTGCTATGTAACTCGCGGCACCTTGGATCACACAAAGTGGAGGCTTGGACCGAGCCTGACCCTGGGCCCGTTCATGTGCTTCCCACACAGCATATTGCTGCATTGTGGAGATATGTAGAAGTGCTGGCACCTGAGTCCCCTTTATGCCCACGTTTGCGGCTTTTGACAATTTTGTGACGTAGGTGGCACGGGATTGGAATGATGATCGTACGTCAATTTATCATCAATTCTCAACACCATTGTGGCCTATCGCCCACACTTTCAGAGAGAATCGCTGCCTGGCCTTGCGAACCCTCTGCAGTGTGTTCCCCCGGTTCATCCTCATCCAGTACGCACTTATAAATAGACATGAGGGTGGTGTGGCTATGAAGCGAGCGTGGTGCAAGAGGGCAGCTAAAGGCTGCGCAGGGAAACTTTTGTGTGCGCTGTGGACGCAGAGTCATGCAGGAGGGAAGGTTGGACTGCAATGCCAGCATGTAAGCCAGGAGAAGAGGCATCGGTGTCACCCGCAGGCAGTGATTTTCCTTGGTTGCAGGTAGTGTGGTGCTTGGCTAAGATGTGCCAGCGCATGTGCCTTGCTAATGAGGGTTTGTCCGAAGAAAATTGTTAAGGTGGTGACCGCCAGGCTCTTTCCCCCATTTGGGCTTAATAGTGGGACCTGGGAGCCTGAGATGCAGCCATGCATGCTGCCTCTGCCCTTTCCTATCTGTTTTTGTGGTGTTTCCATGGCTTTCTGATGTTTTCTGGTGTTTGAGAAGGCATCATCTATGCGGAGCATCGGTCCCATACAAAAATGCTTGAGTCCCTCATTGACTTCAATGGGGTTCGTTACTCGAAACGAGCTCTCAAGCATTACAAAAAGTTTGACTCGAGCAATGAGCCCCCGAGCATTTTGGTGCTCGCTCATCTCTAACAACTACATCATAAGCATAAGTTGTAAAATGAACATCATCAAAGGATCAATAAAAACATAGGCTACACTAACCTAAAATATTAATAAAACCCTGAAAGTAAATCAATGTGAATTTGTTCCACTTTTAATATATATATATATATATATATATATATAAATTTCAAGTGGCATAAAAACTGAAAAATTAGGTAAGGTATAGCTAAACCCGCTTTCCTTATCTACTGAAAAAGTGAGGAATTGTCCAATGAGGACACCCTCACGTTATGTTTGTCTGAATTGTTTTTGTCAAACAATGAGTGTCGTTACTTCTGTTCTGACACTCTGTTCTGTTTGTCATGAGCCCTATACTTTTTCCATGTATTCCCAATAAAAATTAGTTTTAACCATCTAAATTGTGAAAGGGCTTCCTATACTCTCTTATAGACTTGTAAACTGCCTCAGTGAAAGCGTCATGCAGTACTTCACATTCATTATCTGAAACATTGAACTGTACTTAATGATTCTTATTGAACAAGTCAACGGTGAATCTGCCTGTTTAATCAGGCTCCACAAGAGCAAATGAGCCAGCGATGACATTACTGGCTTGTTTGCGCCTGCAAACAACAATTCTTCTGCCTAAAAGGAGTCTAATCCTTTTCTTGGCGCCAATTATCAACCTACCTCTGCTTCCACCAATAAGACATGGAGTCCACTTATTCACACTCACTGGATATATGTGCATGCCTTTTTCCCCCTTTTAAATACAAAGTCCACTTAAGGGTCTTTTACATTAAATAAAAATCACCCTGAAAGCTTGTTTGGACCTGTGTGGTTTTAGCGCAGTATAGGCGCATGAAAAGATTGCGGCTATACTGCACTAAAGATAGCGTGATCGGGTGATTTCCAGCTATTAAGTCTGAATCCTAATTATCTGTGAAATTGCCCTTTCACATGATCGGGAGCTACGTGGTGTGGGTTATCCAGATCCCATAGAAGTCTATGGAAACTCCTGCACATTGTTAGATTGATACTTCACATTCAGTCCAGTATATATATATGCAGTAATTAAACATTGAATTTTAATTAGCTTTTTTGCTGTGGATTGCATCTTTTATGCTGACCAACAAATGATTGTTTACACGGAGTACAGCACTTGGTATAAATAGGCATGTCAGTGGTTTGAAATATAATTTGTATGAGATGAGAAAAAATGCATGAACACACGAACAATTGCAGTAACAGAAAAAAAGACCTGGTAATTGTGACCTATAAATGAATGATTTGCTATATTGATACTCAATGCTAGTTATAGGCAATGTATCTGATTGTGTAAAAGAACACTTATGATTTATCAACACACTGAAAATCAAATATTTAGTCACCTCCACTTGTGCTAGCTACTGAGTGTACGCAAATAAAAATGATCAACTATTCCCTTAAAACCAAAGCCTGTGTCCTGAATGTTACTGAAATATTGCCTCTACTGAAACAAAATCTCCTGGTGATGTTTGAGATATCTGACAATAGTAATGATGTTCTCAGAAAAGCTAAACTATCTTACTATAAATATAATTCTGTTCACAATTTATATAATTTTATACCTTACAACAACTATTACTCATGGAAGGTGATCCAGTTGGGTGTAAAGGTCTTCATGCCCAGGAGCCTCAGATTGCACTTAGAGAGTGAACATTTAATAAGATACAGTACATTACAGTAGATTAATTTGTCCCATTTAAGGCTCTTTTAACACTACCCTGATGGCTTTAATTTATAACAGAGACCACAAGTTTCTGCTGGGTTTGTCATACAACAGATAGCACTGGTGGCTAGCAAACCTGTTAGACTTATAATGGGTTCCATGTATGTAAGATTCCATAGTAGTTTGCATCATTTAATAGCTTGCAGTGCTATTGTTTCTCTCAAAAATCGCTCAAAGGACAGTTTGAGTGACCAGTTTGAGCGATCATTTTGCATAAACTATTAAGTAGCTACTCAGCCACTTAATAGCTTATTAGCATGCAAATGAAACCTTTAGCTGAATGCAGTTAATAGCTGTAGGGCTATTATCTCCATTCAGCTCCTTTGTTCTCCGATGGGTTAAAGAGCTGCAACAATGCTATCAGCACTACCTACGGAGAACTCAGCGTGCGGTCCTGATAAGACGGCACACCGATTTTTAGTCTGGCTTGAATTTAATGATCAGCTAGCAGTGCACAAAAAGTGCACGATGGCCGCGCATTTAGACGCAATGATTATTGCTCAAACAATTGCTTTTTAGCGATTTTTGAGCGATCATCACTCCGTATAAATGGGCCTTAAGTTTGCAAAAGTTTAGCTACCCTTTAAAGCTTACCTCTAGCTGAGAATTAAAAACTCATAATGATTTCCCTTTTAAACTTGGGCATCTGTGCTGTGGAACTTTTCTGCCTGCCACTTGTAGCAATTGTGGGAGGATATCTGTTCAAAAGATTTGCATCTCTGAGGTAAAATGGTTTGTACATGAATAAATACTGGTAATTCAGGTTTAAAATAGATCTTTGCAGTGCTTATTGCACTTCATAGCAATTTTCACAGTACTATGCAAAAAATCTGGCCACTAGCTGCACTAACTAACATTAGTTAGCTAACCGGATGTAGACCTATTGCCTATATCTAAAAAAAACTCATCACAAGCTACATCTATTAGCTTGACGTAATGCTTCCACAGGTCTCTGGTTTGGCCTGCTTCCTTTCCCAAGCTGGAGGTATTCTGGGACAAACAGTGCTGGTTTATAATTAACTTGATTAAGGAGCCCAAAGAGAACAAAACCATTTCTCTACATTGTACTTTTTGTGAAATTTCATAAATTTAGACCTCTAGTCGCACAAACACACAGACAGTTTTGATAAATAAGGCCCATACTGTTTCCTTTTCCTGCAATATAGTTTGACCCTTCACAGTATGACTCTGTCAGCACTAATTGGACAGTGTCAAAGACATGCACAGTGTACTGTATTAATAATAATGGAGGATGAAAAGCCAAAACATGAATTCATATTTTTGTCTCAATTGTCTTCAAAGAGGCAAATGAAGCTCTAAAATTGTAAAATGTCCTGTTATGTAAACTCAGAAAAACTATTTTTTTTGTTTTTAACCTCACTGGAGATACAAAGTACTATTTATACCAAAGAGAATAAATAGGATTAGACATGTGATCATGTATAATACTTTGTTTCTGAGTATTTTAATAATTGAGACTTTGAAAAGGCAAAATTAAAAATGAGGTGAAATTTAAGATGTTCATGGCTCTATGTTTGCTGTGATCCCTCAACATACAATGTTAATTGGTTTTGGGATGACCATTATATGTTGAAACCCCAACTCTGTGCAAAACTAGTAATTAATTTTGAAGCTTCCAAAAATAACAATCCAAAGAAATATAAAATGGAGAGTAAAGAAAATTAAGCAGATAATACAAATAAAGCATGTCCTTACGTATAAAAATCAGAAAGAGGTTGTAAGTGACATTTTACACAGCGCACACAGTGTTCAACAAAAGCAAAGTGGAACTGTCCTCACCTGGTGTTCAGAAGAGCAACTCCTCCATGCACAGGTAAAGATTAGTACACAACATATAGTACTGGACTGTACCATAAGGAGGTGCTTCTAGATAGCCAATCAGCGCATGTACTTCTCTAATACAGGTGTGTTACCAGTGAAATACCCATGTTGATTGGCTAGATTTTCCACTGCATAAACAATGGACGATGAGCTGAACGCTGATCGTTCAGTGTAAATAGCAGCCGTTCAGTACTCAGCGGCTGCTATGTTAAGTCAATGGAGAGTGGTGGGGGAGAGTGGGGGGAGAACTCTCCTCCAGCCTCCACACTGTGAGCAATACTAGCTTCCATGCAGCAGGACGGGAGCGAGTATGTGCGGGGACGAGTGTCGGGCATTGCTTGCTTGAGATTTGTCCCATCTAAATGGGCTTTAAGACACAAAGATGATCGCTCAAAAGATGGCTTTTGAGCGATCATTTTGCATCAAACTACTATATGGTAATAATGCCTATAGGTACCAATTAGTAGTGTGTGAGCCGCCAGGAGCTGTAATCAGGGTACAATTCACCCGCTGTTTGCTGAATACATTCCCTTTGTTTTGCCGTGGGGCTGACAACTGAGACAATGTAATCAGCGCTCCCCATGCAGAATACAGTGTTCGGTCCTTCTTATCAGCTGTTCTGACAAACAATGGATTTCATGCCCAACTGCAATCCATCGTTCAGCAAAAAAGAGAAAGATGGGCACATTTACATGCAACAACTATCGCTCAAAAGATGGATTTTGAGTGAATTTTGAGCAATAATCATTGTGTCTAAATGGGCCTTAAGGCCTTTTAGATGGGCAGATAAATCATTCAGATTCCCGCGATCCATTAGGAATTTGAACGATTGTTGTTCAGTGTAAATGCATGTGCCAACTGTATGACGAACGACAATTTGTTTGCTTATTGTATGTCATTCACCTTAGGCGTGCATTAAAACTTAACTATGATCAGCCCGTGTAAATAGTCAGTAGAGATGAGCGAGCATACTTGTTAAGGACAATTACTCGATCGAGCATGGTCCTTAGCGAGTACCTGCCCTCTCGGAAAAAAAGGTTCAGCTGCCGGAGCAGGTGAGAGGTGAGTTGCGGCAGTGAGCAGTGTGGAGCGGGGGGGGGGGGGGGGGAGGGAGAGGGAGAGAGAGATCCACCCGCCGCCGGCAGTCGAACCTTTTCTTCCGAGTGGGCAGATACTCGCTAAGGGCAATGCTCAATTGAGTAATTGCCCTTAGCGAGTATGCTCGCTCATCTCTAATAAGCAGTCATTCATGATCACGATCATAGCTTAGTGAATAGAGGTGATTCAGGCTGTGGCCCCATTCACTGAGTGATAATCGTTCCTGTGCAAAAGCAGAGGAACAATCATCCCTGGGACAACCTATCTGGCATCTGCGCCTGATAGATTGTCCTATGTATAAGGGCCCTAACGTGGGGGATCAGTGTATTTACAATTTCAGAACATCTCTCTTAGGCTTCCTGCACACGGCAGAGCCAGACTCGACATGTGGATTCCTGTAGCGGAGTCTGGCTTTGACTGCGACCGGCGACCCTGTGGACCTGTATTTTCTCTTCTTTTACTGTACTGCAGATGGTCGTGGCGAGCTGCAGTCGGATATTTGCAGTATAATTTTTTTTCCAAATGTTTATTTTTCCCGCGCAGTCACTAGACAATGACGTGGAATCCTTGAGCTGTCCACAATGTTAATCCACACATGTGCAATTGGCCTTTTACTTAGAAACTTTGTTTCCCTCTGCACAATCACAGGGTTAAAAGTTCTGGACACCTTTGCTTGTTTTTTTTTCTGTATTTATTTACACTGTATACGCTTTGTTAGTATGTGCACTATATGTATTTTGTTATCTAAAACATTTTGCAATTGGCTTTCATTTAAAAATGTTAACTGTTTTCATTTTACAGTTTGCATGTATTACAACATTGCGCTACTTGATTCTGTTCAGTGTGAGTCCCAAAAGCATCTCCATGTGAAGTTAGTCTCCAGACCCTCTCTCTAGCCACTCCTCAATCCACATTTAAGCTTTAATCTAATAAAATAAAATTAACTCAAATCAGATTTGAGTTTTCATGAATGTTCCAGAGAGGAGTTATAGGGGCTAGAGATTGTGTCAACAGGGAGCTCGCTGTTGGGATTGAGACTGAATAGAATCAAGCAGCTTGCAGTGTACAGTATATGTGCAACTATATGTATCGCTATATATACAAGGTGAACACAAAAACAGTCCTTGATTTCCAACAGATATAGAATATAACTCAAGAACTATGTTTGTGCTCACCTTGTATGATAAATGGATTCATATAGTTCCCACTGAATCGAATAACAAATCTTTCTTTAGTAAGTTACTAAGCTACCTAAAGTGATAGTTGGTGTCTTTGTGTAGGGAAGTAGGGGAATCAGAGCTCTGTATCTGAAACAGGGAACATCATACCCTGTAACAAATGTTATGAGATTAATCACATTATTTTGGACCTGAAAGGAAAGATTTTTTTAAGTTGGAGATACATTTTAAAAGGAAATGAAAAAAGTAAGCATGCTGGGAAATACATGTATTAAGGTGATGAAAGCGAATATAGGGATATAAAAGTTTATTCTTTTAATGACATTTAGTCTCACTTAGAATGATTGGCGAAACAACATCACAGCATGCCACTGCTTGACATATGAAAGTATTTAGACCTTTCTTTCTACAGGCTTTGTCTTGCATGCTACTCTAAGGCTGGCGAACACAAATAGACCCAACAATTTGGCTTGATCTTATCTTCCTGGATTTCAGTGACAGCAAAATGACTTTCCTATAAATGTCAAGCTAAGCAAAATGAAATGACTTTATTTCAATATATTGGCAAACATAATAAAAACTCTTCAGACTGAAATTATTCCATTCCTGCAGACAGATCATTTTAGCAATTGAGAGCAATTTAAGTGTCACATTATGCGAAATGCAATTTCAAGAAAACACTAAAAGTATGCTACAAGTGTAAAAGGATACATTTAAATAGGCAAAAAAATGAATCCAATGGTTTTTAATATTTGAATAAGTTTAAAATGAGAAGAGGATAATAGTAGGTTGGGAAGTTCTAATATATAAAGCCTTTATTTTTAGTTGGTTTAGATATTTATGTTTTCTGATCTGTGTGAGATGAGCATTTCAAACTTCACTAAGAAATAGTTTCTCATTTATGGACTTCACATTAAAATGCTAAAGAATCAAGCTATATTTTGACATAGCATTATGTGGAGCAGAAGATAAAATTGCTTTTCCCTTTGCAGGTCTCAATTCGTCACCTTATCAAACGTTACCCATAACTTGCAATTGGCTCTCAATCAAAAAAGGGTAATATAATGCCTGCATGATAATGGTTGATGACAGCCCTTCACTCACCAAAATTAGAATAGACACTTACGTAGTGCCACTGAAAACAACCTTTTTTTCAGCATGATTGTAGATGTAGCCTTGATATATTTTTCTATAAATGTGTTTAATAAATGACATCAATGTATTAACATATGTATAGATAATCAGACAAACATAGATGAATATATTAATTAAGAAATACATGAACAATGAAACCTCTGCAAAAGACTACCTCTTTGAGAAGACTACCCCCTTATCCTGACCAGAATTTCTATTACTCTTTTTCAGTTCCATGGTATAATATACGTACTGGCCATCTTGTCTGGGTAGAAAATCTGACTGCAGGGGACCTATTTCTACTAATATACTAAGGCCTTATGTCCACGTGTGGATCTGATTCCGCATGCAGGAGCCCGCAGTGGAATCTGACCCTGCCTGCCGAAGACACTGCGGGTCATCTACTTACCTGTCTGGGTCTTCATTTTCTCCACTGCGAATGTGTGTGGAAGCACTGGCCGGCACGCTGCCAAATATGCGCACTGGAATTTTTTTTTAAACTCCTCTTTTCTGCAGAATCCGTGACCTGTCCGCAATTCAATTGCGGAGAGGCCGCAGATCGGATGACTTTCATTGACTTCAATGGAAGCTGTCCGTGCAGGATCCACATTGACATGGAGCATGCTGCGATTTTTTTTCCAGACCAAAATGTCCTGCAAATCAAATCTGCATGATTTATTTCATTTTGTTTTCCTATGGGTGGCTTCATTTGCGGATCTTCCATGCAGGTGATCCGAGCAGATTCCACAAATCGCATCCGTCCGTGGACATTGGGCCTAAGTAAAGCTCAGGGATCTAACTATTTTTGTAAGCTTTTGAAAGCCTTGGTCATCTCAAATGGGTTTTCTTAAAGTTTATATAAACAATGTTTAAATTCACATAATTTTAAGTTTGAATAATTATTATGATTTGGGGGAGGAATAGCACCTATATGTGAAACTAAATCTCATTTTTTTAAAGCTCTCCATCTTCAGATCTTTTTTGTGGAATATTAAACAATAGAGATGAGCGAACGTACTCGTCTGAGCTTGATACTCGTTCGAGTATTAGCGTGTTCAAGATGCTCGTTACTCGAGACGAGTACCACACGATGTTCGAGTTACTTTCACTTTCATCTCTGAGACATTAGCGCGCTTTTCTGGCCATAGAAAGACAGGGAAGGCATTACAACTTCCCCCTGCGACGTTCAAGCCCTATACCACCCCCCTGCAGTAAGTGGCTGGCGAGATCAGGTGTCACCCGAGTATATAAATCGGCCCCTCCCGCAGCTCGCCACAGATGCATTCTGACAGAGATCAGGGACAGTGCTGCTGGTGCCGGAGCTGCTATATGGAGAGCGTTAGGAGTTATTTTAGGCTTCAAGAACCCCAACGGTCCTTCTTAGGGCCACATCTAACCGTGTGCAGTAGTGTGGAGGCTGCTTTTTGCAGTGTTGCACTTTTTTTTTTTTTTTGTATATCGGCCGTGCAGAGCATTGCGTCCTGCAGTAATTTTACATTGTCCAGGGCCAGTAGTGGTGAGGCAGGGACAGAAGACATATTTAGTGTATATGGGCAGTGGGCCTTTCCTAAAACATTTGGGAAAAAAAATCTATTTGGGCTGCCTGTGACCGTCCTCAGTGTACTGGGTCTCTGCTGGGGCTAGTTGTCCTAATTCATATGCAGCCAGCTAAGTGTTACAGCAGGCTTGCGCAAAATTCTTTCCTGCCTCTGTGTTGCCTCTTACATCACCGCTGTATTCCTGTCCACAAGTGTACTGGGTCTCTGCTGGGGGTAGTTGTCCTAATTCATACGCAGCCAGCTAAGTGTTACAGCAGGCTTGCGCAAAATTCTTTCCTGCCTCTGTGTTGCCTCTTACATCACCGCTGTATTCCTGTCCACAAGTGTACTGGGTCTCTGCTGGGGGTAGTTGTCCTAATTCATATGCAGCCAGCTAAGTGCTACAGCAGGCTTGCGCAAAATTCTTTCCTGCCTCTGTGTTGCCTCTTACATCACCGCTGTATTCCTGTCCACAAGTGTACTGGGTCTCTGCTGGGGGTAGTTGTCCTAATTCATACGCAGCCAGCTAAGTGTTACAGCAGGCTTGCGCAAAATTCTTTCCTGCCTCTGTGTTGGCTCTTACATCACCGCTGTATTCCTGTCCACAAGTGTACTGGGTCTCTGCTGGGGGTAGTTGTCCTAATTCATACGCAGCCAGCTAAGTGTTACAGCAGGCTTGCGCAAAATTCTTTCCTGCCTCTGTGTTGCCTCTTACATCACCGCTGTATTCCTGTCCACAAGTGTACTGGGTCTCTGCTGGGGGTAGTTGTCCTAATTCATACGCAGCCAGCTAAGTGTTACAGCAGGCTTGCGCAAAATTCTTTCCTGCCTCTGTGTTGCCTCTTACATCACCGCTGTATTCCTGTCCACAAGTGTACTGGGTCTCTGCTGGGGGTAGTTGTCCTCCTAATTCATACGTAGCCAGCTAAGTGTTACAGCAGGCTTGCGCAAAATTCTTTCCTGCCTCTGCTGTGCGTTCCGTAAGCGAAGTCAGCTTCCAAACACAGACCAATAAGCGGCACATTTAATTACAGCGTTCTGTTTCTGCACTACTGGTAATACAGCATGCTGAGGGGTAGGGGTAGGCCTATAGGACGTGGACACGGGCGAGGACGCGGAGGCCCAAGTCAGGGTGTGGGCACAGGCCGAGCCAGTGCGGTGGCCAGGGGTAGAGGCAGTGCCAGACCGAATAATCCCCCAACTGTTTCCCAAAGCGCCCCCTCGCGCCATGCCACCCTGCAGAGGTCAAGGTGCTCTACGGTGTGGCAGTTTTTCACAGAGACGCCTGACGACCGACGAACAGTGATGTGCAATCTTTGTCGCGCCAAGATCAGCTGGGGAGCCACCACCACCAGCATGCGCAGGCATATGATGGCCAAGCACCCCACAAGGTGGGACGAAGGCCGTTCACCGCCTCCGGTTTGCACCACTGCCTCTCCCCCTGTGCCCCAACCTGCCACTGAGATCCAACCCCCCTCTGAGGACACAGGCACTACCGTCTCCTGGCCTGCACCCACCCCCTCACCTCCGCTGTCCTCGGCCCCATCCACCAATGTCTCTCAGCGCAGCGTCCAGACGTCGCTAGTGCCACTGTTTGAGCGCAAGCGCAAGTACGCCGCCACGCACCCGCACGCTCAAGCGTTAAACGTCCACATTGCCAAATTGATCAGCCTGGAGATGCTGCCGCATAGGTTTGTGGAAACTGAGGCTTTCAAAAGCATGATGGCGGCGGCGGCCCCGCGCTACTCGGTTCCCAGTTGCCACTACTTTTCTCGGTGTGCCGTCCCACCCCTGCATGACCACGTCTCCCGCAACATTGTACGCGCCCTCACCAACGCGGTTACTGCCAAGGTCCACTTAACAACGGACACGTGGACAAGCACAGGCGGGCAGGGCCACTATATTTCCCTGACGGCACATTGGGTGAATTTAGTGGAGGCTGGGACAGAGTCAGAGCCTGGGACCGCTCACGTCCTACCCACCCCCAGAATTGCGGGCCCCAGCTCGGTGCTAGTATCTGCGGCGGTGTATGCTTCCTCCACTAAACCACCCTCCTCCTCCTCCAACGCAACTTCTGTCTCGCAATCAAGATGTGTCAGCAGCAGCAGCACGTCGCCAGCAGTCGGTGTCACGCGGCGTGGCAACACAGCGGTGGGCAAGCGTCAGCAGGCCGTGCTGAAACTACTCAGCTTAGGAGAGAAGAGGCACACGGCCCACGAACTGCTGCAGGGTCTGACAGAGCAGACCGACCGCTGGCTTGCGCCGCTGAGCCTCCAACCGGGCATGGTCGTGTGTGACAATGGCCGTAACCTGGTGGCGGCTCTGCAGCTCGGCGGCCTCACGCACGTGCCATGCCTGGCCCATGTCTTTAATTTGGTGGTTCAGCGCTTTCTGAAAAGCTACCCACACTTGTCATACCTGCTCGGAAAGGTGCGCCGGGTCAGCGCACATTTCCGCAACTCCAAGACGGACGCTGCCACCCTGCGGACCCTTCAACATCGGTTTAATCTGCCAGTGCACCGACTGCTGTGTGACGTGCCCACACGGTGGAACTCTACGCTCCACATGTTGGCCAGGCTCTATGAGCAGCGTAGAGCTATAGTGGAATACCAACTCCAACATGGGCGGCGTAGTGGGAGTCAGCCTCCTCAATTCTTTACAGAAGAGTGGGCCTGGTTGGCAGACATCTGCCAGGTCCTTGGAAACTTTGAGGAGTCTACCCAGATGGTGAGCGGCGATGCTGCAATCATTAGTGTCACCATTCCTCTGCTATGCCTCTTGAGAAGTTCCCTGCAAAGCGTAAAGGCAGACGCTTTGCACTCGGAAACGGAGGCGTGGGAAGACAGTATGTCGCTGGATAGTCAGAGCACCCTCATGTCTATATCTCAGCGCGTTGAGGAGGAGGAGGAGGAGGGGGAGGAGCATGAGGAGGAGGGGGAAGAGACAGCTTGGCCCACTGCTGAGGGTACCCATGCTGCTTGCCTGTCATCCTTTCAGCGTGTATGGCCGGAGGAGAAGGAGGAGGATCCTGAAAGTGATCTTCCTAGTGAGGACAGCCATGTGTTGCGTACAGGTACCCTGGCACTCATGGCTGACTTCATTTTAGGATGCCTTTCTCGTGACCCTCGCTTTACACGCATTCTGGCCACTACGGATTACTGGGTGTACACACTGCTCGACCCACGGTATAAGGAGAACCTTTCCACTCTCATTCCCGAAGAGGAAAGGGGTTCGAGAATGATGCTATACCACAGGGCGCTGGTGGACAAACTGATGGTAAACTTCCCATCCGACAGCGCTAGTGGCAGAAGGCGCATTTCCGAGGGCCAGGTAGCAGGGGAGGCGCGGAGATCAGGCAGCATGTACAGCGCTGGCAGGGGAACATTCTCCAAGGCCTTTGCCAGCTTTATGGCTCCCCAGCAACACTGTGTCACCGCTCCCCAGTCAAGGCTGAGTTGGCGGGAGCACTGTAAAAGGATGGTGAGGGAGTACGTAGCCGATCGCACGACCGTCCTTGGTGACGCCTCTGCCCCCTACAACTACTGGGTGTCGAAGCTGGACACGTGGCCTGAACTCGCGCTGTATGCCCTGGAGGTGCTTGCTTGTCCTGCGGCTAGCGTCTTGTCAGAGAGGGTGTTTAGTGCGGCTGGGGGAATCATCACAGATAAGCGTACCCGCCTGTCAACCGACAGTGCCGACAGGCTTACACTCATCAAGATGAACAAAGCCTGGATTTCCCCAGACTTCTCTTCTTCACCAGCGGACAGCAGCGATACCTAAGCAAAACGTAGGCTGCACCCGCGGATGGAAGCATTGTTCTCTATCACCATCAAAAACGTGGACCTTTTAGCTTCATCAATCTGTGTATAATATTCCTCCTCCTCCTGCTCCTCATCCTGAAACCTGACGTAATCACGCCGAACGGGCAATTTTTCTTAGGCCCACAAGGCTCAGTCATATAATTTTTGTAAACAATTTTTATACGTTTCAATGCTCATTAAAGCGTTGAAACTTGCACCTGAACCAATTTTTATTTTAACTGGGCTGCCTCCAGGCCTAGTTACCAATTGAGCCACATTAACCAATCCACCAATTTTTTGGGGCCCTCGCCTACAGTGTAATCCAATTAATTTTTTGCCCACCTGCATTACAGTTGACGTTACATCAGCTGTGCTGGGCACTGCAATGGGATATATTTATGTACCGCCGGTGGGTTCCAGGGAGCCACCCATGCTGTCGGTCCACACGAAGTTGTAACTACATGTGTAAGCTCCTAAAGAAACCCAGTCTGACTGGGGCATGCAGTGTGGGCCGAAGCCCACCTGCATTTAACATGACATTACCTCAGCTGTGATGGGCAATGCTATGGGATATATTTATGTGCCGCCGGTGGCTTCCTGGCACCCACCCATGCTGTCGGTCCACAGGGACTTCACAATAGGGAGTTGTACCTGCCTGTGTCTATGAATTGAAAAGCCCGGTCAGGTTGGGGCATGCAGTGTGGGCCGAAGCCCACCTGCATTTAATCGGACGTTACCTCAGCTGTGTTGGGCACTGCAATGGGATACATTTATGTACAGCCGGTGGGTTCCAGGGAGCCACCCATGCTGTGGGTGCACATGGAATTCCCATTGCGGAGTTGTACCTGCCTGTGACTATTTATAAAAAACCGCGGTCTGACTGGGGCATGCAGACACCTTGACAGAATGAATAGTGTGTGGCACATAGGTTCCCCATTGCTATGCCCACGTGTGCAGCTCCTGATGGCGGTGGCACAGGATTATATTTCTCATTGCTTCTGTACAGCATTGTGGGCTATCGCCCCGCCCCTTTTAAAGAGGGTTGCTGCCTAGCTGTGCCAACCCTCTGCAGTGTGTGCCTGCGGTTCCTCCTCATGGCAGACGCACTTATAAATAGACATGAGGGTGGCGTGGCATGAGTGCAGCTGAAGGCTGCGCAGGGACACTTTGGTGTGCGCTGTGGACACTGCGTCGTGCGGGGGGTGGTTGGGCAGCATGTAACCCAGGAGAAGTGGCAGCGGAGTGTCATGCAGGCAGTGATTGTGCTTTGTTGGAGGTAGTGTGGTGCTTAGCTAAGGTATGCATTGCTAATGAGGGCTTTTCAGAAGTAAAAGTTGTTGGGGGGGGGCCCACTCTTGCCGCTACTGTGGCTTAATAGTGGGACCTGGGAACTTGAGATGCAGCCCAACGTGTAGCCCCTCGCCTGCCCTATCCGTTGCTGTGTCGTTCCCATCACTTTCTTGAATTGCCCCGATTTTCATAAATGGAAACTTTAGCGAGCATCGGCGATATACAAAAATGCTCGGGTCGCCCATTGACTTCAATGGGGTTCGTTACTCGAAACGAACCCTCGAGCATCGCGATACTTTCGTCCCGAGTAACGAGCACCCGAGCATTTTGGTGCTCGCTCATCTCTAATTGCAATCGCAGCAAAATCATTGGTGTACAAGTGTGATATCTGTTCAAGTTTCTCAATGCAGTATCGCACTTGTCTGTGTAAATGCAGGCTCAGTATTATAAATTTGTGTGCTTAAGTGGATAGTAGATGAAGATTTTTGCTCGTTGAATGGTACAAATGGTACAAAGTTCTTTTCAGGAATTGTAAATAACTGAAACGTCTTTTACACTGAAAGTTTAATCAGACATGAGTATTCTTTTTAGACTCAGAGTACTTTTACGTAGAAAGAGAAATCATTTGCCCGAGCCACAGTGACACAGTTTGCTCAGTTGCTCGGGCAATTAATTCAGATCGATCATTTTTTTTTCTCTTTAACATGATTGTTCACTCAATCTGTTCGCTGTACCAGTGAATGAGAATGACTGAACGATTGGTGTTTAAACAAAATGATCAGAGAACAAGCCAACAATCATTTCTATGCTTGCATAAAATTAACAATGAACGATAAGCAAATAAATTATCTGCTCAGATAAATTCATCATTCAATTGTTGGCTGTGTTCACGCTGAACAAATATCATTCTAATTGCAATGACTGAGCGATTTCTCAGAATTGAATGACTGCTGTTTACACTGAATGGGTAGTTGTTCAGGTTTCTGAATCCAAAAACTGAACAACTGAGCAACTCTTGTTCGGTTATTCAGTCTCTGTATACATTTACACGGGCTGGCTGTCGTTCGAATTCTCGCAGGAGCATGGGAGTTTGAACAACTCTGAATAATAGTCATCCCATGTAAATGAACCTTAAGCCAATGATGTATAGTATATGCATTTCTTAGACATGGGTTCTGGGACTAGTTAAACTAGTAATTGGTTTCCTAAGCAAACAAACCTTTTGTTCCCGTTTAACTACTGTCATTACTAGGCACAGGCTATGAACATTAATTAAGGATAAAAGCTTATATTAAACTGAAGTATCTTAGATATATTAGATTTTTGTAAAGGCGTACATTCAGAATTTCTTATCTCAAAAGTAAGCTTAGAGTTTAAATTATATCACTAACTTAATATAATCTGTTTCCATTTATTTATTGAAATATAAAACAAATTCTAACAAACAACTCTAATTAATAGTCCATGCTTTGTCCTTATGATCTTTTCTGGGTGAAAACAGTTTAAGATAATTAAAATGGAAAATTAATTTGGCATCTAGAATTACTAAAGGATTAGCTGCCTGGATGATAAATGAGGATCTTAATAAGGACATGTTTGCCCCACAGCCCTTATGCTTGTGAGTAGTACTGATTTATGTGGTATTAACATTTTCATTGACATAAGGTTACATGTGCATACAGCAAAACCATAATTACCATGAACTCTGTTTTTTACAGTCATTCAATACACATAATATTTTTGCCCCCATTATATACATTTGTGAGAAAAAGTTTGTGAATAATCTAAATTTCGGCAAGAATCACTCATAAAAAACGATCTCATCTTCACCTACAATGAATCATAATAATATAAATTTAGACAGACTAATGAACACGCATATATTTTAAAGTGCCATATCTTTATTGTACACATTATTATTGAATCATTTCAGGAAAAGGTTTGTGAATTTATATATTTTTCAAGCCACTGACCACAATTGAATAAAACAGTCTACCTATTTCCTAAAATAGTGCTACTTTTAGTAAAATGATAGAGGATTTAATTTTTAGGAGAATAGGTTTATGTTTAACAAGGTTGAACAATTGCCAACAATGAAAAATATTTGGTAGCTAGAGATCTGTTTTAAAATTATCTGGGTAAATATGTGAGCGTACAAAATAACCAATCAATAGAAGTTTATTATTATGGCAATGATAATAATAATAATAATCTTTATTTGTATAGTGCCAACTTGTTCCGCGGCGCCTTCAAGCATTGGAGAACACTGACAATACAACAATTACATGTGATATACAATCAGTTTGAAGCAAACGGAGTGGAGGTGATACAGGATGTACAAGGAGGGTGGAGATGAGGCATGGGGGAACACAGGCAATATAGGAATTACATGTGCAAATCAGTTATTAGGAAGCAAACGGGGTGGGAGGTGGTAAGGAGGTGCAGGGGGTAGAAGTCATATGTGATAGGCAGGGTGGGAGGTATGGGGAGCCATAGGGATGACCAGGGGGACTAGGTCAGGAGATTTGGCTTTCCTCCCTGAACAGGTGCATTTTTTAAAAAATTCTTTATTTATTGTCTTTCAAGAAAATGTTACATTGACAAATACAGGGGTGATATACAGATTTACGTATTTTCAAAAACCTGTCCTCATCAACCACAACAGGTAGGAACAGGATATGGATTAAGTTGTTGTCATTGCTAAGCAAGTTTGGAACCCATGCTGCAACAGGAATGTTGAGCCTGGGATTCCTACATTCTGGAAATTGACTGTTGGTCCACTTGAAACAGAGGAGCGTTGGTGAATGGAAGAAGTGGAGGGGGGAAGAAGTGCGTCTAAAATTTTGTTCATCAGGAATTGTCTAGATGCCTTGGGGTAGAGCATTCCAGGGGATGGGTGCTGCTCTGGAGAATTCCTGGAGGCGAGTATGTGAAGTTTGTATTAGAGGGGTGTTTAGTCTGAGTGTGTTAGCAGACAGGAGGGAAGCCATGTACAGTTGTGCAACACCATGGAGAGCTTTGTGGGTGGGGGGGGGGAGTTTAAATTTACTGCAGCAATGAATGGACAGCGAATGCAATGACTGGCATAGTGCAGAGGCATCAGACAAACGGCTGGATAGTTTTATTGGATAGGACACTGCGGGATGGGGTGACCACGGGACAGGGTCAGAAAGACAGCGGAAACTTATGTGGTGTATTTCACACTGAACAATACCGCTCTGAGCACACGCTGTTTGTTTTTTTTACACTGACAAACTAAACGCTACACTGACTAACTACACGCAACACTCTAGACGGACTAACTACATGCTACACACTAGATGGACTAACTACACGCTACACTGACTAATGACGGGTGACGGGATAGGTAACAAAAGGGGAACAACAGGAACTTTTGTTTTTTTGTATTTTTTTTTACACAGACGAATACACTGACACTACACGGACTAAATACACGCTATACATTAGACGCACTAACTACACGCTACAATGACTAATGACAGGTGACGGGATAGGTAACGAAATGGGAACAAACTGAACTTTTTTTGTTTTTTTCTATTTTTTTCACACAGACGAATACACTGACACTACATGGACTAAATACACGCTGCACATTAGACGCACTAACTACACGCTACACTGACTAATGACGGGTGACGGGATAGGTAATGAAATGGGAACAACAGGAACGTTTTTGTTTTTTTTCACACAGACGAATACACTGACACTACACAGACTAAATACACGCTACACACTAGACGGACTAACTACACACTACACTGACTAATGACTGGTGACAGGATAGGTAACGAAATGGGAACAACCGGAACTTTTTTTTTTTTACACCAAGGGATACACTGACACTACACTACACCGCTGATCGCACACTACAGGTCACTCACTACACTACACTTCTGATCCCTCACTCGCTACACTTCTGATTACACTCTACAGCACACTACAGGTCACAGCTACACTACACTTCTGATCACACACTACAGGTCACTCACTACACTACACTACACTACACTTCTGATCACACACTACAGGTCACTCACTACACTACACTACACTTCTGATCACTCACTCACTACACTGCTGATCACTACACTACACTTCACTACTAATCACTCACTCACTGCCTAATCTACACTCTAATCACTCTTTTTTATCACACACAACACAGTAGGTGCTCTGTCTACAAGCACCGGAAACACACTCAGGTGCTTGCAGATAGAGCCCCTACTGTAAACAGCGCAAACTCCACTGCTGCGCTGTGATTGGTCAGGGAGTTTTTCACTAACCAATCACAGCGATCATGGGGGAGGGACTGCTGTGATTGGTCCCCTGCCCGCACGCAGCGCTTGTCTGCTGTCTATGTCAGCAGACATCACTGCTGTGTCGCCGCGGTGACACTTTTATGATGTACCGGTAAGTCATGTTGCGGGAAGTACCCCGCTCCAATGACGTACCGGTACATCATGGGGAGGGAAGGGGTTAAGGTGGGTTGTAGTTTGCAGCATCGGTCGGGTCAAGGGTTTTTTTTTTTTTTGCAAAAGGGATATGATGGAATGTTTGAATGAGGAATGGAAGATGCTAGAGGTTAGGGAGAGGTTGAAGATGGTGGTGAGGTGGGTAATGATAGCTGGGGAAAGGGACCGGAGTAGGTGAGAGGGAAGAGGGTTGCTAGCGCAGGTGGTGGGGCAAGCAGCGGAAATTAGTCTGAAGACTTTTTCCACTGTTATTAGTTCTAACATAGAAAGTGAGTGGGTGATGGATGCAGTGCTGAGAAGACTGGGATTGGGGCTAGCTGTGCAGTTTTCTGAGATTTTGTTTTGGATATTGTCAATTTTTTTCTTTGAAATAAGCAGCTAATTCTCCAGCATTGAGATTCATCACAAGGGTTAAGGAGGGAGTGTAAGGTATCGAAGAGTCGTTTGGGGTTGTGGAATAGTGAGGAGATGAGGGAGGAAAAATAAACTTGTTTGACATGGTTAAGGGTGAAGTTATAAATTTTAAGCATGAATTTAAAAGGGAAGAAGTCTCCAGGGTGCCTTGATTTTCTCCAAAGCTGGATGAAGCATGTTTGGGATGTGTGACAAGGTTGCCATGTTCTGCAGTGGACGGCTCAGGTCACGGGGTGCTGCTTCATCCAAGGCATGATTGAGGATGGTGTGGTGCTGTTGAGCAGCCAGGTTAGGGCAGGAGAGAGATATGGGACAGGGAGGACTGGATGGTCCTGGCAAAATGATGGGTGTGGACGGTCTGGAGGTTTCTAGAGGTGCAATAAAATAGGACGGTCACGGGAAATGCTAAGGATCCTCAAAAATAATAGTATAAGTGACAAATGGGAGAAGTTTAAAAACATCCTAATTAACTCATGTGAGCAGTTCGTACCCTTTAAAAATAAAAGAACTACAAGTAGAAGGAAACCAATGTGGCTCAACAAGACTGTAAGGGGGGCTATAAGCAAAAAAAAAGACAGTGTTTAAATTTTTAAAACAAGAAGGCAGTGAAAGAGACCTAAAAACATACAGGGAAAAACAAATTACGAAAGGAAAAGATCAAGACTGCCAAGGAGGAGGCAGAGAGACTGAGATCAAAAGTAACCCTAAACTATTTTTTAATTATATAAATGGTAAAAGGATTTGCACTGAAAGTACTGGCCCTTTAACAAATAATGCAGGAGAAATCATAGAAAATGATGGGGGAAGGGTGAATCTATTAAATAGTTTTTTCTCAAGAATATTAACGAAAGAAAAACAAATGTCACAAGAGATGCAAGGGAATAAAATGAACCACCCGCTAAATATTACCTGCCTAATGCAGGAGGAAGTGTGGAACCTGCTAATTAAAATAAAATCGACAAATCGCCGGGTCCAGAAAGAATACACCCAAGGGTTCTAAGGGAATTAAGTGACATAATAGACAGACCGCTATTTCTTAAATTTAGGGTCTCTATTGAGACTGGGGTTGTACCACTGGATTGACACATTGGCAATGTGGTTCCAATATATAAAAGGGGTCAAGAACTGGTAACGACAAGCTTGTAAGTCTCACTTCAATAATTGGAAAAATATTCCAGGGGTTTCTGAAAGATGCCATCCTGGAATACCTCAAGGAAAACAACGGTATAACTTTTTATCAGCACAGCTTCATGAGGACTTGATCATGTCAAATCAACTTGAACAGCTGCTACAACTGTGTTTCTACAAAAGTAAGTTCTAGGCTGGACCTTGGAGAGTCTATTAATCTCATATATCAGGATTTTTCTAAAGCATTTGACACTGTGTCACATAATAGGTTAATATATAAAATGAGACAGCTCGGTCTGGGAGAAAATGTGTGTAGCTGGGTAAAGAACTGTCTCGGAGATAGAAAACAGAGGGTAGTAATTCATGGTTTATACTCTGATTTCGGGCACCATTCCTAGTGGGGTGCCACAGGGTTCAGTATTGTGCCCCATTCTGTTTAATATATTTATCAATGACCCGATAGAAGGACTGCACAGTAAAATTTTGATATTTGCAGACTATATGAAATACAAGATAATTAATACAACGGAGGACAATGTATGGCTGATAGACCTAGATAAACTGGGGGCTTGGGTAGAGAAATGGCAAGTGAAATTCAACATTGATCAATGTAAAGTTATGCACATGGGCAGGAGAAATAGATGTCTCCAGTGTACACTAAATGGGGTACTGCTAGGAAAAAGGGAGATGGAAAAAGAACTGGGGGTACTAGCTGACTGTAGACTTAATTTGAACAATCAATCCCAGTCAGCTGCTGCAAAGGCAAAAAAGGTTTGGGGGTGCATTAAAAGAGGTATAGGGGTGAGGGACAAGAATATCCTTCTTCAACTATATAAGGCATTTGTTAGGCCTCACATAGAATACTGTGTACAGTTCTGGATGCCAGTACTCAAGAAAGACATTGCAGTACTTGAGGGGTTCAAAGAAAGGCAACTACATTAATAAACAGAATGAGAGGACTAGAATACCCAGAGAGGCTATCAAAATTGGGATTATTCAACCTAGAAAAAAAGACAGTTAAGGGGCGACCAAATATCTATGTATAAATACATTAGGGAACAATACAAGGATCTCTCCCATGATCTGTTTATATCAAAGACTGCGACAGTAACTAGAGGAAATCCTCTACATTTAGAGGAAAGAAGGTTTCATCACTAGCAGAGAAAGGGGTTCTTGACTGTAAGAGCAGTGAGCTTGTACAACTCTCTGTCTGAGGATGTGGTGATGGCAAAATCAATAGAGAAGTTTAAGAGGGGACTAGACATCTTTTTAGAGCACTATGACATTATAAATTAGAGATATTAGTCAGAAGGATTGTTGATCTGTGGATCTTCTGACTGCCGGACTTGGACTCAGGAAGGAATCTTTCGTGGAAGAGTTTTAATCCGGGGATTATGCTGACTGCCATTATGGAGTTTGGAATTTTTCCCCCAAGACAGGAAAAATTGACTTCTACCCTATTGTTTTTTTGCCTTCCCCTGGATCAACATAAGGGGGGGGGGGGGGGTGATGGAAACAGACTGAACTGGATGGACATTTGTCTTTTTCTAGCCTAGTATACTATGTTACTATTTTCCAGATTTTGTGGGCTCCCTATGAATTCTTTGGACTGCACACTGTCTAAAACTGAATCTGCATGATGGGGAAAACAGCTGAATGTCGAGAAAGATTTTAAATATGAAACAGTTGGGAAAAATAATAAATGAATTACAAAAATACATAGACAACATGAAGTTCTGGCATTTAATTTTAAATGATTCACTTCACATGAAAGATTACTAAATTAAGCATGTGCTAAATTTAAAATATCTCAACAAAATACTCATAAATAAATCATACAGCTGATTATCATTAATATTTATGATTCATTTTATATCTACTACATGTAATTTGTCTAAGCTTATATATACGTGTCAGTTCCATCTTCATTACATCCCTCTTTAAACAAATTACAATTCAAATTAAAAGAGTTGTGAGTAATAAATAAGTAAATATAAAAATATATATGCAAATGTTTTAAATTGTTCACTAAAAAAATCTCTACTGTGTGACTCAGATGTATTGCAGTTTCTAAGTGTGACAAAAATGTTAGCTCTGTTATTGCGGAAGTGTGCATGCCTAATCAACGATTGAAGCAGTTAATGGTACAACAGAATTTAAAATTCCCTTTCAACTATAAATCATGTCTTTCATTAGAAAAGGGGGAAACCTGACAGTCCTTAGGAAGAATTCATTCAGTACAAATCGAAACCTTAAGTTCTTAACCATGAAGTAGGTATAAAAATAATTATCCAACAAATTATACATGAAGACATGTTGATCACATTCAGGGTTTTGAAATGTTGACTAAATACAAACAAGCTAGAAAGTGAAGCTCTATCTATCTATTTGAAAGCAACATCTATCTATTTGTTAGCAAATCATCAAGTACAGCAATTCTGTGTTCTTCCAAACACACAGTAAAGATCAAGCAGTACTCCATTGCTTATTTACCAGTATACAACGGTATCTTTCTTAAACATTTTAATTCATATGCAAATGCAAAGAAACTTTCTAGTCTAAAGGCCCTTTTACATGCAACAATTATCGCACAAAATTCATCCAAAGTGCCCGAAATGAGCAATAATAGTTACATGTAAATGCTGGCATTGTGCACTTTTCGTTTGAACAAGGGATTTTAGTTAAGCTTAAAATCCATTGTTCAGCTGCTGGAAGACTGAGCAAATACATTCCATTTGAAAGTATTTCGCTCATCTTTCAAAAGACTGCATGATGTTCTCCCTGCAGCATATTTATACTACCCGAGAGAACAGTGCATTCTGCCGACAGCCTCGAGGAGAGCAAAGGAATGTTCCAGCAGCTGCTTGCACAGCTGGGCGTGTGTTTAAACGTATGCTGGGCTCTGCAAACAGCTCCTGGAGGTCCTTTTACATGTAAATGAAGATGATAAAGTGTTAATGCCTATTAACACTATATGCAAACAGACTGCTAAATCTTTCAATCTTTCAATCGTTTGAAAGATTACCATTGCATGTAAATGGGCCTTTAGTTTTGCCCACAGAAAAGAGATACTGTATGAACAAAAGCAAGTAGTTTAATCACTCCTTTATATGCTAAATACAAGATCACAGATCTCTGTTTTATATTGATAGTTTGCTATTATGTATTAGGAAAGATAAAATATATATTAGCCTGATGTCAAGGCTGTTCACCTTACAAAGTGGTATTTATATGAAAAAGAACATGGAATTGTTTTAGAGAGTCTAGAACAATAATTTTACCCTTAACGTGTATAACTTTCTTTCATCTTCCATATATGTCTGGAATATCGATCAAGAGGATTTAGGATGGCAAGCTTGGATGTATACTTTTAACAGATATCAGTTAATTTATTCCAGTAGCTGTAAGCTGCTATTTTATAAAACATACACCGAACAGTACATTTTTAAAAACAGGATTACTCTGCATGGAATAGTAGAGACATCTGTGCCAAATTTATGCAGTACAGAAAATGGAAACCATTTGAGGGAGGCCAAATTAGCTTTCACTCTGTTAAGGGAGGTCTATGGTTTAATTTATAGAATGCACAAGTTAATATATCCCTTTAACAGTTCAATAGACAATACGGTCTGTCACCTATTTTTGCTAGGGCAGTCAATAAGACTGAGGGAGATTTTTGACTGCATTGCTCTACCATATCTATAAACAGAAAATACAGCATTGAAATATATGTGCACTGCTGCTCTTATCACAAGGAGGAGTTGGGGTGTTCCAGTGGTCGTGCCCACCTGTGTTAATACACATATCATTTATGTTTTTATGGAATAGTCCCTTTAAAGTAACTATCACTATGACAAATGCACTGAACTACCATAATGTGTGGACATTTAAAGGGACACAGATTTAAACAATGTAATTATTATCTATGAACTTACAACCCTCCCCCTAAAGTAAATCAGCAAATGTTCTGTGCTCTGTATGTTAATGAGGCATACTGTATTTTTTTTAATCAGAATTTAAGAGTTTCGGGGATGCATTACACTGAGGAATATGGATAAACAAGATTACTGCAAGTGAATGAACATGAGTTCAGAGATAAGAATTTCATTGCTTGAATTTGCGTCTCTTCAGCTATATACACATTGCAGTAGGTTAGGGTTGTTTCATAGGTGACAGAATCTTTTTAAACCAGATAAGGTTTAAAGTAGCTTGGATGTAGTCGAGAAACCTTCGAATGAGCATGCAACATTACACAGATTGCTATACAGAAAATAAAAATTAAGCAAGGTGTTTTACCAAGGATAACAACTAATATCTTCCAGGAGGGATCCAGCTGCATAGCCCTCTAATAATGAATTATCACTGGGGGTCACAAAGACTGAGCAATAGAGATGAGCGAACGTACTCGTCCGAGCTTGATACTCGTTCGAGTATTAGCGTGTTCGAGATGCTCGTTATTCGAGACGAGTACCACGCGATGTTCGAGTTACTTTCACTTTCATCTCTGAGACGTTAGCGCGCTTTTCTGGCCAATAGAAAGACAGGGAAGGCATTACAACTTCCCCCTGCGACGTTCAAGCCCTATACCACCCCCCTGCAGTGAGTGGCTGGCAAGATCAGGTGTCACCCGAGTATATAAATCGGCCCCTCCCGCGGCTCGCCACAGATGCATTCTGACAGAGATCAGGGAAAGTGCTGCTGGTGCCGGAGCTGCTATAGGGAGAGTGTTAGGAGTTATTTTAGGCTTCAAGAACCCCAATGATCCTTCTTAGGACCACATCTGACCGTGTGCAGTACTGTTGAGGCTGCTTTTAGCAGTGTTGCACAATTTTTTTTTGTATATCGGGCGTGCAGAGCATTGCGTCCGCAGTCTGCAGTCATTGTACAGATTATAGGTCCAGTACTGGTGAGGCAGGGAAAGAGATATTCAGGCTATATAGGCAGTGGGCTTTTTCCAAAAAATTGGGGAAAAATACTATATTTGGGCTGCCTGTGACCGTCTTCAGTTTACTGCGTGTCTGCTGGGGGTAGTAGTCCTAATTAATACACAGCTAAGCGTTACAGCAGGCTTGCGCAAAATTGTTTCCTGGATCTGCTGTCTCTGTTACATTAGCACCGTCATCTCGCCAGAGAGAAACAGTATACATAATATTATACGCTGCCTACAGTATCTATCTGCTGGGGGTAGTAGTCCTAATTAATACGCAGCTAAGCGTTGCAGCAGGCTTGCGCAAAATTGTTTCCTGGATCTGCTGTCTCTGTTACATCAGCGCCGTCATCCCGCCAGAGAGAAACAGTATACATAATATTATACGCTGCCTACAGTATCTATCTGCTGGGGGTAGTAGTCCTAATTAATACGCAGCTACGCGTTGCAGCAGGCTTGCGCAAAATTGTTTCCTGGATCTGCTGTCTCTGTTACATCAGCGCCGTCATCCCGCCAGAGGGAAACAGTATACATAATATTATACGCTGCCTACAGTATCTATCTGCTGGGGGTAGTAGTCCTAATTAATACGCAGCTAAGCGTTACAGCAGGCTTGCGCAAAATTGTTTCCTGGATCTGCTGTCTCTGTTACATGATCGCCGTTATCCCGCCAGAGGGAAAGAGTATACATAATATTATACGCTGCCTACAGTATCTGTCTGCTGTATCAGCTCAGCATTTAAAAAAAATAGAAGCAAAATACTTAAGGCCTACTACTGGCCTTTGGCCACTTGACTGCTTCTGCACTGTGAATTCCACTAGCTCAGTCATACGCACCTACGTCTCACTACAGGTGTGCGCAAAATTGTTTCCTGGCTCTGCTGTGCGTTCCGTAAGGGAAGTCAGCCTCCAACCACAGGCCAATAAGCGGCACATTTAATTACAGCGTTCTGTTTCTGCACTACTGGTAATACAGCATGCTAAGGGGTAGGGGTAGGCCTAGAGGACGTGGACGCGGGCGAGGACGCAAAGGCCCAAGTCAGGGTGTGGGCACAGGCCGAGCTCCTGATCCAGGTGTATTGCAGCCGACTGCTGCGGGATTAGGAGAGAGGCACGTTTCTGGCGTCCCCACATTCATCTCACAATTAATGGGTCTACGTGATAGACCTTTATTAGAAAATGAGCAGTGTGAGCAGGTCCTGTCGTGGATGGCAGAAAGTGCTTCCAGCAACCTATCGTCCACCCAGAGTTCTGCGCCGTCCACTGCTGCAACTCAGAATCCTCTGGCTGCTGCTCCTCCTCCCTCCCAGCCTCCTCACTCAATTACAATGACACATTCTGAGGAGCAGGCAGACTCCCAGGAACTGTTCTCGGGCCCCTGCCCAGAATGGGCAGCAATGGTTCCGAATCCTCTCCCACTGGAGGAGTTTGTCGTGACCGATTCCCAACCTTTGAAAAGTTCGCGGGGTCCGGGGGATGAGGCTGGGGACTTCCGGCAACTGTCTCAAGAGCTTTCAGTGGGTGAGGAGGACGATGACGATGAGACACAGTTGTCTATCACTCAGGTACTAGTAATTGGAGTAAGTCCGAGGGAGGAGCACACAGAGGATTCGGAGGAAGAGCAGCAGGACGATGAGGTGACTGACCCCACCTGGTTTGCTACGCCTACTGAGGACAGGTCTTCAGAGGGGGAGGCAAGTGCAGCAGCAGGGCAGGTTGGAAGAGCAAGTGCGGTGGCCAGGGGTAGGGGCAGGGCCAGACCGAATAATCCACCAACTGTTTCCCAAAGCGCCCCCTCGCGCCATGCCACCCTGCAGAGGCCGAGGTGCTCAAAGGTCTGGCAGTTTTTCACTGAGAGTGCAGACGACCGACGAACAGTGGTGTGCAAACTTTGCCGCGCCAAGATCAGCCGGGGAGCCACCAACACCAGCCTCACCACCACCAGCATGCACAGACATATGATGGCCAAGCACCCCACAAGGTGGACCGAAGGCCGTTCACCGCCTCCGGTTTGCACCGCTGCCTCTCCCCCTGTGCCCCAACCTGCCACTGAGATCCAACCCCCCTCTCAGGACACAGGCACTACCGTCTCCTGGCCTGCACCCACACCCTCACCTCCGCTGTGCTCGGCCCCATCCACCAATGTCTCTCAGCGAGCCGTCCAGCCGTTGCTAGCGCAAGTGTTAGAGCGCAAGCGCAAGTACGCCACCATGCACCTGCACGCTCAAGTGTTAAACGTGCACATAGCCAAATTTATCAGCCTGGAGATGCTGCCGTATAGGGTTGTGGAAACGGAGGCTTTCAAAGGTATGATGGCGGCGGTGGCCCCGCGCTACTCAGTTCCCAGTCGCCACTACTTTTCCCGATGTGCCGTCCCAGCCCTGCACGACCACGTCTCCCGCAACATTGTACGCGCCCTCACCAACGCGGTTACTGCCAAGGTCCACTTAACAGCGGACACGTGGACAAGCACAGGCGGGCAGGGCCACTATATCTCCCTGGCGGCACATTGGGTGAATTTAGTGGAGGCTGGGACAGAGTCAGAGCCTGGGACCGCTCACGTCCTACCCACCCCCAGAATTGCGGGCCCCAGCTCGGTGGTGGTATCTGCGGCGGTGTATGCTTCCTCCACTAAACCAACCTCCTCCTCCTCCTACGCAACCTCTGTCTCGCAATCAAGATGTGTCAGCAGCAGCACGTCGCCAGCAGTCGGTGTCGCGCGTCGTGGCAGCACAGCAGTGGGCAAGCGTCAGCAGGCCGTGCTGAAACTACTCAGCTTAGGAGAGAAGAGGCACACGGCCCACGACCTGCTGCAGGGTCTGACAGGGTCTGACAGACTTGCGCCGCTGAGCCTCCAACCGGGCATGGTCGTGTGTGACAACAGCCGTAACCTGGTGGCGGCTCTGCAGCTCGGCAGCCTCACGCACGTGCCATGCCTTGCCCACGTCTTTAATTTGGTGGTTCAGCGCTTTCTGAAAAGCTACCCACGCTTGTCAGACCTGCTCGGAAAGGTGCGCCAGCTCTGCGCACATTTCCGCAAGTCCCACACGGACGCTGCCACCCTGCGCACCCTGCAACATCGGATTCATATGCCAGTGCACCGACTGCTGTGCGACGTGCCCACACGGTGGAACTCTATGCTCCACATGTTGGCCAGGCTCTATGAGCAGCTTAGAGCTATAGTGGAATACCAACTCCAACATGGGCGCAGTGGGAGGCAGCCTCCTCAATTCTTTACAGAAGAATGGGCCTGGTTGGCAGACATCTGCCAGGTCCTTGGAAACTTTGAGGAGTCTACCCAGATGGTGAGCGGCGATGCTGCAATCATTAGCGTCACCATTCCTCTGCTATGCCTCTTGAGAAGTTCCCTGCAAAGCATAAAGGCAGACGCTTTGCGCTCGGAAACAGAGGCGGGGGAAGACAGTATGTCGCTGGATAGTCAGAGCACCCTCCTGTCTATATCTCAGCGCGTTGAGGAGGAGGAGGAGGAGCATGAGGAGGATGAGGAGGAGGGGGAAGAGACAGCTTGGCCCACTGCTGAGGGTACCCATGCTGCTGGCCTGTCATCCTTTTAGCGTGTATGGCCTGAGGAGGAGGAGGAGGATCCTGAAAGTGATCTTTCTAGTGCGGACAGCCATGTGTTGCGTACAGGTACCCTGGCACACATGGCTGACTTCATGTTAGGATGCCTTTCTCGTGACCCTCGCGTTACACGCATTCTGGCTACTATGGATTACTGGGTGTACACACTGCTCAACCCACGGTATAAGGAGAACCTTTCCACTCTCATACCCGAAGAGGAAAGGGGTTCGAGAGTGATGCTATACCACAGGACCCTGGCGGACAAACTGATGGTAAAATTCCCATCCGACAGCGCTAGTGGCCGAAGGCGCAGTTCCGAGGGCCAGGTAGCAGGGGAGGCACAGAGATCAGGCAGCATGTACAGCACAGGCAGGGGAACACTCTCTAAGGCCTTTGACAGCTTTCTGGCTCCCCAGCAAGACTGTGTCACCGCTCCCCAGTCAAGGCTGAGTCGGCGGGAGCACTGTAAAAGGATGGTGAGGAAGTACGTAGCCGATCGCACGACCGTCCTCCGTGACGCCTCTGCCCCCTACAACTACTGGGTGTCGAAGCTGGACAAGTGGCCTGAACTCACACTGTATGCCCTGGAGGTGCTTGCTTGTCCTGCGGCTAGCGTCTTGTCAGAGAGGGTGTTTCGTGCGGCTGGGGGAATCATCACAGATAAGCGTACCCGCCTGTCAACCGACAGTGCCGACAGGCTTACACTCATAAAGATGAACAAAGCCTGGATTTCCCCAGACTTCTCTTCTCCACCAGCGGACAGCAGCGATACCTAAACAATACGTAGGCTGGAAGCATTGTTCTCTATCACCATCAAAAAGGTGGACCTTTTAGCTTCAACAATCTGTGTATAATATTCATCCTCCTCCTCCTGCTCCTCCTCCTGAAACCTGACGTAATCACGCCGAATGGGCAATTTTTCTTAGGCCCACAAGGCTCAGTCATATAATTTTTGTAAACAATTTTTATACGTTTCAATGCTCATTAAAGCATTGAAACTTGCACCTGAACCAATTTTTATTTTAACTGGGCTGCCTCCAGGCCTAGTTACAAATTAAGCCACATTAACCAAAGCGATTAATGGGTTTCACCTGCCCTCTTGGTTGGGCATGGGCAATTTTTCTGACGTACATTAGTACTGTAGGTACACCAATTTTTTGGGGCCCTCGCCTACAGTGTAATCCAATTAATTTTTTGCCCACCTGCATTAAAGCTGACGTTACATCAGCTGTGCTGGGCACTGCAATGGGATATATTTATTATATTTATGTACCGCCGGTGGGTTCCAGGGAGCCACCCATGCTGTGGGTCCACAGGGAGTTGTAACTGCATGTGTCCACTTCTAAAGAACCCCAGTCTGACTGGGGCATGCAGTGTGGGCCGAAGCCCACCTGCATTTAATCGGACGTTACCTCAGCTGTGATGGGCACTGCAATGGGATACATTTATGTACAGCCGGTGGGTTCCAGGGAGCCACCCATGCTGTGGGTCCACAGGGAGTTGTAACTGCATGTGTCCACTTCTAAAGAACCCCAGTCTGACTGGGGCATGCAGTGTGGGCCGAAGCCCACCTGCATTTAATCGGACGCTACCTCAGCTGTGATGGGCACTGCAATGGGATACATTTACGTACAGCCGGTGGGTTCCAGGGAGCCACCCATGCTGTGGGTGCACACGGAATTCCCATTGCGAAGTTGTACCTGCCTGTGACTATTTATAAAAAAACGCGGTCTGACTGGGGCATGCAGACACCTTGACAGAATGAATAGTGTGTGGCACATAGGTTCCCCATTGCTATGCCCACGTGTGCAGCTCCTGATAGCGGTGGCACAGGATTATATTTCTCATTGCTTCTGTACAGCATTGTGGGCTATCGCCCCGCCCCTTTTAAAGAGGGTTGCTGCCTAGCCGTGCCAACCCTCTGCAGTGTGTGCCTGCGGTTCCTCCTCATGGCAGACGCACTTATAAATAGACATGAGGGTGGTGTGGCATGAGTGCAGCTGAAGGCTGCGCAGGGACACTTTGGTGTGCGTTGCGGACACTGCGTCGTGCGGGGGGGGGGGGGGGTTGGGCAGCATGTAACCCAGGAGAAGTGGCAGCGGAGTGTCATGCAGGCAGTGATTGTGCTTTGTTGGAGGTAGTGTGGTGCTTAGCTAAGGTATGCATTGCTAATGAGGGCTTTTCAGAAGTAAAAGTTGTTGGGAGGGGGGGGGCACTCTTGCCGCTATTGTGGCTTAATAGTGGGACTTGGGAACTTGAGATGCAGCCCAACATGTAGCCCCTCGCCTGCCCTATCCGTTGCTGTGTCGTTCCCATCACTTTCTTGAATTGCCCAGATTTTCACAAATGGAAACCTTCGCGAGCATCGGCGAAATACAAAAATGCTCGGGTCGCCCATTGACTTCAATGGGGTTCGTTACTCGAAACATCGCGAAAATTTCGTCCCAAGTAACGAGCACCCGAGCATTTTGGTGCTCGCTCATCTCTACTGAGCAACTCTATAAAGGTATAACCCAACTAAACATACTAAAACGTTTGATTCTCAATTAATTTGTCAATGTGTGCAAATCTATTTCATATATATTAATTTAGTTACATTGTTGGGTTAAGTAGCAAAGCATTGCTTCCTTTTTTATACATTATCTCATGTTAGGTAATATTTATTCTTCAGGCAAGCACTGAATGGAACAAATTCTTCTCAAACTAGTTACTTGAGTAAGAATGTAGCTTTTTTACAAGCCATTTACATTTTATACCTGAGTATACCTAATACTGTATATTCATATTTGGAATGATCTAAAAGTTCACAAAGTGAGATTATGTATTAATCTTAGAAAAAGAAGAAACTAATCTGAAATTGGAAATGACATCTTATATTTTACTTGGAAAAACTGCAAATATATATTTGAAAATACCATTTTTTTCTGAGTAGAAGAATCCAATGCTCTCAGTAATTATCAATAAATACATTTTAGCACCAAGATTGCTATCATCAAGAGTAAAGAGACTGCCTGCTTTGTTTAGATGGGATCAGAAAATCTTTTATAAAAAGCATGTTGTTTCTCACTTTACTCAAGGGAAACTATCAGGCTGGAATATCACATCTATTATGATTAAGTAAAGGTGAACTATCACCAAAACTGCAACATTAAGAAAAAGGCTCAGAGAGCTGAGCATGAAGATCACAGTGTGAAGATAATAGGTCCAATGCATCAAACATAATGGCGTGAATGATCTAGTGCCATTATATCCAATGAATGTTGAGTCCACACTATATACATTAGTGTGGGGATAATACAGAAAGCCTGAAACTACAGTTTCTACTTCCTATTCATATAATGGATGTGAAAATGGAAGTAATTTCACATAGAAGATGGCTATCTGAAGCCAATAAAAGCTGTATATAGCTCAATTTCTTTTTTAGCAATATCACAGGAGAAGTAAACAGTTGCTCACATGCAATTTCATATTTTTGAATTGGTGTAAAGGCCATTTCAGGAACAGTGCATTGAATCTTACAGAGTAGATAAAAGGTATTTGTATTATGTTAATTAGATTGACCCACAGAAACCCTTTGTCATGCCACACTGAGGTAACTTTATATCGGCTTCTTTATAAATAGTAGAATTCTCACTAGACTATGGAAACACAATACTCAAAATTACATTTGTAATAGTTATACCCTCCTCTGGGAATTTGTGGGTTTCTCAGCTTGCTGTATGTTTTTTTCTAGAGATTTTATTTTACATTGAAACCTTTTTTAATATAACAATTTTTGACAAGAGATTACGAGTTTAGGCTGCGGCTGCACAAATATGGTTTTATAGCGTAACGGCTTCAATTTTAACTATTACACAACTTACGGAAGATAGTAAAAGTTGACCAACATGAAGGTCGTTCAGTTTATTTGCCTTATTGATGAATTGGTACATAACAGTTGGATAGGACTGCCATATATTTCATGTATTCACATGAACTGCAACTATGGACTTTAATTGAAGCTATTATAATTCAAAAATCCTGTGTGCAGCCCAGCGTTTGGTGGTTTTAGTGAAACTCACATCCAAGGCCTCATGCCTACAGCCGTGTTTGACTCCGCCAGAAGAATATTGCAGTGGAGTCCGACATGGCGCCCCACAAAGACCCTATACTCACCTCTCTGGATCCGCCGCGAGAGTCCTGTCCGACAAGCCTGCGCAATGCAACACATGATGTGCCGGCGGTGGGCAGTGATGCGTATTCTCGCAATACTTTAGCTGTGCTAACAGAGAAAGAATCACGTGATGGACGGCTTCCATTGACTACACTGGAAGCCGGCCGCGCATTTTTCCGTGGCAAATAGAACATGCCGCGATTCCTTTCACTCTGCAGAAATCTGCAGTAGAATTCTGCAGTGTGAACATTGCAAAGCAGAAAGCTATTAGGTTCAATAGAATCTAATAGCTAGAGAATAATGCCGTGGATTTCCGTGGGCATTAGCCCTAAGTTTGAGAAACTAAAAAGGTAAAGTTACGCATCATAAACGTTTTGCAGAGATTTCTGTAACTGAGATTTAGTTACATTGATCTGAAAGGGATTGTATCTGCAGCAAGCATGCATATTTCCGAAAGGTCCACTCAGATGAATGGAATCATCAGAGATATTTCTTAAACATTGCCCTCGCCTGATGGAAAAAAACACAACTTTTTACATACAAACTAGTCTGCTTGCTTGGAGTAAGTACAGTGGTGCATTGGATTAAGAGTTTAATTCATTCCGTGACGGAGCTCTTAACCCAAAACACTTGTAAGTCAAATCAATTTACCCCATTGAAATGAATGGAAAAGCCATTAATCTGTTTTGGATCGCGAAGCTCTCCCACTGATTTCAATGAGGATGGCATTGCCCCATTGAAAGCAATAGGACGGCTGATTTTCAGGGAAGGGCTTTAAATGTATGCCCTTCCCTGAAAATCATTCTTAGCTATAGTAAAAAAAATAAAAATACATATACGTACCTGTCTGCCAGGGCTCAGGTGTGTCTAGCCCCCGCTTGTTCTCTCTGCACTTCTCTGAAGCTTTTCAGCAGGTGGGGATTGAAAATGCAGGGAGAACAAGCGGCGGCTAGACATGCCTAAGCCCGGCAGTGGCGGACAGGTGAGTATATATTTTTTTACTACAGCAGGGATGATTTTCAGGGAAAGGCTTATATTTAAAGTTCTTCCCCAAAAATCACTGCAGGGGTTGCCGGCAGCAGTGGCAGCCTCATTGAGAGCAAGGCTCTTAACCCAAGTTTTTGCTCTTAAATCAGAGCAAAAATTCGTGAGAGAGCCTGCTCTCAAGTCAAAAAACTTGTAAGCTGAGGCGCTCTTAAAGGTATCACTGTATATGTAAATGTATAGCATGTTAACAGTAAATTAGAAATTACCTCTACGTAAATAAAATAGATTTTTCAATATTGATAGAATCTGTTAATAGTTGAGTTCATTACCCACATAATGCCAAACAATGCTCTCAAATATCCTTATTAGAGATGAGCGAACTTACTAGTTTAGGGCATTTTTGTACTCGAGCACCGCTTTTACCGAGTAACGGACTACTCGGCGAAAACATTCGGGGGGCGTCGGGGGTGAGCGGGGGGGGGGGGGGGGGGTTGCAGAGGGGAGTCGGGGGGGGGGGAGATAGAGCTCCCCCCTGCTCCCCACTGCTACCCCCGCTTCATAACCCCGCCCCCCGAAACTTTTTGTCCGAGTAGTCAGTTACTCGGAAAAAGCGGTACTCGAGTGCAAAAACACCCTAAACGAGTAAGTTCGCTCATTTCTAATCCTTATATTGCCCACAAAATGTCAATGTTCAGAAAGGCTATATCTACTGTTAGGAACCAGATATCTTGGAAAATTTTAATTTAGCAATACTGTAACATACAAAAAATATGGGAACTCACCTTTAGATTGAAGGGGGAGAGGAGGACCATACCAGATGAGAAGAACGATGATAATAAATATAATTGGCAGTGGGATCTAAAGTAGATGATGAACTAAAATTCTGTAATAACCAAATAACCAAAAAACAAATGCTGTCTCCTTAACTCCAGTCCCTAATCTCTCCTTGAAGTAATCCTCACACTACATCACTATTCCTATGTATCCATCAGCTATCCCTCCAGAGCTGACTCTGACTGCTATTCTGCTCTTAAAGTGTTTTGGACATCTTTGTTTAGGTTGCTGCACCATTTTTCTGACTACATGATGCACACCATGCATTAGCATACATCGATATTCTAAGACAATAGGTGCTGCTCCAACTGGCCAGTGCTGCTCAAGTGAGCAGCGTTAGCCAATCAAGGCAACCTGTAGTGTTTTAGGATAATGATGCATACTAATGCATAGTGTGCATCAAGTTTCTCTTCAAGCAATGTGGATGAGACACACTTTTTTTGCAATGATGGTCAAATTAGGCATTTTATGGGTCAAGACAGACATCCCACAGTATTTTTACTACTTCATTTCCAACAACTTTTTCGAGTTTACTGTCCCATCAATTCTTCGTTGTGGGCAGATGGTAATTTTTGGGGAGGTTCCAAATAATCGTCTTTGTTTACGAAATGTGCCTTTGTTTGTACTTAATTTGTGCACTTTTTAGCAACAATTGAGTAAGTGGTAGATTGTTTCATTATTTATTTCTTCCTTAGATTTATTATATTTATTATATTAATATTATTAATGCACAACATTTTTCAGATCTGTTCTAGTTTTTTACTTATATGAACAAAGGAAAATAATGGTGGCATTGAGCACATTTGTCTACTGCACCATAAGCATGTTAAGGTGTATTCACAGAGGAGGCAGTACCAAAAGAAAGTCTCCAAATTATATAGTAAAGCCCTATCACAGAGGTGACTTTAAAAGAGAGATAAATTTATTAGGAATTTCTTTAAAAATAAAACGTATAAGGGCACAACAAATGACGAAAACGTTTAAAAATGTACTGTATGTCAGGACAAATGTAACACAGTTGCTCAGAAATAGAAGGTCCACCGGCGCAAATGTTGTGGTCCTAGGGCATTATCGTGGAACCACAGGTCATAAAGCGTTGTGGCCTAATATAAGAGCTATCGTGCCTGAATTCACTTTCGTCCTATCCTGAACCGAAAGTGGTATTGGGATGGACACGAAAATATTATGGATCAAGCTCTAGAAAGAAGCATCAATTCTTCAGCTATAGATTGATCCTCAAGCTAATTACTGTTATGTAGTAGCTCCGAGATCAACAATGAATCTAATACATGCAACTGTGTTTATTTTTTGAGTTATAGGAGTTTCTTGTGCTTAACCTCAATGCTAAGTCTCTGACCTGTACCGAGCACCCCCAACATTCATACGGGACTCGACAGGTTCTCCAAATTCATGAGAGTCGGCAAAATATAAGCACTGATTTCATGGGTCTTAAGTGCTCAATATGATGCAGAGACCCAAAGGCTCCAATCGTTTTTACTCAATATTTGCTCGTTTTTGCTCGAGACCCAAAAACTCTAATCATTTTCACAATATCTGCTCGTTTTTGCTCAACGCGTTTCCCCACTGCATTGTGTGGATCATCAGGAGCATTAGGAAATAGGGGAAGTCTCAATCGACTCAAATGACAAGAGATTCAATGTCCTGGCAGTATATCAATAAGGAGGAGGTAACTGTTTCAGCAGGCTTTTGCGAAACGAGCGTATCATAATCAAAATCTCTACTGATAGATCCTTTTTGCTGTCATAACCCAGAGCATACGGCTAGAGTGTCCCCTAAAGGTAATGGTGGACTACTAAGCCGATGTCTTGGAAATATTGCTTTAGACAGAGCCTGGGATACAGAGAGATTTTGAGATAAGTGGGGATAGTCACCCCACCTAAAAAATACAGAACTGCTCACCCATTCCCAAGCTGCTTCTTAGAAATTTCTCAAAGGAAACATGAATATAAGGTTATTCCATATCCAAGATCAGTGGATAGGACTTGGAGAAAATGCTCCAATATAACACATATTAGCTACACAGAGAGCTATGCTGTTTCTAAGTTCCCTCTTTAGATAGTATCTGAAGGTTCCCACTCAGTCTACCCTTTTTCCCCCTAAGGTGTCAAAATGACAGAAATAGGTAGAAGATACAAGATAAAATAACAAAGGATTGGTGTCCGTAGCCCAGATGGTAGGCTAGGGAATGAGCACTGTGTGGATAGTGCTTGCCTTATAAAGGCCAGGAGCCCTCCCCATAAGGTGTGGTTTAACTCTCTCAGTCAATAGAAATTAAGTACGCCCATTTGTGTATTAAGCCATGTGTAATGAACTTACTCAATTTATGTCACAGTCAGTTCAAATAGGGAGACTTTAGTAGTGACTGCAATTGCAGTCTTATGTCTCTCAACAGAATTCCCCAATGTCATCCCGATTGTCCGTTTGATCCATAAGCATGTTAAGGTGGTTGACAAATGTTTACCCAATACTGAGAGTTTAGATTGCGCCTTATGGTAGATAAGTGATATATCCCCTAAAGGAACCTTCATCCTACATTGTACTTTAGTGCAATTGTCAAGCTTATTTGTTTCTTATTCTGAATAAGTTGATTTGATTTCTACAAATTTGCAGTGCACATCTGACTCTTTTTAATAAATTATTCAGTGCATTAATGGAGCTTTAGTACAGTTTATTTTATAAACATTACAGTGGATTGGAAGGTTGGTGACACCGTATTATTTCTGTCAAAATAATAAAATTGTTTTATTTCAGTAGCAAATCCGAAGATAAAACATTAGAAATACAATGATGGTTATTTTCAAACATACTGAACGTTTCCTTTTAGCATATATCTAAGAAGCATTATTTTTTATGTATTTATATTTTTATTGCCAGCCACATTACATACATACGAGTTTGATCAGGGGCATAGCTAAAGACTTGTTGGCCTTGTGGTGTTAAGGGATTAAAGGTATGTTCACATGGTGGACTTTTGCTGCAAAATTTGATGTGGAATCTGTGCAGATTCAGTGGAAAATCCACAGTAAGTACGCATCTCATTGCATTCAATGAGAATGTGCACTGTAGTCTTTGTGGCAAGGATTTTTCCTTCATGAGGATTCAAATACACTTGCAGAAAATGTAGTAGTAATATGTCGCTTTTTGATGCAGATTGCGCACTGTGAATTCCGTAAAGAAAAGGGCAAAATATGAATGCAGGTCCACTGCCAAATATTTGCATAGCCACGATTGAAATCTCTGTCACACTGGCTGTGGAAATTGCATAGCGTTTACAGTAAAGCTATATGTAGGGCATTTATAATACTCCCTTGACATGGTGCAACAAATCTACAGCATTTTTCTGCAACAAACCTGCAGCATTTTTGAAAAAATGCTGAATTCCGCAGCTGTTTTGCAGAATTCTTACGGAATTGCTGTGAGTATTCCATTGTGGAATGCCCACAGCAGTTCCACCATGTGAGAAGGTGGCCTAATAATATTTTTTATTTTGCAATATTCAAAACATATTTTTTTTCCCGCTGTCTCTAAAAAATTATAGAAATGCTATTGAGAAAAAAGACAGGAAAATGGTATGAACAGAGAATTCTGCATTTTGAAAAAAAACAGACACCCAAACTGACACAAAATCAACAAAAAAGCTTTGTATGTAGACTTTTTAACAATTTGCTATAGACTTCAAAGTAACATTTTTAGCAGTGGTTTTGAGAAACAAAGGCTACCAAAATTCAAAGAAGATGCTATGAAAAAACACTGCAAAAGGCCCTATGACTCCCGCCTTATACAGAACTAAGTCAGGTACAGAAGAATTGCAAATGATCTGTGTATTGTGGTCATCATATACAGTAGATGCTACAATGCCCTCATTTTACAATGGTAGAAAAGTAACCCAATTGCAAATCGTTCTAGATTACATCTTTATCCTTTCTAAGTAACAAAATGAATAGTTGATAATCCTAAAAATGTATAATTGTCTTCTACAAATTTGGAAATAAATATTTTCACATAGTTATATGGTAGTTACATATAAGTTAGGTACTTTACACAAGTTTTGTCTTTGTGTTATTTAGATTTACTAATTGTGCTTGTAATCAGCATCTTAGTTGTGTTTTAGAATCAGTGATTTAAGTGAGATTGATCTGAAGGACATATTAGTTGTCTTTGAGCAAGGCAGGTTGTTTTCTTTCTTCATTACACTGATGTGAAAATCCGATCCCTTGTGACTTTCTACTAATTTGTTTTGTTTCACAAAGCCTATTATTATTTTTACAGTTCACGCATAATTAATTCAGCATTCTGATCAGATGTTATTCCCAAGCCCAGCTTCAGACCGTATCAACTGAAATATTCAGAGGAAGGAATGATCTGTGGTGATGTATTTGTTATGTAGAGGGTTAACATATAAAATAATCCATATGCAGAAGTTCTTAATAATTAGGTAGATTTTTGGGGTTTGTTATGAAAGCCCTCCAACCCTAGGTAAATTAATTGGCTATGACACACTCCCTGTGCAAGAAGTCCATTCATTTACATTCTAACCTTTTTTGCTAATCTATGCACTCCTATACGTGGTCCTATTGACATCATTGGGCTGTCGCACTAACAGCACAACCCTATACTATCACAGGAAGCTAAAAAAATCAGTTCACTGTCAATTAAAAGCACTGAACACATTAGATGTGTTAGTCTTTTGGAGAACTCAAGAGAATGCTACTCTATATAAGGTATCTTACTCCAAACAGGTTGGCAAAAATGTATCAAGATTTAATGAAGAAATGGTGGTGATGTCAAATAGAAAGAGGCACTTTAGTTAATGTATAGTGGCATTTGAATTAAGTGTCATTATTATGGCTTGTGATAGGATCTCTTCTTTCTAAAGTCAGTGCCTACTCCATTAATCTCACTCCAGCCCAAGCCTTACTCTCAAATGATTTAGATAAATTTCCAATAATTCACAAAACAGTGATTCTGCACACCATAATTTCCACTAGACAGAAAATCACAATATACTGGAAAAACTTCATGCTACCTACTTTGGTAGAAATAAAGTGCTGTTAATTAAAACTGCTTATATAGAAAATGATGAGTTTCCAGTCGGTTTCTGGACGGGTTATTCCAGAAGGTAATCTACTAAACTGTATTTGAAAAATTCTAACCAAATAAAACTTTTTGTATTGAGGTTTCTGTACCTCATCTACCTCCATTCACCTGTTCTGAGGGTCCATCACTTGAACTGGGTCCCATGTAACTTTGCAGCTTTCACTGTGATTGTGTTCATTGGCTGTCAGCAGGGAGCTTCTTGTTATGTCTTGTCTTTCCTGACATCTGACAAGTGAGGATCCGGTATAACTGTGAAAGTAGGTAATAGGCAGACTTATTAGAGTATTGTAGTTAGATAGAGCCCCTTCTTTAGAAATGTTTACAAACTTGTAAAACCCCTTTAACAGTTTATCTCAGTTCTATTTTTACCAAGAAGTTTGGTCAGAGCCCTCATAAAATAAAGTTGTTTCATTAGTCTAAAAATCTGAGGTACAGTATCTTAATATGCTTCAAATATCTTTGTCTCAGCACAGCTTTTCTAGAATGGTCTCTGGTCTGATAACTTAATTATTTTGTATACTTCTTGAAAAATTGTAGTATTGAGTAACTAATTGTTATAGCTTTGTGATTTTTTTTATTTTTAGATGTTGTGCATTATTGATATTTATGTGTTTTCTTACAAACAATAAAAATGAAAGGGCCACTCCAGTAAAAACATATTTTTCCATTGCCAGTGTTATCCTGCATTTTAGTGGTAAATGTATGTAACAGCATAACACAAACTGAAAATCTGACTGAAAAATGAATCCATAGCCCCCAAGCAAATCTGAGCTGGCCAGAATTCAGATCACATGACAATCTGAGGAAAAAAGGTCAAGAGTTTCAGACAGAGAGAAATAACTAATCAAGGTAACACTCTCTCACTTATACAAAATGGGGGATAGCTACATAATGAATGAATTCAAAAAGATTAGCAGAGTGGCCCTTTAAGTTTATGAAAAAATTCCCAAACACACAGGGTTGTTCAGTAATGAGTATTATCAGATGCTGTCAGTGGCTCTACTTACCACCCAGATCAGCTTGAGGAAGAGAACGAGGCCCCTCAAAATATCACAGAGCATGCCCTAATATGAGTGTGTGTAAATATATTAAAAATTAAGGAATGTTTTGGATACTTTTACGAAGAAAGTGTCAATATTCATATAGTTGAATAGAATTGCACCTGCTGCCATTCTGCATTTATTTAAAAATGTATAAATCCTCGACTGGCATGAAAAATTGCTTCATGTGCTTTTTTCTTGTTTGGGTTACTTAAACCCTTAAAGTAATTCTCATCTTCAGTGCTGTGCTTCGAAATGCAGACGTCACTAGGGAATGTTGTGACATAAATAATGATATCACAGGGATGCTTTGTGCAGAATGGGGCTTGAAAACATGCAGAGAAGATGCCATGTGTATCTTCACTATATGTCTGTGTACATAGATCACTGGTAACAGCAATCTAATGGGCTGCTACCACTGAATTACTGTTATTATAGATAATGTGTTCCCTGCTAACCTGTGTGACCATAATAAAAAAAAAATAATAAAATGATTAAAAAAAAAAAAAATGCTCGTTACTAGAGGCAAGCACCACGCGATGTTCGAGTTACTTTCACTTTCATCTCTAAGACGTTAGCGCGCTTTTCTGGCCAATAGAAAGACAGGGAAGGCATTACAACTTCCCCCTGCGACGTTCAAGCCCTATACCACCCCCCTGCAGTGAGTGGCTGGCCAGATCAGGTGTCACCCGAGTATATAAATCGGCCCCTCCCGTGGCTCGCCACAGATGCATTCTGACATAGTTCAGGGAAAGTGCTGTCTTGCTGGAGTTGCTATAGGGAGAGTGTTAGGAGTTATTTTAGGCTTCAAGAACCCCAACGGTCCTTCTTAGGGCCACATCTGACCGTGTGCAGTACTGTTGAGGCTGCTTTTTGCAGTGTTGCACATTTTCTTTTTTTTTGTATATCGGCCGTGCAGAGCATTGCGTCCTCAGTCTGCAGAAATTTTACATAGTATAGGGCCAGTAGTGCTGAGGCAGGGACAGTGAAAAAGGTGAAAGACGTATACTGTCTATATAGGCAGTGGGCTTTTCCAAAAAAATTTGGGAAAAAACATTCTATTTAAGCTGCCTGTGACCGTCCTGAGTGTACTGCGTCTCTGCTGGGGGTAGTAGTCCTAATTAATACGCAGCCAGCTAAGTGTTACAGCAGGCTTGTGCAAAATTCTTTCCTGGCTCTGCGTTGCCCGTTACATCACCGCTGTCATCCTGTCCAGAGGGAAACAGTCTGCAGTAATTTTACATAGTATAGGGCCAGTAGTGCTGAGGCAGGGACAGTGAAAAAGGTGAAAGACGTATACTGTCTATATAGGCAGTGGGCTTTTCCCAAAAAATTTGGGAAAAAACATTCTATTTGGGCTGCCTGTGACCGTCCTGAGTGTACTGCGTCTCTGCTGGGGGTAGTAGTCCTAATTAATACGCAGCCAGCTAAGTGTTACAGCAGGCTTGCGCAAAATTCTTTCCTGGCTCTGCATTGCCCGTTACATCACCGCTGTCATCCTGTCCAGAGGGAAACAGTCTGCAGTAATTTTACATAGTATAAGGCCAGTAGTGCTGAGGCAGGGACAGTGAAAAAGGTGAAAGACGTATACTGTCTATATAGGCAGTGGGCTTTTCCAAAAAAATGTGGGAAAAAACATTCTATTTGGGCTGCCTGTGACCATCCTCAGTGTACTGCGTGTCTGCTGGGGTAGTAGTCCTAATTAATACGCAGCCAGCTAAGTGTTACAGCAGGCTTGCGCAAAATTATTTCCTGGCTCTGCTGTGCATTCCGTAAGCGAAGTCAGCCTCCAACCACAGGCCAATAAGCGGCACATTTAATTACAGCGTTCTGTTTCTGCACTACTGGTAATACACCATGCTGAGGGGTAGGGGTAGGCCTGGAGGACGTGGACGTGGACGCGGGCAAGGACGCGAAGGCCCAAGTGAGGGTGTGGGCACAGGCCGAGCTCCTGATCCAGGTGTATCGCAGCCGACTGCTGCGGGATTAGGAGAGAGGCACGTTTCTGGCGTCCCCACATTCACCTCACAATTAATGGGTCCACGCAGTAGACCTTTATTAGAAACTGAGCAGTGTGAGCAGGTCCTGTCGTGGATGGCAGAAAGTGCATCCAGCAATCTATCCACCACCCAGAGTTCTGCGCCGTCCACTGCTGCAACTCTGAATCCTCTGGCTGCTGCTCCTCCTTCCTCCCAGCCTCCTCACTCCATTACAATGACACATTCTGAGGAGCAGGCAGACTCCCAGGAACTGTTCTCGGGCCCCTGCCCAGAATGGGCAGCAATGGTTCCGAATCCTCTCCCACCGGAGGAGTTTGTCGTGACCGATGCCCAACCTTTGGAAAGTTCCCGGGGTCCGTGGGATGAGGCTGGGGACTTCCGGAAACTGTCTCAAGAGCTTTCAGTGGGTGAGGAGGACGATGACGATGAGACACAGTTGTCTATCACTCAGGTACTAGTAATTGGAGTAAGTCCGAGGGAGGAGCGCACAGAGGATTCGGAGGAAGACCAGCAGGACGATGAGGTGACTGACCCCACTTGGTTTGCTAATCCTACTGAGGACAGGTCTTCAGAGGGGGAGGCAAGTGCAGCAGCAGGGCAGGTTGGAAGAGGCAGTGCAGTGGCCAGGGGTAGAGGCAGGGCCAGACCGAATAATCCACCAACTGTTTCCCAAAGCGCCCCCTCGCGCCATGCCACCCTGCAGAGGCCGAGGTGCCCAAGGGTCTGGCAGTTTTTCACTGAGAGTGCAGACGGCCGACGAACAGTGGTGTGCAACCTTTGTCGCGCCAAGATCAGCCGGGGAGCCACCACCACCAGCCTTACCACCACCAGCATGCGCAGACATATAATGGGACGAAGGCCGTTCACCGCCTCCGGTTTGCACCACTGCCTCTCCCCCTGTGCCCCAACCTGCCACTGAGATCCAACCCCCCCCCTCAGGACACAGGCACTACCGTCTCCCGGCCTGCACCCACACCCTCACCTCCGCTGTCCTCGGCCCCATCCAGCAATGTCTCTCAGCGCACCGTCCAGCCGACGCTAGCGCAAGTGTTGGAGCACAAGCGCAAGTACGCCGCCACGCACCCGCACGCTCAAGCGTTAAACGTGCACATAGCCAAATTGATCAGCCTGGAGATGCTGCCGTATAGGCTTGTGGAAACGGAGGCTTTCAAAGGCATGATGTCGTCGGCGGCCCCGCGCTACTCGGTTCCCAGTCGCCACTACTTTTCCCAATGTGCCGTCCCAGCCCTGCACGACCACGTCTCCCGCAACATTGTACTCGCCCCTCACCAACGCGGTTACTGCCAAGGTCCACTTAACAACGGACACGTGGACAAGCACAGGCGGGCAGGGCCACTATATCTCCCTGACGGCACATTGGGTGAATTTAGTGGAGGCTGGGACAGAATCAGAGCCTGGGACCGCTCACGTCCTACCCACCCCCAGAATTGCGGGCCCCAGCTCGGTGCTGGTATCTGCGGCGGTGTATGCTTCCTCCACTAAACCACCCTCCTCCTCCTACGCAACCTCTGTCTCGCAATCAAGATGTGTCAGCGGCAGCACGTCGCCAGCAGTCGGTGTCGCGCGGCGTGGCAGCACAGCGGTGGGCAAGCGTCAGCAGGCCGTGCTGAAACTACTCAGCTTGTTAGAGAAGAGGCACACGGCCCACGAAGTGCTGCAGGGTCTGACAGAGCAGACCGACCGCTGGCTTGCGCCGCTGAGCCTCCAACCGGGCATGGTCGTGTGTGACAACGGCCGTAACCTGGTGGCAGCTCTGCAGCTCGGCAGCCTCACGCACGTGCCATGCCTGGCCCACGTCTTTAATTTGGTGGTTCAGCGCTTTCTGAAAAGCTACCCACGCTTGTCAGACCTGCTCGGAAAGGTGCGCCGGCTCTGCGCACATTTCCGCAAGTCCCACACGGACGCTGCCACCCTGCGCATCCTGCAACATCGGTTTAATCTGCCAGTGCACCGACGGCTGTGCGACGTGCCCACACGGTGGAACTCTACGCTCCACATGTTGGCCAGGCTCTATGAGCAGCGTAGAGCTATAGTGGAATACCAACTCCAACATAGGCGGCGCAGTGGGTGTCAGCCTCCTCAATTCTTTACAGAAGAGTGGGCCTGGTTGGCAGACATCTGCCAGGTCCTTGGAAACTTTGAGGAGTCTACCCAGATGGTGAGCGGCGATGCTGCAATTATTAGCGTCACCATTCCTCTGCTATGCCTCTTGAGAAGTTCCCTGCAAAGTATAAAGGCAGACGCTTTGCGCTCGGAAACGGAGGCGGGGGAAGACAGTATGTCGCTGGATAGTCAGAGCACCCTCCTGTCTATATCTCAGCGCGTTGAGGAGGAGGAGGTGGAGGAGCATGAGGAGGAGGGGGAAGAGACAGCTTGGCCCACTGCTGAGGGTACCCATGCTGCTTGCCTGTCATCCTTTCAGCGTGTATGGCCTGAGGAGGAGGGGGAGGAGGATCCTCAAAGTGATCTTACTAGTGAGGATAGCCATGTGTTGCGTACAGGTACCCTGGCACACATGGCTGACTTCATGTTAGGATGCCTTTCTTGTGACCCTCGCGTTACACGCATTCTGGCCACTACGGATTACTGGGTGTACACACTGCTCGACCCACGGTATAAGGAGAACCTTTCCACTCTCATACCCGAAGAGGAAAGGGGTTCGAGAGTGATGCTATACCACAGGACCCTGGCGGACAAACTGATGGTAAAATTCTCCTCCGACAGCGCTAGTGGCAGAAGGCGCAGTTCCGAGGGCCAGGTAGCAGGGGAGGCGCAGAGATCAGGCAGCATGTACAGCACAGGCAGGGGAACACTCTCCAAGGCCTTTGACAGCTTTCTGGCTCCCCAGCAAGACTGTGTCACCGCTCCCCAGTCAAGGCTGAATCGGCGGGAGCACTGTAAAAGGATGGTGAGGGAGTACGTAGCCGATCCCACGACCGTCCTCCGTGACGCCTCTGCCCCCTACAACTACTGGGTGTCGAAGCTGGACACGTGGCCTGAACTCGCGCTGTATGCCCTGGAGGTGCTTGCTTGTCCGGCTAGCGTCTTGTCAGAGAGTGTGTTTAGTGTGGCTGGGGGAATCATCACGGATAAGCGTACACGCCCGTCAACCGACAGTGCCGACAGGCTTACACTCATAAAGATGAACAAAGCCTGGATTTCCCCAGACTTCTCTTCTCCACCAGCGGACAGCAGCGATACCTAAGCAATACGTAGGCTGCACCCGCGGATGGAAGCATCGTTATCTATCACCATCAAAAACGGGGACCTTTTAGCTTCATCAATCTGTGTATTATATTCATCCTCCTCCTCCTGCTCCTCCTCCTGAAACCTCACGTAATCACGCCGAACGGGCAATTTTTCGTAGGCCCACAAGGCTCAGTCATATAATTTTTGTAAACAATTTTTATACGTTTCAATGCTCATTAAAGCGTTGGAACTTTCACCTGAACCAATTTTTATTTTAACTGGGCTGCCTCCAGGCCTAGTTACAAATTAAGCCACATTAACCAAAGCGATTAATGGGTTTCAGCTGCCCTCTTGGTTGGGCATGGGCAATTTTTCTGACGTACATTAGTGCTGTTGGTACACCAATTTTTCTGGGCCCTCGCCTACAGTGTAATCCAATTAATTTTTTGCCCACCTGCATTAAAGCTGACGTTACATCAGCTGTGCTGGGCACTGCAATGGGATATATTTATGTACCGCCGGTGGCTTCCTGGCACCCACCCATGCTGTCGGTCCACACTGAGTTGTAACTGCAGGTGTCCACTTCTAAAGAACCCCAGTCTGACTGGGGCATGCAGTGTGGGCCCAAGCCCACCTGCATGAAACATGACATTACCTCAGCTGTGCTGGGCACTGCAATGGGATATATTTATGTACCGCCGGTGGGTTCCAGGAAGCCACCCATGCTGTCGGTCCACACGGAGTTGTAACTGCATGTGTCCACTTCTAAAGAACCCCAGTCTGACTGGGGCATGCAGTGTTGGCCGAAGCCCACCTGCATTAAATATGACATTACCTCAGCTGTGATGGGCAATGCAATGGGATATATTTATGTACCGCCGGTGGCTTCCTGGCACCCACCCATGCTGTCGGTCCACACGGAGTTGTAACTGCATGTGTCCACGTCTAAAGTACCCCAGTCTGACTGGGGCATGCAGTGTGGGCCGTAGCCCACCTGCATTAAACATGACATTACCTCAGCTGTGCTGGGCACTGCAATGGGATATATTTATGTACCGCCGGTGGCTTCCTGGCACCCACCCATGCTATCGGTCCACACGGAGTTGTAACTGCATGTGTCCACTTCTAAAGAACCCCAGTCTGACTGGGGCATGCAGTGTGGGCCGAAGCCCACCTGCATTAAACATGACATTACCTCAGCTGTGATGGGCAATGCAATGGGATATATTTATGTACCGCCGATGGGTTCCAGGGAGCCACCCATGCTGTCGGTCCACACGGAGTTGTAACTGCATGTGTCCACTTCTAAAGAACCCCAGTCTGACTGGGGCATGTAGTGTGGGCCGAAGCCCACCTGCATTAAACATGACATTACCTCAGCTGTGCTGGGCACTGCAATGGGATATATTTATGTACCGCCGGTGGGTTCCAGGGAGCCACCCATGTTGTGGGTCCACAGGGACTTCACAATAGGGAGTTGTACCTGCCTGTGTCTATGAATTAAAAACCCCGGTCAGGTTGGGGCACGCAGTGTGGGCCGAAGCCCACCTGCATTTAATCTGACGTTAGCTCTGCTCTCCAGGGCACTGCAATGGGATACATTTATGTACAGCCGGTGGGTTCCAGGGAGCCACCCATGCTGTGGGTGCACACGGAATTCCCATTGCGAAGTTGTACCTGCCTGTGACTATTTATAAAAAACCGCGGTCTGACTGGGGCATGCAGACACCTTGACAGAATGAATAGTGTGTGGCACATAGGTTCCCCATTGCTATGCCCACGTGTGCAGCTCCAGATGGAGGTGGCACTGGATTGGATTTATCATTGCTTCTGTACAGCATTGTGGGCTATCGCCCCGCCCCTTTTAAAGAGGGTCGCTGCCTGGCCCTGCCAACCCTCTGCAGTGTGTGCCTGCGGTTCCTCCTCATGGCAGATGCACTTATAAATAGACATGAGGGTGGTGTGGCATGAGGGCAGCTGAAGGCTGTGCAGGGACAATTTGGTGTGTGCTGTGGACACTGGGTCGTGCAGGGGGGGGGGGGTTGGGCAGCATGTAACCCAGGAGAAGTGGCAGTGGAGTGTCATGCAGGCAGTGACTGTGCTTAGTTGGAGGTAGTGTGCTGCTTAGCTAAGGTATGCATTGCTAATGAGGGCTTTTCAGAAGTAAAAATTGTTGGGAGGGGGGGGCCCACTCTTGCCGCTATTGTGGCTTAATAGTGGGACCTGGGAACTTGAGATGCAGCCCAACATGTAGCCCCTCGCCTGCCCTATCCGTTGCTGTGTTGTTCCAATCATTTTCTTGAATTGCCCAGATTTTCACAAATGGAAACCTTAGCGAGCATCGGCGATATACAAAAATGCTCGGGTCGCCCATTGACTTCAATGGGGTTCGTTAATCGAAACGAACCCTCGAGCATCGCGAAAATTTCGTCCCGAGTAACGAGCACCCGAGCATTTTGGTGCTCGCTCATCTCTATTGGTTATCCATTTATTGCTGATTTAGTTGCTGACCTGCTTTTCTAACAGATAAGAGGATGGTTTTACCTTACAACAGCAGACAGAATGTCTCATTGTATACTTTCCTACAAATATTATGTAGTATCATCAATGGTTTAAGTTCATTGCAGACAAAGACAGGGTGAGTCCACCATGGAATGGTGTTTGTAACGTCTACTTTCGACCTTTGGGATTGATGAACATTGACAGGACTCCTTCCAGATTGATTTGCACCACATATACTATGGATATTTATCACCGAGGCAGTAATCCTTCAAATTTGTCTCAAAACAATCACCGAAGAAGAATTTTTATTATTAAAACTTACTAACTTTATTAGAAAATTAAAAATCTGAAGTGGACAGAACAAAACATATATAGTGTGAATGGGAATAGATATATCAACAGTAGAAACCCGTATCCCAGAGACTACGCTATCCAACGGATACCGAGCACTAAACCACTATGATGAGCCTTTATACAATATGTGGAATAGTGACCTCCAATCATTGATCAGACATGGTCATCATGTCGGGAAGGCAAAGCCTTTTTATTGCAATCTTGAAAGAGACCCCTTCATTCCAGGGACCCCCAGATTAAGATAATTTTCAGAGAGTCAGAGAAGATAATCTACTGTATGTGCTTAATCTGCACAAACTTGCACCCCCTTGTTATAATTGGAGTCCCCCATTCAAGATCTTCATATGAAGGTGGGGGGGGGGGATGAAAAGGTGGGCGCCTATATATTATGGATGCTAAGCATAATATTGTTTTGCTTTTTTCTGTATCTTGCTGACATACTATTTGAATATCTTGTTTGTATCCTTTAAACTTATATGTGTCTTTTGATTATAGCTTTCTTCATATTTTGGATGTCTTTTTATGTATTTTCACTTTCTTTTACGCTAAGAAAACTTGATATTTGGCTTGTGCTTACATTAACCCATTTATTCTTGATGTAGAACTCCCCTTAAGAGAAGTAGTATATTTGAGTTATTTACTAACTAGTACTGCTATTCTTCCCTGGCTCCTTTTTCACTCACTCACTGTACCAAATTGCAATGAAATTGTGGCCTTATACATTACATGGATCACATCATTTTATTTATGTCACCATGCAATGATCAAGCCATGCCCTCACTGTGTTTTAGTGTGGAAATAAAAGCAATGTAGCTATATAGTGTGATGTTCTGCTTCATCTGAGTCAGAACATCACTACGGAATCAAAACACATTTGGAAAAGCACCTTAAATGGGACCAAAACACCACAATACGCAGTCTTCCTCCATAGAGGAAGGATGTCTGATATAGCCAGGGATCACAGATGATTGGCACGGGAGAAATTTGTTAGGTGTACACTGGCCTATTGAGAGTGCAACCAAATGCACTTGCATAGGTGCCTAGCTGCTGTCAGTGATCGAGCAGACAGTGGAGATGGGTGGCTGGTAAGGAGGAGAGTATTAAGCGGGGGGCAAGTTGGTAGCTGCAGCCACAAACTGAAATAATTTTCAGTGTGCATTTGATGTATTTACCTTTACCCCTTAATGATGCGGCCATTTTTCTTTTTCCATTTTCGTTTTTTCCTCCCCCCTTTAAAAAAATCGTAACTCTTTATTTATCCATCGATGTCGCTGTATGAGGGCTTGTTTTTTGTGGGACGAGTTGTATTTTTCAATGGTGCTATTTAAAGTACCATATAATGTACTGAAAAACTTTTAAAAAATTCTAAGTGGAGTAAAATGAAAAAAAAAAAACGACATTTCGCCATCTTTTAGTGCGTCTTGCTTCTATGGCGCACAAACGGCAACAAAAACAACATAATAACTTTATTCTATGGGTCGGTACGATTACTATGATACCAAACTTGTATAGTTTTTTTTTTTACTAGACTCCTCTTTTTTTTTTCAAAGACATTAAATTTTTTTCAATTATTTTCTGTCGTCATTTTGTGCGCGCGATAACTTTTTCGTCGACGTAGTTGAGAAAAGTCTCATTTTTTGCGGGATGTCCTGTAGTTTCTGAGAGTACTATTTTGGAATACATACGACTTTTTGATCGCTTTTTATTGCGTTTTTTCTGGGAGACAGGGTAACTAAAAAAGTGCATTTCTGGCGTTCTTTTTTTTATTTTTTCGGACAACATTCACTGTGCGGGAAAAATAATGGCTACTTTGATAGTTCGGACTTTTACAGACGCGGCGATACCAAATACATATTTTTAATCTATTATTTAGATTTTTTAATAATAGATATGGCAAAAGGGGGGTGATTTAAACTTTTACAACTTTTTTTTTGTTCAATTATAAAAATCTTTATTGATTTTATTTTTTACATTACTTTGAAGTCCCCCTGGGGGACTTTAAGATGCAATGCTTTGATCGCTCCTGCAGTATGACGTAATGCTATAGCATTAAGTCTTACTGCTTTTTGACAGGCAGTCTATCAAGCCACCCTGTGTGGATGGCTTGATAGGCAGTCTGTTAAGGCAGCCCTGGGGCCTTTCCTTAGGCCCCCGGCTGCCGTTACACCTGCACGGCTCCCCCGATCTCACCGCGGGGGGGCCGTGCGGGACCCCCGAACATCGTTCGGGGGATTTAAATGCCGCTGTCAGAATTGACAGCGGCATTTAAATGGTTAATAGCCACGATCGGCCGCGCGGCCACTCGTGGCTATTGCCCGCGGGTGTCAGCTGTTATAAACAGCTGACGCCCGCACTGTATGAAGAGAGGTTGCATCGCAACCTCTCTTCATACATACCCCGCGGCCACAGGACGTACCGGTACGTCCTTGGTCGTGAAGGGGTTAAAGCCTCGTGTAGCACAGAGTGTTAAGGCAGCAGAAACACAGCCCTAAGTTCTCGCTCACAACCTGAAGGTGGCAAGTTCAATCCCTGCATGGTTCAGGTGTGCCGCTCAAGGTGGACTCAGCCTTTTATCCTTCTGAGGCTAGTTAAATGAATAGCCAGCTTGATGGAGGTTAACGAAAAATTACTTGAAAGCACTGTGGAATAAGTTAGCGCTATACAAATAAGATTTTTTTATGTTGTGGAAAAGCTCCTAATTTCCATAGTACTCCATCAATCTCATGTACAGTAAAAAAAAGTGTATTTTTGGCCTTTGTTGGACCAGTACATGTTGGAGGGGAAGCAGTTGGTTTGATGTGATCTGCCACAGTTTTCAATGTGTCAAAAACTGCAGCTGCATCAAAAACTGTGGTAAAAATGTGCACAGCTTTTTGGGTGCAACCCTTAGTGCACCTCAACTGCGCTGTCTAAAATGTTAGGTTTTCAGACCTCCCACCTTTGATGGAACATTGCCCAGCTCACTAATGACTCTGCTCAGCAGCTGCCAAGGCTTAGAGGAGACATTGCTTGCATGTATGCTAAAAATGTTTTTATATACTGTAGCCAAAAAGGGCTTCTAAGTTGAACATCATTTGCACGTAGAGCATTTTAATTCACTTCTAATTATTTGCAGCATACATTTCCTCTATCATTTCTTTGCTTGATTTGCTAGAAGATAACATATCACTTATAAAATATATAATCTAAGCCTTTATAGCCACACAGACTTAATGAAATAAATCAACTCTTGATTTCAATAAAATGTTCTTAAAACATAACAAAAATAACTAAGTACCTGCATAAAACAGTCTGCATTTAAAAACACAATCTGTGCCATTTCAGTAGTTTTAAAAGCAATAAGAACAAATTGATTTTCCATTAATGTAAACCATCTTCATAAGACTAGCAAGTTAGTGTTGATTCAAAATAGATTGCAAATTATATATATCAATTATTTTATACAACAATTGACGTTTAAAAAAAAAAAATACAATCGTGGTTTATGCCAGTATTGTTTGTATGTAGTGCAATGATCTAAAAGTGTATTGTTTGATTTCAGTCACTAATCTAATATACTCATAGATAGATATATTGCAATATTTGTATTAGGGCTCCCACCCACTGGCGTTTTTTTCTCCACTGCGATGCGATTCTAAAGTTTAAGTCTCGCATCGCAGTGCGAGAAAAACGCAGGCAGATATCCCAGAATAGCTGGGATATCGCTGCGACATCGCCAGTCTTTTCAATGGGGCCAGCGGCAGCAGCGCTAGCCCCATTGAAAAGATATGGAGAATGCCGCTGACTTCTGCCACAGCTGTGACAGCTGTCACAGCTGTGGCAAGAGTTTCCTTCATCCCGGCGGGGACCGCGGGGAAGAAGGAACCCTCTGTCACAGCTGTCACAGCTGTGACAGCTGTGGCAGAAGTCAGCGGCATGCTATCCCATTGTTTTCAATGGGATCAGCACTGCTGCCGATCCCATTGAAAGCAGTGGTTTCTGACAAGCCCTGCAGAATGATTATCGGAGAAGGGCTTGAAATATAAGCCCTTCCCCGATAATCATAAAAAAGTGGTTAAAAAAATAATAAAAAAGTTACTCACCTCTCCTGCTGTCTCCCCTGCACTGCTACTGAGCTCTTTCAGCAGACGGGGATTTAAAAATCCCCACCTCCTGAAAGGGCTGTGCAGATTGGCTGAGGGCTCAGCCAATAGCAGCTACTGCTTAGCTATTGGCTGAGCGCTCAGCCAATGGCAGATAGCTCTTAGCTATTCATTCATAAACGTGTTCCCTATCCTGTGTATAGGTAATAACTTTACATCTTGGTACAAGCCCTTTATGATTTAAGTAAAAAAAAAGCATGTGTTAAAAAAAATGCTAAATTGTTTAATATAAACTGAAAAGCTAAAAAATATTCAATAAAATCTAGAAACGTGCAAACATTAACTGAATAAATGAAACAAAAAAAACAGAGGAAGCAATTATATTTGATGCACAAATGTACAAGCAACTCAATTGGAACATTAAAAGGGTTGTCTCGCGAAATCAAGTGGGGTTATACACTTCTGTATGGCCATATTAATGCACTTTGTAATATACATCGTGCATTAAATATGAGCCATACAGAAGTTATTCACTTACCTGCTCCGTTGCTGGCGTCCCCGTTGCCATGGTGCCGTCTAACTTCGGTGTCTTCTTGCTTTTTTAGACGCGCTTGCGCAGATGGATCTTCTTCCTTCGGCTGGTCTCGGAAGCATTGGCGTTTTGGCTCCACCCCCTTGAACGCGTCATCGCGTAGCTCCGCCCCCGTCACGTGCCGATTCCAGCCAATCAGGAGGCTGGAACCGGCACACGTCATGGGGCGGAGCTACGCGATGACGCGGAAAGGGGGCGGAGCCAAAACGCCGATGCTGCCGAGACCAGCCGAAGGAAGAAGATCCATCTGCGCAAGCGCGTCTAAAAAAGCAAGAAGACACCGAAGTTAGACGGCACCATGGCAACGGGGACGCCAGCAACGGAGCAGGTAAGTGAATAACTTCTGTATGGCTCATATTTAATGCACGATGTATATTACAAAGTGCATTAATATGGCCATACAGAAGTGTATAACCCCACTTGATTTCGCAAGACATCCCCTTTAAGGCCTCTTCCACATGGGTGACGTGATATTGCCGCACAGAACACAGATGCAATATCACTGCGGTTTCTCACAGCGATATTGCGAGTTTGTGTCACTACAAAGTTACACATGGTGCTACAAAGTTGTGCAACTTTATATCACCACGTGCGAAGGTTTTTGTGGGTCACTTGAAAAATAAGCCCTTATCTGAAAATAAGCCTAAAAGAAACAAACAAAAAAAATACATCACCTAAGAGGCGCTGTTCAGCTCCAGCGCACATCTCCTGAAGCTCCCCGACACTTGATTGAAGTGCTCCGGCATAGCTTTCTGGTCAGGATTTTGAAAAACCCTGCCTCCAGGAAGCTTTGCCTCCGATTGGCTGAGTGCCATGGCGCTCAGCCAATCAGAGTCAGAGCTTGATGAGCCAATCATAGTTCATTGAATTGCACAAAGGTGGCAAAATGACACGATTTTCTCACAATGTCACAGGCTACAAAACATCGCTCATGTTAAAGAAAGTATTGGAAAGCATGGGCTTCACATACATGCGATTTGTAGCACTGTCACATTGCGAAGAAATTTACACAATTTTGTTGCCCTTGTGGAAGTGGCCTTACACACCCCTCAAGGACATATGTGCTTAAAAACATCCCACAAGAAATATTGTTTATAGTTATGGTCAGCTCATAATTATAAACTTTTTGTTGTTTTTACACATATTGAAAAAAAATATATATATCCCCAAATATACCAGGACTAATTTTAGAATGCTGCCACCTGCTGTTTATATATACACCTCAGTAATTGTTCCAAGGTGGTCACACATGCTCAGTGTTGCCTCTCTTTCTGCTCCACTGGATGTTGTGGATGGATCCCTGGTGTGGTGAGCAAGTGCTCCTGAAGTTCCACAATGTGTACAGACACCCTTACATAGTTTTGATAATCAAGGCTCAGTATCTGAATCTACATGCACACAATTTACATCAATAAGTTATCATACACATGATGTCATCAAAACTTTCAGGATGAACATTTCTATTGAACAGCCTTATAAATTACAGCGATGATTCTTATGTATGAATGATCAGTTTTAATTAGTGATAAATGTTTTATTATTATTGATCCTTTAGTGCTTTTTCACTGTGTAATTATCATTGCAATTTCTTGAAAGCATCCAAATCATAACAGTAATTGGGACATTTAATTCAAATACATAATTATTAGAAACTGGATACTTGGCAGAACAGTTATGGAGATTCATTGCTACAGTAGATTTACTTGCATATGCAATGGAGAGCAAAGATTCTACATATTATACATATTGATATACAAGTTTGCTGTTGTTAATCAACCAAGATTGAGTTTAACATTAGAGATGAGTGAGCACACTCGTTCGAGTATTAGGGTACTCGAGATGCTCGTTACTCGAGACGAACACCACGCGGTGTTCGAGTGAATTACATTTCCTTCCCCGCATGTTTAGCGCCATTCTATAATCAATAAACATGTGAGGAAGGCATTACTACTTCCTGCTGTGACATGCCAGCCCTCTCCCCCCCCCCCCCACAGTAGTGAGTGGCTGGGCTGATCATGTGACCGCCGAGTACTTAAACTGGTCCCACCCGAGTCTCGCCTCATACGCATGCTGGCAGAGGTTAGAGAAGTGCTGCTGCTTATACAGGGATAGTGTTAGCGTAGGATCCTGTCTTCAAGAACCCCAACGGTCCTTCTTAGGGCTACTCCTCATTGTGTGCATTACTGTTGTGGCTGGCTGGGAGCAGTAGTGCACCAATTTTTTTTAAGCATCTCGGGCTGTGCAGGCCATTTCAACTATAGCGTTCTCAGTCTGCAGTGTATTACACAGAGTTTAGGGACAGAGCTGCCTATATAGAGAAAGTTTTACAGGACTCCTGATCCTCTGTGCAAGAACCCCAACAGTCCTTCTTAGGGCTACATCTCACCGTGTGCATTATAGTTGTGGCTGGCTGGGAGCAGTAGTGCAGCAACTTTTGTATTACACATCTAGGCCTGTTCCCAGCCTTGCAGTTATAGTGTTCTCAGCCTGCAGTGCCATACAACAAGCTCTCACCGTGAAACTGCACTCTAAAATTTCCTATCCTGCTGCAAAGTAGTTCAGTTATACGGTTCTGTGTCTGCAGTGTATTAGACAGAGGTCTCGCCGCTAAACAGTACTCTAATATTTCCTGGGCCACTGCAAACTATTTCAGTTATATCGTTCTATGTCTGCAGTGCATTAGAAAGAGGTCTCATTGCGAAACAGTACTCTAATATTTCCTGGGCCACTGCAAACTATTTCAGCTCTGCCACTGTGCAGAGCGTCTCACAATACCTTTTCCTTGGTGGGGTTGAGATAGCCGCAATTAACAGCACTATCCACTGGCTTTAGAGTCTTCTCCCACTCCATACAGCCTCTCTTATTTACAAGTCTCTGTGAGTGGTAAATTACCCCTAGGTATCAGCGCAAGACAGCGGGTTAATTTGTTCAAGTCACAGCATAGAGCCTCCGCTATCTACAAGTCTCTGTGTGCTGTGAATTAGCCACAGTTGTTAGCGCTGTACAGTGGGGTAATTTATTTGGTCCCTGCTCTATTCTTAATCCGCCATGATGAGGAGTCGGGGTAAGGGTCGAGTACGTGGACGCGGGCGTCCAAGTGAGGGAGTGAGCACAGGTCAAGTTCCTGGGCGTGGTGAATCACAGCCGGCTGCTGAGAGATTAGGAGAGAGGCAAGTTTCTGGGCTCCCCAGCTTCATATCACAGTTTACGGGTCTGCGTGGTAGACCTTTATTACAAACAGAGCAGTGTGAGCGGGTCCTGTCGTGGATGGCAGAAAACACGTCCAGCAATGTATCGACCACCCAGTCTTCTACGCAGTCCACTACTCCCAGCCTAGGAACTCCAACTCTGAATCCTCTGGCTGCTCCTCCTTCCTCCCAACTCCTTACTCCATGAAAATGACATATTCTGAGCAGGCACACTCCCAGGAACTGTTCTCGGGTCCCTGCCATGAGTGGGAAAAAACGGTTCCTCTCTCACCTGATGAGTTTGTTGTGACCGATGCCCAACCTTTGGAAAGTTCCAGGAGTCTGGGTGATGAGGCTGGGGATTTCCGACAACTGTCTCAAGAGCTTTTTGTGGATGAGGATGATGAGACACAGCTGTCTATCAGGTAGTAGTAAGGGCAGTAAGTCCGAGGGAGGAGCGCACAGAGGATTCGGAGGAAGAGCTGCTGAACAATGAGGTGACTGACCCCACCTGGTTTGCTAAGCCTACTGATAACAGGGCTTCAGAGGGGGAGGCAAGTGCAGCAGCAGGACAGGTTGTAAGAGGCAGGGGAGTGGCCAGGGGTAGAGGCAGGGCCAGAGCAAACAATCGCCCAACTGTTTCCCAAAGCACCCCCTCCGTGCAGAGGGCTAGGTGTTCAAAGGTGTGGATGTTTTTTAGTGAGAGCGCGGACGACCAAAGGAAAGAGGTGTGCAACCTGTGTCACACCAAGATCAGCCGGGGAGCCACCACTACCAGCCTCACCACCACCAGCATGCACAGGCATATGATTGTCAAGCACCCCACAAGGTGGGACGAAGGACATTCACTGCCTCCGGGTCACACCACTGCCTCTTCACCTGTGCTCCAACCTGCCACACAGATCTAATCCCCCTCCCAGTATGCAGGCATGAGCACCTCCCGGCCTGCACCCACACCCTCACCTCCACTACCCTCCACTCCATCCAGCAATGTCTCTTAGCACAGCGTTCAGCTGTCACTAACACAAGCGTTGGAGTGAAAGCGGAAATACACCGCCTCCCACTCGCATGCACAAGTTTTAAGTGTGCACATTGCCAGAATAATCAGCCTGGAGATGCTGCCGTACAGGTTGATGAAAATGGAGGCTTTCAAAAACATGATGGTGGTGGCGGTCCCGCGCTACTCAATCCCCAGTCGCCACTATTTTTCCCGGTGAGCCGTCCCAGCCCTACACCAGCACGTCTTCCACAACATAAATCGTGCCCTCACCAACGCAGTTACTGGGAAGATCCACTTAACCACGGACATGTGGATAGGTACTGGCGGGCACAGCCACTATATCTCCCTGACGGCACATTAGGTGAACTTGGTGGAGGCTGGAACTGAGTCACAGCCTGGGACCGCTCACGTCCTTCCAACACCCAGAATAGCAGGTCCTACCTCGGTGCTGGTATCTGCAGCGTTTTATGCCACCTCCTCCAAACCCTCCCCCTCCTCCTCCGCCATGTCTACCTCTCAATTAAGAAGTGAATGCACGTCACCAGCAGTCGGTAGCGCGTGGCGCGGCAGCACAGCGGTGGGCAAGCATCAGCAAGCCATACTGAAACTAATCAGCTTAGGTGACAAGAGGCACATGGCCCCCGAGCTGTTGCAGGGTCTGACAGAGCAGACCGACCTCTGGCTTTCGCCGCTGAGCCTCCAACCGGGCATGGTCGTGTGTGACAACGGCCGTAATCTGGTGGCGGCTCTGCAGCTCGGCAGCGTCACACACGTGCCATGCCTGGTCCACGTCTTCAATCTGGTGGTTCAGCGGTTTCTGAAAAACTACCCCCACTTGTCTGATCTGCTCGGCAAGGTGCGCCGCGTCTGTGCACATTTTCGCAAGTCCACCACGGACACTGCCACCCTCAGGACCCTGCAACGTCGGTTTCAGCTGCCAGAGCACCGACTGCTATGCGATGTGCCCACATGCTGGAATTTAATGCTGCACATGTTGGCTAGGCTCTACGAGCAGCGTAGAGCAATAGTGGAATACTAGCTGCAATATGGGCGGCGGAGTGCTATTCAGCCTCCTCAATTCTTTACTGACGAGTGGGCATGGATGGCAGATATCTACCAGTTCCTCGGAAACTTTGAGGAGTCTACCCAGGTGGTGAGCGGTGATGCGGCCATTATTAGCATTACCATCCTGCTGCTTTGCCTGCTGATAAGTTTCACTGCTAAGCATAAAGCCCGACGCTTTGCTGTTGGAACAGGAGATGGGGATGACAGTATGTCGCTTGATAGCCAGACCACCCACATGTCTATATCTCAGCGTGTTTTGGAGGGGGAGGAGGAGGGGGAGTGGGAAGAGGAGGAGGAGGGGGAAGAGACAGTTGGCCACACTGCAGAGGGTACCCATGCTGCTTGCCTCTCATCTGTTCAGCATGTATGGGCTATAAAGGAGGAGGAGGAGGATCCTGAAAGTCATCTTCCTAGTGAGGACAGCGATGTGTTGCGTACTGGGACCCTGGCACACATGGCTGACTTCATGTTAGGCTGACTTTCCCATGACCCTTGCGTTAGATGCATTCTGGCCAACTGGGTGTACACCCTTCCAGACCCACGGTATAAGGAGAAACTTTCCACTTTCATTCCTGAAGAGGAAAGGGGTACGAGAGTGATGTAATACCACAGGACCCTGGTGGAAAAAGTGATGCCAAAGTTCCCATCTGACAGCGCTAGTGGCAGAAGACGCAGTTCAGAGGGCCAGGTAGCAGGGGAGGCGCGGGGATCAGGCAGCATGACCAGCACAGGCAGGGGAACACTCTCCAAGGACTTTGCCAGCTTTATGGCTCCCCAGCAAGATTGTGTTACAACTCCTCAGTCAAGGCTGAGTCGGAGGGAGCACTGTAAAAGGATGGTGAGGGAGTACATAGCCGACCATACCAACATCCTCCGTGATGCCTCTGCTCCATACAGCTATTGGGTGTCAAAGCTGGACGCTTGGCACGAACTTGCGCTGGCCTGCCCTGCCGCTAGCATCTTGTCAGAGAGGGTGTTTAGTGCAGCTGGGGTAATCATCACGGGTAAGCGTACCCGCCTGTCAACTGACAGCGCCGACATGCTTACCCGCATAAAGATGAACAAAGGCTGGATTTCCCCAGACTTCTTTTCTCCACCTGTGGAAAGCATCGGATCCTAAAGAATGTTTTCGCTGCAACAGGAGAAAAATGCATCCTCTATCACTCCCAAAAAGGGGAAAATTATCTTTGTGTATCCGTCTCGGATATTATTACTCCTCCTCCTCCTAAAACAGCATGCCATCACGCTGAACTGCCAATTTCTATGCGGCCCAAAATGCTCTGTTTAAAACTTTTAAAGAGTTTTATCAATTTTTAAAGTTAACCCCTTCATGACATGGCCTATTTTGGGCTTAAGGACGCAACAATTTTTGGCGGATTTTCTTCTCCGTTTATTAAAAGCCATAACTTTTTTATTTTTCCGTCGACGCGGCCGTTTAAGGGCTTGTTTTTTGCGTGGCGAACTGCAGTTTTTATCTGCGTCATTTTTGGGTACATTAACTATATTGTAAAACGTTTTTTTTTTTTTTATGATAGCAGGGAGAGAAAACGCATCAATTCTGCCATTTTTTTTCTGCAATAAAAATCCTTTTTTTGGAAATCTTTTTTTTTCTAAATCGCTGCATTTAAAGTCCTGTAACTTTTTTATTTTTTGATGTACGGAGCTTTGTGAGGGCTTATTTTTTGCGAGATGAGCTGTAGTTTTTACTGATACCATTTCGGGGTACATATGGCTTTTTAAATCACTTTTATTGCGTTTTTAGTGAGGCAAAATGCTAAAAATTAGCATTTTGCCTCAGTTTTTTAGCGGGTTTTTTTTTTGCGTTTTTTTTGTGCACAGTCAAAAGCATGTGCATATTATTGTACGCGTCGTTACGGACGCGACAATACCAAATATGTGGTGTTTTATTTTTTTTTTTACCTTTTTTTATGCTAATCTGAGAAAAAGCATTAAAAATGTTTTTTTTACTTTTTTTTACATTTTTTTAATTCATTTTTTTTAATCTTTGTTTTTTTTTTACACAATTTGAGTCCCTCTGAGGGACTTTGACCACTGCCCTGATGATTGATGTCATAAGGCATGGCAGAGCTACTGCTCTGCCATGCCTTATCGCTTATATAGCGATCCCAGGCACTGGTAACACAGGACGCCAGTGTCTGGCGTCCTGTTACCATGGCGACAGGCCGGCTCTCGCGTTAACATAGCGAGAGCCGGCCGGAGACACAGAGGGAGTGCGTTCCCTCTGTGAACTCTTTCCTTGCCGCGATCTACTTAGATCGCGGCAGTGAAGGGGTTAACAGCGGGGGGCGCATCTCCGATGACCCCCCGCTGTTGCAGCGGGACACCGGCTGTGACTGACAGCCGGCTCCCGCTGCGGGATAGCGCAGGATCATATGTAAATTTACGTCCTGCAGCGGGAATGGGTTAAACAAACTAATTTTTGTGGAGGGCTGCCTCCAGGCTCTGTTACAAATTAACCAATAACGAGTTGTATCTTCAAAAAATGTTTGTGGGTTTCACTTGTCCTTGCTGTTGAGCAATTTTTCAGGGGTACACTTGCACTCTTGGTACACTATTTTTTGAGGCCATTAACAATACTGTTAGCAAACTAATTTTTCCAGGCTTCTCCTATACTCTTGGTAAACACTTTTTACAGGTGTTCGCCTATACTATTGGTACACCAATGTTACTAGGGTTCGCCGCCTATACTATTGCTACAGAAAAGTTACAGGGGTTTGCCTATACTTTTGCTACAGAAATGTTACTGGGGTTCACCTATACTTTTGCTACAGAAATGTTAGAGGTGTTCGCCTATACTTTTGCTACACAAATGTTACTGGGGTCCGTCTATACAGTGTCTTCTGAATGGTTTGAGGGGTTTGCCTACATTTTTGCTACATAAATGTTACTAGGGTATGCCTATACTCTTGCTACAGAAATATTACTGGGGTCTGCCTATACTTTTGCTACAGAAATGTTACTGGGGTCCGCCTATACTCTTGCTACAGAAATGTTACAGGGGTTCACCTATACTTTTGCTACAGAAATATTACAGCGGACTTCCCATCACTGTGTTTTACCTTTCTGGCACAAATACACTGACTAACTTGGGCAGAAATGTGGGCCGATGCCGAGGTCCTTGGTGGGGAGAAAATCTGCCATGCTTGGGCACTCTAATTTCTTCCTGTGTTATACCATCACAGCATAGCTGAGTCCAAGGAACTCAAAGACTTCCCATTGTGGTGTTGAGCTATCTGACACCTAAACAGAATGAAGTGTGTGGGGACACATGGATTTCCCACAGCTTTTTAACTCACGGCACCCTGGGTAACACAAGGTGGAGGCTGGGACCGAGCCTGACCCTGGGCCCGCTCACGTACTTCCCACACAGAGTGTTGCGGGTCCTACCTCGGTCATTGTTTCTTGGCCTTATTATGCCACCTCCTCCTGCTTGGGTTTTTGGGATCAGCGCTGGGCAACATGTATTTTTTCTCGTGTTACCACAGTTATCTGAGACACTGGTTTGGGCCAAACCAAAGGAGCGTCACTGCATTATTGAGACGTTCACAGCTGCACTAGCATCCAAGTCCGCTTTATGCCCGCGATTACTGAGGGTGTGAGCCGAGGTCCTTGGCAGGGTGAAACTGCCTTGTTTGGGCGCTCTGATTTTTTTATGTGTAGTACTTTGCTTGGGTTCCAGGGGCTCGCCTATGCTGTGGGTGCACAAAGACTTCTCATTGCCTTGTTTTACCTGTCTGGCACAAATACGCTGACTGACTAGGGCAGAAATATGGGCTGAGTCCGAGGCCCTTAGCAGGGTGAAACTCTGCCATGTTTGGGCACTCTGATTTTCTCATGTGTAATACCATGTTTGAGTTCCTTGGGCTCGCCTATGCTGTGGGTGCACAAAGACTTCCCGTTGCATTGTTTTACCTGTCTGGCACAAATACACTGACTGACTAGGGCAGAAATGTGGGCCGAGGCCGAGGAGCTTGGCAGGGTGAAACTCTGCCATGTTTGGGCACTCTGATTTCTTTCTGTGTAATACCATATTTGTGCACCGACAGCATAGGCAAGCCCAAGGAACTCAAAGACTTCCCATTGTGGTGTTGAGCTATCTGACACCTACACAGAATGAATTGTGTGGGGACACATGGATTTCCCATTGCTATGTAACTTGCATCACCTTGGGTCACACAAGGTGCAGGCTGGGACCGAGCCTGACCCTGGGCCCGCTCACGTGCTTTCCCACACAGAGTATTGTTGCATTGTGGAGATGTGTAGAAGTGCTGGCACCTGAGTCCCCTTTATGCCCACGTTTGCGGCCCCCCAACAATTTTGTGACGGAGGTGGCACAGGATTGGAATGATGATCGTATGGCAATTTATTTTCAATTTTCAACAGCATTGTGGGCTATCACCCACACTTTCAATGAGGGTCACTGCCTAGCCCTGCCAACCCTCTGCAGTGTGTGCCTCCGCTTCCTCCTCATCCATTACGAACCTATAACTAGACATGAGGGGGGTGTGGCTGTGAAGCTAGCGTGTGGTATGAGGCCAGCTGAACGCTGTGCAGGGAAAATTTTGGGTGCGCTGCGGATGCAGGGTCGTGCGGGGGGGGGGGGGGGGGGGGTTGGACCGCAATGGCAGCATGTAACGCAGGCAGTGATTGTCCTTGGTTGCAGGTAGTGTGGTGCTTGGCTAAGATGTGCCAGCGTGTGTGCCTTGCTTATGAGGGTTTGTCCGAAGTAAATTGTTAGGGGGGTGACGCCAGACTCTTGCCCCCATTTTGGCTTAATAGTGGGACCTGGGAGCCTCAGATGCAGCCATACATGCTGCCCCTGCCCTTCCCTATCCGTTTCTGTGGTGTTTGCATGACTTTCTGATGTTTTCTGGTGTTTCACAAGTCATCACCTATGCAGAGCATCGGTCCCATACAAAAATGCTCGAGTCCCCTATAGACTTCATGGGGTTCGTTACTCGCAAGCTCTCGAGCATTACGAAAAGTTCGACTCGAGCAACGAGCACCTATTTAAGGGTGAAGTCACACGAACGTATATCGGCTCGGTTTTTACGCCGAGCCGATATACGTTGTCCGCCTGTGCAGGGGTGGAGGATAGAAGAGCCAGGAGCAGGAACTGAGCTCCCGCCCCCTCTCTGCCTCCTCTCCGCCCCTCTGCACTATTTGTAATGGGAAGAGGCGGGACGGGGGCGGGGCTAAGTTCCGAGAATTAGCCCCGCCCCCGTCCCACCTCTCCCCATTGCAAATAGTGCAGAGGGGCGGAGAGGAGGCAGAGAGGGGGGCAGGAGCTCAGTTCCTGCTCCTGGCTCTTCCAGCCTCCCCCCCTGCACACGAGGACAACGTATATCGGCTCGGCGTGAAAACCGAGCCGATATACGTTCGTGTGACTTCACCCTTACATGAATTTTTTTTTTTTTTTTAATTTGAAGTTAATTTATAAACTTTTTAAATTACAGTTTTAAGCAGAAATACAATAACTTATCAGGTCAGGTGGCTTTTTACATCAAAGACCAACTGGAAAAGATCATATTATAAATTAGATATAATCTTGGTATATTCCACTTATCTTGTAATCCAGTCAATGTTCAAAAGGAAAAAAAAAACAATCTTAGGTCAGAAAAGCGTTGGAGGCTGAGAAGAACATTCACAGCTATTGTATACCTACTGCAGGTTTATCACCAATAGAGATGAGCGAACGTACTCGTCCGAGCTTGATACTCGTTCGAGTATTAGCGTGTTCGAGATGCTCGTTACTCGAGACGAGTACCACGCGATGTTCGAGTTACTTTCACTTTCATCTCTGAGACGTTAGCGCGCTTTTCTGGCCAATAGAAAGACAGGGAAGGCATTACAACTTCCCCCTGCGACGTTCAAGCCCTATACCACCCCCCTGCAGTGAGTGGCTGGCGAGATCAGGTGTCACCCGAGTATATAAATCGGCCCCTCCCGCGGCTCGCCACAGATGCATTCTAACATAGTTCAGGGAAAGTGCTGCTGGTGCCGGAGCTGCTATAGGGAGAGCATTAGGAGTTATTTTAGGCTTCAAGAACCCCAACGGTCCTTCTTAGGGCCACATCTAACCGTGTGCAGTAGTGTGGAGGCTGCTTTATGCAGTGTTGCACTTTTTTTTTTTTTGTATATCGGCCGTGCAGAGCATTGCGTCCTGCAGTAATTTTACATTATCCAGGGCCAGTAGTGGTGAGGCAGGGACAGAAGACATATTTAGTGTATATAGGCAGTGGGCCTTTCCAAAAACATTTGGGAAAAAAAATCTATTTGGGCTGCCTGTGACCGTCCTCTGTGTACTGGGTCTCTGCTGGGGGTAGTTGTCCTAATTCATACGCAGCCAGCTAAGTGTTACAGCAGGCTTGCGCAAAATTCTTTCCTGCCTCTGTGTTGCCTCTTACATCACCGCTGTATTCCTGTCCACAGTGAAACAGTCTGCAGTAATTTTACATTGTCCAGGGCCAGTAGTGGTGAGGCAGGGACAGAAGACATATTTAGTGTATATAGGCAGTGGGCCTTTCCAAAAACATTTGGGAAAAAAAATCTATTTGGGCTGCCTGTGACCGTCCTCTGTGTACTGGGTCTCTGCTGGGGGTAATTGTTCTAATTCATACGCAGCCAGCTAAGTGTTACAGCAGGCTTGCGCAAAATTCTATCCTGCCTCTGCTGTGCGTTCCGTAAGCGAAGTCAGCCTCCAACCACAGGCCAATAAGCGGCACATTTAATTACAGCGTTCTGTTTCTGCACTACTGGTAATACACCATGCTGAGAGGTAGGGGTAGGCCTAGAGGACGTGGACGTGGACGCGGCCGAGGACGCGGAGGCCCAAGTCAGGGTGTGGGCACAGGCCGAGCTCCTGATCCAGGTGTATCGCAGCCGACTGCTGCGGGATTAGGAGAGAGGCACGTTTCCAGCGTCCCCACATTCATCTCACAATTAATGGGTCCACGCGGTAGACCTTTATTAGAAAATGAGCAGTGTGAGCAGGTCCTGTCGTGGATGGCAGAAAGTGCATCCAGCAATCTATCGACCACCCAGAGTTCTGCGCCGTCCACTGCTGCAACTCTGAATCCTCTGGCTGCTGCTCCTCCTTCCTCCCAGCCTCCTCACGCCATTACAATGACACATTCTGAGGAGCAGGCAGACTCCCAGGAACTGTTCCCGGGCCCCTGCCCAGAATGGCCAGCAATGGTTCCTCTCCCACCGGAGGAGTTTGTCGTGACCGATGTCCAACCTTTGGAAAGTTCCCGGGGTCTGGGGATGAGGCTGGGGACTTCCGGCAACTGTCTCAAGAGCTTTCAGTGGGTGAGGAGGACGATGACGATGAGACACAGTTGTCTATCACTCAGGTAGTAGTAATTGGAGTAAGTCCGAGGGAGGAGCGCACAGAGGATTCGGAGGAAGAGCAGCAGGACGATGAGGTGACTGACCCCACCTGGTTTGCTACGCCTACTGAGGACAGGTCTTCAGAGGGGGAGGCAAGTGCAGCAGCAGGGCAGGTTGCAAGAGGCAGTGCGGTGGCCAGGGGTAGAGGCAGGGCCAGACCGAATAATCCACCAACTGTTTCCCAAAGCGCCCTCTCGCGCCATGCCACCCTGCAGAGGCCGAGGTGATCAAAGGTCTGGCAGTTTTTCACTGAGAGTGCAGACGACCGACGAACAGTGGTGTGCAACCTTTGTCGCGCCAAGATCAGCCGGGGAGCCACCACCACCAGCCTCACCACCACCAGCATGCGCAGACATATGATGGCCAAGCACCCCACAAGGTGGGACGAAGGCCGTTCACCGCCTCCGGTTTGCACCACTGCCTCTCCCCCTGTGCCCCAACCTGCCACTGAGATCCAACCCCCCTCTCAGGACACAGGCACTACCGTCTCCTGGCCTGCACCCACACCCTCACCTCCGCTGTGCTCGGCCCAATCCACCAATGTCTCTCAGCGCACCGTCCAGCTGTCGCCAGCGCAAGTGTTGGAGCGCAAGCGCAAGTACGCCGACACGCACACCCGCACGCTCAAGCGTTAAACGTCCACATAGCCAAATTTATCAGCCTGGAGATGCTGCCGTATAGGGTTGTGGAAACGGAGGCTTTCAAAGGTATGATGGCGGCGGCGGCCCCGCGCTACTCAGTTCCCAGTTGCCACTACTTTTCCCGATGTGCCGTCCCAGCCCTGCACGACCACGTCTCCCGCAACATTGTACGCGCCCTCACCAACGCGGTTACTGCCAAGGTCCACTTAACAACGGACACGTGGACAAGCACAGGTGGGCAGGGCCACTATATCTCCCTGACGGCACATTGGGTGAATTTAGTGGAGGCTGGGACAGAGTCAGAGCCTGGGACCGCTCACGTCCTACCCACCCCCAGAATTGCGGGCCCCAGCTCGGTGCTGGTATCTGCGGCGGTGTATGCTTCCTCCACTAAACCACCCTCCTCCTCCTCCTACGCAACCTCTGTCTCGCAATCAAGATGTGTCAGCAGCAGCACGTCGCCAGCAGTCGGTGTCGAGCGTCGTGGCAGCACAGCGGTGGGCAAGTGTCAGCAGGAGAAAAGAGGCACACGGCCCACGAACTGCTGCAGGGTCTGACAGAGCAGACCGACCGCTGGCTTGCGCCGCTGAGCCTCCAACCGGGCATGGTCGTGTGTGACAACGGCTGTAACCTGGTGGCGGCTCTGCAGCTCGGCAGCCTCACGCACGTGCCATGCCTGGCCCACGTCTTTAATTTGGTGGTTCAGCGCTTTCTGAAAAGCTACCCACGCTTGTCAGACCTGCTCGGAAAGGTGCACCGGTTCTGCGCACATTTCCGCAAGTCCAACACGGACGCTGCCACCCTGCAACATCGTTTTCATCTGCCAGTGCACCGACTGCTGAGCGACGTGCCCACACGGTGGAACTCTACGCTCCACATGTTGGCCAGGCTCTATGAGCAGCGTAGAGCTATAGTGGAATACCAACTCCAACATGGGCGGCACAGTGGGAGTCAGCCTCCTCAATTCTTTACCAGTGGGCCTGGTTGGCAGACATCTGCCAGGTCCTTGGAAACTTTGAGGAGTCTACCCAGATGGTGAGCGGCGATGCTGCAATCATTAGCGTCACCATTCCTCTGCTATGCCTCTTGAGAAGTTCCCTGCAAAGCATAAAGGCAGACGCTTTGCGCTCGTAAACAGAGGCGGGGGAAGACAGTATGTCGCTGGATAGTCAGAGCACCCTCCTGTCTCTATCTCAGCGCGTTGAGGAGGAGGAGGAGGAGCATGAGGAGGATGAGGAGGAGGGGGAAGAGACAGCTTGGCCCAATGCTGAGGGTACCCATGCTGCTTGCCTGTCATCCTTTCAGCGTGCATGGCCTGAGGAGGAGGAGGATCCTGAAAGTGATCTTCCTAGTGCGGACAGCCATGTGTTGCGTACAGGTACCCTGGCACACATGGCTGACTTCATGTTAGGATGCCTTTCTCGTGACCCTCGCGTTACACGCATTCTGGCCACTATGGATTACTGGGTGTACACACTGCTCGACCCACGGTATAAGGAAAACCTTTCCACTCTCATACCCGAAGAGGAAAGGGGTTCGAGAGTGATGCTATACCACAGGACCCTGGTGGACAAGCTGATGGTAAAATTCCCATCCGACAGCGCTAGTGGCCGAAGGCGCAGTTCTGAGGGCCAGGTAGCAGGGGAGGCGCAGAGATCAGGCAGCATGTACAGCACAGGCAGGGGAACACTCTCTAAGGCCTTTGACAGCTTTCTGGCTCCCCAGCAAGACTGTGTCACCGCTCCCCAGTCAAGGCTGAGTCAGTGGGAGCACTGTAAAAGGATGGTGAGGGAGTACGTAGCCGATCGCACGACCGTCCTCCGTGACGCCTCTGCCACCTACAACTACTGGGTGTCGAAGCTGGACACGTGGCCTGAACTCGCGCTGTATGCCCTGGAGGTGCTTCCTTGTCCTGCGGCTAGCGTCTTGTCAGAGAGGGTGTTTAGTGCGGCTGGGGGAATCATCACGGATAAGCGTACCCGCCTGTCAACCAAGAGTGCCGACAGGCTTACACTCATCAAGATGAACAAAGCCTGGATTTCCCGAGACTTCTCTTCTCCACCAGCGGACAGCAGCGATACCTAAGCAATACGTAGGCTGCACCCGCGGATGGAAGCATTGTTCTCTATCACCATCAAAAACGTGGACCTTTTAGCTTCATCTATCTGTGTATAATATTCATCCTCCTCCTCCTGCTCCCCCTCCTGAAACCTAACGTAATCACGCCGAACGGGCAATTTTTCTTAGGCCCACAAGGCTCAGTCATATAATTTTTGTAAACAATTTTTATACGTTTCAATGCTCATTAAAGCGTTGAAACTTTCACCTGAACCAATTTTTATTTTAACTGGGCTGCCTCCAGGCCTAGTTACAAAGTAAGCCACATTAACCAAAGCGATTAATGGGTTTCACCTGCCCTCTTGGTTGGGCATGGGCAATTTTTCTGAGGTACATTAGTACTGTTGGTACACCAATTTTTTGGGGCCCTCGCCTACAGTGTAATCCAATTAATTTTTTGCCCACCTGCATTAAAGCTGACGTTACATCAGCTGTGCTGGGCACTGCAATGGGATATATTTATGTACCGCCGGTGGGTTCCAGGGAGCCACCCATGCTGTGGGTCCACAGGGAGTTGTAACTGCATGTGTCTACTTCTAAAGAGCCCCAGTCTGACTGGGGCATGCAGTGTGGGCCGAAGCCCACCTGCATTAAACATGACATTACCTCAGCTGTGATGGGCAATGCAATGGGATATACTTATGTACCGCCGGTGGCTTCCTGGCACCCACCCATGCTGTGGGTCCACAGGGAGTTGTAACTGTATGTGTCCACTTCTAAAGAACCCCAGTCTGACTGGGGCATGCAGTGTGGGCCGAAGCCCACCTGCATTTAATCGGACGTTACCTCAGCTGTGATGGGCACTGCAATGGGATACATTTATGTACAGCCGGTGGGTTCCAGGGAGCCACCCATGCTGTGGGTGCACACGGAATTCCCATTGCGGAGTTGTACCTGCCTGTGACTATTTATAAAAAACCGCAGTCTGACTGGGGCATGCAGACACCTTAACAGAATGAATAGTGTGTGGCACATAGGTTTCCCATTGCTATGCCCACGTGTGCAGCTCCTGATGGCGGTGGCACAGGATTATATTTCTCATTGCTTCTCTACAGCATTGTGGGCTATCGCCCCTTTTAAAGAGTGTCGCTGCCTAGCCGTGCCAACCCTCTGCAGTGTGTGCCTGCGGTTCCTCCTCATGGCAGACGCACTTATAAATAGACATGAGGGTGGTGTGGCATGAGTGCAGCTGACGGCTGCGCAGGGACACTTTGGTGTGCGCTGTGGACACTGGGTCGTGCGGGGGGGGGGGGGGGGGGGGTTGGGCAGCATGTATCCCAGGAGAAGTGTCAGCGGAGTGTCATGCAGGCTGTGATTGTGCTTTGTTGGAGGTAGTGTGGTGCTTAGCTAAGGTATGCATTGGTAATGAGGGCTTTTTAGAAGTAAAAGTTGTTGGAAGGGGGGGGGCACTCTTGCCGCTATTGTAGCTTAATAGTGGGACCTGGGAACCTGAGATGCAGCCCAACATGTAGCCCCTCGCCTGCCCTATCCGTTGCTGTGTCGTTCCCATCACTTTCTTGAATTGCCCAGATTTTCACAAATGAAAACCTTAGCGAGCATCGGCGATATACAAAAATGCTCGGGTCGCCCATTGACTTCAATGGGGTTCGTTACTCGAAACGAACCCTCGAGCATCGCAATAATTTCGTCCCGAGTAACGAGCACCCGAGCATTTTTGTGCTCGCTCATCTCTAATCACCAACCAAGAAAGTTTCTTCGAGTAATTATTTATTTGATGAATTTGTCCTAGTCATCCCTCACCAACCTATGCACAGCATCCATACTGGATAACAGGAAGCAATGAATAGTATGAAATACAGGGTTGATTCCAGTCTGCTAAAGTAGTAATTCCAGTGCTACTCCTCCACAGAAAAACAATAGTGTTGTGGTAGAAGAGTTATATAAAGTTCCAAAATATGTCTATAAATAAAAGGTTCTGTATGTCTACCTTGAAAACTAACATTTTCATACGTTTGCCTGGGCTCTTTATCAATGGCCTCTCATTTCTTGCTCCTCTTGAAAAGATGTACTAAAGTGATACATTAAGAAAAGTCTTGCTCAAGCTAATATATGTTTAACTAAACATGCAATTGTATAATGTTGAATAAAAAAAAAATTGTCATGACAATGTTAAAAGTAAAGAAGAAAAATGTGTTGTCTAAAGGCCCATTTACACCAGCCGATGATCACTAAAAAATTGCTAATTGGCAAATGTTTTAGCAATAATCGGTGTGTGCACCCATTACCTGCTTTTTGGGCACTGTTAACTGATCGTTAAATTCAAGCTAACCTAAAAATTGTTGTTCACTTTTAGGGTGAATTCACACGAACGTATATCGGCTCGGTTTTCACGCCGAGCCGATATACGGTGTCCTTGTGTGCAGGGGGGGAGGCTGGAAGAGCCCAGGAGCAGGACCTGAGCTCCCGCCCCCTCTCTGCCTCCTCCCCACCCCCTCTCCGCCCCTTTGCACTGTTTGCAATGAGAGGAGGCGGGATGGTGGCAGGGCTAAGTGGGTTGAATTAGCCACGCCCCGTCCCACCTCTCCCCATTGCAAATAGTGCAGAGGGGTGGAGAGGAGGCAGAGAGGGGGCGGGAGCTCAGTTCCTGCTCCTGGGCTCTTCCAGCCTCCTCCCCCCCCTGCACATGAGGACAACGTATATCGGCTCGGCGTGAAAACCGAGCCGATATACGTTCGTGTGAATGCACCCTTATCAGCAGTTCTCCACGGGGAGTGCTGATAGCATTGTTTCCCCGTGAAGAACAAAGGATCTGAGCGCATTCATTAGCCCTCGGGCTATTAATTGCATTCAGCGAAGGCTTCACTTACACACTTAATTGGTACTTAAGTAGCTACTTAATACTTTCTGCAAAATGATCGCTCAAAGCTGTCACTCAAACTATTGTTTGAGCGATCATCTGCTGGTGTAAATGGGCCTTAACTGCAATGGTTTAAGGCCCATTTACACACACAGATAATCTTTCAAAAGATTGAAACATCAGGATGGATGCACAAAGTACTAATAGGTACTAATTGCTATTAGTACTTTATCAGCTTCATTTGCATGAAAATGAGCATCTGGGAGCTGTTGCAGAACTCATCAGGAAGTCTGAGCTCTGTAATCAGCTCCATTGTTCAGCCATGGGCTGCTAAGAGAAAACAATGTAATCTCTAGCTCCCCGTGGAGAATACAGCACCATGGACTGCAAACACAGCTTGCGATCCTGCTTATCAGCTGTTCTACTCAACAATGGTTTTCAAGCAGAACTAAAAACCGTCGTTCAACAAAAAACTGAAAAATGGGCACATTTAGACACGCTGATTATTGCTCGCTTTTGAGCGAATCTTGAGTTAGAATCGTTGTGTTTAAATGGGCCTTTACATTATCCTAAAAGGGATCCACCTTACAAGTGTGGATTTAGCTTTTTTTCTGCATTTTCCCATTAGCCCCTGCTTTTAGTACCAGAAATGTGCATATTCAAGTGCTTATTGCTTTCTTCTTTTTCCATTTCATCATGGTGCTCCTGACTTTGAATTTCTTCTTCACTATAGACAGAGATGAGCAAACTTTTAAAAAGTTTGCTTCAGTTGGATCGTCAAATTTCTGAAAAAAAAATGGTTTGGCCCAAATTAGTTTAAACCAAACTGAAACTTCACCAATGCCCCTAAAATAATGATCAAAGAATGGTGGTATCTCCTTTTCTCTTGTGGCTCAGTGGTTAGTGTTGCAATCCTGGGGTCCTAGGCTCAAATCTGACATCTGCATGAATTTTGCATGTTCTCCTTGTATTTCATAATAATTACCTTTATTTATATAGCAGATGCCTATTATGCAGTGCTTTACATCACTTGATTTGTCTGTCCTCATTGGAGCTCATAATCTATATTCATATATTAGTATGTTCTTGGAGTTGGGGATGGAACACACACAAACACAGGCAAAACATAAAACTACATGCAAACGTCCTGGGTCAGATTTGAACCTAGGACTTCAGTGCTGCAAGGCAACAGTCCTAACCACTGAGATGTGTCTAATGGATCATGTTTTCTTTTACATCATGTGGCACTTCATTGATGAAGAAAAGTAAAAGAGGAGGAGGAAAAGAAATTGAAGAAGTTTGAAGAAGAACTTTTGAACCTAGGAGCCCAGCTTTGCAAGGCAACAATATTAACCACTGAGCAACAGTGGAAGAGGAGGCACAATTACATTGGGCCAGGCAAGAGGCCTGAGGTTTGGGTTTGCAGCAAACCAAATTTTTATCAAAGTTCAACCTGAAACAGGGTTCAACAGGTTTAGTTCACTCAATGCTACTACTAAGTCTTGCTTTCAGCCCAAACCCTTAACTTTTGCTACTTGCTGTAATTCTATATTTATTCTGTGGCATTCTCTTATAGTCTGTAGTCCTACTCTTGTCTGGCTCCATCTTCTGTGTTCCAGATCCCAGTCTTATTCAACATTCTTATGTGGTTTGCTATCTGTCTAGCCTCTATTGCTGCTATTTGTGTGAGCCTTGGTGACAAAGCTGATGGCATTTTACTAGATACTGTAGAATTCTCTAGGCCTCATCATGGTGAACACCAGTTATCAGGACCTTAAAGGGGTTGTCCAAGTTGTAAACTCTGGACAACTTCTTCTCCATCCATTAAAATAACGAATGGCGATATACTTAATGCTTTCTGCTCTGCTATGTTCTGCAAAGGCGCTCAGTCTCTAGCTCCAGTCTATGTTTACAGCTGCAGTCTGTCCAGTTTACAGGATGTCACAGGGCTGCAAAAAACACCAGAGCTCAGTAATTAATCAAATTGACAAATGGATGAACAAATTGACAACTGAGTGGTGCCAGTTGGGGCTGTGATCCTACACAATTGCAATGGCCGAGCTGAGCACGCCAAAGTGGGTGAGACCATGGGGATTGTAAGATGGTTGTCACGGGTGGCTCTATAATCCCTCCCGACAGTGGTGATAAGAGTGCTCTGTTCAGCTGTCACACTGTGGCAAGGTTAACGTGTATGGGTACATCTACAATAAACAGTTGTTTTGTCATGGGTGACGCCAGTACTCCAACCTGAACTCCCAAGTCTAAAAATGGTGGAATACCTTGAGACGAGTCCAGTAGCTTGTATTAGTAAAACTGGGATCACACAGATTTACTCAAGCTTTTGGTGATAAAAAAAATTACAATACAGTGGAACTTTGCAGCATTAATGACATAGCAGAGCCAACAGTGATGCAGGAATTGAACACGTTGAACACAGTAAATTTGTACTTTACAACCACAATTTCTTCAACACTCTCTTTTTCTATTCTCCTGGAAGTAGCTCAGTAAGATTTCCCTTCAGTACTAGTTAGCTGGTAGGTTTACTGGAAGTGTTTGATGCAGGTGTTGGATGGAAGTTAAAGATGGCCGCTGAACTACTCCTAGCTTTGAATTCACTGAGTAGTTAAACTTACTGTTTTGCGGAACGCTGGCCTCCAACTCGGATCTCCTCACTGCAGGACAGACAAGGGAGCGGAAAGGAACCTCGCTACCCTTGCTGGCCTTGTAAGAAAACTCTGCTCACACAGCTGGCTTGCTAAACACTCCTCCTCACCGACCATGACTTGCTGTACACCTTTCTCCTCTGACTCCTCTCTCCTTCCTCTCTCTCCGCCCACTCACACTCCCTCCTCCTTCACTTCCTCTCCCAATTGCCACACTTTTCCTTCTCTCCACCCACTCTGCATATGGACTCATGTAAAGGTTTCCCGCCCTTGGATCCACTCACCAATTAGTGGAGGTGTGACAGACAGCCAATGGGTAACCAGATATTTGCCAACACTAAGCTCTGAGCTTAGGAAGGGGAGAAACAGTGTTTCTCTGATGCTTGGCACCTTCTATGCAAATGAGAAGTGCATAGAAAGGTGTGACAGGACAAGGTTGCTGTGACAATTTTGGAGGACCCTCCGGGCCACTACACAATCTCACAATCTCCAATCAGCATTAGCAGCCTCAGACTGTGTAGGGACAAGGGATATGGTAAAATTAATATGCCAATGTATTTATGCTATACATTTCTAGGAGGTACAACAAAGGAATGGCATAACACATATATACTAAAATAGACAAGTCAAGAGTGGTGATATGTACTTTTTATATCAAGGACTATAAGGAATGCTTCAATTTGGGGCACAAGTCAATTCATATTTCCTGGCCAGCATGCATTATTTAGTAGTGCTAGTGCTTGTCACTTTACACTTACCCTTTTGTGATTGGAGCTTTCCTGTATGGAAATTAGACAAGTTATCACAAACTGCAGCACAAAATGAAGTGATCAGTTTCAGTGTGAATCCACATAAGAAATGGAAAATCGAACAATCTGAGCAACATCAAATGAGGCATGATCATTAGTGTTAGACTAGCCGGTGCCCGTATTTCAAAAACTGACAATCTAGTGGGGTTTTTTTTTATCAAGAATTGTTTTTTTTTGTTTTTTTTTTAACAATTGGTTCTTTATTGGATTATATTTTAGACAATAACACATAAATATATGCATTGCTTATCAGTGAAAGCATAAGTACAGAAAAGATACACAGCCTTTGGGATTATTAACAGACATAAAGATTCATGGTACTTCTTCTCTCCCAGAGAGTTTGCAAAGACTAAAGCTGCGGTCGATGGGAAAGATATCCACCAATCAGCGGTGAAGTAGTTAACTCTGCTGGATTGTGAGATGAAGTAAACGGTGTATAATTCTTTCAATCATTTAAACCAAGAACGTATATTAAAATAACAATGGGATAGAGGGGAGGGAGGGAGGGGGGAGGAAGGGGGGGGAGGGGGAAATAATCAGTCATTGTTCAAATAACAGAATTTTTAGGTCTGACAATTTTGTAACCATGGGTTCCACTTTCTATAGTATTTTGCATACTCCCCATTTTTTAGGGCATAAAGTTTTTCATATATATTATGATCAGAAATCGCCTGTCTCAATTCCGAGATATTAGGGACCTCGGCAGCTCTCCACCTCCTTGAGATCATCAGCTTGGCAGTGAGGAGAATGTGGCCTACTAGATTTTTTATAGGATGTGGGATTCGGTTGCCGTCCATTAGTAGAATGGCCAGTTCAGGGGACTTAGGGATACGCACCTTCGTAATTCTGCTTAAAAGTGAGAAGACATCGTCCCAAAACCGAAAGAGCCTTGGGCAGCTCCAGAATATATGGTGGATGCTACCTCTGTGGCCACAAAGTCTCCAGCATCTATCACCCGAGTCGGGGAATGCTCTTGTCAATGCTACTGGGGTGAAGTACCATCTCGTCAATACCTTTATGTGTACCTCTAAAATATTTGCATTGATGGTTGTTTTGTTGGCCCATGTAAAGGCCGTGAGCCACTCCTCAGGTGTAAACCTTCTCCCCAAGTCCCTCTCCCAGTTAAGAACATGTGCCCGCTTCGTTCCTCCCATATCACCCGAAAGCATGATATAACAGGTTCTCACCTGGGAGCGAGGTGTCAGGCCGGAACTGTCAAAAACTCTCACAAGGTCAATCGGAAGTTTAACCTTGTCTATTTTTGTAGTTTGTAGTAGAGACCTTATTTGTAGGTATCTAAGAAATTCTCCCTCAGGCAGGTTAAACCTTTCCCTCAGGGATCGGAACGACGCTATTCCTTGCGCAGTAAATATATCATCAATATTTGCTATTCCCCTCTCTAACCACGTCTTCAAATGAAGATTGGGAACACAGAACTCTAAAGTTGAAATGGGTATGTGATCGATTGTTTTTCTCACGCCAAGGTTGGGTCTCTGGGCCAACAACTTCCACGAATCTAAAGAGGCCTGCATCGATGGGGAAATACTACTGAAATTATAAATTGGGAGCACAGGAGAGGAGGATGAAGCTAATAGGGACGCCAGGAGAAGAGAGCGGAGAGGTCTACCACCATTCAATTGAGTCTCAATCTGCAACCAACTTGGGCCTGGTGCTGGTTTCAACCAGTGTCTGGATTGGTTGATATTGGAAGCCTGTAAATATGACCACAGGTTTGGCAGACCTAATCCCCCTTGTTTCCTATTGAGATACAAAATGGAGGCGGCTACTCTCGGTCTCCTACCTCTCCATACAAATCCCGACAGTTGTTTTTGAAATTTTTGCACTTCCAGTCTGGGGATCGGGAGGTTAATTGTGCGGAATATGTAGAGTATTTTGGGAAGGATTAGCATTTTATATATTGTGACTCTACCCATCCACGACGGCTCTTTCTTTTCTAAGGCTGTTAGTTCTCTTTGAAGGTCAGACAGCAAGGGAGAAAGGTTAGCTTGAACAGTTTTGGATAGAGGGGTACAAATTTTTATCCCTAAGAACGGGATGCTGTCCTTCCCCCATTGGAATGGGAATTCCTCTTGAATATTTAGTTTTAGGGAATTGTCTATGTTAATGGCAAGTATTTGAGATTTGTCTATGTTTAATTTGTAGTAGGATACCTTGCTAAATTCCTGAATTATGCGGGACACCTCCCTCAGTGATGCAATGGGGTCTGTGAGAAGGAGCAGGACATCATCCGCGAATAAACTGATTTTATGCTGCCTCTCCCCGGCCGATATCCCTCTGATATTCGCGTTGAGTCTAATCGCCTCCGCCAGGGGTTCCATAACCATTGTAAAGAGTAGGGGGGATAATGGGCAGCCCTGGCGGGTGCCATTTGTAATTTGAAAAGGCTTAGGGATGACCCCGTCAACCAAGACCCCGGCAGATGAAGCGCCATAAAGAGCTCGAATGGCTTTGAGGATATTTCCCCGAAATCCAAATTTCTCCAGAGCAGCGAAGGCGAACCCCCAGTGTAGCCTATCAAAGGCTTTTTCAGCGTCTAAAGTGAGTATTATAGCTGGGGTGTGGTTCGCCTCCGCCACTGCAATTAAATTCAGGACTCGTCTGGTGCCATCTGACGCCTGTCTCCCTTTAGTGAAGCCCACCTGGTCTCCGTGGATTATTTGTGGGAGGATTTTTAATAAGCGCTGGGCTAGTAGCTTCGAGTAGATCTTCGTATCGCTGTTTAAAAGAGAAATGGGCCGAAAATTTGCAGGGGAGGACGGGGGCTTCCCTTGTTTGGGGATTGTTACTATGGTGGCATTTAACATTTCTTTCGGGAGAGATCCCGTCGAGATCGCTTTATTAAATGTATCTACCATACAAGGCGCCAGGTCCGAGGCGAAATGCTTATAGTATTCATTGGAAAATCCGTCCGGTCCTGGGGCCTTGTGTACTTTCAGAGATTTTATTGTATCTAAGATCTCTAGGAGGGAGACTGGGGAGTTTAATGAATTTAGATGGTCCTCTCCAATGGAAGGGAGGTTAATCCCCTCCAAGAATTTGTTGATTTGTTGGGTATCTGGCTGGTGAGTGGAGCCATCTTTATTTAGATTATAGAGTTTGGAGTAAAACAGACTAAATTCATCTGCTATGGCCTGGGGATGAGATATTTTGGAATTTGATCCATCTTGTCTGACCAGGAATGGGATTTTAGTTGGAGCCTGTCGCTGTTTTATAATCCTGGCCATCAGTCTGGAGGGTTTATTGTAGGCCGTGTAAAAGTTCATTTTAGAAAAGTTTGCAGTTTTAATATAGTCCCCGATCAGTTCCTGGCGAAGACTATGGCGGAGAGACATGAGTTCCCTATGTGACTCGATGGAGGGGGAGGACTGGATATTTTGCTCTACCCTAGCGATTTGCTCCAGGATATTATTAATTAGGAACTGTTTCTTTTTCTTATAGTGAGAGCTAATCTTAATTAATATCCCCCTCATGAACGCCTTGTGGGCGCACCACGTAGAGAACACATCTGTTTCTGGGTTCAAATTTAGTGAAAAATATTCATTGAGCGCTTCTTTGATAAGCTTTTTATGTTCAGGGAGTCTCATGAGGGAGGTGTTAATTCTCCAACTTCCCACAGTCGGGGGGGTTTTTGCTAACATCAGTGTGAGAAAGATAGGGGCGTGGTCTGACCACGTGGTCTTACCTATATCTACATTCCTGGTGTACGGGAGGGTCCATTTGTCTACCAAGAATAGATCGATCCTTGAGAAGGATCTGTGGCGAGGGGGGTAATAGGTGTATTCTTTAGCAGTGGAATTAAGACACCTGTAGGAGTCAAAGAGCGCCTGTTTTTGGAGCCATGGTGATAGTGTAGGGGATGTTCTATCAGACGTACTGGTAGAGTCAAATTTCTTGTCAGGGACAATGTTGAAGTCCCCGCATATTATGATTTTCCCTTTTTGAACTCTACGAATTTTTTTAGCGATCTTGTTTAAGAAAGAAATCTGTGAGGAGTTTGGGGCGTAAAGGTTGACCAGGGTTAATGGGGTGCCATTGAAGACGCCTACCAAAATTATGAATCTGCCTCTCGGGTCAACTATCTGTTCAGTGAGTGTGAAATCTACTGAATCTTTAATAGCGATTATAGTCCCCGCTCTCCTCTCCTGGGCGCAAGAAAAAACATTTTGGGGAATTTTTTTTGTGTGAAGAGACGGCACGTCGCGGAGGTGAAGTGTGATTCCTGTAGACATAGAATATCGACCTTCTCGCGCAGTGCGTCTCTCCAAGCCGCTGACCTCTTAAAAGGAGAGTTCAGCCCCATTGTATTTAGGGAACAAATTTTTAACGCCATGTTTCAGGGGGGTGGTATGCTATAATTTTGTGGGAACACAGATTTTTGTCGACCAATGACCTGTCAAAGAAAGGGTTAGAAACACAAACAATCATAACAGCAGTGTCTGGCCCATAACACTGAAACATATGGCCAGAAAACATTTTTTCTTTTTTAGCAGTAAAGCTAAGTTCGTAGTGGTGAGAACTTGTAAACAGCGAGCTGGTATCAGCTGTTTTGTGCAGGGGTTTAATCCTGCAAAGGATTGGGGGGTATAAAAGTTCACCCGACTAAAGAGAGAAATTTTAACCTCCAAATTTATGGAGAAGAAAAAACTAGGTTCAGCGGAGTGGCTGGGCTTGTAGGACTTCTTCAAGCGGCTCACGGAAACGCTGGTTGGGCGACTTATTGTGGGGTTCTTCAATAATTTGGAGACCCCAGGAGACTAGGGATTTTTCCCCTTCTTCAGGCTTGTTGAAGATGTGTGTGACGCCTTCTCTGTGTAAGATGAGCTTTGTGGGGAAACCCCACCTGTAGGGGACATTTTCCCTCCTAAGAGTGGTAGTGACGCGGGAGAAGGCTCTCCTAGACTGGATAGTGGCCGCGGATAAGTCCACAAATAACTTGATATTTGAAAATTGCGGGGGTAAATCAGGCATTTTTCGGGATGCGAACATCAACGCCTCTTTAACGTGAAAAAAAGGAATCCGCGCAATCACATCACGGGGTACGTTTTCCTGCAGGAATTTCGGTTTCTGCAAGCGATGCGCCCTGTCTATAATCAGTTCCTGGACAGGAGTAGAGGGAAGGAGTTTTATCATTAACTGCATAAGAAAGTCCTTCAAATCTGATGAACTGATTTTTTCGGGGATGCCCCTAAATTTGACGTTACGTCGGTTGCGGTCTTCCAGGTCCGCCATTTTTAATTTGATCTGATCGACTTCTTCCTCCAAAGTGTAGTGGGCATCAATCAGTGTATTATGTGACTTGGTCAGCTCTCCCATTTTATTCTCTATATGGGAGGTTCTTTCTTCTACCTCCATTATCGCATTATTAAAGGAGGCTGAGAACGTATGTAGGTCCTCCCTCATGGTGCTTCTTAGGGCAAGCATCATTTCTTTTATAAAAGCCTGTGACGCAGGCTGGTCTGAAGTAGGGACCATATCTAGAAGCTCTGCACTGCTGGAGAGAGGCAAAGAGGTGTTAATCGCCTCCTCCATTCTTTGTCTTCTTTTTTCTGGGCTTGAAGATGGGGAGAGACTGTCCCCAGGGGCTGACATGTGGCCGGGCGCCATTTTAACTGAGTGGGGGGTGTTGCATGTAATGGCTGCAGAAGTGTCACTCACCCCTTCCAGGCACAGGGACCGGCGAGCGTCGCCTCGGCAGGAGCTGGGACCCTCTGTCAGTGTCTCCTGGGGCTGTGCTGAGTCGACCACGGACCTCCGCGAGCCGCTTTTTGAGGAAAAGCGCTCTGCAGCCGGAGTCTTCCTGCCGCTCCGAGCAGTGAAGAAGTCTGTCACCGGGACCGGAGAGGCTTTCGCTGTCCTGCGTCGGCTCATGGCCGGTTGCCAAGGTAAGCAGGAGCGTCTCCGGGGGAGAAAAGGGACCCGCTGATGCTTTTTAAGTTGCTTGGAGGTGTCGGACGGAGCGGAGCTCAGAAGCTTGCGACTGCCACCGTCCTCAGTCAGGCCACGCCCCCCCTATCAAGAATTGTTTTGATGAACAAGTAGAGAGACAGGAGAAAGAACAAGCATGGTTGCTCAGTTATCATTATTGTCTTGCAGTCCCGGTGTCCCAGGTTAAAATCTAACCAAAGTCAACACTGTATGTTCTTTTTGTGCTTTTCCTTTTTCACCTCCTCCTCCAAAGAAGAAAGAAGGAAGAACAAGCATGATTGCTCAGTTGTTGGAACTGCTGTCTTACAAAGCTGGAGTTCAAATCTGTCCAAGGACTACACCTGTATGAGTTTTTATTTTCTCTTTGTGTTTACTCGTCTACTTCTCATCTGGAGAAGAAAGAGAAAGTGTGGTGGTTAAGTTGTTAGCACTACTGCCTAGCAGTACTTGACCTCTAAATTCAAATCTGACCAAAGGCAACATCTGTATGGATTTTTTTTTTAATTCACGCAGATGTTGTCCTTGATGAAATTTGAACCTATGACCCCATCACTGCAAGGTAACAGTGTTACCCTTGAGTAACATAAATTGAAGAAGCACCAACACTATTTTTCAGCATGCATTATGGGAAAGCTGACTTTCACCAAAGGTCGGGCTGATCCGTTTCTGTGAAAACTGATGCGATTTTATTATGACAAGCAACCCTACTCTGAAGCTTATCGATTGATGCCATGACAAAATATATGGATGTCTCTAATGAAGTGCCCATTCTATATATATATATATATATATATATATATATATATATATATATATATATATATATATATATATATATATATATATATATATATATATATATATACACACATATATACACATACATACATACATACATATGGTGACTGGAAGATTATTCCTTAACAGGGGTATGATTTTTAAACAATAACTTTTTAGAAGTTTTAAATTTAAAATCTGCAGAAATGAATTGAAAATTGTGATTATTTCTCTCCTTTATTTTTCTTATTGTTACTAGCTGTTGCAATTGTATGTTAATGCTGCCTAAATGCCAGTTTTTCTACTGTCACTATAGATGTGTGTGGACTTTTGTATGCATGGTGCAAGATAATGCTAGTACCATACTGAAAGCCAAAATACACTCAAACATATTCAGAAATGTAATTTTATATTTCTATCTGCAGAATTTGCCTTGTATGATAAAGACAGCAGTTTAAATAAATAATGTTAATTTTATGCAACTCTTTTTTGTAGCACAGAAGCTAAAAATATATAGCTTTTCATTTGCAAATCATAGATGAGTTTAGGTTTACAGTTTCTCTAAATAAAGATTTAGCTGTTGACTACAGTACATTATGAACCATTTTTAAGACAGTCACATAAATATAAGAAGTATGAGTTTATTGAATAATTATTTATTTGATTTACTATTATTGGTTATGGTGACCTCTTAGTGACGGCCCCTATTACCTTTTTACATCCTGGCTGGCTGGGCTTTAATCCTAAGGGACCTAAAACCATGCTTGCTCTGAGGATTAAAGCACAGTAGGCTGTGGATGTGATAGCTCCATGCTGAATGCTACCGGAGGTAGCCGACAAACTGGAGCTGTCATAAGGGGCTGGGAAATCCGACCTCTGGTCACCCAATCATCGATACTGGAAATCGCACTAAAGTAAATAGAAAGTAAAACAAAGTTAAAGTTTAAGCTCCCTTCACAGATCGTATCCGTGAGGGGAGCTAAGAGTACTCACCCAATCCTCCGTGATGTCCCACAGAGTACTGGTCTTCCGGACCTGACACTGGCGTCTGCGCATGCGCGCCAAACATCATCAAGTCACACACAGAAGGCAAGGAGGCCTGGGAAATGTAAAATCACCTGGCTAGTATGTGTAGCTGAGAGCAGGGGGACTTTGATCTCATTCTCTTTTTTCTGCTGTCCAGAATGTGGCATTGGAATTTGTAAATTGATGGGGGAGTAACTAGCTTAATGTAATTTTCTAAATGTTATCTGTTTGTGTACAATGCATGACTTTTCTAGTATTGAATGTCATTTATTAGCACCAAGCTGTTAGAGGAAATATTTTACTACTAGGGAAGACTATGAGTATGTATTTATGAAATATAAGTGTTACTGCTGCTTGTTGGTTTTCTTTATACAACACTTTTTCAATGTATATTTGCCTATTTTACCAATCTCCTCACTTATGGAGAATTACAAGCCAAAGAATGATGGTTTGGAATATAAATGACATTAAAGATAATTTGATATGACAGCATTTAAAAATATCCTAGGGCAACTTTGTATGAAAGCCATTATGGTTCTAAATGCATAGGTATTTTTATTATGTTAAGACAATATTAACCAGAGAAATGAAAGGGAAATTATTGGCTCCTGCAAGCTGTACATATCTTTACTCAGGATTTCTTATGGACATTTCCAAGATTGAGTGATATACAAAATCATTACTGAAATAATCTGTGGGTGCCATCTGCTGTATATTTACAGCAGATGATGCAGGGTGTGTATGCAGTGGGCTCAAGAGTAAAGCTCCATATCAGTGGAGGTCAGCTGCATATTACAGCTGACATTCTTGGCAATGGAAAAGATTGGAGATGGCTTTGATCTCATCCATTGAAACCCCTAGATGCTATGGTCAATAGCAACAGCTGCATCTAAGTGGTTAGACAGAGGAAGGAGGTTCCTTCTGTCAAATCATTTTATTTTGCTAGTTTAGCAAAGCATAACAAAAACTTCATAAATTTTGTATTACTGTCATGCTTCTAAAAAGTATATAAACATGTGATATTAAAAGGAAAAGGAACATACAGTAAATACAAGAGAGTTAAAAAATAAAAGATAAAAAGTATGAGACCATTTCTTATGGATTAGATCAGTTTTACGCTGGGTACAAATACCCAGTCAGAGTTAGTCTCTTGGAACTCTGGAGATCTTTGGTTAGGGCTGCACTTTGACCATATTCCAGATACACCTCCAACCTTCCGCTCATGACATCCAAGCTGGTTGGATGCACAAAACTCAAGGATGGAAAAACAATTCAATATTTTAATCATTTATCCTCATGAGGGACTCCAAGAGGGAAAATATGACCTTCATATTTCATAACAACATGATTTTATCAATTCATAGACGCTAAATATGATATTGGTGATACTATTAGTTTAGAAGATATATGCTTTTGCTTTTTCCCGAAGGAACAATGGAAGTGGATACATTGAACTTGGCAGCACCTCGCTGTTCTGGGGATATAGTTAGGCTATAACTCACAGATGAACCAGAATCTTAGTTATTAATTTCTCAAACGTTTGAATACAATCCTTAACCCCGGGATGGTCCAGAGACATGGAGTCTGGAAATTTGTGTAGTCATTTGAATGGCAGAGTCAATAAGGAGGACTCCCTCAATGGCATCTCCTGTGACTATGGGTTACTTCCTTAGCAAGGAATAGGAGAAACTTACAAATTCTAATGGCACATCCTGGACAGCAGAAAAAAAGAGAATGGGATCAAAGTCCCCTCTTCAGCATTGGGCCAAGGACCATGAATATTAATGGACTTGGCTTGTACTGGGTATACCAATGTAATTACATCATATATCTATAATAGACAGGATGGGTGAATACTAGAGATGAGCGAGCACCAAAATGCTCGGGTGCTCGTTACTCGGGACGAAATTACCGTGATGCTCGAGGGTTCGTTTCGAGTAACGAACCCCATTGAAGTCATTTGAGCATTTTTGTATATCGCCGATGCTCGCTAAGGTTTTCATGTGTGAAAATCTGGGCAATTCTACAAAGTGATGGGAACGACACAGTGACGGATAGGGCAGGCGAGGGGCTACATGGTGGGCTGCATCTCAAGTTCCCAGGTCCCACTATTAAGCCACAACAGCGGCAAGAGTGCCCCCCCCCCCCCGCACTGTCAGCGTAAAGATCGTTCTCCTCTGCCATAGCAGTAACAGCTGTAGCAGAGAAGAACGATGTTTGCCCATTGAATTCAATGGAGCCAGCAATACAGCAGGTTCCACTGAATGCAATGGGCTGCCGGCGATCGCAGGATGAATTGTCGGGAAGGGGTTAAATATATAACCCCTTCCCTGCAATTCATTCAGAAATGTGTTACAATAAAAATATATACCGGCGTATAAGGCGACGGGGCGTATAAGACGACCCCCCAACTGTCACCTTATACGCCGGCAATACAGTGGAGCAAAGAATAAAAATCATTACTTACTTCTTCAGATGATCTGCGGCGCTCCTGCAGGCTCTTGCTCCCTCCTGGTCCACGGCAGAGTATTGCTTTCTGGACGCAGGGCTTGAAATTCCCGCCTCCAGAAACACAGCTAATCACAGCCATTCAATGACATCATTGTCATTGGCTGTGATTGGCTGAAGGCACATGTGTTTCTGGAGGCGGGGATTTAAAGCCTTTCGTAGAGAAAGCAATAGTCTGCCGGGAACCAGGAAGGAGCAAGAGCCTGCAGGAGCACCGCATAACACCAGGAGGGAGTGACAGCCTGCAGGAGCGCCGCAGATCGTCTGAAGAAGTAAGTAATGATTTTTATTCTTTGCTCCACTGTATTGCCGGCGTATAAGGTGACAGTTGGGGGGTCGTCTTATACGCCCGGTCGCCTTATACGCCGGTATATATTTTTCTTGTAACACATTTCTGGATGAATTGCAGGGAAGGGGTTATATATTTAACCCCTTCCCGACCATTCATCCTGCGATCGCCGGCAGCCCATTGCATTCAGTGGAACCTGCTGTATTGCTGGTTCCATTGAATTCAATGGGCAAACATTGTTCTTCTCTGTCACAGCTGTTACAGCTGTGGCAGAAAAGAAGGATTTGTCTTCTATATGTTCTCAATGGGGCGGCGCTGCTGCCGCCGGCCCCATTGAGCGCATATAGAGAAGATTTATGGCCTTTAGAAGGACCGTTGGGGTTCTTGAAACCTAAAATCACTCCTAACACTCTCCCTATAGCAGCTCCAACACGATAGCACTTTCCCTGAACTAATGTCAGAATGCATCCGTAGCGAGCCGCGGGAGGGGCAAATTTCAATACTCGGGTGACACCTAATCTCGCCAGCCACTCACTGCAGGGGGGTGGTATAGGGCTTGAACGTTGCAGGGGGAAGTTGTAATGCCTTCCCTGTCTTTCTATTGGCCAGAAAAGCGCGCAAATTTCTCAGAGATGATAGTGAAAGTAACCCGAACATCACGTAGTGCTCGTTAAGAGTAACGAGCATCCCGAACACCCTAATATTCGCCCGAGCATCAAGCTCGGACGAGTACGTTCGCTCATCTCTAGTGAATACAAGAAAATCATACTTTCATTACATAGCTATCCCAGATGTGTCATAATATTTTCCAATGTAAATCCTGAACAAACCAGTTTGTTTTATCAAGCTCAGAAAAAAATGGGTATACTGTAGAGATGAGCGAGCACCAAAATGCTCGGGTGCTCGTTACTCAGGACGAAATTTTCGCGATGCTCGAGGGTTCGTTTCGAGTAACGAATCCCTATTGAAGTCAATGGGCGACCCGAGCATTTTTGTATATCGCCGATGCTCACTAAGGTTTCCATTTGTGAAAATCTGGGCAATTCAAGAAAGTGATGGGAACGACACAGCAACGGATAGGGCAGGCGAGTGGCTACATGTTGGGCTGCATCTCAAGTTCCCAGGTCCCACTATTAAGCCACAATAGCGGCAAGAGTGCCCCCCCCTCCTAACAATTTTTACATCTGAAAAGCCCTCATTAGCAATGCATACCTTAGCTAAGCACCACACTACCTCCAACAAAGCACAATCACTGCCTGCATGACACTCCGGACACTCCGCTGCCACTTCTCCTGGGTTACACGCTGCCCAACCCCCCCCCCCGCACGACCCAGTGTCCACAGCGCACACCAAAGTGTCCCAGCCTTCAGCTGCCCTCATGCCACACCACCCTCATGTCTATTTATAAGTGCGTCTGCCATGAGGAGGAACCGCAGGCACACACTGCAGAGGGTTGGCACGGCTAGGCAGCGACCCTCTTTAAAAGGGGCGGGGCGATAGCCCACAATGCTGTACAGAAGCAATGAGAAATCCAATCCTGTGCCACCTCCATCAGGAGCTGCACACGTGGGCATAGCAATGGGGAACCTATGTGCCACACACTATTCATTCTGTCAAGGTGTCTGCATGCCCCAGTCAGACCGCAGTTTTTTATAAATAGTCACAGGCAGGTACAACTCCGCAATGGGAATTCTGTGTGCACCCACCACATGGGTGGCTCCCTGGAACCCACCGGCTGTACATAAATGTATCCCATTGCAGTGCCCTGGACAGCAGACCTAACGTCAGATTAAATGCAGGTGGGCTTCGGCCCACACTGCATGCCCTAACCTGACCGGGGTTTTTAATTCATAGACACAGGCAGGTACAACTCCCTATTGTGAAGTCCCTGTGGACCGACAGCATGGGTGGGTGGCAGGAAGCCACCGGCGGTACATAAATATATCCCATTGCATTGCCCATCACAGCTGAGGTAATGTCATGTTTAATGCAGGTGGGCTTCGGCCCACACTGCATGCCCCAGTCAGACTGGGGTTCTTTAGAAGTGGACACATGCAGTTACAACTCCGTGTGGACCGACAGCATGGGTCGGTGCCAGGAAGCCACCAGCGGTACATAAATATATCCCATTGCAGTGCCCAGCACAGCTGAGGTAATGTCATTTTTAATGCAGGTGGGCTTCGGCCCACACTGCATGCCCCAGTCAGACTGGGGTTCTTTAGAAGTGGACACATGCAGTTACAACTCCTTGTGGACCGACAGCATGGGTGGGTGCCAGGAAGCCACCGGCGGTACTTAAATATATCCCATTGCATTGCCCATCACAGCTGAGGTAATGTCATGTTTAATGCAGGTGGGCTTCGGCCCACACTGCATGCCCCAGTCAGACTGGGGTTCTTTAGAAGTGGACACATGCAGTTACAACTCCGTGTGGACCGACAGCATGGGTGGGTGCCAGGAAGCCACCGGCGGTACATAAATATATCCCATTGCAGTGCCCAGCACAGCTGAGGTAATGTCATGTTTAATGCAGGTGGGCTTCGGCCCACACTGCATGCCCCAGTCAGACTGGGGTTCTTTAGAATTGGACACATGCAGTTACAACTCCGTGTGGACCGACAGAATGGGTGGCTCCCTGGAACCCACCGGCGGTACATAAATATATCCCATTGCATTGCCCATCATAGCTGAGGTAAAGTCAGGTTTAATGCAGGTGGGCTTCGGCCCACACTGCATGCCCCAGTCAGACTGGGGTTCTTTAGAAGTAGACATGTTAAGGGCCGTTACACATGACCGGTCACAAACCTTTCAAGCCTTGGGTTCCAAATTAGTTTGTACCTGGATGCATCAAGGAGGCCAAAAACTATATAATTTATAGTTATTAGTTCCCACAGATACGTAGAGTTGAGCCGCGGCAGATATACAGCTCACTCTGCTTAAGGCGTGCATACTCTGAAAGTTTATTCACTTTGGTATAGTTCTAATACAGGAAAGGAATACGTCATTACTCGCGGGGTTAATGTCATTGGGTTAGAAAAACATTAAGAAACATGCATTGTTTAACAATCAGTGTAGTGAGAATATATCTGTTATGTTCTCAAGCGTCTGTTTCTCTTCAGCGTTATCTTGGTCCTCCCTGGTCCTCCCTTGTATTCACTTTGTTATTCAGGTGGTTATAGCACAGTCAGTTCCTTTGTCCAAGTCTCTCTGGAGGTGTGGGAGGACTTTTTCTGGTAACAGCTGTGTCCAGACTTGGTTCTCATGAAAAAGAACAGAGAGACACATCATTAGACATTGCACCGAATATCCTGCTCTAAAGCTATTTCTGCTTGAATTATTGTTTCACTACACACAAGCTTATTTACATCTTATAATGCTCCATTTTGTATCTAGCGGCCATTTTGAGACAGAATCTTTCATGTTATGAGCCTGTACTTTCTCAAACACATGCAGTTACAACTCCCTGTGGACCCACAGCATGGGTGGCTCCCTGGAACCCACCGGCGGTACATAAATATATCCCATTGCAGTGCCCAGCACAGCTGATGTAACGTCAGCTTTAATGCAGGTGGGCAAAAAATTAATTGGATTACACTGTAGGCGAGGGCCCCAAAAAATTGGTGTACCAACAGTACTAATGTACGTCAGAAAAATTGCCCATGCCCAACCAAGAGGGCAGGTGAAACCCATTAATCGCTTTGGTTAATGTGGCTTAATTTGTAACTAGGCCTGGAGGCAGCCCATTTAAAATAAAAATTGGTTCAGGCGCACGTTTCAACGCTTTAATGAGCATTAAAACATATAAAAATTGTTTACAAAAATTATATGACTGAGCCTTGTGGGCCTAAGAAAAATTGCCCGTTCGGCGTGATTACGTGAGGTTTCAGGAGGAGGAGGATGAATATAATACACAGATTGATGAAGCTAAAAGGTCCCCGTTTTTGATGGTGATAGAGAACGATGCTTGCATCCGCGGGTGCAGCCTACGTATTGTTTAGGTACCGCTGCTGTCCGCTGGTGCAGCCTACGTGTTGTTTAGGTATCGCTGCTGTCCGCTGGTGGAGAAGAAAAGTCTGGGGAAATCCAGGCTTTGTTCATCTTTATGAGTGTAAGCCTGTCGGCACTGTCGGTTGACAGGCGGGTACGCTTATCCGTGATGATTCCCCCAGCGGCATTAAACACCCTCTCTGACAAGACGCTAGCCGCAGGACAAGCAAGCACCTCCAGGGCATAGAGCACGAGTTCAGGCCACGTGTCCAGCTTCGACACCCAGTAGTTGTAGGGGGCAGAGGCGTCACGGAGGACGGTTGTGCGATCGGCTACGTACTCCCTCACCATCCTTTTACAGTGCTCCCGCCGACTCAGCCTTGACTGGGGAGCGGTGACACAGTCTTGCTGGGGAGCCAGAAAGCTGTCAAAGGCCTTAGAGAGTGTGCCCCTGCCTGTGCTGTACATGCTGCCAGATCTCCGCGCCTCCCTGCTACCTGGCCCTCGGAACTGCGCCTTTTGCCACTAGAGCTGTCGGATGGGAATTTTACCATCAACTTGTCAGCCAGGGTCCTGTGGTATAGCATCACTCTCGAACCCCTTTCCTCTTCGGGTATGAGAGTGGAAAGGTTCTCCTCATACCGTGGGTCGAGCAGTGTGTACACCCAGTAATCCGTAGTGGCCAGAATGCATGTAACGCGAGGGTCACGAGAAAGGCATCCTAACATGAAGTCAGCCATGTGTGCCAGGGTACCTGTACGCAACACATGGCTGTCCTCACTAGGAAGATCACTTTCAGGATCCTCCTCCTCCTCCTCCTCCTCAGGCCATACACGCCAAAATAATGACAGGCAAGCAGCATGGGTACCCTCAGCAGTGGGCCAACCTGTCTCTTCCCCCTCCTCCTCTTCCTTCTCCCCCTCCTCCTCCTCCTCAACGCGCTGAGATATATACAGGAGGGTGCTCTGACTATCCAGCGACATAGTGTCTTCCCCTGCCTCTGTTTCTGAGCGCAAAGTGTCTTCCTTTATGCTTTGCAGGGAACTTCTCAAGAGGCATAGCAGAGGAATGGTGACGCTAATGATTGCAGCATCGCCGCTCACCATCTGGGTAGACTCCTCAAAGTTTCCAAGGACCTGGCAGATGTCTGCCAACCAGGCCCACTCTTCTGTAAAGAATTGAGGAGGCTGACTCCCACTGCACCGCCCATGTTGGAGTTGGTATTCCACTATAGCTCTACGCTGCTCATAGAGCCTGGCCAACATGTGCAGCGTAGAGTTCCACTGTGTGGGCACGTCGCACAGCAGTCGGTGCACTGGCAGATTAAACCGATGTTGCTGTTCGCAGGGTGGCAGCGTCCGTGTGGGACTTGCGGAAATGTGCGCAGAGCCGGCGCACCTTTCCGAGCAGGTCTGACAGGCGTGGGTAGCTTTTCAGAAAGCGCTGAACCACCAAATTAAAGACGTGGGCCAGGCATCGCATGTGCGTGAGGCTGCCGAGCTGCAGAGCCGCCACCAGGTTACGGCCGTTGTCACACACGACGGGTGGAAGGAAGCATACACCGCCGCAGATACCAGCACCGAGCTGGGGCCCGCAATTCTGGGGGTGGGTAGGACGTGAGCGGTCCCAGGCTCTGACTCTGTCCCAGCCTCCACTAAATTCACCCAATGTGCCGTCAGGGAGATATAGTGGCCCTGCCCGCCTGTGCTTGTCCACGTGTCCGTTGTTAAGTGAACCTTGGCAGTAACCGCGTTGGTGAGGGCGCGTACAATGTTGCGGGAGACGTGGTCGTGCAGGGCTGGGACGGCACATCGGGAAAAGTAGTGGCGACTGGGAACTGAGTAGCGCGGGGCCGCGGCCGCCATCATACCTTTGAAAGCCTCCGTTTCCACAACCCTATACAGCAGCATCTCCAGGCTGATAAATTTGGCTATGTGCACGTTTAACGCTTGAGCGTGCGGGTGCGTGGCGGCGTACTTGCGCTTACGCTCCAACACTTGCGCTAGTGACGGCTGGACGGTGCGCTGAGAGACATTGCTGGATGGGGCCGAGGTCAGCGGAGTTGAGGGTGTGTGTGCAGGCCAGGAGACGGTAGTGCCTGTGTCCTGAGAGGGGGGTTGGATCTCAGTGGCAGGTTGGGGCACAGGGGGAGAGGCAGCGGTGCAAACCGGAGGCGGTGAACGGCCTTCGTCCCACCTTGTGGGGTGCTTGGCCATCATATGTCTGCGCATGCTGGTGGTTGTGAGGCTGGAGGTGGTGGCTCCCCGGCTGATCTTGGCGCGACACAGGTTGCACACCACTGTTCGTCGGTCGTCTGCACTCTCAGTGAAAAACTGCCAGACCTTTGAGCACCTCGGCCTCTGCAGGGTGGCATGGCGCGAGGGTGCGCTTTGGGAAACAGTTGGTGGATTATTCGGTCTGGCCCTGCCTCTACCCCTGGCCACCGCACTGCCTCTTCCAACCTGCCCTGCTGCTGCACGTGCCTCCCCCTCTGAAGACCTGTCCTCAGTAGGCGTAGCAAACCAGGTGGGGTCAGTCACCTCATCGTCCTGCTGCTCTTCCTCCGAATCCTCTGTGCGCTCCTCCCTCGGACTTACTCCAATTACTACTACCTGAGTAACAGACAACTGTGTCTCATCGTCATCATCCTCCTCACCCACTGAAAGCTCTTGAGACAGTTGCCGGAAGTCCCCAGCCTCATCCCCCGGACCCCGGGAACTTTCCAAAGGTTGGGCATCGGTCACGACAAACTCCTCCGGTGAGAGAGGAACCATTGCTGGCCATTCTGGGCAGGGGCCCGGGAACAGTTCCTGGGAGTCTGCCTGCTCCTCAGAATGTGTCATTGTAATGGAGTAAGGAGGCTGGGAGGAAGGAGGAGCAGCAGCCAGAGGATTCAGAGTTGCAGCAGTGGACGGCGCAGAATTCTGGGTGGTCGATAGATTGCTGGATGCGCTTTCTGCCATCCACGACAGGACCTGCTCACACTGCTCATTTTCTAATAAAGGTCTACCGCGTGGACCCATTAATTGTGAGATGAATGTGGGGACGCCAGAAACGTGCCTCTCTCCTAATCCCGCAGCAGTCGGCTGCGATACACCTGGATCAGGAGCTCGGCCTGTGCCCACACCCTGACTTGGGCCTCCGCGACCTCGCCCGCGTCCACGTCCTCTAGACCTACCCCTACCCCTCAGCATGCTGTATTACCAGTAGTGCAGAAACAGAACGCTGTAATTAAATGTGCCGCTTATTGGCCTGTGGTTGGAGGCTGACTTCCCTTATGGAACGCACAGCAGAGCCAGGAAACTATTTTGCGCACGCCTGTAGTGAGACGTAGGTGCGTATGACTGAGCTAGTGGAATTCACAGCGCAGAAGCAGTCAAGTGCCCAAAGGCCAGTAGTAGGCCTTAAGTATTTTGCTTCTATTTTTTTAAAATGCTGAGCTGATACAGCAGACAGATACTGTAGGCAACGTATAATATTATGTATACTGTTTCCCTCTGGCGGGATGACGGCGGTAATGTAACAGAGACAGCAGACCCAGGAAACAATTTTGCACAAGCCTGCTGAAACGCTTAGCTGCGTATTAATTAGGACTACTACCCCCAGCAGACAGATACTGTAGGCAGCGTATAATATTATGTATACTGTTTCCCTCTGGCGGGATGACGGCGGTGATGTAACAGAGACAGCAGACCCAGGAAACAATTTTGCGCAAGCCTGCTGAAACGCTTAGCTGCGTATTAATTAGGACTACTACCCCCAGCAGACAGATACTGTAGGCAGCGTATAATATTATGTATGCTGTTTCCCTCTGGCGGGAAGACGGCCGTGATGTAACAGAGACAGCAGACCCAGGAAACAATTTTGCGCAGGCCTGCTGAAACGCTTAGCTGCGTATTAATTAGGACTACTACCCCCAGGAGACAGATACTGTAGGCAGCGTATAATATTATGTATACTGTTTCCCTCTGGCGGGATGACGGCGGTGATGTAACAGAGACAGCAGACCCAGGAAACAATTTTGCGCAAGCCTGCTGAAACGCTTAGCTGCATATTAATTAGGACTACTACCCCCAGCAGACAGATACTGTAGGCAGCGTATAATATTATGTATGCTGTTTCCCTCTGGCGGGATGACGGCCGTGATGTAACAGAGACAGCAGACCCAGGAAACAATTTTGCGCAGGCCTGCTGAAACGCTTAGCTGCGTATTAATTAGGACTACTACCCCCAGGAGACAGATACTGTAGGCAGCGTATAATATTATGTATACTGTTTCCCTCTGGCGGGATGACGGCGGTGATGTAACAGAGACAGCAGACCCAGGAAACAATTTTGCGCAAGCCTGCTGAAACGCTTAGCTGCGTATTAATTAGGACTACTACCCCCAGCAGACAGATACTGTAGGCAGCGTATAATATTATGTATACTGTTTCCCTCTGGCGGGATGACAGCGCTGATGTAACAGAGACAGCAGACCCAGGAAACAATTTTGCGCAAGCCTGCTGTAACGCTTAGCTGCGTATTAATTAGGACTACTACCCCCAGCAGACACGCAGTAAACTGAAGACGGTCACAGGCAGCCCAAAAATAGTATTTTTCCCCAATTTTTTTTAAAAAGCCCACTGCCTATATAGCCTGGATATCTCTTTCCCTGCCTCACCAGTACTGGCCCTATACTCTGTACAATGACTGCAGACTGAGGATGCAATGCTCTGCACCCCCGATATACAAAAAAAAAAAAATTGTGCAACACTGCTAAAAGCAGCCTCAACAGTACTGCACACGGTCAGATGTCGCCCTAAGAAGGACCGTTGGGGTTCTTGAAGCCTAAAATCACTCCTAACGCTCTCCCTATAGCAGCTCCGGCATCAGCAGCACTTTCCCTGATCTCTGTCAGAATGCATCTGTGGCGAGCCGCGGGAGGGGCCGATTTATATACTCGGGTGACACCTGATCTCGCCAGCCACTCACTGCAGGGCGGTGGTATAGGGCTTGAACGTCGCAGGGGGAAGTTGTAATGCCTTCCCTGTCTTTCTATTGGCCAGAAAAGCGTGCTAACGTCTCAGAGATGGAAGTGAAAGTAACTCGAACATCGCGTGGTGCTCATCTCGAGTAACGAGCATCTCAAACACGCTAAGACTCGAACGAGTATCAAGCTCGGACGAGTACGTTCGCTCATCTCTAGTATACTGTATTACTAGATATATAAACTATATACATTTACTTTTGTTGACAGATATATTATTTGCCATATGAACATTCGGAGTGCCACCGCTGTTTAACTCGCCAAATGTTCATTTAACACCATATGCTATTTGTGTACCCCGTTGTATTTTAATCACTGCTGGGCTATGCACAAATCATAGGTGCACTATAATATCTACATAGTGCATTGTCTCATTTAGACGGTGATGACAGTTGTCTAAACGACTGCACGAGCGCTGATGTCACTGTCAAGGTCATTAGCAGACATGCAAAATGTTTAGACAGGCAGAGAACACGGCTGGATTGCGGACTTCTTGCATGCTTCTCACTCAGCGCTTTACATTCTATACTAAGCGCTTAGTGGGGAGCATTTACATGCAACAAGAAGCCCACGATTCAGCAATTTTTATGCTGACTGAAAGTCAGATATAATGAAAGTGAATGAATATTACACAATTTTTGTAGTGTACTAAGGCCTCCTTCCCACAAACGGATTTCCGTCGCGTAATTCGCGGCAGAAATCTGCTGCGTTGCCCGCAGCTATTAGGTTCTATTGAACCTAATAGCACAATGCTCACGGTGCGGAAGTCCACCGCGGAATTCCACACCGTGAAATCTCCTGTCCTCCTGTCTATTTGCCACGGGTGTACGTGCGGACGGCTTCCATTGCAGTCAATGGAAGCCGTCCGTTCACGCTATCTTCCGCTGTAGCAAAGCGGAAGATAGCGTGAAAACGCTTCCCTGCCTACCTCCGCCGTGTCATATGACGCGGCCGGCGTGTCACATGACACGGCCGGTTGCGTCATGTGATGCGGTGGGCGGGTCATGTGACGCAGCCGGCGTGTCACATGACGTGGTGGCGGTGGGCGGGGAAGTGTCATGCGGGAGCGAGGATGCCGGATCCGCTGGTAAGTATGGGGTCTCTGGGGGGCGCCGTGTGCAGCCGGCCTAAGGTTACACTAGCGTGAGAAGGTTAGTCTGTCTCGTCTGATTACATAAAGATTAAGATGTTTACATTGCCGCTATTTCCACACTTAGTTTTTAAATGTCACTGCAGTTTTTCTGCTATATTTTGAGCCACGATCATGATTGGATTCAAAAGCAATAAAAGAAATCTACTTTATTATCCTGCTGGATCCATTTCTGCATTTAGCTCAACAAACTGCATTACAAATTTCATTGGCGTTATTCCTAATAAGGTTGTGTATAAATAATTGCACCAAAACCAAAAAATCGTCCAGTGCTGAACGCTATTGGCAGCTTTAGGCATAGTCAAGGCTTCCAGGCTTGTCATTGTAGTATACCTATTGCACCCTGCCCATGAAAGATTGTAATAGAATGACAGCTGAGAAACAATACACAGGAATATATCAAACAACTAACAACCACTTTTCTGTGAGTATGTATGTATGTATGTATGTGTGTGAATGATTCTTATGCTCCACCCCTGGTGATATCATCGCTTTGTCCCCTGGTGACATCATTGAAGGTCCAACAACATATATGAAAAACAGAGTCTGACTGACAGAAGAACAACACAGTTAGGGCTCTTGAAAAGGGGAGGACAGAAATAACAAAATGAGAATACAACTAAACCATTATTATCTCAGACACAACTCAGCAGTCCTGACATAACACACTGACCTACCTCCACCTCAGAGATCCGGTGGGCTGAATGACATGTGGTGATGTTACTGCTGTGGGAGGAGCCAAGCTGTGTTCGTCTTGTGTGGTAATGAAGCTGCTGTGTGTGTGATGTGTGGGCATGATAATGCATGTACCATGTAGCAGAGCTGTGTGACGTATTGCACCACCAGAAACACTGGTACTATAATTTCCTACACAACTCAGCAGTCCTGTGGTGATGTCACTGCTGTGAAAGGAGCCTAGCCGTGCTTGTCTTGTGTGGTAATCAAGCTACTGTGTGTGAGATGTGCCACCAGAAACACTGGTACTATAATTTTCTAATAATTACTAGTCAAAGTACTTACGGTCACTTGTCCATGAGTAAGAGAATGCGTTACATGCTCTGCCCCTGACAGTGACATCACCGCAGGTTCAAAAGCATAAAACAAGCTTGTGAAAGACCACAGCAGTCGAAACATCACAGCATGTTTTGTCAGTGGATTGTCTAATAAAGAAGTTTGCTTTGCATTCAAGAAGTGCTTAAAAAGATCCCTATTTGTGCTGCTCCCTACATCTATTCCTGCCTGGACTCTGTGGATTTAATGAAGTGTGAATCTATTTTGGAGCGTGCACTTTACGGCTCCCGCATTTGGACTGGGTGCAAGGTAGTGCTGCTGGTTCCAATGCACATGTCAAACTAGTCTTAGTCATTCCTTAATATTTCCCATTTCTTTTGAATCCACTTCTGGCTTTGACCCAAAAAAGCTGCATGAAAATCTGCCACAAAATTTCAGACGTGATTGCGGCTAATTAATACTTTTAAATGCACTATTATCCTAATTTTACTTTTTATAGTGGGTGTATAAATCACAAGGGATATATTTTCCATAGAATCAAATCTGATTTTTTAAATCTCATGTTATACAATATCAAGGACATTTAATGCAGAAAAGAAAAATGAGATAAAACTTCCCAACCCCTATGTGAGTGAATGTTCTTTCATTTCAAAGAACACAGAGAAGAGGAACATAATAATTCATTAGATGGTGGATGTGAGAGACATGCTATCCTTTCTGTTATGTTTGATTACACAGACGAGCTGACTAGTAGATAAACAGTGACAGTGGATCTTTCTGTATAATAATAACCCTAGAAAACATCAGACAGTTGTGTTGATTGTTGTCATTCAAGTCAATCAACCACCTGTGCAAGCTGTTTGTCTCTGCATGGCTCCAAACCTATTTTAATTAAAAGTACTGGCTTTGTTCCTAGTTTAATTTAAGTCAAATTGCAGAATATCTGGCTACATCTTTACTGTGATGTTTAACAAGGGATCGAAAAGATGTATTAGCTACATCACAATTTAGCTCCTGCTTTTTAAAGTTTAGAGGGTGATTTAATGACATTTTTCTACTTTACCATCATTTCTCTGCCTCTCACTCTCATCTTGTGGCATTTACTGCATAAAAACTGGCAGATATGAACTGAAATTTAAGTCTGCCATTAAGACAAATAAAATATTGCTAAAACTCTAACTATATGACAACGCATTTTGGAAAAACCTTACTTTTTAATTCCACTTATTGTTTTAGGGCTTAACACATTGTTAATTGCCGCACAACATTAATCCCCAGCTCAAGATTAATGGAGTCGGGGACAAATATTCCTACATTGCATTCATAAAATACATGATGCACACAATTTTAGACCTTAAGATTGAAGGAACATATCCAACAGTAGCATTAGGAGTGTTAGAGGTGTCATTAACACACCACAATGTAATAGAAAATGTTGATTTACGTTCAGATTGGCAATTTCACAAATTTAACATTTGTCAGACTTGTCATATGAAGATAAATGGTATTATTAGCTAATTTAGGCTATGAGCTAGTAATTTGGCTACAAGTCCTGTACTCAAAATATTTTCATGTATTCTACTTAACTTTGCTGCATATTGAGATTATACACAGAACCACAGTATGGCTCTAGTCTTCCCCTATGTTTGGCCAGTTTTAGACAACCATATAAAAACACATCCATCATATGGATGTATGTCATCAATTTTTCATCTGCATTTGCCTCCATATTTTTATTATGTTCTATCAGGCAAATACTGATCCACCTTTTCCTAATAGAAAAGAATACAAATATGCAGGCAAATACGCAAAAAATAGATAATGCTGAGTTTTCAAAAAACTACTGTTAAAAAATGACTATGTTATTAGCCCTATAGATTTACATTAGCTCAATAGTACTGTCCTCTCAACATGGACCTAATACAAAGCAAGAATATGCTAATCTGAAAGTAGCCTTTTCTCAGATTTCATACAGATGTGTATATAAGTTTTTCCAATCAGATTAATATGTGGCTTATATCATTGGCTGTTGTATTATGCAAGTATTCCATAGAAGCACTGCTTCTGCAGAAGACCATCTCCTTAATAGAGTGCTGTAGTCCGGCAACAAATGGCAGCATAAAATGTTCCTATGGCTCTATAGTATGAATCTTCAAGCACACCATGGGCTCCATGAGAATGCCCCTGTAAATAAGGAATCGAATAGAGCATGCCGCAGCATTTACGGGAGATCAGTCAGGAAACAATTCTTCAACAGAGAATCATTGCACAGAGAACAGGCTGTGGGTACTAGGCATGTATTTTATAGTATTTAGATTAGTAGGTGGACATGCACATGCTATACACTTCCAAAACTAGGTGGCAAAATAGTAACTAAGAGCTTATTCAGACAGCTATATGTGCAATTGCGCATGCGTCAATGCAATGTATTTGAGCCATGAATGAGGTACATTTGTGAGTGTATTGGCACATAGTACTGTACTTTTTGCGCACAGAGAGTCTGTTCACAAGCATGCACAAAACACTCCTGACCTGATTTAAAAGGGTATTTAGCCTAATGAGGTCCAGATGTGTTCTGTTTTATATTAAATTACACAGTGTATTATGCATTTGCGTACCTCCCATAGACTTCTATGCAATGCGCAGAAAGAAAGTGCAGGTCCTATTTTTTGCAAGTGCGCGAAATGCGCACACAAAACACATTCAAGAGAATCAACCTATTAACATCAATGGGTTTTATCCTCTGCGCATTGAGCTACACAAAAATATGCATAAAAATGGTCATCTGAAGGAGCCCTAAATATCATAACTATTTCTGGAATCTTTTTTTTTTTTATTAGCTTCAGTTACACATTTGTTTATAATTTAGTCCTTTATTCAATCCCTTAGTTGACTGCCAATATTCCTTTTTACAAGGGTTGCTAATGGGCTGAATTTTGAATACCGCCAGAGAAGTAATATTGTTCTACTTCTCCATCTTGTGCTATTTTATGTTTTCCTGTATCCTGCATAACCAGTGTGCAGATGACTTAACTTGCGTCCGGGACAGGAATACAAAATCGCCTACCAGCCCCACAAAGAAGAACAACAATTAACTCTCTCTTCTATCCTACACAAGAGAAGAGTGAACAGTAACTGGACAACCCCACCCCCCTTTTTTCCCCCAAGGAGGGGGTGGGTGAGGGATGAGTTATTAGAGACTAGACTTTATTTAAAAATACATGCATGTTACAAATATTAGTCTGTTTAGTAAACAGATGATAATTAGTCTTATTGATATGTACACTCATATTTATGTATTTATATTTTTATATAGCCCACAGATGAGTGTATTTTATATTAAACACATATTAATCCATAATCTTCATGTAAGCTGTATATACGCTGCACCTGGCCCCTTTGAATGGGCGCTTAGACAGGAGATGCAGCTGCGTTGCGGCTGAAGAATGCGTTGTTCATGTAAAGGAGCCCTCAGGGCTATATCTGTGTTAATAGGCTTATTAATGACATTTTCTGGATGATTATTTGGGATGCACTACACTAACAGTCCAGCCAAGGAATAGTACAGCTGGCTGCACCCTATTTTCACTGTAATACATGCTTGTGGAGTGGGAAAACAGCAGCTATCATGGGCAAAGAGACAGAGAGACTGTGTATCCACCCACTTATCCAGCCTCCTCATTCCCAGGTTCAACACATGAAGAGTTCTAGATTATGGCTGTGATAGTTACATGTTGACCAGAGGATAATTTTCCACTGCTTGGAGATTCAATTTTCGCACTCTTTCCGCCAGGAGTCTAGACTTTCTGTTTCTCCTAGGCAGCAAATGCTCTTAAGCTTTTTGACTGCTGTTATAGCCTAACTGCGCTAAGGAACAAAAGTTATACATTCAAATAAGTATGTTGGAGCACCAGAGTGGAATTGACTGTGAACTGCTCCTCCTCTGACCGCTTTCATCAACAAATTGTTTATATCCACCATTGTCCTTTTTATGGGATGTTTCTCCTCGACCACATACTTCTTGCTATACTCTCAACACCTTTGCATGAAAAAACACACAAAGCTGGCAGATTCTGAAAGACTGGCTCTAGCTTGTCTAACGCCGATCACCATGCCTCATTCAGTCTTTATCGGTGGACTATTTAAATATTTATTTCTCTACTCATACTGTTGTGGTATTCTTTAAACATTAAAAGGTATCAATTTAATTAGACATTAAAAGGTTTCATATCTACAAGATTACTTGATTTCTCTTGCTGGGAACAATCACATTTCATTCAAAGTCACTCAGATCAGTTTTGGGATGCATTAAAAGAGGTATAGGAGCGAGGGACGAGAACATTATCCTTCCATTATATAAGGCACTTGTCAGGCCTCACATGGAATACTGCGTACAATGCTGGTCACCGGTGCTCAGGAAAGATGTCACAGTGCTTGAGGGGATTCAAAGAAGGGCAACTAGACTAATACATGGAATGACGGGACTGGAATACCCAGAGAGGCTATCCAAATTGGGACTATTTACTCTAGAAAAAAGAAGGTTAAGAGGCGACCAAATAACTATGTATAAATACATGAGGAGACAAAACAAGGATTTCTCCCAGGATCTGTTTATACCCAGGACTGCAACGGTAACAAGAGGACATCCGCTACGTTTAGAGGAAAGCAGGTTTCATCACCAACATAGAAAAGGGTTCTTTACTGTTAGAGCAGTTAGACTGTGGAACTCTCTGCCTGAGGACGTAGTGATGGCAAAATCAATAGCGGAGTTTAAAAGGGGACTTGATGTCTTTCTGGAGAGGAAGGATATTATAGGCTATAAATCTAAGGTTATTTGTTAATCTGGGTATACAGGCAGGTGGGAACTATTAGGGGTTGATCCAGAGAACAGTCTGACTGCCATTAGGGAGTCGGGAAGGAATTTTTTCCCAAAAGGGCTAAATGGCTTCTGCTCTGGATCAACAAAACAGGAGGCTAGACAGGCTGGACTAGATGGACATTGTCTTCATTCAGCCTTACGAACTATGTTACTATGTTACTTGGTTTTTCCATTCTAATGTGGTTTCACACTGAAAGTATTCCTCAGAAATAAATAGCCTTTCAGTTTGTATATTCTCATTTATAGTCAACCATATTCAATTTGGTAGTGAAAATAGAAAGCTTCCATGCTTATGCTGGTGTTTTTTTTAGAAATTGTTTAAAAAGTTAAAAGGGACCTCTGGGGGCAGAGATCTACTATAGTATTTGAAGTCTATTCAGAAGGTTTATAACTTTTGTGGTAAGGTGGAACTCACTCAAGTCAAGAGGGTTATCGCCTTAAATAATAGAATAGGCCCCATCATAAATCCTCAGTATCTGGTTGTATATAGTTTCATATGATCAAGACATCTTTTTCCACAAGTAAGGTCTTCGCTTGTTTACTCCTCGGTTTAGCATTATTAATAGATGTGCTCTAAGACCTCTGTAAACTTTAATAGTAAATATTTCACATTTTCTTTCTTTCCTATCTTCCATTCTTTCTCTATTCCTATGATTTTCTTCCAGAATGTAAAGCAATTGTGTAATCGAATGGATTTCTATGAACTGAAGAATGTGTTGCTTTTCTAAAGTTTGTCTGTTTTGGTTTCACTCAACTGTGATTTAAGAAAAACAAATAAATAAAAGGTGCAGAATTTTTTGTATGAGAATATAGAATAGCATGATATTTTGATTGACAGACCTGACTATGATAAGAGAAACCTTTACATAAAGTCATGTAGAATATTTTGTCTATTTTTTTATTTTATGAGTTAAGCCTGTTCGCCAAAATGTGCAATCATCTTTGTATTTTAAATTCCTTTGATACAGTAAGGAACTTGCATACTGATCGATCCTACTGGAGTAATGGAATCATTTAACTTTCACAATGGAGCTAATCAGTTACTTCCTGCTACTATGCATACAAGGGGGAAAAGACTTTTGCAGATTGGGTGAGCTGTCAATTGTTGTATGTTTGAATATAGTTTGTAAGGTGGATCATTCCAAGACAACTTACCCAAGGGATAACATCCAACAATCTCCAATTTTATGAAACTTTGCACATTTATTTGCTATGAGAATGTATATAAAAAACTAAATTTTTAGACCCCTCAGGTCAATAAATAATAATTTATGAAAGTCAATCGGAACTGTAATTTTTCAAAATTTGTTTCTCGGAAAATAGTAGGCGTAGGAAGATATGCAAGATGTTATTCCCTTCATCATTATATTATGCAGATTTATAATATTTTTTGTAACACAGTAACTTTAATACAAGTTAAAGTAAAATTGGAAGAAGCATTTCAAAATTTATTTAGGAACGGAGCCACTCTCAAGAGAAAGCTGAAAAAAATTCTATATTTTCCCCTTACGTTCAAGTTTCTTAGTACAAAATGAGGCTTCATGCACATGAGCGTATATTGGCCCCGTTTTCACAGCAGGCCTATACTAGCGACTCATCTGATGCATTGGTTTCCAATGCATCAGCTCAGATGGGCGTTTTTCCAATGCATAAAAATGGCCAGGCAGCAAAGATAGCGCATATGGTGCACTTTTCCGGTTCTACAAGACAACAGTGCTAACCACTGAGCTACCATGCTTCTTCTTCCACAAGAGGACTTAGTTTTAGAAGTAAATGTGTAAGGATCTGAGTGAATCTAATAAGGAACAAGCTGTGATGGCTAGACAACCGGGTCAGAGCATTTCTAAAACAGCCTTGTTCTGTGTTCTTGGTATGCTGTAGTTAGTACCCATCAAAAGTGGTCAGAGGAAATACAAATGGTGATACAGTGACAAAATGCTGAGCTTTTAAGGTTTATTGACATGTATGGAAACAAAGGCTAGCCTGTCTGGTCGAATTCCACAAAGAGCTATGCAAATTGCTGATAAAATATATATTGACTGTGATTTTAAAAAGTATCAGAATATACTTAGCATCACAGAGTGTTGCATTTAGGGTTTAGCCGCAGACTAAACAGAGTGTTAAGTGTTCTACAAAGCATTCTATGAAAAACTATTTTCATTCAGAAGATATTTTATTCTGGATGGCCCTGACTTTTCAATCACCCTAAATTTGAATTGTTACAAGATCACCTGTTAGCCATTGCATTAATTACTTTGTAGCCCACCTCTGAACCCACTCAAGCTGGTGCCAAAAACTGTGATTAATATTTCATGCAGTATGAAAGAGAATTATGTTTCTGTCAGGTGCATCTATGCCCCTTTTGATGCACACCATAATATTATTTGCCATTGCAGCTTTTGTCTGATATTGGTTGACACAGTTAAATTACTGGCAATAAAAGCTCCTCAGTCCTTTTCCCTTCCCATATTCACAACTTTACATTTATCAATGTTAAACTTCATTTGTCACTTCTACATTAATATGTATAATACTGCCCTCATTTATTTAATTAGTTGAAACCGTTTTGTATCATCTACAGAAATATATATTTTATTGTGCTTCCCTCAACATGTCATTAATTACTCAAAACATTTTGATGTTTTCATGTCTGCTATACAGAGGCAACAGAACTTGTAATAAAACAGTAATCTGCATGCAGTAGTGGCAATTCTTTCTTCCCACTGTTGCAGAGTAGCGGATTACAGTTTTCTTGCTGCTCACTGTTTGTTCTGTTATACTCAGGCTCCTGTCTCTGCACACAGCTGAAGTTGTACTTCTCTGGCCTATGTCAAATGACTATAACTGAAATTCATACTTGCACAAAGAATAAGGTAGTAAGGTATTTCTTTTAAATAAAAATATACAGGTTAGTTTAGCAAAAATAGTAATAATAACAACAATTTAGTAATTAGAGATGATAAATAAGTGATTCAACGGGTTTAAGATTGAAAGCACATAAGAGTAATTAATGTTTGATGGAATTTTATAATTTGGCTAATAAGAATAATAACTATTTTAATTGACGTACACATTTCTTTAAAAAATGACTGTAGTAATAATAGGGGATATAATTTGTGTATGCTTGTGTATTGAAGGTTTAATGCATGACAACTTGAAGCTCTTTCTCTCGCTCTCCATGTACTTCTATTGTATTTTAAATGAGTATCATTAACGCACATTATCATTAACAGTCAATTAGCTTTCAAAACACTGCATTCAAGTCTTAAATAATTAATAATGGTGTTTGAGAAAACTCACAGGAGACATGAGATTTGCAACACTCTAGCATATTCAGCAATAAACTGCACACATAACAGAGCAACTAACAATGTAATTTTATGTTTTCTGCCATCTAATGTATTCATTTGTTGCAAAGAATAACCATTTTCTTGAATTCAAAGTGTTGTATTGCGCCACCTTAAGTAACATATTTCAATTATCTAGTATATGTTTGCGCATGATTTTCCTTTTTTGTTTATAATTTTTTTTTCTTTCATACAATGAATCTTTCAATTCTATAATACAGTACAATTTTCTAGATATTGCTTAGAAAGTAAAGGCTGATTTACACGCAATGATTATCGCTCAAAATGCGTCCAAACAACGTTTTTTGAGTGATAGTCGTTGTGTATAAATGTGTACCTATCGTTCACTTACCGTGCACTCTTCGTCTATCACTGAGTTCAGCTCAGCATAAAAGCCATCCTCTCTGATATATATTTATATTTAAGTCACTTCCATGAAGTGCAGCCTCCTGTCAGATGCCTATCAGACATCATCTTAATGGTGAGATTTTTTTACTTTCAAATCTATCCCATTATGCATTCGCACAACATTAACTAAGGTTATGCCATTCTGCCTACTGAGAGGACAGTTTGATTATCATTACCCACTAAATCCACCAATACATATATACACACACATAGATAGATATATCTATATAAGATATCTATCTATATAATCTATCTATATATCTATCTCTATATCTATATCTATATGCATGTGTATATATATATATATATATATATATATATGCAGGATTATGAGCTGCCATCTCCTCTTCGAGGGCTCACTCACATGGGCGTCGATCCGCTAGTATTTCCACGCAGAAAAACGCCCGCACCGCGTGTGGACGAAAATCTGCATGACCAGCTCCATTGCCACCTATGTGTTCTTTTTTTGACAAGTGCGGACGTTTTTCCGCGAGGAAATACGTGTGGATCGCCACCCGTGTGACTGAGCCCTTATACCTGTGGGATGTGTAAAATGAGCTGTGTGGTCATCATCAGTAACTGTGACAGGAGTACCTGCATTTCGCTGTTGGCAGTTTCTGTGGTAGATCCATGTAACAGCATTACACAGACTGAGAATCTGATTAGAAGATCAATCCACAACCCAAAAGCAGATCTGAGCTGGTCAGAACTGAGATTACATGACCATCTGGGGAAAAAGAGGCTGGAACTTCTAGACAGACATAAATAATTAACCAAGTTAATACTAGCTCACATATATGCTAGGGGGACAGATATATAAAGTATGAATTTTAAAAAATCCCGGACGTGGACTTTTAGGGAATGCTGAAAGATTACAGCTGTAAAGCAGGCAGAATTGCAAATGCAGCTCTGGATTATAATGAATACTGTATATAGGATTCATGCAAGAAAAGTCATATTATTCACATAGAAAAACAACTAATGACAAACATTTCAAGTGGAGAATATATAAACATTTCTAAGTGAAATATATACAGTTGCAAGAAATGGTAAGTGAGCCCTCTTAAATTACTTGGATTTCTGCATTAATTGCAAATACAATGTGATCTGATTCTTATCTAAATCACAATTTTAGGGCTTATTCAGACGACCGTATATCGGCCGCGTATTCACGCCGGCCGATATACGGCGTCCCTCTCTGCAGGGGAAGGAGGCTGGAAGAGCCAGGAGCAGTGCACTGAGCTCCCGTCCCCTCTCCGCCCCTCAGCACTGTTTGCAATGGGAGGGGGCAGAGCTAACTCCTGGAACTTAGCTCCGCCACTGCCACGCCTCCTCTCATTGCAAATAGTGCTGAGTGGGGGAGAGGGGGCGGGAGCTCAGTGCACTGCTCCCGACTCTTCCTGCCTCCTCCCCCTGCATGAATACTTGGCTGATATACATTCGTCTGAATAAGCCCTTAGGCATTTTTTTCATGCAATGGAAAAATGCCTCACTTTCAGCTTCTGATACGTTTTCTATGTTCTAATGTGAAATTGCATTCTTTTTTATTTTTAACATTTATTTACATTTTATACAATGTCCCACTATTTTTGGAATTTGGGCTGTAACGTCACACAAACACTTGTATTATTCTTGCCTTTTATTGAGCACATTGACTAAGCGTCCACAGTGCCAGAAGAAAAGATAAAATAACTTCTGCGTTAAAGGCTTCCCCAAGAGCTAATTAGCAAAAAGGTGTTTGAAGTAAGTAGATGAGATTGGAAATATGGGTTTCACAGGTGCTTTGCCTGTTAAATAAAGACACACAAAGGCTGGTTGCTGACAATATTGATTTGTTAATCTGAACTATGCATCAAAGCAAATACCTTTCAAAAACCTAACTAGATATGTTATAGAGATGCAAGTTGGAAAAGGATGCAACAACGTCACCAAAAACCTGGATGTAAATCAATTCATGGTTAACATTGTCACCGTAGCAATAAAATCCTTTTTCAACTTTAATGAAACTTGTCACTGAAAGGACCAAAAATAATAAAACTTAGCTTTTATTGATTTTTAAATAATAAAAAGGCGTCCTTATATTTTCTCATATGTGCTAAAAGTCACACAATAATTAAAAACAGTAGGGCTTAGATATATAGATGAATACTGCTCTGTCCCAACAATCTAGGTGCATTGGCCGGGAATCGAACCCGGGCCTCCCGCGTGGCAGGTGAGAATTCTACCACTTCTACCCCTTTTGTATTCCCTGATGTCTTTTTTTATCCAGGGTTACTCAGATTTCTATTTGTCAATGACTTGTGCCACCAGATGTTTATTAAAGTGTGGTGAAGCACTCACTGTCAGTGACCTTGAACACTTTTAGTTCTCTATCACAGGGTAGGCCTGATGTCCTCTGATTAGTCACGGTACAGTGATGTCTGTTAATTTACAGTCAGTAATATTGTACCTGACACACACATTTACTAGTACTGTCGTCCCATTTATAACAGTTGCTCATTAATATTGCTTGGGTCGTATTTGTTATTATTTCTAGAACAATATCGCGGTGATTGATTTATATAGAAATCACCCCGATATGTCACCATTAGGTGTTAAGTCCGGAGTATGTTTTTGTATAACGCAGACCCAAGCTTATATTGGCTTGATACTCTATGGTATTCCCTTATGCCTATGACTGATCGCATGAGCCATTCATTTCTTATGGCTCATGTGATTATATACCAAGGTTAATTGCAACCAGACGACAGTTTCAGTGATTATCAAGGATAGAGATAAGTTGTTCCAAATAATAATGTGTTTTCAATATGTTCTCTCTCCTACTTATACATAGGCTCTATTCCGGAACCATGACAAAATTCATGGTTAACAAATGATCATTTGTTAAGATAATTCCAAGAGCACAATGGGCAGTCCTGAAAAATATGAGAAACAGCCCATAAGGAAATATCAGAAGACTGCAAACTTGAAAAAAAAACTCTGCTTAAGTTTCCACTAATAAACAAAATCACTGAACAAGAATGGTGTATATAGAAAGATCTATCATAGGCAGCTGCAAAAAAAAACATCTGGATGTTCCACAATGCTTCTGAGAAACTGTTCAATGTGCAATTGAGAACTTTTCGGCATTAATGTACAATAGTGTTTGGATGGAAAGTAACACTGGACATTAAAACCTCATCACAATTGCAAAGCATCATGGAGGGAGCACCATGATTTTGGACTCCTTTGCTGTCTCAGGACCTGGATGCCTTGCAATTATTGATGAAGCAAGAAATTCTAAGGTGCATTAAAACATTTTACAGCAGAATAAAATGTCATCAATCCATTACCTCAAGTTGTAGAGACAATGGATAATAAAATAAGGCAGTGACTCAAATCACAGAAGTAAATCAACTAAAGAAAGGTTAAAAAAAGAATTGTGCCTAAGAATGGACCTGTAAGACTCTTGACCTTTAAGGGCTTTTCCAACTTAAAAAAAATAAATAAAACAGTTGACATTGGTATAAAACAACAAAAAAAGAAATAGTAGTCACCAGTTTCCCTACTGATCTAGCACTGAAACTACAGTAGTCCCTCACCACTCTCCATTTACACGCTGCCACAATGGTTTTTTTGTGCTGTTTGTGATCACTGCAGCCAGTCAGTGGCTGAAGTATTCACATGTTGTACTCCAGGCAGCAAAGCTCCAATTGCTGAGCAGTGACTACGATGGCCACTGATTGGGAGGTCATCTCTCTAAACCCACGCGGGATGAATTTTCAAGAAGGGCTTAAAAATATAAGCCCTTATCTGAAAATCATCCTTAAGGGTGCCCACCCACTAGCGTTTTTTTACTGCGAAATTCGCAGCGTTTTTTTTTTCTGCAGGGGTCTTTGGGCTATGGGACATGCAAAGCTAAAATCGCGATCACGCAAAATCGCGATATCGCGGTAAATCGCGATTTTTACATTACAAGTCCCATAGACCCCCTGCAGAAAAAAAAACCTGCGAATTTCGCAGTGAAAAAAAACGCCAGTGGGTGGGCGCCCTAAGGGTGCGTTCAGATGAGCGTGTTTTGGTGCGTGCATACGCACGCACAAAAACACGCTTGTATTTACAACACTGCATTCCCTATGGTGTGTGCACATGTCTGTACTTTGCAGGTGTGTGCCTGCAAAGATATGACATGCGTGCACCATAGGGAATGCACGCATTGTTTTCAATGGAGCTGCGGCTGCTGCCGGTGGCTCCATTGAAAACAATGGCCTGCTGGCTCTCTGCATTCCTTTTCAGGGAAGGACTTTACATATAAGCCCTTCCCTGAAAAAGAAAGATTTTAGTGTAAAAAAGAATAAAAATGCAGGCATTCTCTTCAATGGAGCCGCTGCTGCTGCCGGCGACTCCTTTGAAGACAATGGTCTGCTGGCACACCTGAATTCTTTTTCAGGGAAGGGCTTTACATATAAGCCATTCCCTGGAAATGAATTAAAAAACAAAAAAAATAGATACTCACCTCCCTTCAGCTGCCGGGGCACAGCCGCGTCTTCTCCTGCTGTCCACTGCACTGTGGTGCTGAACTGCTGAACTATCACCACCCGGGGATTTAAAATCCCCGCCCGCTGAATGAGCTGCCTCTGATTGGTCACAGCCTCACCAATCAGAGGCAGCTCTCACTCACACCCATTCATGAAATCATGAATGGGTGAGTGCTGCCTCTGATTGGTCCCTGCGCTGAGTCAATCAGAGGAAGCACTCACTCACCCATTCATGAATTCATGAATGGGTGTGAGTGAGAGCTGCCTTTGATTGGTGAGGTTGTGACCAATCAGAGGCAGCTCATTCAGCAGGCGGGGATTTTAAATCCCCGGCTGCTGAATACTACTCAGAGCAGTTCAGAAGAACTGCCGGCCAGACGCAGCTGAACTCCGGCTGCAGCGGAAAGGTGAGTATACATTTTTTTTTATTTTTACACATTTAGGATGATTTTCAGGTAAGGGCTTATATTTTTAAGCCCTTCCCGAAAATTCATTCCGCGCTCGCCGGCAGCCCATTGCTTTCAATGGAGCCGGCTGTATTGCCGGCTCCATTGAATCCAATGGGCTAACATCGTTCTTCTCTGCCACAGTTGTTACAGCTGTGGCAGAGGAGAACGATCTTAATGCTGACATAATTTTTTATTTTTTTTTCACACATTTTAAGATGATTTTCAGGTAAGGGCTTATATTTTAAACCCTTCCCGAAAATTCAACCCGTGCTCGCCGGCAGCCCATTGCTTTCAATGGAGCCGGCTGTATTGCCGGCTCCATTGAATTCAATGGGCTAACATCGTTCAGCTGTTACAGCTGTGGCAGAGGAGAACGAGCTTTATGCTGACAGTGCGGGGGGGCGGGTGTCTCACTCTTGCCACTATTGTGGCTTAATAGTGAGACCTCGGAGCCTGAAATGCAGCCCTGCATGTTGCTCTTCGCCTGCCCTATCCATTTCTGTGTTTTTTACATGACTTTGGTGATTTGCTAAGATTTTCACAAATGAAAACCTTAGCGGAGCACCAGTCATATACAAAAATGCTCGTGTCGCCCATTGACTTCAATGGGGTTCGTTACTCGAAACGAACTCTCGAGCATCACTGAAAATTCGACTCGAGTAACGAGCACTCAAGCATTTTGGTGCTCGCTCATCTCTAATCATTACCTTAAATGTAAAGAGACTTTGTCACCATTTTCTTGCAGCACTCAATGAAAGCAGCATAAAGTAGTGTCTGTCGAACTGATTACAGTGATGTGTCTGCTGTGTGTATCTTTACAGCAGTTTTAGAGAAATTTGCATTTTATTAGTAGCAGCCACACATAGAACTAGTCCTGCATGTTCATGAGCTGAAGGCAAGCCATAGCCAGCCCACCATCCAGCAATGATTAGCAACTCTCTCTCTGCCCATTAATAAGTAGACATGGCTAGTGGGTGTAGCAAGTCTGCAGCTCATGAATATCCAGGACTACTTTAAGTAGTCCTCTATGCATTGCTGCTACTGATTTAAGGCAAGTTTCTCAAAAACTAATGTGCTGATCCACATAGCAGACATATCACTGTAATCAGTGTGACTGCCACTACCTTATGCTGCCCTCAGATAGGGGTGCAAAAAGATGGTGACAGAGTCCCTTAAAATTATCTAAACACCAATTTTAATTCTATTCTGCTCCTTGCCTATCTGCTTTTGTGTCTTTACAAAAAAAATTCTGTGCTTGGATGGTTATCCTCTATTTACAGATACTGCATCTAAAGCGAAGCAAGGGACATACATTTGAAAGTAAAATTGGATTTCTGTTCTCGGCATTAGAGCACACATTACACAATGTCCACATTTTGGCATCATTATGCATGTGAGGATAAGAGATACAAATATATGTAGTACAATATGTAATATGTTTTGTTTTATCATCGGTATCATCAATAAAAACATGTTTGCATCAATTGTTAGTGTTTACAGAATGGATATTAAAATATAAAATGTATGTGCATCCATTACATTCTTTCCCAAGCATGCATATGACAGGAAAATTATCATCACATTTTTGTGTACCTCATTTATTGATACAGTTTTGTAAAATCTATTTTGCATTAGTCAGTATTCCACAGAACACAGCAGACAGCTCCTAGCCAACATCTACCAAAGGATAACAATATACAGAATATATAATATTTGTGTCGATATTGTAGTTTGTCTTTGAATATGAAATCCATCCGTGTTTTTATAATTGGATCATTGCTTAAGCCATTGAACTGATATCATGCATGCCACAAGGAAGCAACAAAGCAGGAAAGCTCTTTCTTCCTTGTTAGCAAGGTATCTAGCGGATTAGCTTGGTAAACTGTATTCCCAAAATAAACAATATCAACTCTCTCAGTAGTTTACATAATCTCCTTACTCATGGCTATACAAGACTCCTCCGGCACATTCTGAAAGCTGCTTTCAGATCTTGTACAAATAGTAAAGCCTGAAAGACTTAATAGTGTTTTTTTCTGGGAGGAATGATCCAGCTGTCTTGGATAAATCCCTGCTGAGTTCAGTGGATATATGTGAACAAGAAACACAGAATGTGCAGGACAAAGTAAATTTGCTTTCCAGACACCAGGCTTTATTGTTCAGCTTCAGCTAACAAAAGGAGACAGAAATGATACAGTTGTTTTATTATTCCAATCTCATGGTGCTTCATACATTACGAAAAAACTGTAGCTGAATATAAAAGGAATGAGGAAAATTGGATTCTACCTCATTGTTTCTTTTTGCCTTCTTCTGGATCAACATTGGGAAAGGGGGGGTAATAGGCTGAACTAGATGGACATATGTTTTTTTTTCTCATACTTTTCACAAAAGTGCACCAACTCAATTGAAGAACTGCATCTTTGTCAAGTATCATTTAATGCTACAGCAAGAGATTTGTCACAGTTCACTAGATATTAATACTGTGTCTCTATTACTATATGTTTTAAAGGATAGTCTCATCAATCTGAAAATTGTAATGCTGGTTACTGAAACCATTGGTGCAGTAGAAGATGTGTCTGGCGATACATTTCACATACAGAAGCTGTTACCTGGAAATATAGTATTACATATGACTATTCATTAGTGCCATAGACATTAAAATAAGTGGTAAGACACACGCTTGATCTCTGTTTCACTCAAACTCGTTCAAGCACTAATCTTACGGTTGAGGGGGAATGGGGACTGGGGTATCCTGTTCTGGTAATCAATGAGGCTTCCAGTAATCAAACCACCACCAATTTAACAATTCTCTTCTATGCAGTGAATAAGTAGTAATTGCTTCTACCAGAGTAACTCTTTCATAATTTCTTGTTCCCAACAGATGTTTAGAATGGATGCAGGTATTATAAAGGTGTCTGAAAGATCTTAGTTTAAATACAGGGAGCATAACATTTATGGCTACCACCCACTTGTATTTTTTTTAACGCTGTGATATTGCTGCTTTTTTTTAACGCAATTGTCGATGGGACTTTCTAATGTTAAAAATGCATCGCAAGTTTGTGCAATACGTTTTTAACATTAGAAAGTCTCATTGACAATCATGTTAAAAAACACAGCGATATAGCAGCATTAAAAAAAAACACAAGTGGGTGGTAGCCCTTATGTTCATCAGCATCCATCTCAAAACTTTGCATGTCTGGATTTCTCCTAATGGTGCCCGCTAAGGATTCCATCACCATTACATAAAAATAGCGATAAGGGGCAACCCTGTCTCTAAGTGTTTTTGATTTTTAAAGGAGAGGAAAATGTATCATTCACACGAATCCAGGCTGTTGGGTTATGGTACAGGGCCATTATCCAGTTTAAAAACCTGGGTCCCAAGCCAATCCTTTATAGAGTCACCTCCACGTATCCCCAGTGGACCCTACTGAACACTTTCTCAGTATCAACCACTAACAGGCACAGGGGATTCCTGGATAAGTGAGCTCATAATATGAAGGAGATAGATTGAATCGTGTTATCCCATGCCTCACGTCCTGGTATAGAGCTGACCTGTTTTCTGTGTATTAAGAATGGTACAAAAGGTTGCAGACGGGCAGCTATGATTTTTTTAAGAGTTTTGTGTCTATGTTAAGTAGTGCAATGGATCTGTAGTTGCTACAAACTGAAGGATCCTTTCCAGGTTTGAGTAATACTGTTAATATGGCCTGAAGCACCTGAAGAGGAAATGGGCATGTTTTAGATATGGTGTTAAATGATTTACATAGAAGGGGAACTAGAAGATCCTTGTATGATTTATAAAATCTGGGCATAAATCATCTGGTCCTGGGCTCTTGCCTATTTTCAGAGTCTGTATTACCTCCAGAATCTCTTGTTCTGGGATATTTTTTTCTAAACCTGAATAAACTTTGCCAGGGAGAGAATCGGGAGCATATTTAGCTAGGTATGCAACAATGCTCTCCCTGGTCTGATTCTGTAGGTTCCCAGCATTGTTTGAGATATTATATAGCACTTAATTGTTTCTGCATGAAAGGGGTCTGAAGGAGATGTTTTGTTAGAGGTCTCTAAAAAATCTAAGCATGTAAGCAGGTCTCTTAGCTTATGGGATCTCTCTTTTTTCAGCTTAGAACTATGTGAGATAAATATTCCTCTAATTACACATTTTAGGACCTCCCACTGAATCAGTGCTGCTGTACCATCCGCCATATGATCAGTACCGAGTTCCTGAATTGCCTTTTGCACTTCCCTCATTCAGGAGATTGTTGTTAAGGCACCAGGAATGATACCCACGTCTTTCTGAGAGGCCCATAAAGGCACCACAGAATGAGGCATGATCTGACCATAGAAATGCATCCATTCAGCATGTAAGAACAAGGTCTGTTAAGTTATGAGAAACAAATAGATAATCTCATCGACCTTAGTTGTTTTGGGCTAGGGAACACTGGCGTACATATAGGGGGTGCTGGGGGTGCGGTTGCGACCCGGCCCCAGAGCCCCAGGGGGCCCACGGGGCTTACTTTGCAGTCAGTCAGGCGGCACTGACTGACTGCACTTACTTTCACTATGGTCTCTGCGCAGGCAGGCAGCCTCTCCTGCACATCGGCGCTCCTCCCAGGACCTCCGCTCAGACCCCTCCCCCATCTGGTTCTCCAGCACAGAGATCATCAGAGGGGAGGAGTCTGAGCGGAGGTCCTGGGAGGAGCGCCGATGTGCAGGAGAGGCTGCCTGCCTGCGCAGAGACCATAGTGAAAGTAAGTGCAGTCAGTGAGAGGGAACCTCCTCGGTATGATTAAGAAGGGGGAGGGGGTGAGTGAGGGGTGTTCTGTGTGTGATGGTGAGTGGGGGAAACGAGGGGTGTTCTGTGTGATAGGGAGTGGGGGTGAGTGAGGGGGGTTCTGTGTGATGGGGAGTGGGGGTGAGTGAGGGGGGTTCTGTGTGATGGGGAGTGGGGGTGAGTGAGGGGTGTTCTGTGTGATGGGGAGTGGGGGTGAGTGAGGGGGGTTCTGTGTGATGGGTAGTGGGGGTGAGTGAGGGGGGTTCTGTGTGATGGGGAGTGGGGGTGAGTGAGGGGTGTTCTGTGTGATGGGGAGTGGGGGTGAGTGAGGGGGGTTCTGTGTGATGGGGAGTGGGGGTGAGTGAGGGGGGTTCTGTGTGATGGGGAGTGGGGGTGAGTGAGGGGGGTTCTGTGTGATGTGTGATGGGGAGTGGGGGTGAGTGAGGGGGGTTCTGTGTGATGGGGAGTGGGGGTGAGTGAGGGGGTTCTGTGTGATGGGGAGTGGGGGTGAGTGAGGGGGGTTCTGTGTGATGGGGAGTGGGGGTGAGTGAGGGGGTTCTGTGTGATGGGGAGTGGGGGTGAGTGAGGGGGGTTCTGTGTGATGGGGAGTGGGGGTGAGTGAGGGGGGTTCTGCGAGCCGGCACCTGACTTCACTATTAGAGGTATGCTAGAACCGAGCCGCTGTATTGGTGACTAAGGGCTCAATGCCACAGCCGTAAGCCTACAACACTGTGGGAGACCACCAGCATGTCACACATTTCCCAGCCATGCACGCTGCCGGCAGGGACCACATACGGCTTTGTGTAGCACTGCGCATGCACAGGGGGATTCTTTTTCTAATTCCCCACTCTGTTTAGAGTGACAATGCGTATGGAAACAATGTAATGTGTATGGGCAGCGTATCATACAAGTGTACAGGGCTCACGTTACGTGGTACGCAGAGAAAGAGAGCATGCTGGGATTACCACGTGTGCATAATACGTGGTGAAAACCTGGTCGTGGACATGAGCCCTAACATGTTATAAAGGTTAGCTCATGCTGTCTCCAATGTATGTGTGCCTGTATTATGTATGTGTATATATCATTATTTTTTTCTTTCTTGGGGAAGCAAAGCGTGCCTTGAGGCTTGTGTTCTGGAGGTTTTAAAAATCTAAAACCCCTGATTACTAATGATCCATTGATGGGTCATTAAAAAAAACAGTAATGTAGCTAAAAGTGATATACAAGGAGTAGCTGTGAAAAGGAGTGGTGGGTGGACGGGTCTGGAAGGGGGCCCCAAGCTAAACTTTTGCACCCGGGCCCATGAGCCTCTAGCTACGCCCCTGCTAGGGAATGATAACTAAAATCCTTCACCCCAGGGTGCAGGAGCCTCCATAGGTCATTGAGTTTTAGGGATACTAGAATTCTCTTTAACTTATGAATCACAGTGGAGGACACAGCAGACCTACCCATGGTGGAGTCCAGAGATGGGTCAAAGCATAGGTTAAAGTCGCCATCAAGTATTAGGCTAGTTTCACATGGGCAAGGGCAATATCAGGCCATGATTCAAGGCCCGATATCACACTTTTCACCATGTGAATACCCTATGAATGCAAGGCGTTTTCATGTGAAAACAGCCTTGAATCAATGAAGGGAATCTCTTCATCCCTGCAGGGATGAAGGGATTCCCAAGCCAGCGATGAAGGGATTTCCCAGCCGTGGCTAATGGGATTACCCCAGTTGTGGCTAATGGGATCACTGAGTTCTCTCATTGCTTTCAAAGGGACCACATTAGAAACATGTGGAAACCCTAGGATGCGAGGTGTTTTCACATGGAAACAGCTTCGCATCCCTGCAGGATTGAAGGAATCCCCTGGTGTGGCTGTCACAGCAGTGGCAGGAGATCACAATGTTCTCCTAAAGTTTTTTATGGGGCCATTATTGAAAGCAATGGGCGAAATTGCAAAAAGATAGAACATGCTGCAATCTTTTTTCCTACATAGCATCGCATAGCAGTGTAAAACAGATTAAAATTACTCATGTATATGAACTCATTCGAAAGAATGGGGTTAATATCTGTGCAAGATTTGTGCATCTCGTAGCGCATAACAAATCTTGCTCGATTTTTGTCTCCCGTGCGAAACCAGCCTCATACTGCAGCCTGCCACAAATCTAGAAAGTGCCTCCAGGATCCTGATTCCAATGGCACCTGTGCTTGATTAGGGAAATAAGTATTAGCAATAGTCAATACCCTGGAACCTATGATGACTTTAAGAAAGACATCATACCCTTCAGGATCTATTTCTGTTGTGATAGTTTGCTGAGGGATTTGTTTTTGAATAGTGATGGATACACCACAAGTTTTTTTGGTGAGGGGGGTACTATAATGCCAAGTTTCATAGTAGTGGGATGTACATTTTAGGATGTTAGATGTTTATAAGTGAGTTTCTTGCAAAAGAGCCATCGATGCCCTTTTTATATGAAGGTGGTTTAAAATCTGTCTTCTCTTTAGAGGTTTATTCAAGCCCCTGATCGTGTAAGAGCAAACTGTTACGTTAGCCAAACAATCCATTTTAGTACTTGGGCCTCTGCTTCCATGCACAACAGAAAGGCAGGGAAGGGAATTAGGTAGGGTAAGAAGGGGGATGGAATGTATACAACTAGGACTAAACCCAGGTTCCTCGGGACATACACTAGTCATTCAGTAGTGTTGAGGCAACACATAATGTTGTCAAGCCCTATCACGAGGGAAGGGGGAGGGAAATAACAGAGGAGTGTACCACGCCGTTACAAACTAGAAAACTGAAACCCATGTGGGTTTTGAATTAGGCATCAGGCTAGATATCAGCTACCTAAATTACCAGAGTCACTAGAGTTAGCTATAGAGCAAACCGATCTTCGAAAGTTGAGAATGCACCAAGGGCGACAGATCAAGGCTAAACTTGGCAAACAGGCTATTATTGTAAATAAAAATCCTCGAATATATGTGAAGAGAATACACAGTTCAGAAACCAACAACCACAGAGGCATAATGATTAATAATTTGGGTTCACATTCCTGTTGATTGGTCCTGAGGGCGTTGCCGATCTCTTTGATGTTTTGGCTGAGTGATTTGCCATTCCTCTCTAGGAATTGTGGTTGGCAGGGAAAGACTGTTCTTGGGACTCCTCGACCATGCTGAATCTTTGATCCACTTGCTGAACTTACTTCTGAATAAGTGCTAAGACTTGCTTATGGATGGTTTCCAAACGTTGAAAAAGTGAATCCAGTTCATGTTTAGTGGGCATAGCCTTAACATGTGCTTTCCAATCCCACTTGTTGAAATTTAGAGGAGAACTTGAAGCTATCAGACCTGTCACATGCACAGTCAGAGTGCTGTAGCTTGGGAAGGAAGCCCAAAAGGAGAACTTTGTATCTCAGCAGGAGAGAAATTTGAGGTGTGTGACAGGCTAGTGTAGTGGTTGCAAGAGATAGCTCCCTCTTTACTCACGGTTGGCTGCCACTATGATCTCGGGTCCCAGGCTTAGGAATGATGACAGCATCATGCTCTGTTTTTTCTGATGAGGTTTCACAACAGGCACCTAGCCCACTATTTTGAATGTGGATGCTGGAGAGAATGGAGCTCCAGGAAAGTCCTTCTCCCCTCAGAAAATCCACAAGTGTTACTGGGGATCAAGTCACACTTGTTTTGCAGCTCATCACGTCTCAAGTTAGGCCTGGGGTGTAGCTGTGGTATGGGGAGGGAATCCCAGAGGTATGTCCAAATGGTGCAGCAGTGAGTGGCTGAGTGGTTGCGGAGACTTCCCCGTTGTGATGGGAATCCCCCTCTGCTCTCCTGTGTCAGCAGTCTTCGTTCTTTACGGAATCAAGGAGCGAGGAACAGGATCTCTCCATGGCTGCTGTGCCAGGCAGGGATTTGGAACTCTCAAGCAGTGGCACAATTTTGGGAACCAGTCCTAGCATCAGCGTAGCACTAAGGAAGCACTCGATACCTTGATGCTCCCCCGGAATAGTGTGAGCTTAATGAATCCACAGCTGACTCCACCATTCAAAAGCCACGCAGCTACTGCACATTGATCAAGGGCAAAAACTCCAAAACAGCTGTCTGTGTATGTTATTCTGGCTTGGCTTACAACTCCCCCAAATTATAATGTATATGTGAGACAGACGTCAAGACCAGTTAAAATGAATTCTGTCAAACATAGGAAAAACCTGCAATTGGAAATTTTGCAAAAAAACAAAAGGAAAAACCAAACAGAAGGTGAAGGTGTAGAAACATTGTATGCTATATTATTTTAACTTTTAATTTTATATATTGTGAACTGAGTACCGCGCGTTACTATTTTATATACTGATAGAGCACTGTTTTACAGTTGTATCTCAGATTTTATAATTATCATCATCTGGTTTTTGTACTTGTGTGATGGGTTACAGGAGGTAATTAGTCACTTTTTTTTAACACAGTTGTGTGAATGAGGACATTTAATGAGAGTATCTCCAAGGGTGATTACGCTTGAGAAAAGGGGAGGTTTCCTAAAACATTGCATAGTGTCCTAGTCCAAGGATGGCTATTGAGAGACTTGTAGACAATATAGAGGCTGGGCAGCATCAAATAGTAAAAAGATTTCCTTTAATCGTCCATAGGAGAGGAGGGTGTACAAGCCACGTATCGACCCCAGCAGTGGTCTTTGTCAAGCTGGTAAATGCTAACACCCGCCCACCATTAAATAAGGCAAAGAGCCAATGACATTAAAAACATCAGTACACATAAATATGATACAGGTGTAAAGAACACTAACCTACTGACCTACTCACCTACTGCTGCGGTCGATACGTGGCTTGTACACCCTCCTCTACTATAGACGATTAAAGGAAATCTTTTTACTATTTGATGCTGCCCAGCCTCCAGATTGTCTGCAAGTGTGACTTAGGGGTCTGGTTCCCTCCTGGGCTCTGCATATCAATTTACTTCGTGATGTATATGGAAGTGCTGCTGCCTTTTCTACTTTTGTGACGGGCTATTGAGAGACTGCCACAATTTTGGCATTTTATGAAAGCAAAATACTTTTTTGCTACTAAGATGATATGATGATTGTCTATATTATATGAAATACTGAAGAATTTAAAGTTTAAGAATGTTGCAAAGGAAAGTAAAGGCAACAGAAACACAACACATGAACATTTTCTACCATTTTGTAATAATCAATAAAATCCACACACTGCAATTATGTGACAGTTGTCACAATCTGTAAGAACATGGATACTTAAAAAGCATAGTAAACAAGTGCAAGATTTCTTTTGTGTTAAATGACCTAGTTCTTTTGATATTATTACACGAGCGTTAGTAGGCACCATTAATGCTCACAATTTACTGCTAATTGCATGGCTGATGTTTCAAGTTCAGGCATACCCTGGCAATTAGTGGCAAATTGCGAGGTTAACCACAGCCGCTTACACTTCTGTGATAGCATTCTAAAGCTGTTTAAATAGTTACATTTTGGTTTGAATCAAAATTAAATTTAATTGGATTAATGGATTTTTTTCAGAGAACCTAGTTTATTGTAAAAACATTTTTGGGGGGATTCAAGGGAAAAAAAATAATTAGCATCAACCTGACCATTTAAGTTAGGAGGTGACTAGCAATAAACTGACATATTAGAAGGAATGATGATTTCATAGAATTCAAGCTTACATTACTGAACAACTGACACACTGAGAAAATGTATTTATTTCAGGACTCTAAACCAGCTGAGGACCTGCTTGAGAAAATTGAGAGAAAATTGTTGGGTGATGAGTTGAATCTTGACTCCGAACTTAACAAATTGAATTGAAATCTTGTTACTGTGCTGATTTATAGGTCTCTGTCCACATTCATTTGTCCATCTACCTTTTAGTAATCTTGGTAAAGCTTTGCATTTTCTCAGTTTTTAGACCCTTATCTTTTTTCCTGAATAATTTTCTAAATCTATAAAAAAAAAATTACAAAGAATAAATGCATTCAAATATATATTACATTGTTTTTTATTTTAAAAACAAAAGTTTTCTCTTTTATTTTTTATATTGTATGTTTAATGTTTCTATAAATGCTGTTTTATATTAAGTTGTACTTTACAATGTTTGTGACTTGCATAGGCTGCTACTCCTAAACTTAATTTAAAGATACAGCAGACATTTTAACTTGACATTTAAGGTGAACACCCACTAGCGTCTGTCTTCACTTTCTCTCGCAGTGCAAGAAAAAAACAAACAACTCACTGCGCAGTACAAAAAAAACCTCTGATATCGGAAATGCTTTCAATGGGGCCGGCAGCTGCAGTGGTGCCAGCCCCATTGAAAGCATAGGGAGTATATTGCGGACTTCTGCCATAGCTGTGACATCTGCGGCAGGAGTTTCCTTCATCCCCACGGGGACCGCGGGGATGAAGGAATCCTCTGCCATAGCTGTCACAGCTGTGGCAGAAGTCCACGATGCTATCCCACTGCTTTCAATGGGGTCGGTGCTGCTGCTGCCGGCCCCATTGAAAGCAGTGTTTTTTAGGCAACCCCTGCAGCATGATTTTGGGGAAGGACTTGAAATATAAGCCCTTCCCTGAAAATCATCCCTCACCTCTCCGCCACTCAGGTGCGCCCTCCGCTGGCTCCCCTGCACTGCTGCCCAGCACTTTTAGCAGGTGGGGATTTAAAAATCCCCGCCTACTGAAAGGGTTGTGCTGATTGGCTGAGCACTTATATTTCAAGCCCTTCCCCGAAAATCATGCTGCGGGTGTTGCCTAAAAACCACTGCTTTCAATGGGGCCAGCAGCAGCAAGGCCAAACCCCATTGAAAGCAATGAGATAGCATCCTGGACTTCTGCAACAGCTGTGGCAGAGGATTCCTTCATCCCCGTGGTCCTCGTGGGGATGAAGGAAACTCCTGCCACAGCTGTCACAGCTGTGGCAGAAGTCCGCCATATACTCCCTATGTTTTCAATAGCGTTAGCGCTGCTGCCGCTGGCCCCATTAGACACATTTTAGGGATAATTTTCAGGGAAGGGCTTATATTTAAAGCTCTTTCCCGAAAATCCATGCTGGGCTCGCCAGCAGCCCATTGCTTTCAATGGGACTGCAGAAGTGCCAGTCCCATTGAAAGCAATGGGACAATATCCGCAATCCTCTGCCACAGCTGTCACAGCTGTGGCAGGAGATTCTTTACTCCCTGCAGGGATGATGAAATCCTCTGCCACATCTGTTACAGTGGTGACAGCTGTGGTGGGGGATTCTTTACCCCCCGCGGAAATGTAGAAATCCTTTGCCACAGCTATGACAGCTGTGGCAGGGGATTCCCTACTCCCTGTGGGAAGTCCTCTTGGCATTGATCACTGTGAAAGTGCTGTCAGTGTTCAGTGACAAAGGGGTCTCCCCGCTGGGAAATATTGATGCGCACCACGGACCTGCTATGCACGCATGTCTTATATTTTGCAGGTACGTGCATTTGCAAGTCTGTAAAACACGGACATGTCAACACACCATAGGGAGCCAATGGTTATAATAGAAGCGTGTTTTTGTGCGCACAACTGTATTCACATAAACACGCTTGTGTGAAGCCACCCTAATAGAGTAATGTAGACTAACTTCCCCCTCTCTCACTTTCTCTTATTGTCTTTACTATTCAGTACATAAACAGTATTTAGTAAGCTCCTAAGCTAAACCCATTACTGCAGGTGGCCAGCATTACATTTTTAAGATCTCTTTAGAGTATTTGAGGATTTGTAGCAATAATAGTTACCTCTGAAATTTATGAAGATATATTAAGAAATTAATCAACAAAAAACTTTAGACCTTCATAATTAAAAAGAAAATAGTGTACAGTTTTGGACAGTCATTAGAGATGAGCGAACGTGTTCTTCCGAGCTTGATATTCGTGCGAATATTAGGGTGTTCGGGATGTTCGTTATTCGTAACGAACACCATGTGGTGTTCTGGTTACTTTCACTTCCTTCCCTGAGACGTTAGCGCGCTTTTTTTGGCCAATTGAAAGACAGGGAAGGCATTACAACTTCCCCCTGTGACGTTCAAGCCCTATACCACCCCCCTGCTGTGAGTGGCTGGGAAGATCAGGTGTCACCCAAACATAAAAGTCGGCCCCTCCCGCGGTTCGGCTCAGATGCCGTGTGAGTTAGTGAGGGACAGTGCTGTTTGTACCGGAGCTGCTGTAGGGAAAGAATTGGTAGTTAGTGTAGGCTTCAAGACCCCCCAAAGGTCCTTATTAGGGCCACTGATAGCTGTGTGTTGGCTGCTGTTAGCAGTGCCATTTTTTTTTCTCAAAATCGGCTCTGCAGAGCGTTGCACCCGGCATTAGGGACAGAAGTGCTGCATAGGCAGGGAGAGTGTTAGGAGTGAGTGTAGCCTTCAAGAACCTCAACGGTCCTTTCTAGGGCCATATTTATCCGTGTGCAGTACTGTCCAGGCTGCTGTTAGCTGTGCTGCATTTTTTTTTGCTTCTCAAAATCGCCTCTGCAGAGCATTCCACCCTCCATTGATACTGCAGGGAAAGAATTGTATAGGCAGGGCCACAACACAGTTATTATTCATTGAATATACGCAGTGCTGCCTTTTGGTGCAAAAAAAAGGAAAATAATTCTATTTGTCCTGCCTCTGTCCGTACTAACGCCGGTGGACACGTGTCGGCTGCGTGTGCAACCTGTAAAAATCATACGCACCCAGCTACGTTTTACTCCTGGCTTCGCCATTTGCTTTCCTTAATTGGGAAAAAAAATACCTGCTCTGCCACAGTTCATAACTCTGCTACCCTCACGTTCTGTGACACATTAGCAGGAAAACAGCACAGTTATTAAACTTCTCATGTTCATAGAATATACGCAGTGCTGCCTTTTGGTGCAAAAAAAAGGAAAATAATTCTATTTGTCCTGCCTCTGTCCGTACTAACGCCGGTGGACACATGTCGGCTGCGTGTGCAACCTGTAAAAATCATACGCACCCAGCAACGTTTTACTCCTGGCTTCGCCATTTGCTTTCCTTAATTGGGAAAAAAAATACCTGCTCTGCCACAGTTCATAACTCTGCTACCCTCACGTTCTGTGACACATTAGCAGGAAAACAGCACAGTTATTAAACTTCTCATGTTCATAGAATATACGCAGTGCTGCCTTTTGGTGCAAAAAAAAGGAAAATAATTCTATTTGTCCTGCCTCTGTCCATACTAACGCTGGTGGACACGTGTCGGCTGCGTGTGCAACCTGTAAAAATCATACGCACCCAGCTACGTTTTACTCCTGGCTTCGCCATTTGCTTTCCTTAATTGGGAAAAAAAATACCTGCTCTGCCACAGTTCATAACTCTGCTACCCTCACGTTCTGTGACACATTAGCAGGAAAACAGCACAGTTATTAAACTTCTCATGTTCATAGAATATACGCAGTGCTGCCTTTTGGTGCAAAAAAAGGAAAATAATTCTATTTGTCCTGCCTCTGTCCGTACTAACGCCGGTGGACACGTGTCGGCTGCGTGTGCAACCTGTAAAAATCATACGCACCCAGCTACGTTTTACTCCTGGCTTCGCCATTTGCTTTCCTTAATTGGGAAAAAAAATACCTGCTCTGCCACAGTTCATAACTCTGCTACCCTCACGTTCTGTGACACATTAGCAGGAAAACAGCACAGTTATTAAACTTCTCATGTTCATAGAATATACGCAGTGCTGCCTTTTGGTGCAAAAAAAAGGAAAATAATTCTATTTGTCCTGCCTCTGTCCGTACTAACGCCGGTGGACACGTGTCGGCTGCGTGTGCAACCTGTAAAAATCATACGCACCCAGCTACGTTTTACTCCTGGCTTCGCCATTTGCTTTCCTTAATTGGGAAAAAAAATACCTGCTCTGCCACAGTTCATAACGCTGCTACCCTCACGTTCTGTGACACATTAGCAGGAAAACAGCACAGTTATTAAACTTCTCATGTTCATAGAATATACGCAGTGCTGCCTTTTGGTGCAAAAAAACGGAAAATAATTCTATTTGTCCTGCCTCTGTCCGTCCTAACGCCGGTGGACACGTGTCGGCTGCGTGTGCAACCTGTAAAAATCAGACGCACCCAGCTACGTTTTACTCCTGGCTTCGCCATTTGCTTTCCTTAATTGGGAAAAAAAATACCTGCTCTGCCACAGTTAATAACTCTGCTACCCTCACGTTCTGTGACACATTAGCAGGAAAACAGCACAGTTATTAAACTTCTCATGTTCATAGAATATACGCAGTGCTGCCTTTTGGTGCAAAAAAACGGAAAATAATTCTATTTGTCCTGCCTCTGTCCGTCCTAACGCCGGTGGACACGTGTCGGCTGCGTGTGCAACCTGTAAAAATCAGACGCACCCAGCTACGTTTTACTCCTGGCTTCGCCATTTGCTTTCCTTAATTGGGAAAAAAAATACCTGCTCTGCCACAGTTAATAACTCTGCTACCCTCACGTTCTGTGACACATTAGCAGGAAAACAGCACAGTTATTAAACTTAGATTATTCATTCACTAGAGGCAGTGGGGCCTTTCGTTTTCAAAAAAGGGAAAAAATTATATTTGGCCTGCAGTCTTGCGCCAATTTATTAGCTGCCTGTGAAATCAAATCACTGGTAATACAGCATGCTGAGGGGTAGGGGTAGGCCTAGAGGACGTGGACGCGGCTGAGGACGCGGAGGGCCAAGTCAGGGTGTGGGCACAGGCCAAGCTCCTGATCCAGGTGTGTCGCAGCCAACTGCTGCGCGATTAGGAGAGAGGCACGTTTCTGGTGTCCCCACATTCATCGCCCAATTAATGGGTCCACGCGGGAGACGGTTATTAGAAAATGAGCAGTGTGAGCAGGTCCTGTCCTGGATGGCAGAAAGTGCTTCGAGCAACCTATCGTCTACCCGCAGTTCTGCGCCGTCCACTGCTGCCAATCCGAATCCTCTGTCTGCTGCTCCTCCTTCCTCCCAGCCTCCTCACTCCACTACAATAACACCTGCTCAGGAGCGGGAACACTCCCAGGAACTGTTCTCGGGCCCCTGCTTAGATTGGGCAGCAGCGGTTCCTCTCCCACCAGAGGAGTTTATCGTCACTGATGCCCAACCATTCGAAAGTTCCCGGGGTCCGGGGGAAGAGGCTGGGGACTTCCGCCAACTGTCTCAACAACTTTCTGTGGGTGAGGAGGACGATGACGATCAGACACAGTTGTCTTGCAGTGAGGTAGTAGTAAGGGCAGTAAGTCCGAGGGAGCAGCGCACAGAGGATTCGGAGGAAGAGCAGCAGGACGATGAGGTGACTGACCCCACCTGGTGTGCAACGCTTACTCAGGAGGACAGGTCTTCAGAGGGGGAGTCAAGGGCATCAGCAGGGCAGGTTGCAAGAGGCAGTGCGGTGGCCAGGGGTAGAGGCAGGGCCAGACCGAATAATCCACCAAGTGTTTCCCAAAGCGCCCCCTCGCGCCATGCCACCCTGCAGAGGCCGAGGTGCTCTAAGGTCTGGCAGTTTTTCACAGAGACGCCTGACGACCGACGAACAGTGGTGTGCAACCTTTGTCGCGCAAAGCTTGCGGGGAGCCAACACCAACAGCCTCACCACCACCACCATGCGCAGACATATGATGGCCAAGCACCCCGCAAGGTGGGACGAAGGCCGTTCAGCACCTCCGGTTTGCACCCCTGCCTCTCCCCCTGTGCCCCAACCTGCCACTCAGATGCAACCCCCCTCTCAGGACACAGGCACTACCGTCTCCTGGCCTGCACCCACACCCTCACCTCCGCTGTCCTCGGCCCCATCCAGCAGTGTAGTTCAGCGCACCGTCCAGCCGTCGCTTGCGCAACTGTTGGAGCGCAAGCGCAAGTACGCCGCCACGCACCCGCACGCTCAAACGTTAACCGTCCGCATAGCAAAATTCATCAGCCTTGAGATGCTGCCGTATAGGGTTGTGGAAACGGAGTCCTTCAAAAGTATCATGGAGGCGGCGGCCCCGCGCTACTCAGTTCCCAGTCGCCACTACTTTTCCCGATGTGCCGTCCCAGCCCTGCACGACCACGTCTCCCGCAACATTGTACGCGCCCTCACCAACGCGGTTACTGCCACGGTCCACTTAACTACGGACACGTGGACAAGCACAGGCGGCCAGGGCCACTACATCTCCCTGACGGCACATTGGGTGAATTTAGTGGAGGCTGGGACAGAGTCAGAGCCTGGGACCGCTCATGTCCTACCCACCCCCAGAATTGCGGGCCCCAGCTCGGTGGTGGTATCTGCGGAGGTGTATGCTTCCTCCACTAAAGCACCCTCCTCCTCCTCCTCCTCCTCTGTCTCGCAATCAAGATGTGTTAGCAGCAGCATGTCGCCAGCAGTCGGTGTCGCGCGGTGTGGCAGCACAGCGGTGGGCAAGCGTCAGCAGGCCGTGCTGAAACTACTCAGCTTAGGCGATAAGAGGCACACGGCCCACGAACTGCTGCAGGGTCTGACACAGCAGACCGACCGCTGGCTTGCGCCGCTGAGCCTCCAACCGGGCATGGTCGTGTGTGACAACGGCCGTAACCTGGTGGCGGCTCTGCAGCTCGGCAGCCTCACGCACGTGCCATGCCTGGCCCACGTCTTTAATTTGGTGGTTCAGCGGTTTCTGAAAAGCTACCCACGCTTGTCAGACCTGCTCGTAAAGGCGCGCCGGCTCGGCGCAAATTTTCGCAAGTCCCACACGGACGCTGCCACCCTGCGCACCCTGCAACATCACTTTAAGCTGCCAGTGCACCGACTGCTGTGCGACGTGCCCACACGGTGGAACTCTACGCTCCACATGTTGGCCAGGCTCTATGAACAACGTAGAGCTATAGTCGAATACCAACTCCAACATGGGCGGCGCAGTGGGAGTCAGCCTCCTCAATTCCTTTCAGAAGAGTGGGCCTGGTTGGCAGACATCTGCCATGTCCTTGGTAATTTTGAGGAGTCTACCCAGGTGGTGAGCGGCGATGCTACAATCATTAGCGTCACCATTCCTCTGCTATGCATCTTGAGAAATTCCCTGCAAACCATAAAGGCAGCTGCTTTGCGCTCGGAAACGGGGGCGGGGGAAGACAGTATGCCGCTGGATAGTCAGGGCACCCTCCTGTCTATTTCTCAGCGCGTACAGGAGGAGGAGGAGGAGCATGAGGAGGATGAGGAGGAGGGGGAAGAGACAGCTTGGGCCGCTGCTGACGGTACACCGGCTGATTGCCTGTCATCCTTTCAGCGTGTATGGCCTGAGGAGGAGGAGGAGGAGGAGGAGGATCCTGAAAGTGATCTTCCTAGTGAAGACAGCCATGTGTTGCGTACAGGTACCCTGGCACACATGGCTGACTTCATGTTAGGATGCCTTTCTCGTGACCCTCGCGTTGCACGCATTCTGGCCACGACGGATTACTGGGTGTACACACTGCTCGATCCACGGTATAAGGATAACCTGCCCACTCTGATTCCCGAAGAGGAAAGGGGTTCGAGAGTGTTGCTATACCACAGGACCCTTGCGGACAAGCTGATGGTAAAATTCCCAGCTGACAGCGCTAGTGGCAGAAGGCAAGGTAGCAGGGGATGTGCGTAGATCGAGCAGCATGTACATCCCAGGCAGTGCAACAGTCTTTAAGGGCCTGGCCAGCTTTATGGCTCCCCACCAAGACTGTGTCACCGCTCCCCAGTCACGGCTGAGTCGGCGGGAGCACTGTAAAAGGATGGTGACGGAGTACGTAGCGGATCGCACGACCATCCTTGGTGACGCCTCTGCCCCCTACAACTACTGGGTGTCGAAGCTGGACACGTGGCCTGAACTAGCGCTGTATGCCCTGGCGGTGCTTGCTTGTCCTGCGGCTAGCGTCTTGTCGGAGAGGGTGTTTAGTGCGGCTGGGGGAATCATCACAGATAAGCGTAGCCGCTTGTCAACCGACAGTGCCGACAGGCTAACACTCATCAAGATGAACAAAGGCTGGATTTCGCCAGACTTCTGTTCTCCACCAGCGGACAGCAGCGATACGTAAGCAATACGTAGGCTGCACCCGCGGATGGAAGCTACGTTCTCTCTCACCATCCAAAACGGGGACATTTCTGCTTCATCAATCTGTGTCTAATATTCCTCCTCCTCCTCCTGCTCCTCCTCCTGAAACCTCACGTAATCACGCTGAACGGGCAATTTTTCTTAGGGCCACAAGGCTCACTCAAATAATTTTTCTGAACAATTTTTATAAGTTTCAATGCGCTTAAAAGCGTTGGAACTTTAACTTGAACCAATTTTTCGTTACACTGGGCTGCCTCCAGGCCTAGTTACCACTTAAGCCACATTAACCAAAGCGATTAATGGGTTTCACCTGCCCTCTTGGCTGGCCATGGCCAATTTTTGGGATGTACATTAGTACTGTTGATACAGCAATTTTTGTGGGCCCTCGCCTACAGTGTAATCAAATTAATTTTTAGCCCACCTGCATTACAGCTGACGTTACCTCAGCTGTGTTGGGCAATGCAATGGGATATTTTTATGTACCGCCGGTGGGTTCCAGGGAGCCACCCATGCTGTAGGTGCACACGGAGTTTTTAATACATCTGTACACTTCTAAAGAACCCCGGTCTGACTGGGGCATGCAGTGTGGGCCGAAGCCCACCTGTATTACGCACGACATTACTACCTCAGCTGTGTTGGGCAATGCAATGGGATATTTCTATGTACCGCCGGTGGCTTCCTGGCACCCACCCAGGCAGTGGGTCCACAGGGAGTTTAACCTACATGTGTCCACTTCTAAAGAACCCCAGTCTGACTGGGGCATGCAGTGTGGGCCGAAGCCCACCTGCATTATGCACGACATTACTACCTCAGCTGTGTTGGGCAATGCAATGGGATATTTTTGTGTACCGCCGGTGGGTTCCAGGGAGCCACCCATGCTGTAGGTGCACACAGAGTTTTTAACACATCTGTACACTTGTAAAGAACCCCAGTCTGACTGGGGCATGCAGTGTGGGCCGAAGCCCACCTGTATTACGCACGACATTACTACCTCAGCTGTGTTGGGCAATGCAATGGGATATTTCTATGTACCGCCGGTGGCTTCCTGGCACCCACCCAGGCAGTGGGTCCACAGGGAGTTTAACCTACATGTGTCCACTTCTAAAGAACCCCAGTCTGACTGGGGCATGCAGTGTGGGCCGAAGCCCACCTGCATTATGCACGACATTACTACCTCAGCTGTGTTGGGCAATGCAATGGGATATTTTTGTGTACCGCCGGTGGGTTCCAGGGAGCCACCCATGCTGTAGGTGCACACGGAGTTTTTAACACATCTGTACACTTGTAAAGAACCCCAGTCTGACTGGGGCATGCAGTGTGGGCCGAAGCCCACCTGTATTACGCACGACATTACTACCTCAGCTGTGTTGGGCAATGCAATGGGATATTTCTATGTACCGCCGGTGGCTTCCTGGCACCCACCCAGGCAGTGGGTCCACAGGGAGTTTAACCTACATGTGTCCACTTCTAAAGAACCCCAGTCTGACTGGGGCATGCAGTGTGGGCCGAAGCCCACCTGCATTATGCACGACATTACTACCTCAGCTGTGTTGGGCAATGCAATGGGATATTTTTGTGTACCGCCGGTGGGTTCCAGGGAGCCACCCATGCTGTAGGTGCACACGGAGTTTTTAACACATCTGTACACTTGTAAAGAACCCCAGTCTGACTGGGGCATGCAGTGTGGGCCGAAGCCCACCTGTATTACGCACGACATTACTACCTCAGCTGTGTTGGGCAATGCAATGGGATATTTCTATGTACCGCCGGTGGCTTCCTGGCACCCACCCATGCTGTCGGTCTACAGGGACTTCACAATAGGGAGTTGTACCTGCCTGTGTCTATGAATTAAAAAGCCCGGTCTAACTGGGGCATGCAGACACCTTGACAGAATGAATAGTGTGTGGCACATAGGTTCCCCATTGCTATGCCTACGTGTGCAGCTCCTGATGGCGGTGGCACAGAATTCTATTTCTCATTGCTTCTGTACAGCATTGTGGGCTATCGCCCCGCCACTTTTAAAGAGGGTCGCTGCCTAGCCGTGCCAACCCTCTGCAGTGTGTGCCTGCGGTTCCTCCTCATGGCAGACACACTTCTAAATAGACATGAGGGTGGTGTGGCATGAGGGCAGCTGAAGGCTGCGCAGGGACACTTTGGTGTGCGCTGTGGGGGGGAGGGGGGGGGGCGGTTGGTCAGCATGTAACCCAGGAGAAGTGGCAGCGGAGTGTCATCCAGGCAGTGATTGTGCTTTGTTGTAGCTAGTGTGGTGCTTAGCAAAGGTATGCCATGCTAATGAGGGCTTTTCAGAAGTAAAAGTTGTGGGGAGGGGGGGGGGGGGGCACTCTTGCCGGTATTGTGGCTTAATAGTGGGACCTGTGAACTTGAGATGCAGCCCAACATGTAGCCCCTCGCCTGCCCTATCCGTTTCTGTGTCATTCCCATCACTTTCTTGAATTGCCCAGATTTTCACACATGAAAACCTTAGCGAGCATCGGCGAAATACAAAAATGCTCTGGTCGCCCATTGACTTCAATGGGGTTCGTTGTTCGAAACGAACCCTCGAGCATCGCAGGAAGTTCGTTCCGAATAACGAACACCCGAACATTTTGGTGTTCGCTCATCTCTAACAGTCATTTTCATGTCTAAGTAAATTTTTTGAATTATTCTTTGTGCCTACAGTGATTCTTCAATTTACAATGATCTCAGGTTACACAATTTTCAATATACAATGATCTTTTCTGTACTATTGTAACCTGAAATAACATTCCACATATAATGCCACAGATGTTACCGATCTGCTGAACGTCAACCCAGCAACACTTCAATAAAGTACTGTACATATAAAGGCCCAGGGGCGTAACTATAGAGGATGCAGGGGATGCGGTTTCACCCGGGCCCAGGAGCCTTAGGGTGCCCATAAGACCTCTCTTCTCCATATATGGAGGCCCGTACTTTGAATAAAGCATTATAGTTGGTGGCCCTGTTACAGGTTTTGCATTGGGGCCCAGGAGCTTCAAGTTTTGCCTCTGTAAAGGTCCATTTACACACAACGATTATCCCTCAAAATTCGTAATACACAAAGTATACTGCTCTTTACCTGTTCCAGGGTAAGCTATTACTTGCAGAGTGTGGCTCCCTTTTATTTTTCTGATAGATTGCGTAGAGAGTGACTTACCAGCTTACAATAGCTCTTTTCAACTTTTATATGTAAGGACTTGTTTTATCTGCGTTAGGACCTTGCTAACATCTGTGCTGAAGATTCCATCTGAAGCTTTCAATGCAGAGTTCATTAAATCAGAAAAAAGCACCGCATGCAGTGCAACTTTTGCAATTAAATGCTGGACACTACAACATAAACCTTTTGGAACACAATCATTCAATGTGGTCCATGGGGTTCCAGATCCAGCACCACTGTTAATTTCCTTGTAATTATAATATAAATGACAGCAAAACAAATAAAAACTATTGTATAAGAGCAAGATTCTTTGTGAATGGGTCCATAATTATGTGATTATTTTTCATTAATCTGCATGTTTTTCTTTTTTGGGGTTGACATTTGGCGGGCTTCTGAACAAATTACTGGTTTAACATAGAGATATGGTCTTAAGGGTGCATTCCCATGAACGTACATCGGCTCGGTTTTCACGCCGAGCCGATATACGTCGTCCTCATCTGCAGTAGGGGGGGGGATGGAAGAGCCAGGAGCAGGAACTGAGCTCCCACCCCCTCTCTGCCTCCTCTCCTCCCCTCTGCACTATTTGCAATGAAAGTAGGCGGGGCGGGGGCAGGGCTAAGTTCCGAGAATTAGCCCCACCCCTGTTCTGCCTCTCCCCATTGCAAATAGTGCAGAGGGGCGGAGTGGAGGCAGAGAGGGGGCGGGAGCTCAGTTCCTGCTCCTGGCTCTTCCATCCTCCCCCTCCCTGCAGATGAGGACGACGTATATCGGCTCAACGTGAAAACCGAGCCGATATATGTTCGTGGGAATGCAGCCTAAGTCACAGGGGAAAAGTTATTAAGACCTGAAATTCAAACGTCTGCCTTAATATTATTTACCCTGCCCCATGATGTGTCCAATGTATGAAGGGGGTCATCCCTATTCATAAATTATTTCTTTTTTTTCACTGTAAGGATTCTAATCTCCTAATTAAAATTTAACCTTTAATAAATATTGAATTAAAAAGCACCTAACAAAACACACAAAAGTTTTTCACTTACACCTGTACGGTGAAGAGATAGTTCATTGAAACAATGCGGTATTGACCATTCAGGGAAAAATGCATATATATGATACTCAGAGATGTGTGTGTCATCAATAATCAGTGGATGATTTTCCAAGATGGTACATCAAAAATTCTCACACTGCACTGCTCATTAAATATCTTACAGTAGGTGAATTGTTGCTAAATAGAGATGAGCGAGTATACTCGCTAAGGCACATTACTCGAGCGAGTAGTGCCTTAGCCGAGTATCTCCCTGCTCGTCACTAAAGATTCGGGGGCCGGCGCCGGTGACAGGTGAGTTGCGGCGGGGAGCAGGGGGGAGCAGGGGGGAGAGAGGGAGAGAGAGATCTCCCCTCCGTTCCTCCCCGCTCTTCCCCGCCGCTCCCCGCCGGCCCCCGAATCTTTAGAGATGAGCGGGGAGATACTCATCTCTATTGCTAAACTAGATTTAGGTCTAATAGAGGCAAAATCAGATTGTGCCCATTTGGTTCCACTGACTTCTATAGACATGTCAAAAAATGGCTAATGAGGTTCAATGCGTTTCCGCTACCAAAAAGTAGCCTCATCAGGAACCTATACTTTCTACTTGAAGAAATATTCTAATTGTTCCAGATAACAATGAGAGGGTTCACCTCCAATAGTACAATATAACTGAGGGTAATGGGTTAAATATCTTCTACACTGAGGTTGGTTTGATTCAGGACTAATCCCTAACAGGTACCACCCAACCCAGTTCCCCCTTAACCAGAAAAAACAACCAACAGTCTTGTAGCAGCATCGCCAGTCTTGATGGTAGGCTGGAGACGAATGAAGAGCTAAGTGCTGGGTCAGTTCCTATATAGCCCTAGCTCCTCCCAATTCCTTGTGGGTAAAACCACACTAGGCCTATCACCTGATCATTCATGGAGTGCTCCCCACCTTCTGGGCGGCATCCGGCAATCAAATCCAAACTATCCCAATAGCATAGTTCTAAAGGTGTATATTGGATTTCTATATTATCCTTTCCCTTGCTTTATACAACTTGTCCTCTATGCATCCTTCCGATCGCCACAGCATCTCTCTGATGAGTACATAATACATATCGCATGACAACTGAGCTGCCGCGTTTTCTGGTTGCCAGGCAGCGTCATGACATCATCATGCCACTACGTGTCGTCTCCTCCCCCTAGTGAAGGAAGGTCCTGTGACATTGCCGATCACATGACGGCTATGCTGATAAGCTTCCTAATTACTATGTAGCGCGGTGAGGTCCCTATTTATATATTAGATGCATCTAAGAACCTACATGCACCCACATAGAAATGTATGCCAGGTCCAATCTGGCATATATTTCTCGTATAACGTATGCCAGATTTTGACATGAATTATACATTAATGTGTGGATCTAGAGTGGTAAACCCACTCCTGACAAGCCACACCCAGTTTTTGTGGACAAGCCACCAAAAGTTCCAAAATTTTGTGACTTTTTTACACCAGAGACTAACAGAAAGCACTTTATAAATATCCCTCACAGTGTATTTACCTTACAATGACCATCCAAAACTGAATATTTTAACCTAAGAGACCACTTACAGTGATGAGAAATAAGCTGTATAAAGCTTAGTATAAGAAATGCTACATTAAATTTAGTGATGCAAACCGTTAGTTATTAGAGATGAGCGAACATGTCCGTTACGGACACATCCGCACCCGGACACCGGCTTTGCCGAACACTGCAGTGTTCGCGCGTAAAGGTCCGGGTGCCGCCGGGGGGCGGGGAGATGCGCGGCGGCGCGGGCGGCAGTAGCGGGGAACAGGGGGGAGCCCTCTCTCCCTCTCCCCCCCACTCCCCGCCGCACCCCCCCCGCGCTGCCACGGCGGCCCCCGAACTTTTTCGCCCGAACACTGAAGTGTTCGCAAAGTTCGGTGTTCGGGCGAAAAAGGGGCGGGGCCGAACGTGTTCGCTCATCTTTATTAGTTATATAACATTTTTTTTTATTTGAAGCAAAATAAAAATTCTAAATGAGTATCTTTTTAAATGTTTACACTGAAGCACTCTAAAACATTTTTGTCTAATGATCATTTATTTGGATGTTGCTATAATTTTACTCTCTAATCTTATTATCAGACATTGTATAGCACTGGTGTATGCATTTATCCTGAAATACATATTTTTAATTACAAGCATACTTAATTTGCTATATTTTCCCTGTTGAAACTGAAATGAGCTACCTTCCCATATAATTAAAGGGGTGGTCTCGCGAAACCAAGTGGGGTTATACACTTCCGTATGGCCATATTAATGCACTTTGTAATGTACATTGTGCATTAAATATGAGCCATACAGAAGTTATTCCACTTACCTGTTCCGTTGCTAGCGTCCTCGTCTCCATGGTTCCGTCTAAATTCGCTGGCAGCTTGCTTTTTTAGACGCGCTTGCGCAGTCCGGTCTTCTCCATTCAGCACGAGCCGCTTCAGTGTGCTCCCCGCTACAGCTCTTCTGCGCATGCGCAGACGAGCTGTCACTGCTCGGGAGCGCGCTGAAGCGGCCATTCTGCACCATCCTCTGTTAGAGGAAGGTGCAGAAACTGGAGCTGCCCAGCGGAGAAGACCAGCCCAGCCCAGCCCAGCCCAGCCCAGCCCAGCCCAGCCGCCCCGAGAAGCCTCCCAGGTAAGTGATGGGTCGGGGGGGGGGGCTGCCGCTGCGCCGGGCTGCGCCGGGGGGGGCTGTCGCTAGGCCGGGGGGGCTGCCGCTGCGCCGGGGGAGCTAGCGCTAGGCCGGGGGGGCTGTCGCTGCGATGGGGGGGGGCTGTCGCTAGGCCGGGGGGGCTGTCGCTAGGCCGGGGGGGCTGCCGCTGCGCCGGGGGAGCTAGCGCTAGGCCGGGGGGGCTGCCGCTGCGCCGGGGGAGCTAGCGCTAGGCCGGGGGGGCTGTCGCTGCGATGGGGGGGGGCTGTCGCTAGGCCGGGGGGGCTGTCGCTAGGCCGGGGGGGCTGCCGCTGCGCCGGGGGAGCTAGCGCTAGGCCGGGGGGGCTGCCGCTGCGCCGGGGGAGCTAGCGCTAGGCCGGGGGGGCTGTCGCTGCGACGGGGGGGGCTGTCGCTAGGCCGGGGGGGCTGTCGCTAGGCCGGGGGGGCTGCCGCTGCGCCGGGGGAGCTAGCGCTAGGCCGGGGGGGCTGTCGCTGCGATGGGGGGGGCTGTCGCTAGGCCGGGGGGGCTGCCGCTGCGCCGGGGGAGCTAGCGCTAGGCCGGGGGGGCTGTCGCTGCGACGGGGGGGGCTGTCGCTAGGCCGGGGGGGCTGTCGCTGCGCCGGGGGAACTAGCGCTGGGGAGCCGGGGGCTAGCGCCGCTTACCTGCTGCCTGACGGTGGGCGTCTGGTCGGCGGCTGCGATGCGTCCGGTTGCCATGGAGACACAGCTGGCGGCGTCTCGGGAGCGCGCACGTCGGGCTGAAGCAAGGGCTGTACACTTTGGGAGAAGAACCGGCGGCCATCTTTGGAAAAGTTTTTAAAAGTTGCTGAAACGCTGGAACAGTGAGTAGAAACCGGCTTTAAAAGTCATTTAAACGGGTGCTTAGTTTTGTATGCTGAATAAGGGGGACTGGGCAAAAAAAAAAATTAACTGCTTCCTCGAGACATCTCCTTTAATTTTTAAACATTATTTGTTAGGGTTTACAAGCTATTTTAATATAAATTGCAGCAGGTGCAGCAAAATGCAAACATTACAATTAAAATCAATCACACATTTTAGTAACTAATGAACACTGTGCTGAAAACATCAATTTAGGATAGAAATAAGCTTTTCACTAAGTTGAATTTCAAACACACTGCTTTAACCACTAAAGGCAATTAAAGAACTGAGTATCAGGACACTCCAGTATGAATTCTTCTTCCAAGGTAGATAAAAATAAAACAATGGTCAAAATAAATCTAAGCAAACTGCTTCTGAGCAACACAATTTTTTTAGCACACCTCAGTTTAAAAGATTTACTTAAAGGGGTTGTCCCGCGGCAGCAAGTGGGTCTATACACTTCTGTATGGCCATAATAATGCACTTTGTAATATACATTGTGCATTAATTATGAGCCATACAGAAGTTATAAAAAGTTTTTTACTTACCTGCTCCGTTGCTAGCGTCCTCGTTCCCATGGAGCCGACTAATTTTCGCCCTCCGATGGCCAAATTAGCCGCGTTGCGCAGTCCGGGTCTTCTGCAGTCTTCTATGGAGCCGCTCGTGCCAGAGAGCGGCTCCGTGTAGCTCCGCCCCGTCACGTGCCGATTCCAGCCAATCAGGAGGCTGGAATCGGCAATGGACCGCACAGAAGAGCTGCGGTCCACGGAGACAGAGGATCCCAGCGGCCATCTTCAGCGGTAAGTATTGAAGTCACCGGAGCGCGGGGATAAAGGTAAGCGCTCCGGTAAACTTTCTTTACTTCCCTGCATCGGGGTTGTCTCGCGCCGAACGGGGGGGGGGGGTTGAAAAAAAAAAAAACCCGTTTCGGCGCGGGACAACCCCTTTAAAACTGCCTATGTTCAGGTATACTCTGCAAGTTATTATTATAATAATTTACATAAAACTATCAAATCTAAATATATTGATATAAATTAAAATAATAAAACAGTATGAATTATTAATAGAGATGAGCGAGCACCAAAATGCTCGGGTGCTCGTTACTCGGGACGAACCTTTCGCGATGCTCGAGGGTTCGTTTCGAGTAACGAACCCCATTGAAGTCAATGGGCGACCCGAGCATTTTTGTATTTCGCCGATGCTCGCTAAGGTTTCCTTGTGTGAAAATCTGGGCAATTCAAGAAAGTGATGGGAACGACACAGCAACGGATAGGGCAGGCGAGGGGCTACATGTTGGGCTGCATCTCAAGTTCACAGGTCCCACTATTAAGCCACAATAGCGGCAAGAGTGCCCCCCCCCCTCCCAAAAACTTTTACTTCTGAAAAGCCCTCATTAGCATGGCATACCTTTGCTAAGCACCACACTACCTCCAACAAAGCACAATCACTGCCTGCATGACACTCCACTGCCACTTCTCCTGGGTTACATGCTGCCCAACCGCCCCCCCTCCCCCCCACAGCGCACACCAAAGTGTCCCTGCGCAGCCTTCAGCTGCCCTCATGCCACACCACCCTCATGTCTATTTAGAAGTGCGTCTGCCATGAGGAGGAACCGCAGGCACACACTGCAGAGGGTTGGCACGGCTAGGCAGCGACCCTCTTTAAAAGGGGCGGGGCGATAGCCCACAATGCTGTACAGAAGCAATGAGAAATAGAATCCTGTGCCACCGCCATCAGGAGCTGCACACGTGGGCATAGCAATGGGGAACCTATGTGCCACACACTATTCATTCTGTTAAGGTGTCTCTGCATGCCCCAGTCAGACCGGGCTTTTTAATTCATAGACACCAGCAGGTACAACTCCCTATTGTGAAGTCCCTGTCGACCGACAGCATGGGTGGCTCCCTGGAACTCACCGGCGATACACAAAAATATCCCATTGCATTGCCCAACACAGCTGAGGTAGTAATGTCATGTTTAATGCAGGTGGGCTTCGGCCCACACTGCATGCCCCAGTCAGACTGGGGTTCTTTACAAGTGGAAACAGATGCATTTATAATTCCCTGTGGACCCACAGCATGGGTGGGTGCCAGGAAGCCACCGGCGGTACATAGAAATATCCCATTGCATTGCCCAACACAGCTGAGGTAGTAATGTCATGCTTAATGCAGGTGGGCTCCGGCCAACACTGCATGCCCCAGTCAGACTGGTAATATGTACCTTAACAGTAACCGCGTTGGTGGTAATGTGGTGGTGACTGCGGACCTAGTAGCGCGGTTTTATTTTGTTGGTTTTCGGAAAGTGGCCAGGATTAAGTGGGCCGTGGCGGGGGATGTTTTGGAGGCACTACGTGTCCTCTCCACGTGTCCGTGGTTATATGCACCTTAACAGTAACAGCGTTGGTGGGAAATGGCCCCGCCGCCATCATGTCTTTGGGAAGCCTCTGTTTCCACACCCCAGAGACATACCATTAGCAGCGGTATAGGCAGAGCCCAGAATTAGTAACATTTCAGCCGTAGCATTAGCGACAGGCCCCACTAACATATCACTAGCAGCATTATAGGGGGAGCACAGTCTTAGTTCCATTTCAGTAATAGTAGCAGCCTACACAGGCCCCAGTAACAATTCCAAAGCAGCAGTATAGTGGGAGCGCAGTCTTCGTTCCATTTCAGTAATAGTAGCAGCCTACACAGGCCCCAGGAACAATTCCGAAGCAGCAGTATAGGAGGAGCATAGTCTTAGTTCCATTTAAGTCATTGTAGCAGCCTACACAGGCCCCAGGAACAATTCCGAAGCAGCAGTATAGTGGGAGCGCAGTCTTAGTTCCATTTCAGTAGCTGCAGTATAGCCAAGGCCCAAGTTACATTTATGTAGCTAAAGTGTAGGCCAACCCCACACACACTTCTGTACCATGAGTGCAGGCGAAGAACATACAAATTGCTATGATTACACTGTAGGTGAGGGCCCCAAAACATTGGTGTACCAACAGTACTAATGTACCTTAGTAAAAATTGGCCATGCCCAACCAAGATGGCAGGTGAAACCCATTAATCGCTTTGGTTAATGTGGCTTAAGTGGTAACTAGGCCTGGAGGCAGCCCAGTTTAACTAAAAATTGGTTCAAGTTAAAGTTTCAACGCTTTTAAGAGCATTGAAACATATAAAAATTGTTTAGAAAAATTAGATGAGTGAGCCTTGTGGCCCTAAGAAAAATTGCCCGTTCAGCGTGATTACGTGAGGTTTCAGGAGGAGGAGCAGGAGGAGGAGGAGGAATATTAGACACAGATTGATGAAGCAGAAATGTCCCCGTTTTGGATGGTGAGAGAGAACGTAGCTTCCATCCGCGGGTGCAGCCTACGTATTGCTTACGTATCGCTGCTGTCCGCTGGTGGAGAAGAGAAGTCTGGGGAAATCCAGGCTTTGTTCATCTTGATGAGTGTTAGCCTGTCGGCACTGTCGGTTGACAGGCGGGTACGCTTATCTGTGATGATTCCCCCAGCCGCACTAAACACCCTTTCCGACAAGACGCTAGCCGCAGGACAAGCAAGCACCTCCAGGGCATACAGCGCTAGTTCAGGCCACGTGTCCAGCTTCGACACCCAGTAGTTGTAGGTGGCAGAGGCGTCACGGAGGACGGTCGTGCGATCGGCTACATACTCCCTCACCATCCTTTTACAGTGCTCCCGCCGACTCAGCCTTGACTGGGGAGCGGTGACACAGTCTTGCTGGGGAGCCATAAAGCTGTCCAGGCCCTTAAAGACTGTTGCACTGCCTGGGCTGTACATGCTGCTCGATCTCCGCACCTCCCCTGCTACCTGGCCCTCGGAACTGCGCCTTCTGCCACTAGCGCTGTCGTATGGGAATTTTACCATCAGCTTGTCCGCCAGGGTCCTGTGGTATAGCAACACTCTCGAACCCCTTTCCTCTTCGGGAATGAGAGTGGGAAGGTTCTCCTTATAGCGTGGGTCGAGCAGTGTGTACACCCAGTAATCCGTAGTGGCCAGAATGCGTGTAACGCGAGGGTCACGAGAAAGGCATCCTAACATGAAGTCAGCCATGTGTGCCAGGGTACCTGTACGCAACACATGGCTGTCCGCACTAGGAAGATCACTTTCAGGATCCTCCTCCTCCTCCTCCTCTTCCTCCTCCTCCTCCTCCTCAGGCCATACACGCTGAAATGATGACAGGCAAGCAGCATGGGTACCGTCAGCAGTGGGCCAAGCTGTCTCTTCCCCCTCCTCCTCATCCTCCTCATGCTCCTCCTCCTCCTCCTGAACGCGCTGAGATATAGACAGGAGGGTGCTCTGACTATCCAGCGACATACTGTCTTCCCCCGGCTCTGTTTCCAAGCGCAAAGCGGCTGCCTTTATGGTTTGCAGGGAACTTCTCAAGATGCATAGCAGAGGAATGGTGACGCTAATGATTGCAGCATCGCCGCTCACCACCTGGGTAGACTCCTCAAACTTTCGAAGGACCTGGCAGATGTCTGCCAACCAGGCCCACTCTTCTGAAAAGAATTGAGGAGGCTGACTCCCACTGCGCCGCCCATGTTGGAGTTGGTATTCCACTATAGCTCTACGCTGCTCATAGAGCCTAGCCAACATGTGGAGCGTAGAGTTCCACCGTGTGGGCACGTCGCACAGCAGTCAGTGCACTGGCAGATTAAACCGATGTTGCAGGGTGCGCAGGGTGGCAGCGTCCGTGTGGGACTTGCGGAAATGTGCGCAGAGGCGGCGCACCTTTACGAGCAGGTCTGACAAGCGTGGGTAGCTTTTCAGAAAGCGCTGAACCACCAAATTAAAGACGTGGGCCAGGCATGGCACGTGCGTGAGGCTGCCGAGCTGCAGAGCCGCCACCAGGTTACGGCCGTTGTCACACACGACCATGCCCGGTTGGAGGCTCAGCGGCGCAAGCCAACGATCGGTCTGCTCTGTCAGACTCTGCAGCAGTTCGTGGGCCGTGTGCCTCCTATCTCCTAAGCTGAGTAGTTTCAGCACGGCCTGCTGACGCTTGCCCACCGCTGTGCTGCCACGCCGCGCGACACCGACTGCTGGCGACGTCCTGCTGCTGCTGACACATCTAGATTGCGAGACAGAGGTTGAGGAGGAGGAGGAGGAGGAGGGTGCTTTAGTGGAGGAAGCATACACCGCCGAACATACCACCACCGAGCTGGGGCCTGCAATTCTGGGGGTGGGTAGGACGTGAGCGGTGCCAGGCTCTGACTCTGTCCCAGCCTCCACTAAATTCACCCAATGTGCCGTCAGGGAGATGTAGTGGCCCTGCCCGCCTGTGCTTGTCCACGTGTCCGTAGTTAAGTGGACCTTGCCACTAACCGCATTGGTGAGGGCACGTACAATGTTGCGGGAGACGTGGTCGTCCAGGGCTGGGACGGCACATCGGGAAAAGTAGTGGCGACTGGGAACTGAGTAGCGCGGGGCCGCCGCCGCCATCATAGCTTTGAAAGCCTCCGTTTCCACAACCCTATACGGCAGCATCTCAAGGCTGATACATTTGGCTATGTGGACGGTTAACGATTGAGCGTGCGGGTGCGTGGCAGCGTACTTGCGCTTGCGCTCCAACACTTGCGCTAGCGACGGCTGGACTGTGCGGTGCGAGACATTGGTGGATGGGGCCGAGGACAGCGGAGGTGAGGGTGTGGGTGCAGGCCAGGAGACGGTAGTGCCTGTGTCCTGAGAGGGGGGTTGGATCTCAGTGGCAGGTTGGGGCACAGGGGGAGAGGCAGGTGCAAACCGGAGGCGGTAAACGGCCTTCGTCCCACCTTGTGGGGTGCTTGGCCATCATATGTCTGCGCATGCTGGTGGTGGTGAGTCTGTTGGTGGTGGCTCCCCGGCTGATCTTGGCGCGACAAAGGTTGCACACCACTGTTTGTCGGTCGTCAGGCGTCTCTGTGAAAAACTGCCAGACCTTAGAGCACCTCGGCCTCTGCAGGGTGGCATGGCGCGAGGGTGCGCTTTGGGAAACAGTTGGTGGATTATTCGGTCTGTTCCTGCCTCCACCCCTGGCCACCGCACTGCCTCTTGCAACCTGCCCTGCTGCTGCCCTTGCCTGCCCCTCTGAAGACCTGTCCTGAGTAGGCGTTGCACACCAGGTGGGGTCAGTCACCTCATCGTCCTTCTGCTCTTCCTCCGAATCCTCTGTGCGCTCCTCCCTCGGACTTACTGCCCTTACTACTACCTCACTGCAAGACAACTGTGTCTCATCGTCATCGTCCTCCTCACCCACTGAAAGGTCTTGAGACAGTTGCCAGAAGTCCCCAGCCTCATCCCCCGGACCCCGGGAACTTTCCAATGGTTGTGCATCAGTGACAATAAACTCCTCTGGTGGGAGAGGAACCACTGCTGCCCAATCTGAGCAGGGGCCCGAGAACAGTTCCTGGGAGTCTTCCCGCTCCTGAGCATGTGTCATTGTAGTGGAGTGAGGAGGCTGGGAGGAAGGAGGAGCAGCAGACAGAGGATTCGGATTTGCAGCACTGGACGGCGCAGAACTCTGGGTGGATGATAGCTTGCTCGAAGCACTTTCTGCCATCCACGACAGGACCTGCTCACACTGCTCATTTTCTAATAAAGGTCTCCCGCGTGGACCCATTAATTGGGCAATGAATGTGGGGACGCCAGAAACGTGCCTCTCTCCTAATCGCGCAGCAGTCGGCTGCGACACACCTGGATCAGGAGCTCGGCCTGTGCCCACACCCTCACTTGGGCCTACGCGTCCTCGGCCGCGTCCACGTCCTCTAGGCCTACCCCTACCCCTCAGCATGCTGTATTACCAGTGATTTCCCATGCAGGAAAGAAATTGGCGCAAGCCTGCAGCCAAAATAGAATTTTTTCCCTTGTTTTTCAAAGGACAAGCCACACTGCGTGTATTCAATGAATACTACTAAGTTTAATAACTGTGTTGTGGCCCTGCAAATGTGTCAGGGAACTGCAGTGATGCAAAGTTATTCGCTACAGCAGATCAGGGATTTCCCATGCAGGAAAAAAATTGGCGCAAGCCTGCAGTAAAACGTAGCTGGCTGCGTCTGATTTTTTTAAATGTTCTGCACGCAGCACACACGTACCCAGAGCCCTGAGGACTGTCAGAGGCAGGCGAAATAGAATTTTTTCCCTTGTTTTTCAAAGGACAAGCCACACTGCGTGTATTCAATGAATACTACTAAATTTAATAACTGTGTTGTGGCCCTGCAAATGTGTCACAGAACTGCAGTGATGCAAAGTTATTCGCTACAGCAGATCAGGGATTTCCCATGCAGGAAAGAAATTGGCGCAAGCCTGCAGCCAAAATAGAATTTTTTCCCTTGTTTTTCAAAGGACAAGCCACACTGCGTGTATTCAATGAATACTACTAAGTTTAATAACTGTGTTGTGGCCCTGCAAATGTGTCAGAGAACTGCAGTGATGCAAAGTTATTCGCTACAGCAGATCAGGGATTTCCCATGCAGGAAAAAAATTGGCGCAAGCCTGCAGTAAAACGTAGCTGGCTGCGTCTGATTTTTTTTAACGTTCTGCACGCAGCACACATGTACCCAGAGCCCTGAGGACTGTCAGAGGCAGGTGAAATGGAATTTTTTCCCTTGTTTTTCAAAGGACAAGCCACACTGCGTGTATTCAATGAATACTACTAAGTTTAATAACTGTGTTGTGGCCCTGCAAATGTGTCACAGAACTGCAGTGATGCAAAGTTATTCGCTACAGCAGATCAGGGATTTCCCATGCAGGAAAGAAATTGGCGCAAGCCTGCAGCCAAAATAGAATTTTTTCCCTTGTTTTTCAAAGGACAAGCCACACTGCGTGTATTCAATGAATACTACTAAGTTTAATAACTGTGTTGTGGCCCTGCAAATGTGTCAGAGAACTGCAGTGATGCAAAGTTATTCGCTACAGCAGATCAGGGATTTCCCATGCAGGAAAAAAATTGGCGCAAGCCTGCAGTAAAACGTAGCTGGCTGCGTCTGATTTTTTTTAACGTTCTGCACGCAGCACACACGTACCCAGAGCCCTGAGGACTGTCAGAGGCAGGTGAAATAGAATTTTTTCCCTTGTTTTTCAAAGGACAAGCCACACTGCGTGTATTCAATGAATACTACTAAGTTTAATAACTGTGTTGTGGCCCTGCAAATGTGTCACAGAACTGCAGTGCTGCAAAGTTATTCGCTACAGCAGATCAGGGATTTCCCATGCAGGGAAGAAATTGGCGCAAGCCTGCAGCCAAAATAGAATTTTTTCCCTTGTTTTTCAAAGGACAAGCCACACTGCGTGTATTCAATGAATACTACTAAGTTTAATAACTGTGTTGTGGCCCTGCAAATGTGTCAGAGAACTGCAGTGATGCAAAGTTATTCGCTACAGCAGATCAGGGATTTCCCATGCAGGAAAAAAATTGGCGCAAGCCTGCAGTAAAACGTAGCTGGCTGCGTCTGATTTTTTTTAACGTTCTGCACGCAGCACACACGTACCCAGAGCCCTGAGGACTGTCAGAGCCAGGCGAAATAGAATTTTTTCCCTTGTTTTTCAAAGGAAAAGCCACACTGCGTCTATTCAATGAATAATGTATGTCTTCTGGCCCTGCCTACACAATTCTATCCCTGTAGTATTAATGCCGGGTGCAATGGTCTGCACAGCCGGTTTTGAGAAAAAAAAAAATATATGCAACACTGCTAACAGCAGCCTGGACAGTACTGCACACGGATAGATGTGGCCCTAGAAAGGACCGTTGGGGTTCTTGAAGCCTACACTCACTGCTAACACTCTCCCTGCCTAACCACCACTTCTGTCCCTATTGCAGGGCGCAATGCTCTGCAGATCCAATTTTGAGAAAAAAAAAAAAAAATACAGTGCTAACACAGTACTGCACACTATTAGATGTGGCCCTCAGAAGGACCGTTGGGGTTCTTGAAGCCTACACTAACTCCTAACGCTCTCCCTACAGCAGCTCCAGCACAATACCACTGTCCCTCAGCTAACTCACAAGGCATCTGAGCCGAGCCGCGGGAGGGGCCGATTTTTATACTCGGGTGACATCTGATCGCCCCAGCCACTCACAGCAGGGGGGTGGTATAGGGCTTGAACGTCACAGGGGGAAGTTGTAATGCCTTCCCTGTCTTTCAATTGGCCAGAAAAGCGCGCTAACGTCTCAGAGAGGAAACTGAAAGTAACCGGAACACCGCGTGGTACTCGTTACGAGTAACGAGCATCCCGAACACCCTAATATTCGCACGAATATCAAGCTCGGACGAGTACGTTCGCTCATCTCTAATTATTAATCAATTATTAATTGTATATTAATTATTATTACTGTTGTAATCTTCAGTGGAATATTGGAGAGGATATTTGGCCACATATACTCATTCCAAAATTGGTAGAATCATAGAGAATCATAGAATGGTAAAGCTGGAAGGGACCTCCAGGGTCATCTGGTCAAACCCCCTGCTCACTGCAGGATTCACTAAATCATCCCAGACACATATTTTTCCAGCCTTTCTTTGAACACTTTTATTGAAGGAGAACTCACCACCTCCCTTGGCAACCTGTTGCACTCATTGATCACCCTCACTGTCAGAAAGTTTTTTTTCTAATATCTAATTTGTGTCTCCTCCCTTTCAGTTTAATCCCATTGTTTCTAGTCTTTCCTTCTGCAAATGAGAATAGGGCTGATCCCTCTGCACTGTGACAGCCCTTCAGATATTTATAGACAGCTATTAAGTCTCCTCTTAGCCTTCTTTTTTGCAAGCTAAACATTCCTAGATCCTTTAACCGTCCCTCATAGGACATGATTTGCAGACAGCTCACCATCTTGGTAGCTCTTCTCTGAACTTGCTTCAGTTTGTCTATGTCTTTTTTAAAGTGGGGTGCCCAGAACTGTACACAGTATTCCAGATGAGGTCTGACTAAGGAAGAAAAGAGGGGGATAATAACCTCACATGATCTAGACTCTATGCTTCTCTTAATGCATTCCAGAATTGTGTTTGCCTTTTTGGCTGCTGCATCACATTGTTGACTGATGTTTAGTCTATGATCTATTAGCATACCTAAGTGTTTTTTACATGTTCTGCTGCTTAGCGCAATTCCTCCCATTTTGTATATGTTTTTTTCATTTTTCTTGCTCAGATGTAGGACTTTGCATTTCTCCTTGTCAAATACCATTCTTTTTGAATACTCGCTCTCTCTTTTTCCTAGTGTTAGCTATCCTTCCTAGCTTTGTGTCATTGGCAAATTTGATCAAAATGTTAAACAGCACTGGGCCTATGACAGAGCCTTGTGGTACCCCACTTGATACATTCTTCCACTTAGATGTTCAGCCATTTATGACCACTCTTTGAGTACGATCACTCAACCTGTTGTGAATCCACCTAACAGTCAATCTCATATTTCATCTTTTTTCAATGAGTATGGTCTGATATACTTCGTCAAATGCTTTACAAAAGTCAAAATATACTATTTCTACCACATTTTCCTGATCAACCCGGTTAGTGATTCTGTCATAGAAGGAAATTAGATTTGTCGGTCATGACTTGTTTGTTAGAAACCCATGCTGACTCTGAATTAATTACTCCATTTTCACCTAAGTACTTTCATACATGCTGTTTAATAATTTGTTCAAAGATCTTTGCCGGTATAGAAGACAGGTTCACAGGCCTGTAGTTTCCTGGATCTACCTCCTTCACTTTTTTGAAGATAGGGACAACATTTGCCCTTTTCCAATCTTATGGGACCTCTCCTGTTCTCCAGGAATTTTCAAAGATTATGGCGAGTGGTTCAGCAATTACCTTTGCTGCTTCCTTTAGTATCCTAGGATGTAGTTCATCTGAACCTTGAGACTTGAATTCATGTAAGTTACGTTTATGTAAAAAATAAATAGTAGGGTCCAGTCACTGTGAGCTTCACAAATCCTATAAACAATAAGTTTCCCCATTCTTGCTAGAAAGCTGGTTACTAATGATTGCCCATTTCCATGCCACCAAATTGATTGCAGTACAACACTCTAGTCAAAGTCTTGAATAAATTCTTAAATACAACAAAAGCAGCACTTCTATTGTGCAGATATCAGATTGCAAAAATCACTGATAGGGGAAAAAAGGAGGTCGGGTAGAAATACTCTCACCTGCTTGCGGCACAACACACTGGTAGGCATGTAAAAACTGAATTATGAACAAATTGTTCTCTATTTGGCTTACTGTGATGTCAGATGCTCTACTCTTTCTACCTATTAGCAACCATTTAAATATCTCTCTAAAAGTCATCTTTGTAAGTAGCCTGAGGAAGGAGAAGGACTGGTTCAAAAATGTGTAGCCTGTCAAGTGTTTTAAAGTTTTATACAAGATTATTATAGCCCTAGATCTTCCCTACTGTAGGGTCAATCTTCTTACTTTGGTTCTCCCTACTACAAAAGTTGTGAATAGGTCTATTTGAGGTTTATACTGTACCACACTTAACCAATGAACAGCCAGAATAAATTGGCTATGCAGATGATAACAACCATCTGTGGATTTTACACTGAATTGCTCACATGAGTATTCACTCAATAAAAATACATTAGTTCTAAGCCTGTTTTAGGAGGATTTCCTAAAATTAAAAGTTATTTTCTATTCCTGCAAAAAACAAGCCTTCACATGACTCCAAAGACAGAGAAATAAAAAAAAAAAAAACAGGTCTCAACAAATAGCAACAGATTTTTCTTCTTTAAAGGAAACTGTCATGTCCCTACAGCACTATAAAGTTTTTTGCTGCATTTTTTTAACTTGCCCACTCCTTGGTTCCAAAGAAAATTGTTTGACGCAGGAAAATTTCTTTTGAGGGTTCTGTGCATGTGCATACATTTGTAAGGGAGAGCGTGCACACGGCAATCGGAAAAGTAAGATTACTGTGTGCCGTGTGAGCTTTAGAGGGGACACCCCTGGAATCAAGGAGCAAGTGAGTATAAAAAGAATAATTTTCCATCAGTCTGCTGGGAGGGTCAGAATGTAGCACAAGCAGCATTAATCAATGAACCATTCTTGACATGATGGTTTGGGGAACGTTGTGTTTGCATACCCTGAGTCTTCTTATGCCTGTGGACGAAAACCACAATGAATTTTTGTGGTTCTGAAGGCCAATTTGTCTGCCTTGAGTAAATTTATTGCAATTATGTTTCCAAAGACATGTAAATTATTGTATACAACGCAGAAAAGCTGCTTACAGGTGTGATTGCCATTAAGGCGTCGGGAAGGAATTTTCCCCCAAAAGGGCTAATTGGCTCCTGCCTCTTGGGTTTTTTTTCCTTCCTCTAGATAAACCACATAGGAGGATCAACAGGCTGAACTAGATAGACATTGTCTTCATTCAGCCTTACATACTATGTTACTATGTTACTAGGTGTGAGAGCTGTCGCAGAGGATTTCTTCATCCCCACGGGGAGTAAAGAATCCCCTGTCACAGCTGTGAAAGTTGTGGCAGAGGATCGCAATGTTCTCCCATTACTTTCAATGGGACCGGCGCTTCTGTTAAAAATAAAAAATATATATACTCACCTCTCCATAGGTACCAGGGCTCAGGCGTGTCCAGCCACGTCTTCTCCCTGCACTGCTCTGAAATCTCTAAAATCTAAAATTTCAAATCCCCGCCTGCTGAAAGGCCTGTATCTGATTGGCTGAGTGCTCGGCCAATCACAGGAAGCGCTCAGCCACTCATTGAATGACAGCCGAGCGCTGCCTGTGATTGGTCACAGTGTTAAACCAATCACAGGCAGTGCTCAGCCATTCATTGAATTCAATGAATGGTCAAGCACTGCCTGTGATTGATTGAGCGCTGTGGCCAATAACAGGCAGCGCTCAGCTGTCATTCAATGAAGCCCTTTGTGTACAGCCCTTTCAGCAGGCGGGGATTTTAAATCTCCACCTGCTGAAAGAGATTCAGAGCAGTGCAGGGAAAAGACGTGACTAGATGCGCCTGAGCCCCGGCTGCTGCGGAGAGGTGAGTATATATATTTTTAATTTTTAACACATTCTAGGGATGATTTTAATGAAAGGACTTATATTTAAAACACTTTCTCGAAAATCCCTGCAGGGTTTGCTGGCAGCCCATTGCTTTCAATGGGTCTGCAGAAGCACCGATCCTATTGAAAGCAATGGGAGAACATCGCAATCTTTTGCCACAGCTGGGGCATGGGATTCTTTACTCCCTGCAGGTAGTCCCCTGTCACTGAACACTGTGACCATGCTGTCAGAGTGTTCAGTGATGAGGGGACTTCCCGTGGACATGAAGAAATCCTCAGGCACAGCTGTAGCATAGGAACACAATCTTTTCTGTATGTTGTCAATGGGGCCACCGCTGCTGCCACCAGCCCCATTGACCACAAGGTGAAACCCCTGGATGTGATAGCATCCAGGGATTTCACATCCAAGGAATCCCCTGCAAAGAACTACAGTACACTGCTGGGGACCAAGAAGAGAAGTCACAGCAGCGGCGGACAGGTGAGTATATGTTTTTTTGGTTTTTTTTTTACACAAACCAGGGATGATTTTTCAGGGAAGGGCTTATATTTAAAGCCCTTCCCCGAAAATTACTGCAGGGGTTGGTGACAGCCCATTGCTTTCAATAAGACCGCCGGCAGCAGACTTGCATTCACGCGTGGGTGCGCGGTTTTGTGCACACCTATGTACGCACATGCTCGTGTGAATGACCCTTACAGAAATTCCTACAACAAAACATGACCCAAGTGAATACACCCTGACAATTTTGAAGATTTTTATTTTTGTCAGTTCTAGAGGGGCTGTGACAGAGGCCTGTCAGAATTAGGATACCTAATATCTTATTTCTGATTTGAAGGGTGACTATAGATGATTGTATGTGCAAATATGCACATTTCAGTGCAAAATATTTGCACCATGAACGAGATGTTTTTACTCGCCTGCCTGAGCATAGTGTTGTACTTTTTTATGCATGCAGTACCTGTTCATATGCATGCGCAGCACATCCCTGCCCTAATTTAAAAGGCTATTTAGACTGATGAGGTGCAGATGTGTGTTTTTTTCTTTTTTACAAAATTGTGCAGCGTATTGAGCATTCTGTTGTGTATTGTGCACACATTTGCCCACATCACATAGACTTCTATGGGGCCCATAAGTGTGCAAACACGCAGGAAAATAGAGCATATTCTATTTTTTTTCGGGTACACGCAAATGCACATAAAACATTTTTAAAATAGGATGTAATGCCGAAAAAAGACATGTCCATCCAGTTCTGACTATTTCCCCCAATTTTAATCTAGTTGAAGGCAGAAAAAAACCCAATCATGTAGAAGCCAATTTTCTCCATTAAAGAGATAAAAATTACTTTCTGACTCCAATTTGGCAATCGGAATAATCCACAACCCTTCTGAAGTTATTAGGGATTATAGCATATAATATTGTATCACTCAAAAAAGGCATCCAGGCTACTCTTGTTTTTATTTATCAAATTTGCCATCACCACATCCTCAGGCAGAGAGTTCCATAGTCTCACTGCTCTTACAGCAAAGAACCCCCTTCCATGTCAGTGTAGAAACCTTATTTCCCCTAGACATAGAGGATGGCACCTTATTGTAGTCACAATCACAGTAAACCAACCAGCACACTTTGCTAATGTGAACGAACCCATTGACATCTGCGCATTGCGTGAGTATATTTTAAGCACACAAGAAAACGCAAATATGTCAATCTGAAGTGCTTTTATCTTGCCTTTTTCATTCTTATATTTATAGTATTGTTTCTCTTGAGTTTATAGTTCATTTACTATATATATATATATATATATATATATATATATATATATATATATATATATATTTTAGAGATGAGCGAACGTACTCGTCCGAGCTTGATACTCTTTCGAGTATTAGCGTGTTCGAGATGCTCGTTACTAGAGGCGAGCACCACGCGATGTTCGAGTTACTTTCAATTTCATCTCTGAGACGTTAGCGCGCTTTTCTGGCCAATAGAAAGACAGGGAAGGCATTACAACTTCCCCCTGCGACGTTCAAGCCCTATACCACCCCCCTGCAGTGAGTGGCTGGCGAGATCAGGTGTCACCCGAGTATATAAATCGGCCCCTCCCGCGGCTCGCCACAGATGCATTCTGACATAGTTCAGGGAAAGTGCTGTCTTGCTGGAGTTGCTATAGGGAGAGTGTTAGGAGTTATTTTAGGCTTCAAGAACCCCAACGGTCCTTCTTAGGGCCACATCTGACCGTGTGAAGTACTGTTGAGGCTGATTTTTACAGTGTTGCACATTTATTTATTTTTTTTGTATATCGGCCGTGCAGAGCATTGCGTCCTCAGTCTGCAGTAATTTTACATAGTATAGGGCCAGTAGTGCTGAGGCAGGGACAGTTAAAAAGGTGAAAGACATATACTGTCTATATAGGCAGTGGGCTTTTCCAAAAAAATTTGGGAAAAAACATTCTATTTGGGCTGCCTGTGACCGTCCTGAGTGTACTGCGTCTCTGCTGGGGGTAGTAGTCCTAATTAATACGCAGCCAGCTAAGTGTTACAGCAGGCTTGCGCAAAATTCTTTCCTGGCTCTGCTGTGCGTTCCGTAAGCGAAATCAGCCTCCAACCACAGGCCAATAAGCGGCACATTTAATTACAGCGTTCTGTTTCTGCACTACTGGTAATACAGCATGCTGAGGGGTAGGGGTAGGCCTAGAGGACGTGGATGGTGGACGCGGGCGAGGACGCGGAGGCCCAAGTCAGGGTGTGGGCACAGGCCGAGCTCCTGATCCAGGTGTATCGCAGCCGACTGCTGCGGGATTAGGAGAAAGACACATTTCTGGCATCCCCACATTCATCTCACAATTAATGGGTCCACGCGGTAGACCTTTATTAGAAAATGAGTAGTGTGAGCAGGTCCTGTCGTGGATGGCAGAAAGTGCATCCAGCAATCTATCGACCACCCAGAGTTCTGCGCCGTCCACTGCTGCAACTCTGCATCCTCTGGCTGCTGCTCCTCCTTCCTCCCAGCCTCCTCACTCCATTACAATGACACATTCTAAGGAGCAGGCAGACTCCCAGGAACTGTTCTCGGGCCCCTGCCCAGAGTGGGCAGCAATGGTTCCGAATCCTCTCCCAGTTTGTCGTGACCGATGCCCAACCTTTGGAAAGTTCCCGGGTTCCGGGGGATGAGGCTGGGGACTTCCGGCAACTGTCTCAAGAGCTTTCAGTGGGTGAGGAGGACGATGACGATGAGACACAGTTGTCTATCACTCAGGTAGTAGTAATTGGAGTAAGTCCGAGGGAGGAGCACACAGAGGATTCGGAGGAAGAGCAGCAGGACGATGAGGTGACTGACCCCACCTGCTTTGCTACGCCTACTGAGGACAGGTCTTCAGAGGGGGAGGCAAGTGCAGCAGCAGGGCAGGTTGGAAGAGGCAGTGCGGTGGCCAGGGGTAGAGGCAGGGCCAGACCGAATAATCCACCAACTGTTTCCCAAAGCGCCCCCTCGCGCCATGCCACCCTGCAGAGGCCGAGGTGCTCAAAGGTCTGGCAGTTTTTCACTGAGAGTGCAGACGACCGACGAACAGTGGTGTGCAACCTTTGTCGCACCAAGATCAGCCGGGGAGCCACCACCACCAGCCTCACCACCACCAGCATGCACAGACATATGATGGCCAAGCACCCCACAAGGTGGGACGAAGGCCGTTCACCACCTCCAGTTTGCACCGCTGCCTCTCCCCCTGTGCCCCAACCTGCCACTGAGATCCAACCCCCCTCTGAGGACACAGGCACTACCGTCTCCTGGCCTGCACCCACACCCTCACCTCCGCTGTCCTCGGCCCCATCCACCAATGTCTGTCAGCGCACCGTCCAGCCGTCGCTAGCGCAAGTGTTGGAGCGCAAGCGCAAGTACGCCGCCACGCACCCGCAAGCTCAAGCGTTAAATGTGCACATAGCCAAATTTATCATCCTGGAGATGCTGCCGTATAGGGTTGTGGAAACGGAGGCTTTCAAAGGTATGATGGCGGCGGTGGCCCTGCGCTACTCAGTTCCCAGTCGCCACTACTTTTCCCGATGTGCCGTCCCAGCCCTGCACGACCACGTCTCCCGCAACTTTGTACGCGACCTCACCAACGCGGTTACTGCCAAGGTCCACTTAACAATGGACACGTGGACAAGCACAGGCGGGCAGGGCCACTATATCTCCCTGACGGCACATTGGGTGAATTTAGTGGAGGCTGGGACGGCTCACGTCCTAACCACCCCCAGAATTGCGGGCCCCAGCTCGGTGGTGGTATCTGCGGCGGCGTATGCTTCCTCCACTAAACCACCCTCCTCCTCCTCCTACGCAACCTCTGTCTCGCAATCAAGATGTGTCAGCAGCAGCACGTCGCCAGCAGTCGGTGTTGCGCGGCACGGCAGCACAGTGGTGGGCAAGTGTCAACAGGCCGTGCTGAAACTACTCAGCTTAGGAGAGAAGAGGCACACGACCCACGAACTGCTGCAGGGTCTGACAGAGCAGACCGACCGCTGGCTTGCGCCGCTGAGCCTCCAACCGGGCATGGTCGTGTGTGACAACGGCCGTAACCTGGTGGCAGCTCTGCAGCCTCACGCACGTGCCATGCCTGGCCCACGTCTTTAATTTGGTGGTTCAGCGCTTTCTGAAAAGCTACCCACGCTTGTCAGACCTGCTCGGAAAGGCGCACATTTCCGCAAGTCCCACACGGACGCTGCCACCCTGCGCACCCTGCAACATCGGTTTAATCTGCCAGTGCACCGACTGCTGTGCGACGTGCCCACATGGTGGAACTCTACGCTCCACATGTTGGCCAGGCTCTATGAGCAGCGTAGAGCTATAGTGGAATACTAACTCCAACATGGGCGGCGCAGTGGGAGTCAGCCTCCTCAATTCTTTACAGAAGAGTGGGCCTGGTTGGCAGACATCTGCCAGGTCCTTGGAAACTTTGAGGAGTCTACCCAGATGGTGAGCGGCGATGCTGCAATCATTAGCGTCACCATTCCTCTGCTATGCCTTTTGAGAAGTTCCCTGCAAAGCATAAAGGCAGACGCTTTGCGCTCGGAACGGAAGCGGGGGAAGACAGTATGTCGCTGGATAGTCAGAGCACCCTCCTGTCTATATCTCAGCGCGTTGAGGAGGAGGAGCATGAGGAGGATGAGGAGGAGGGGGAAGAGACAGCTTGGCCCACTGCTGAGGGTACCCATGCTGCTGGCCTGTCATCCTTTCAGCGTGTATGGCCAGAGGAGGAGGAGGAGGAGGATCCTGAAAGTGATCTTCCTAGTGAGGACAGCCATGTGTTGCGTACAGGTACCCTGGCACACATGGCTGACTTCATGTTAGGATGCCTTTCTCGTGACCCTCGCGTTACACGCATTCTGGCCACTACGGATTACTGGGTGTACACACTGCTCGACCCACGGTATAAGGAGAACCTTTCCACTCTCATACCCGCAGAGGAAAGGGATTCGAGAGTGATGCTATACCACAGGACCCTGGCGGACAAACTGATGGTGAAATTCCCATCCGACAGCGCTAGTGGCCGAAGGCGCAGTTCCGAGGGCCAGGTAGCAGGGGAGGCGCGGAGATCAGGCAGCATGTACAGCACAGGCAGGGGAACACTCTCTAAGGCCTTTGACAGCTTTCTGGCTCCCCAGCAAGACTGTGTCACCACTCCCCAGTCAAGGCTGAGTCGGCGGGAGCACTGTAAAAGGATGGTGAGGGAGTACGTAGCTGATCGCACGACCGTCCTCCATGACGCCTCTGCCCCCTACAACTACTGGGTGCTGAATCTGGACACGTGGTCTGAACTCGCGCTGTATGCCCTGGAGGTGCTTGCTTGTCCTGCGGCTAGCGTCTTGTCAGAGAGGGTGTTTAGTGCGGCTGGGGGAATCATCACGGATAAGCGTACCCGCCTGTCAACCGATAGTGCCGACAGGCTTACACTCATCAAGATGAACAAAGCCTGGATTTCCCCAGACTTCTCTTCTCCACCAGCGGACAGCAGCGATACCTAAACAATACGTAGGCTGCACCCGCGGATGGAAGCATCGTTCTCTATCACCATCAAAAACGGGGACCTTTTAGCTTCATCAATCTGTGTATTCTATTCATCCTCCTCCTCCTCCTGAAACCTGACGTAATCACGCCGAACGGGCAATTTTTCTTAGGCCCACAAGGCTCAGTCATATAATTTTTGTAAACAATTTTTATACGTTTCAATGCTCATTAAAGCGTTGAAACTTGCACCTGAACCAATTTTTATTTTAACTGGGCTGCCTCCAGACCTAGTTACAAATTAAGCCAAATTAACCAAAGCGATTAATGGGTTTCACCTGCCCTCTTGGTTGGGCATGGGCAATTTTTCTGAGGTACATTAGTACTGTTGGTACACCAATTTTTTGGGGCCCTCGCTTACAGTGTAATCCAATTAATTTTTTGCCCACCTGCATTAACCCCTTAAGGACCAGATTGTTTTGTACCTTAAGGACCAGACACTTTTTAGGGATTTTACCCATGTGGCGATTTTACTGCTCCATTTTTTTTCCTTTAGCTACTAAAATTATTTTTGCTGCGTTTTTTTTCCCATGACATATTGGACTATTTTTTTAATATCTTTTTCACTGACTTTTTTTTCCGTTTTTTAGTTTTATTGGGGGTAAAATGCTAAAAAAAATGATTTTTTTAACATTTACAGTTTTTTAAAAAATTATTTTTATATTTACACTAAAATAAAGTATGGAAATGGGTTCCTCTATTTATTTCGGACGTTTTGATATATAGTATGTATGGTTTTGGTTTACAGGGCGCATACGGCGACGGTTTTTGTTGGCGTCTGCTTTGTGTTATTCTCTTTCTTTTGTATGTATTGTTGTTTTATTCTGTTATTTTGTTTTACTGATGTATGTAATTGTGTTTTTTACTATCTGTGTCCCCCATGACGTCATATAAGACCTCTGGGGGACACTCACTTTTTTTTTTTTTAAACTTTATTTGACATTTTCCCACTGTAGCTGGGCAGTCCATAGGACCCTCAGTTACAGGGAAAGCAACCCCTGTGGTGACATTAGTCACCTGCAGAGCTGCCAGGGTCTAGTCTGACTCTCCAGCTCTGCAGTAGCAGGGAATCCCGGGAGGTCACATGACCCCCCGAGGCTCCCGTAGTGAAAGAACTTCTTACTTTCACTTTCCCCCGACAGTGCTCATTGAGCACTGGATATCGGGGAAGCAGAAGGCAGGAAGGGTTAAAAACCCCTCCTGCCTTCTGCTCCAGGGTATCAGCTGTCACTAACAGCTGATAACCAGTTCCCGCCTCTGACTGATTGCAGAGGCAGGAGACTTAGAGCACCGCCGTATTTTTACGATCTGTGGTCCTCAAAGCCCAGCACCAGCCGCCGTATATATACAGTGGCTGGTCCTTAATGGGTTAAAGCTGACGTTACATCAGCTGTGCTGGGCACTGCAATGGGATATATTTATGTACCGCCGGTGGCTTCCTGGGACCCACCCATGCTGTCGGTCCACATGCACTTCCCATTAGGGAGATGTACGTGCCTGTGTATACTTATAAAAAACTCCAGCCTGACTGGGGCATGCAGTTTGGGCCGAAGCCCACCTGTATTTAATCAGACGTTAGCTCTGCTGTCCAGGGCACTGCAATGGGATATATTTTTGTACCGCCAGTGGGTTCCAGGGAGCCACCCATGCTGTCGGCCCACACGGACCTTACATTAGGGAGTTGTACTTGCCTGTGTCTACGTATTAAAAACCCCGGTCTGACTGGGGCATGCAGTGTGGGCCGAAGCCCACCTGTATTTTATCTGACGTTACCTCAGCTGTGCAGGGCAATGCAATGGGATATATTTATGTACCGCCGGTGGCTTCCTGGCACCCACCCATGCTGTGGGTCCACACGGAGTTGTAACTGCATGTGTCCACTTCTAAAGAACCCCAGTCTGACTGGGGCATGCAGTGTGGGCCGAAGCCCACCTGCATTAAGCACGACATTACCTCAGCTGTGATGGGCAATGCAATGGGATATATTTATGTACCGCCGGTGGGTTCCAGGGAGCCACCCATGCTGTGGGTGCACACGGAATTCCCATTGCGGAGTTGTACCTGCCTGTGACTATTTATAAAAAAACGCGGTCTGACTGGGGCATGCAGACACCTTGACAGAATGAATAGTGTGTGGCACATAGGTTCCCCATTGCTATGCCCACGTGTGCAGCTCCAGATGGAGGTGGCACAGGATTGGATTTCTCATTGCTTCTGTACAGCATTGTGGGCTATCGGCCCGCCCCTTTTAAAGAGGGTTGCTGCCTAGCCGTGCCAACCCTCTGCAGTGTGTGCCTGCGGTTCCTCCTCATGGCAGACGCACTTATAAATAGACATGAGGGTGGTGTGGCATGAGGGCAGCTGAGGGCTGCGCAGGGACACTTAGGTGTGTGCTGTGGACACTGGGTCGTGCGGGGGGGGGGGGTTGGGCAGCATGTAACCCAGGAGAAGTGGCAGCAGAGTGTCATGCAGGCAGTGATTGTGCTTTGTTGGAGGTAGTGTGGTGCTTAGCTAAGGTATGTATTGCTAATGAGGGCTTTTCAGAAGTAAAAATTGTTGGGAGGGGGGGCCCACTCTTGCCGCTATTGTGGCTTAATAGTGGGACCTGGGAACTTGAGATGCAGCCCAACATGTAGCCCCTCGCCTGCCCTATCCGTTGCTGTGTCGTTCCCATCACTTTCTTGAATTGCCCAGATTTTCACAAATGGAAACCTTAGCGAGCATCGGTGATATACAAAAATGCTCGGGTCGCCGATTGACTTCAATGGGGTTCGTTATTCGAAACGAACCCTCGAGCATCGTGAAATTTTTGTCCCGAGTAACGAGCACCCGAGCATTTTAGTGCTCGCTCATCTGTAATATATATATATATTAATAGATAGATAGATACACACGTTTTTTTGAGAACGTCTATCATGGAAAAGGAATATACATAGCTGTTCTTAATTTTACTCCTGGAATAACTTCTTTGAAGGTCAAATCAAGGAAAAATGTGAAACATGTAATCAAGCTTCCACTTCCATATTATTTGCTCATTGACCAATAATATACCATTCTCTTTGGTTAAATCATTCACTTTGCTCATCATTGTTCTAAAAATGCTCAATCAATTCAGGTCTATCTGAGTACTTATAATTCTTCCCATTCTTTTGAAATCACATCTCCCCCTCTGGTAGAGATCATGAATAAGTGAAAAACTTAACAGAGCTTTTAAGAATCACGTCTCTTCTATGTACATATAAAGACTCGAAATAGCTACAGAATGCATCTAAAACAAGCAAAACTGGACATCACTAAAAATGCAATAGTCAAACAGTGCTTATGAAAGTTTATTTTCTATCTTTGTAATTTTTTATAAAAATTTTAATTGATTTTAAGAGACTTAACCATGTTAGGCATGCATCCCTATACACTTTTTTTGTATGAACCAAAAATGCCAAGAAAACTGCAACACATGTCACAAAGGCGGTTGCAGATTTTTGCACATTTGTGTTAAAATTTGGACTATAAACCCCTTCCTAATTTCCAAACCTAAAGCAAGCTATGCTTTGAAAAAAAATCCTTCAGAGTCAAAGGTCTCTGGGGGGTGCCGGCTCTGATTCTGCTGTGATATTGTGCTGGTGGAATCCGACCCAGCCGTGGGTATGAGGCCTTAGTATGCTAAATGCAACAAAATTCTGTCTCAATTTCCGCTACAAACACTGGCTCAAATGCCTTCCACTATTTATTATGTTTTAGACACTATGCAACTAATACATCAAGGGGACATGACTTGGCAGAAAAGGTGTAGCGATTGTCAAAAAGGCCATGGTAAATGGCAATTTTTCATTTTATTTTTTCCTCCTCATTTTTGAGAAATCATAACTTTTATTTTTATATAGACATAGCCAGAGGTGTAGCTTGAAGCTTCTGGGTCCCAATGCAAAATATGTAACAGGGCCCTAAACTGTAATGGCTTATTCATAGTACTGGACTCCCTATATGGCCCGGGCGCAACAGCATCCCCTGCATTTCCTATAGTTACGCCAGTGGACATAGCTGTTTAAGGGCTTTTTTCTTGTGGCAAAAGTTGTACTATTTAATGTACCATATAATCTACTGAAACATTTTCTAAAATTTTCTTAGACGGGTGAGATGGAAAAAAAGCAATTGTACCATTTTTTGGTGTCTTGTTTTTATTTCATACAGGCTATGGCAGTACAATTATGGTGATACCAAAATTATATAGCTTTAGATGAAAATTGCTTTCTGCTGTCATCTTCGGACATCATAACCTTTTAATTCTTCCATTGATGGAGTTGTATGAGGGCTCATTTTTTCTGGGCCAACCTTTAGTTTCTATTGGTACCATTTTGGGGCACATTGGACTTTTTGATTGCTTTTTCTAAAAATCCCCGACTGATGAAAATGCTGGTCTGATTGGCTCATTACAGGCAGCGCTCAGCCATTCATTGAATAACAGCTGAGCGCTGCCTGTGATTGGTCACAGTGCCCTGCCAATCGGAGGAAGCACTCAGCCATTCATTGAATGTGCTTATTCTTTGTACAATTCCACCTAATGTGCTTATACTGAATATAGGCACTTTTAACAGCCAGATTGGCAAATTACAACTATCGTATAATATATAACCATTTTTAGCTGTGAGTTTTTGGAATGTACTACATTCTAATTTAGATCCAACTACTTTAATCTTCAAATCTAGGTATTCCACTATCTGTACACTATTAGGTAATGATTTTGATTTAACATCTCTAGAAAAAGATGTACACTTTCCCTCTGGTCTCTTCATATCAAAATAATATTCTCTATATACTAGTGCCACAGCACCAGGTCCAAGCCCAGTCTGGGAGAATAAAATAATGCTTCCAAAATCAGTGGAAGTAAGTTGGACATTACAAATTGAGGGTGGTCAATGCTGGTGTTTGACATGTGAATTAAGCCCTTGAGTGGCGGGTTTCCTACCACCCTGTCAGACCCACCAGGGCCGTTTTTTTAAAATGGTCTGATCATTGAATTTCAAATAATTTTGCAGTTGCGTCTCAAGAGCCATAACTTTTTCATTTTTCCATTGACATGGCCATATGAGGGCTTGTTTTTTGCGGGACAAGTTGTGATTTTTTTAAACAGGGGGGAGGAAAAAAAGAAATGGGGAAAAAAGAAAAAAAGGGGCCATGTCATTAAGGGGTTAAATAATGCATTAACTTCCTTCTCTGGGTCATTACGACGCACACGGATACCACATGTGTGATTTTATTTTTGATTTTTTTACCAAGTAAAGGGAGACAAGTGTTTTTATTATTTTTTTTATAATTTTTTTACTTTTGTTTTTTTTTTGGCCCTTTAGGGGACTTCCACAGGGACCCATCAGGACCCCCTGATCACATTCCGGGGGTCCGATGGTGACAGCCCTTTACATGCTGCAGTGACAGCCCTTTACATGCTGCAGTCACATAGACTGCAGCATGTAAAGGGTTAACACAGCAGAGATCGGAGGTTTTCTCTGATCTCTGCTGTAAGAGCTAGTACCTAGCTGTCCTCTGACAGCCAAGCACTAGCTCTCCCTGCCACAGAGACCATGGGCTTGCTTCTGACAAGCCGATGGTCTCTATGGCAACCTATAAACAAAGCAGGAGACTTAGAAGCAGGAGGTTGCCGGCAGATCTGCAATATCTTCTGCTGGTTTTTCAAAGCCCTTGCTTTGTTCTCTGAGAGACTGTGCAGGCAGAGCACAATGTCACAGCTTGTGGCATTGTGCTCTGCAGCTCCCATAGTGATACATAGCCCGGAAATCTTCTGGGCTATATCGCTATGGGCAGTGGAGCTCGTCCCGGAAAATTTCCGGGCGTGCCACTCAAGGGGTTAAAAGGGAATCTATCATCATTTTTATGTGTAATAAACTGCTGCCACAGTTCTTTCACACATGCTGGATGCTTTACAGATGTTTCTTTGTCAAAATCAAATGAACAAGTATTAGCTTAATATCATACTTTTTATTTTCATGTTTCGTATGTTAACCACCCGTTTTACGCAATCCTGGCAATGCTGCAAGCTCCCCAAGACAATGCATCATGGTAACAATCAGTGCATACAGAATGTCTCCTCCTGTATCTCTTGTTGCTTTAACACTAAACATGCTGAAATCTGGTGCATGTGGCCCTCTTACCTCATCTCTTGGACATGCACAATGAATTGAAATGTACACTCCCTGACTTCACTGGTGCATTGCGAAATGGAGAAGGAGAGAGGACTACACAGTTTTACTGATTATTAGATTGCTTTTAAATTTTTTTTATAAGTGGAATATTAGGACGCATGAAGAGTTAGTTTTTTTGCAAAAGTTTACACGTCTATTAGACAGGATTAGTACATCAGTCCCGGTGTCTCTATAAACATATTATGTACCTACAGGTGACTAGCAAATGTCTGCAAATAAAACCTAATCTACATACTGTGAGCGAGATTTACTAATCTAAATGCACCAGAATTCTAGCACAGAAAGTCATTAGCTGACTAGCACACTACAGCTTGATCATTAACTCTTTAGAAATATCAATGCATGTTGAGCATAACTTAAAAGGCAAAGTAAATTACAAATTTCATCTTTGACACAGTCCTTAATTTGTAGCAAACTAATAGAAGGATATCTCTAAGAGGGCACCAATATTCGGCCAACAGGGGTCCAAACGCAGCTTGCTATAAAGAAAGGGACAGCCATACTAGGAAAGTGGAATATGCATTCTACTATATCCTAAAACTGTGTATTTAAAATTGTGGAAATAATGCATTTTCACATTTTACACATTTATATTACTTGTGTTCAAACTGTCAAGTTTTAAAGGCATTTCTCCTAAGATTTTCTGCAGTATGTGTTACAAAACTAACTGCTGTGATTTAACCTGTTTGTTTACCCATAACGCTACTCATAAATAAAATACATCTAATCAGATATGTCTCTCATTGGGACATTTAGAGTCACAAGGCAATTTGCTATAATAGAAAGAGAAATTACAGAGATAATTATTTGGGGATTTAGTTAAAATCTCAGTCAGCAAATAATTGTCCCTATCCTCATAAGTGAATGAACTACAGAAGAAGAAATTTTGAAATCTACAGTAGGAAATAAAAAGATCAACAAACAGTACAAATATTGCCTAGTAACTACTACACTATTCGGCAAGGATGGATATGTGTTTAACAAAACCACTGAGGATTTTGTACATTTAGAAATTTGAATAATTATTCAATCAACATCACCTTGAGATTTTCTATCGTAGATTATTCAGAGTAATTTTTTTAACCTTTGCAAGAAATATACAAATTATAATTTTGCCAAATGTGTACCTTTTTTAGGACATATGCTATACATATTAGACATTAGCCTGAAGTGTGTCGGCAAGAAAAGTGGCCTAACTCCAAGAAGGGAAATCAGGGGAGCACCCAGGGCCGCCATCTCTATAGAAGCCCATTTTTTGTGTGACGAGGTGACCCACCATTGTTCAATTTGGTCTAAAATGACAGCAGCAAAGTACCGTTTAATGTCGGGAACCCTCATGGCCCCTACCTCATATGGTCTTACCAGGGTGGAAAATTTAATTCTAGCATGAGCTCCCCCCCCCCCCCCCCCCCCCAGATAAATTGGTTGATAATGGATTGGAGCTTAGAAAGAAAATGCATAGTGAGTGGGATCGCTACTGTTCTGCAAATATACAAAATTCATGGTAGGATCATCATCTTAACAGCTGCGATTCTGCCTGCCCAGGATATGAAAGGTTTACAGAAATTACTTAAAATTCGTAGGATATGGTTAGGAAGTGGTGAGTAGTTTTTTGCAAAAGTAAGGGAGATAGGGTATGCTATATTGATGCCTAGGTATGGTATAGAGTGCTCATTCCAAGTGAAAGGAAAGGAGTCCATTATAGTTTGTTTTGTTTTGGCGTCTAGGCCGATATTTAACATCTGTGATTTTGTATTGTTCACATTGTAGTATGAAGCCTCACCAAATTGGGCTAGGGTGGATTATGCCTGTGCCAGTGAGGTGATAGAGTTAGTAATTGCTAATATAACGTCCTCTGTGTGTAAACCTTAAGTTCTTGAGATGCTATTTTAATTTCTTGTATATTTTGGTTGCACCTAATCTGTTCCACCAATGGCTCCATCAGTAGAGCGAATATTAGTGGCGAAAGAGGGCACCCCTGCCTTGTGCCATTAGACATAGCAAATGAGGGGGACATACATCCTGAGGAGAAGACTCTCGCAGAAGGCGCCGAGTACAGGGACATAATTGCTGTTTTGATGGGCCCCGAGAAACCAAACCTCTCCAGGGTAGTCTTCAGGAATCTCCAGTGAATCCGATCAAATGCTTTCTCTGCATCTAGCACAAGGAGCAGGGCAGAGATCCCGTTCCTTTCCGCCATCATGACAAAGTTCAGAAATCGACAGGTACCATCAGGGGCCTGCCTCTGGGGGATAAATCCCACTTGATCTGTTGCTACTAGTGAAGGGAGGACCATGAACATCCTTGCACTTAAGAGCTTCGCATAGATTTTAACGTCCGTGTTCAACAGGAAGATGGGTTGGAAATTAGCCGAGGATGTATTCTCCTTTCCTGGTTTAGGTATCGTAACGATCAATACTTCCAGCATCTCAGGTGGGAAGGAGCTATTATTCATCGCCCTGTTGAACACAAACGCCAGATGAGGGGCCAGCAAAAGGGCATGCTTTCTGTAGTAACCATTTGAGAAGCTGTCTGGACCCGGCGCCTTATGGGCTTCAATAATTTATTCGTGTCCAGGACCTCATGTGCAGTGATTGGTACTGAGAGTGCGGCTACTTGTTCTGGAGATAGGCTGGGAAGGTTGATATTTTGTAGGAAACTCTGTATTTTCTCATCTCAAGGGTGATGTATATTTTGGTCATTTTTTAAATTGTACAGTGAGTAATAATACATGGCGAATGCGTTTGTAATCTTTTGGGGATGTATAATTTTTTTGCCGTCCGAGTCCAAAAGGAATCTAATTCTCTCTTTGGATCTGAGGCCTTTAAGTTGTATTGCCAATAGTTGCCCCGTTCTGTTATCATGAGCATAAAATTGCATTTTGAACTTCTGAAATATAAAATCATGCCTGACAGCTAAGAGATTTTGAAGTTTTGCTCGCAATTTAAAAAGCTCTTCTCTTTTTTGTGGAGACCGGTCGGCTTTGTTTAGGAAGTCTAAAGAATTGATTTGGTCTGTCAGACGTTTGAGTTCCTCCTCCCTTTTCCTTTTAGCCCTCGAGCCAAATTTTATGAACAAGCCTCTCATGAAGGCTTTGTGCGCGTTCCACACTGAGAATGTATTCAGGACAGAGCCTGTATTGATTAGAAAAAACTCCTCTAACTCCTCTTTGAGTGGTTGCTCATATTGGGGGTGATTAAGAATATATTCATTCAGTCTCCACAGGAATGATGGAGACTGGTTAAATTTTACTTGAAGGGACAGGGATATTAGGGCATGGTCAGACCACGTAATGGTCCTGATCTCAGCCCGCAGGACCTCTGTCAGTCCTCTCCACGGCAGCAAAAACATGTTGATTCTAGAGTAGGAAGAGTGGGGCAGGGAGAGAAATGTATAATCCCTCTCTGACTCATGTAGACATCTCCAAACGTTGTATAGTTTCTCCCTATGCAGGATCAGAACGACGGGCGATGGGTGCCAAGTGCTTGTGAAGGAGTCCAGCAGAGGGTCCAATACCAAATTAAAATCTCCTCCAACTACTAAATTTCCCTCCTGGATTTTAGCTACTTCTGACAGAATGTGCCTAAAAAATCTAGCCTGTTGTTTAGGGGGAAGGTAAACATTTACCAAAGTGTAGATAGTAGCATTAATCTCACTCACTAGTGTTATAAAGCGCCCCCTTGGGTCTAAGTATAAATTTCTTTGGGAGAATGCTACTGACTGGCCTAGAGCTATTAGTACTCCCGCTCTTTTTTTCTGGGTTGAAGGCAAAGAATATGTTTGGGAATTTAGGGTGTGTGCAGGAAGGTTGTTTGTCCTTCAGGAAATTTGTTTCCTGTGCAAAAAAGACATCTGAACGAAGTCTAACGGCCTCCTGCCATAGCATGCTGCGTTTTTACGGGCTATTCAAGCCCTTAACATTCAATGATGTGATATTAATAGCCATAACTATCAGGTGAGCTAGGGGCTGAACTTCCACGGTGTTATCATAGAGAGAGACACGGAATGGGGAAGAGACCTCCTAAATAAACAATTATAACCAGCAAAAGCATAAGAACAGATACTAACATTTGAAAATATCAAAATGTTGTTCACCCAATGTCGGTGGGCATTGGATGAATAGAAACTGTGTGTGGGGAGGCATATCAAACCATTTATAACTGGCTCTGGATTACAGAGGAATTGACAGATAAAAAAGTTCACGCGTGACAACCATGCTTGTCTACGGTTGACCATTCTTGATCGATCCTTGAGGGAGATTTACCAGCCCTTTCTGGGGTTTTCTGGGAGACCTGGACATCCCATGCCTTCAGGAGAGACAGGCCCTCTTGCACAGATGCTGCAACATGGAATGTTCCATTTCTGATAATCAGTGGTTTAATAGGGAAGCCTGTATTTGATATGATCACCACGGAGTGCTGCCGTGACCTCTGCAAATTGTCTGCGTGACTGTAGTGTAGCAGACGAAATATTTATATTCTTGTATGGGGCTGGCAGGGATCCCCTACGTCTTCCAATGGACAGAATCTCTTCTTTAATTTTATAAATATGGATTCTAGCTAAGATATCCCTTGGAGCAGATTCGGGAACAGAACGAGCTTTTGGAATCCTGTGAGCTCTGTCGATAGAGTATTTCATGGCGGGGAGATCTGGAAGAAGTGTTTGGAGAATCTTGAGTAAGTAGTGGGGGATATTAGATGGAGACACAGATTCCAGAATGCCCCTAAACTTGAGGTTATTTCTTCTTGAACGGTCCTCCAGATCTATAATTTTTTCTTGCAGGCAGATGACTTCTTCCTCCAGATTTCCATGAGCAACAACCATTTCATTTTGTGCCTTAGTGAATTCTCCCAATTTCTGCTCGATGTGATCAGTGCGGGCGGCAAAATGGTCAATATTGGATTGGAGTTGACCTGAAAGCTTTTGCATGTCTTGTGAAATGTCCTTCTGTAGGGATAACAGCAGGTCTTTCAGAGTAGTGGTGGTTAGAGGACTTTCAGAGTCAGGGTAGGCTTGAAGATTACTTGAGGTCTCTATCTGTGGAGATAATTCTGGGGATGAGTTGTTTTGGCTCTTTTTGGCTGCTGGGCCTTTTGAGGAAGGGGAGGCCTGAGAGAGTTCCTTGGGTGCCTCTCTTGTTATTTTCCCTGGACAGGGAAGTGGGACTATCCAGGACAGGAGATGACAAATCTGATGTGGATTTATAGTTTTCTTTTTACTGAAGTTTGCAAATTGATTAGGATAATTAGAACCCTACACTTGCACCTTTGCTCTCTTGATTATGTGGTTTACATTGGTACTATGTGATGTCTTTTAGGAGCTTTTAATACACTGTTGTTTTTATTTTACTTGCTATGACTAAGGGCTCTGAATAGATAGATGGGTCAGTGGGTTTAGAGCATTTTTTGTGTGTTATGATCATTTTTAGTCTACACAACCTCCATGACTCTGTTTGGATGCACACCAGTGAGGTGTCTTTTGGTAATATTTCTAGACTTTTTATCACTTTCACATCATTAGTTTCATCTTATGGGTTTGACCTCTGAGCGCAGGATAACTTTTTCTTCATGTAATTCTTTGACATTTGTCTGAGACTCTGGTATCTCAGGATTCTCCCTGCATCTGCTCTCCTTTGGATGTCATCTGGACTCAGTATCTCCCATATCATCCACTTTGTTCTGCCTACTTGGACCAAAGACATGATGTCTAACTCTTCCAGGTTGTGCTGTACATGCCAGATGAGTCCTTTTTAGTTTACATCTCCTTTTCTTACATTTTCCTGCAGAGGCGCTTTCCTGATCATTTTCTGTTTCAAAAGCATATTTGGTATCGCTGCATCTGTGGAAGTCCAATCTATCAAAATAATGCATTATTTACACCGCACAGTGTGGGGAAAATATCAACAATGCCAGAATTGCACTTTTTAGGTAAAAAATTGTAATAAGAAGCAATAAAAAAGTTATATGTACTCCAAAATTGTACCAAGACGTCCCGCAAACAATGAGCCCTCGCATAACTATGTCAAAGGTCGAAGAGAAAACAAGGGGATCTGCTATCTTGTACCTAATTCTTACCAACAGGGAGGAAATGGTTGAGAAAGTAAGGGTGGCTGGAACCTTAAGGGGCAGTGATCATGCTATCCTTGAATTTTGGATAAAAAGGGGAGGAAGACCTGAGAAAACGCAGACCTCAAGGTTGGACTTTAGAAAGGCAGATTTTAATGAACTCAGAAAGAGAATAGGAAGAATCCAATGGCTGGATGTTCTTAAGAACAGAAATTTCCAAGAAGGTTGGAAAATATTGTGATTCCCAAAGCACAGTCGTTAACAATCCCTAAAAGAAGGAAGAATGGGAAGCATTTAAAGAAACCAGGATGGATTAACACAGAACTTGCACACATGTTAAAAACAAATGGAAAGAGGGGAGGATATCTAAAGAAGAATATAATGCAGTCTGCAGAAACTGTAGGGCGAGTGTCAGAAAAGCTAAAACTAATAATGAATTGAGCCTTGCAACAAAAGCCAAAAGCATAAAAAAGCATTTCTGGGGTATGTCAAAAGTAAAAGAAAAGTCAAAGATGATATTGGATTCTTACAAGGTGAAAATGATGAAATGGTTAAGAATGATAAATCATAAGAATAAAAAACTGGGTATAGCGCTCACAGGATCAGGGGTATAACATTCAGGGATAGACGAGAATAAAGTATAAAAGTCCCGTCTTTAATATCATGCTACACGTTTCGGCTATCAAGCCTTTTTCAAGCAATACAGCCGATAGCCGAAACGTGTAGCATGATATTAAAGACGGGACTTTTATACTTTATTCTCGTCAATCCCTAAATTTTATACCTCGGATCCTGTGAGCGCTATACACAATTTTTTGTTCTTATGGTTTATGCTTAAGTGAAGACTTCTCCCTGTGAGGAATCTTGGTGGATGTTAGCTTGCTCTCCAGTGATCGGCTGGATTATGGATGGGGTTTATGATTATATGCCTGCCTGGAGAATAGGTGCTAGTGGGTCCCCTTTAAAGGTGTGTCCCACTTAGCACCAGGTGAGTTCATTGCTTTCTTTCTCACCTATTTATTTACTGCCTATAACGGAGCGCTGTTTTAATTCTTGGTTGGTTAAGAATGATGTTAAGGCCAAACTATTAAATTCCTATTTTGTATCTGGTTTCTCTCAGAAAGTAGATAGAACATAAACTGATCTTCCCTGTGCTATTGAGGAATAAAAGAATGCACGCTATCTGTAGGCAGAGAGATGGCAAGGGAACACTCCGCTAACTTAAATGAATTCAATTCTAAAGGTCCAGATGAATTACATTCTAGGATACTAAAGGAAGCAGCAGAGGTAATTGCTGAACCACTCGCCATAATCTTTGAAAATTGCTAGAGAGCAGAAGAAGTCCCATAAGATTGGAAAAGGGCAAATGTTGTCCCGATCTTTAAAAAGGGAAGGAGGGGGATCCAGGAAATTATAGGCCTGTAAGCCTGACTCCTATACTGGGAAAGAACTTTGAACAAATTATTTAATGGCATGTAAGCAAGTACTTGGATAAAAATAGAGTAATTGACCAGAGCCAGCATGGGTTTGTAACAAACAAATCATGCCAGACAAATCCAATTTCCTTCTATGACAGAATCACCAACTTGGTTGAGGAGGGAAATGCGGTGGATATAGTTTATCTAGACCTTAGTAAAGCATTTGACAAAGTATCTCATACTATACTTATTGAAAAAGGGACCAAATATGGGACTGACAAGGCAACTGTTAGGTGGATTCACAAATGGCTGAGTGATCGCACTCAGAGAGTGATCATAAATGGCTGCACAACCAAGTGGAAGAATGTATCAAGTGGGATACCACTACGCTCTGTGCTAGGCACAGTGTTGTTCAACATTTTTATAAATGATCTGGAAGAGGCAATTGATGGGAAACTGATCAAATTTGCCAACGACACAAAGCTAGGAAGGATATCTAACACTAGGGAAGAGAGAGAAAGTATTCAAAAAGATCTAGAAAAGCTTTCACAGTGGGCAGCGACTAAGAGAATGGTATTTGACAAGGAGAAATGCAAATTCCTACATCTGGGCAAGAAAAATGAAATAAGTACATACAGAATGGGTGGAATTAAGCTAAGCAGCACATGTGAAAAAGACTTCGGTATACTAATAGATCATAGACTGAACGTAAGTCAACAACGTGATGCAGCAGCCAAAAAGGCAAACACAATTCCGGGATGTATTAAGAGAAGCATAGTGTTACGGCACTCTGACGCCCGAGCGCCAGATGGGGTGCCCTGAACTTACCGCACCCCACTGTCCCTGCCTACTTGCCTCGACCTGGCTAACCCCAGGCGGACAACTGGGCGGCGGTCCCTACTCTGGCTAGGGACCTGGCGACTGCCTAGATGGAATTAACTGACGGGGGACAGAGTGCCAACAGCAAAGGCAGATGGAATGACCAACAGAACAAAAACTGAGCTACAGGCAAGCTGGAGGAAGCTGACTAGCAAACTAGGAGCTGGCTGAGACTAGCTGCAGACAGACTAACTAGAAGCAGACAGAACTAATAACTGGTAGTGAGCTCAGGTCACTGCCAGCTTTAAAACTGCAAAAACTCCGCCCAGGGGCAGAGAGTGGGAGGAGCCAACTCCCCACTCACAGTACAAGAGAGAGGAAGGGGTGCGGGCGGCGCCCTACGGGCGGACCCGCCCACGCCGCCGCACACCGACCGCCCCACATCACCGGGAGAGCCCTGACATCACAGCTCCAGGACGCCAGAGCCTAAGCCGGAGCGGCGCGCGCTGACCGCGGGACCCCACGCCGCGCTGCATGGTAACACATAGAGTCTACATCATGTGAGGTAATTATCCCCCTCTACTCTTCCTTAGTCAGACCAGTTCTGGGCACCCCACTTTAAAAAAGACATAGACAAACTGGAGCAAGTTCAGAGAAGAGTTACCAAGATGGTGAGCGGTTTGCAAATCATGTCCTATGAGGAACGTTTAAAGGATCTGGGAATGTTTAATTTGCAAAAAGGAAGCCTGAGAAGAGACTTAATAACGGTCTACAAATATCTGAAAGGCTGTCACAATGCAGAGGGATCAGTCCTATTCTCATTTGCACAAGGAAAGACCAGAAGCAATGGGATGAAACTGAAAGGGAGGAAACACAAATTAGATATTAGAGAATACTTTCTGACAGTGAGGGTGATCAATGAGTGGAACAGGTTACCACAGGAGGTTGGGAGTTTTCCTTCAATGGAAGTGTTCAAACAAAGCTGGACAAATATGTGTCTGGAATGATTTAGTAAATACTGCACTGAGCAGAGGGTTGGACCCAATGACCCTGAAGGTCCCTTCCAAATCTACCCTTCTATGATTTTATGTGGATGGAAAAATAAGACAGTTGTGGCTGTCAGAAGATTGCGGCAAAAAATATTTTAATAAAATAAAACATCTTTGAAAAAATATAAAAGTAGTACTGCAAAAAAAGAAAATTAATAATATATATATTTATATTATAGTAGTACTCATACTGACCCATAGAATAAAGTTATCATGTAATTTTTATTGCAGTGTTTAGGACTCAGTCAGCGGATCTATTAAAACCAATGCTTTCCAATGAAAGCGGTCACATGTCTGTTTTTTACAAGCGTTTAAAATTCACACCTGCAAAAGATAGAACATGTGAGTACAAATGCAATTTGTCCTGCAATTTTTTTCTACACACATTGTGCGAATTTTTTCACGCGCCTATACATGCATGACAAAGTCGCCCGTCTGATTGAGCCCTTGCACAGTAGGAACGGGACCCTCACAAAAGATCACAGAATTTAATTCCACTCCACTTAGAACTAACTAACTTTTTTTTTTACGTTTTCCGGTACATTATATAGAAAAATACAACTTTTTTTTTCAACAATAAATTTTTATTGAAAAGCTTGCTTACATGAAAATTTGTGTTCATTAAAACTTTGCAAACAAACACATCAATAAGTGACATATAATATGGATCCAGTTATATTATGAGTCGGTTGGAATATAGAACTCAGCTAGAAGTTTGTCACAAAAGCATTTTCTATTTTCTAAAGAAAGAAGAAAAGTAGGTGAGTATTAATACGGGAGCATATGGGGTAGGGGGGAGGTAGGGGGGTTTGGGAGGTGTGGAGGGGGTGGGAGCAGAGGGAGGGGAGGTTAAAATATATTGTTAGACAAAAACTTAAAGAAGGCCTGGAACAAGGCCTGTAAGTGAAACTTAATCAGCAAATATTACATAGGACCACACGAACTTTATTCTAATTTTTAGAATTTTCTTAACCATGGATTCCACGTCTCATTAAATTTAGAAAACCTGTCGTTGCGTAAAGCAAGTATTTTCTCATATGAACTATGTTCAGTTATCAGATTAATAAGTTCTGAGCGATTCGGTGGGATTTCGGACCTCCATTTTTTAGTAATTAGATATTTTGCACCTAATAGGATATGTCCTATGAGGTTTTTTGAATGGGGGTCTATCCCACCTGGATCTATCAGAAGGAGGGCCACTTTTGGGCTAAAGGGAAAGTTTCCCCCGAACACGTCTCGCAATAATTGGAAGGTTTCCTTCCAAAAGGGTTTTATTTGTGGGCATGACCAGAAAATATGAAGCAGGGATCCCTGCCCCCCACATCCTCTCCAACACTTGTCATCTAGGGCTAATTTTCTACATTTCAGAAGGGTTGGAGTAAAATACCACCTCGTGAGTACCTTTAAATGGGGTTCTATCAAATTTGCCCCTCGCGAGGCTTGTCCAGCCCATTTGAAGGCTTTCAGCCATTGATCTCTGGGAATTTCCAGCTCTAGATCTTTCTCCCAGTTTAATAAGTGGCATTTTTTGGATGGTCTCAACATACCAGTGAAAATGTCATAGAAAAATCTAGTCTTTGCATTCATTTGGGTGTTGTTTAATATTGAAAGCACTACTTTTGGGATTTTCAGAGAGTTAATATTCTGTGCATAAAGAAGCGATGCAATTTGCATATGTTTATATCCTTCAGTTGCTGAGATATGAAATTTAGATCTAAGATCTTGGAAGGATAACAGATGGTCCTTAGAAAACAAATCTGAGATGTAGTGAATTCCACTGTTTATCCATGGATTTAGCCTAAGGTTGGGTATAAAAAATTCTAGTGCTCTGAGGGGTATGTTGTGGTAGGTAACGGGAGAATTTCTCTCGGTTTTTAGGAGGAGTTCTTTCCAGGCTTCTATTGAAGCTTTTATCGGGGGTGAGAGTCCAGACAATATTAGATGTTTTTTAAGGTTGGGGGCGAATGTGGTTAGAGTGAGAGCATGTAGTAGGAGGGTTAGAGGTCTTTGACTGTTGTGCTCTAGCTCTAAAGTTGGCCAGCTTAAGTTAGGGTTATGCCGTAGCCAGGAAGGTATTTGGCTAAGGATCATGGCTTTTCAATAAGATTCCAAGTTAGGGACACCCAATCCTCCTTGGTTTTTGTTTAATGATAGTGTGGATAATGCCATTCTTGGTTTTTTATTTTGCCAAATATACTTAGATAGTTGTTTCTGGAAGCTTTCAATTGTTTGTTTTGGAATTTGTAGTGGTAGGGTTCGGAAAAAGTGAAGAATTTTGGGTAAAATAATCATCTTATATGATATCACTCTTCCCAGCCATGATAAAGGCCATTTGCTGAAGGAGTCTAGTTCATTTTGTAATTGTTTTAGGAGGGGGGGGGGGGTAATTGACATTTGCTAGTTCTGAAATAGGACAGCATAGTTTTATTCCTAAATACGGGATACTTTTAGTTTGCCACTGAAACGGGAATTCTTTCTTAATATCTTGTTTTAGTGTGTCGTTTATATGCATGCCTAAAATTTGGGATTTAGTAATGTTTAGTTCGTAGAAGGATGCTTTTGCGAATTTAGTAAGGGTGTGATGGACTTTCCTGAGAGATTGTAGTGGACTAGTGAGAGAAAGTAAGATGTCATCCGCAAATAGGCTAATTTTATGTTGTCGGAATCCTGCGTGGATACCTTGTATGTCCGGGTTACTTCTTATATGCTCAGCTAGAGGTTCCATGACCAGCGTAAACAGGAGAGGTGACAAAGGACAACCCTGACGGGTACCATTGGTATTGGGAAATGAATTTGATAGGGTTCCGTCAACTAGTACCCTTGTGGATGGATTTGTATACAGTGCAGTTATTGCGTTATAAATATTGCCACTAAATCCGAATTTATTGAGTGTGGAAAAAGCAAATTCCCAGTGGAGGCGGTCAAATGCTTTTTCCGCATCAAGCGGAACTAGAATTGAAGGAGTGTGTGTGATAGTGTTTTTGTGGATCAGGTTTATGATCCTTCTAGTCGCATCCGATGCCTGTCTTCCGCTAGTGAAGCCGACCTGGTCCGAGTGGACTATGTTGGGTAGAATTTTTAGGAGTCTGCAGGCTATTGTTTTGGCATAAATCTTTATGTCGCAATTGAGCAACGATATGGGCCTGAAGTTGGCGGGTGAGACGGGATCTTTCCCTGCTTTGGGTATGGTCACAATCGTTGCTTCCAACATCTCTGGAGGAAAAAAGCGTTGTTGTATGCCTTGGTTGAATGCTTCTGCCATGTATGATATGAGCGGTGAGTGGAAAGCTTTATAATAATCGTTTGAAAAACCATCTGGTCCGGGTGCTTTTTGGGGTTTTAGAGAGTGGATGGTATCTTTGAGTTCCAATGGTGTTATGGGAATGTTTAGGTGGAGAAGCTGATTCCGTGAAAGGGAAGGGAGCTTTATCTCTTCCAAAAAAGAGTCTATTATTTGGGTTGTTGGTTGGGGTGTTTCTGCATCATCTTTTAGGTTATAAAGCTTACTGTAATATTGTCGAAAGGCTTCTGATATTTGAGTAGGATGGTATATTTTTGTTTTTTTGTTTTTTGGGTCCAGGATGTAGGGAATCAAAGATTTTTGAGTTCTTTTTTTAACTATTCTGGCTAACATGCGGGAGGGCTTATTGTTTGAAATATAGAAAGTGGCTCGGGAAGATTTTTGTTCTCTGTCATAATTGTCTAGCAGTATATTTCTAAGTTTATGCCTAAGATCAAAAAGTTCTTTATGTAAGTCTTCTGTGGGAGATTTCTGTAATATTTGTTCTGTATTGGTTATTTGTGTACTAAGTGTATTCAACTGTTTCATTTTTTCCTTTTTATGATGCGAGCTAATTTTGATTAGGGTTCCTCTAATATATACTTTGTGAGCATTCCATATGGTTAGTGGGGATACTTCCGGGGTAGTGTTTTTTGCAAAATATTCTTTAAGGTCCGTTAGTATCTTTTCGCGTTTTTTTGGAATTTTCATGAGAAATACATTATTCCTCCATGTTTTTGCTTTTTCTTGTGAGTTTTCCAAGTTTATGGAAATTTCTGTTGGGGCATGGTCGGACCAGGTTATTGTGCCTATTTGGGCTTCTTTAAGCAACGGGAGAGCGTTTTTGTTGACTAGAATAAGGTCTATATCTGGCCGAGTAAAATGAGAATTCTTTCGAAGATGCGTTTAAACATCTGAATGTATCAAACAGATTCTCTTTCTGTAGCCAGGGTAATAGGGAGGGGGAGGTTCTCAGGAGTCCCCTTGACGAATCAAGTATTTTGTCGGGGACTGCGTTGAAGTCTCCGCATATTATTAAAGTTCCCGATTCATATTTCCTGATTTTCCTCATTATTTTATTTAGGAAACGTAGTGGGGCGTGGTTGGGTGCATATAGATTCACTAGAGTGAAAGGTTTGGAGTTTATCTTCCCTGTCAAAATAAGGTATCTACCTCCAGAATCCACATTTTGTGTGAGAATTTCGGTATTGATAGTATCTCTGAATGCTATTAGGACCCCTGCTTGCTTTTTAGGAGCACATGCTGTGTAGATCTTGGGGAACTTTTTGTGGGTTAATACTGGAAAAGTGGAGGAAGTGAGATGGGTCTCCTGGACACATAGAATGTCTGCTCTAGAAGAGACAGCCTCCCTCCAAAGAGAGGAATGTTTAAAGGGGGAATTCAACCCGTTCGCATTTAAAGAGAGAATTTTAATTGGCATTTTTTTTTTCCTGTTATGTTTGGGATTTAAAGAGTTGAGATGTGGAAGATCCTATGTTATTTGGACCTGAGAACAAGTAAAATTTACTAATGTAAAAAGTAACTACAAGCTTGCTATTGTTCAGCAGAATGTTAACACTTTCTTAATAGAGCTGAATTATTTTCACAGATTATAACGTTAAAGAATATAAGTTTGAAAGAGACAGAAAACAAATCACTTTCCAGATGTAAAGTGACGAAGTAGAATTTGTCTCAGGTTAAGAAACCTGTACAATGATGGTGGGGGGAAAAAGTTCGCCTGGAAAACGCCGAGCTCAGCCACCAATTATTTTTAAAGGAGAAGACTTCCTCTTCTTTAGTGGTAGTCATTTGTAGGGTAATTCTTGGTCTACTGCTTGAGGTTTTTTCGGTGAGGGCTTGTGGTGTTGTGGCGAGGGGAGAGCTATGCCCCACTTTTTGCAGATCTGGGTAGCGTCCTCTGGATTGAGAAAGACGTGGGTAGTGTCGTCTTTTCTTATCAGAATTTTAGTCGGGAAGCACCATCTGTAAGGAATTTTTGCTTGGCGCAAAGCCATGGTAATTAAAGAGAATTTATTCCTTTCCAGCATTGTGGCTTTAGATAGATCCGTAAATAGATGAATATTTTCATAGGGAGCTGGTAGCGGATTAGATTTCCGCGCTGCTAACATTAAAGCTTCCTTTGTCTGAAAAAAGTGCACCCTTGCGATGATATCTCTTGGGATGGACTCGGCAAGATATCTTGGCTTCGGTAATCTATGCGCTCTATCTATAGATAGATCTAGATTGGAGGCATTAGGAAGCAGAGTAGCCATTAGGCGGTTTAAGTAGGCAGGAATCTCAGATGTTATAATATTTTCCGGAACTCCACGGATTTTGATATTGTTTCTCCTATTCCTGTCTTCCATGTCCGCTATTTTCGTTTTTAGTTGGGCAACTTCATCTACCAGCCCATAATGCGCATCTATTAGTGCATTGTGCGACTGCGAGAATTCTCCCATTTTATTTTCTGTGTGTGATACTCTTTCTCCTATGTCCTCTATTGTGGTTTTCAGGGACTTTCTCAAGGAGTTGAAGTTAAGTTGTAGGGAGTCGCTTAAAGCGATTACCATCTCTTTAACAAATGATTCAGATGCTGGTTGGGAGGACGAAGGAAGAGCTGTGATATATTCTTTTAAAGACGGAGTTTGTTGCTCTTTGTTTGATATATCATCTATCTTGGGTCTTTGTTTGAGCGGGCTTACTGTGGGAGACATGTCTTCCAACAGGAGTAAAGAAGAAGCCGACGCCATTTTGTGGGCAGCATGTGAGGATATGCTATTCCTTTTTTCTGCATTTTTATTATGTGCAGGAGGTACTTGTAACTCATTTTCTAAGATGTATGATGTACGCTCCGGTGAAGAACGATCTTGGGGCCCTATTTTGTGTTTATTTGGGCTATTTAGTGCAGAATTCTCCCGTGAGATATGTTTGATAGTGCCGGGCGCCATTTTGTGGGCATGCTGTGGGGCACTGCTGTGTCTTTTTTCTGCCTTTCTGTGTAATGCAGGTGTGTCGGCAATTTCACTCACCATTTGTCTGGATGAGTGCTCTGATGGGGATCTTCTGTGAGCCGGGGGTGAGAGAGAGCCCTCTCTTCTGCTTCCCGCGCTGGACGAGGGAGATGTCGGAGCGCTCGCTGCAAGGGCTTGTCTGGCTGTCGGCGCTGAGAAAAAATCGTCCAGCCTTTTTGGTTGCGGACGCTGGCCTCTGCGTCGGGACATCTCCAGGAGAGAGCCTTAATCAGGTGAGGTAGCTTAGTATATTTTTCTTGTCCCAATTGCTGCAGCAGGACCTGGGATGTGCAGGAGTCAGACAGCAGCTCGGTCTCCCCTCCCTCCGGCACGTAGGTGACTTGTGATGGGGCCGCCGGAGCTGTGGGGTGCAGGAGATTGCGTGGGGTCTAGTCGTCTGTGTGGGTTGCGGGATGGCTTGTGGTATATCACAGCGCGGCAGCCGTGAATGCCCCCCTCACCCCGATCGTTGCAGCAGGACCCGGGAAGTGCAGGAGTCAGACAGTAGCTCCGTCTCCCCTCCCTCCGGCACGAAGGTGACCTGAGACGGGGCCGCCGGTGCTGTGGTATGCAGGAGATTGCGCGGGGTCCAGACATTTGTGTGGGAAGCGGGACGTCTTGTGGTGTATCACAGCGCGGTAGCAGTGAGTGTACCTCTTATCCCGATCGCTGTAGCAGGACCTGGGATGTACAGGAGTCGGGCGGCAGCTCCGTTTCTCCTCTCTCCGGCACGTAGGGAGCTTGCAAAGGGGCCGCTGGTGTTAAAGATTGCAGGAGAACGTGCGGGTAGAAGAGTACTTCCAGACTTCTGTATAAGGTGCCGAACGGCTTGCAATGTCTCCACCACCCCTCGCAGCACGATATCAGCCTTTTCCCGGTGTTTGGCAGTCGATCCAAGTGCTTTTTGTCGCTTTAGGAAGTCTTTGCTCACGGAGCTCTGAGATTAAGCGGCCATCTCAGCGCTCAGCCAGGCCACGCCCCAGAAAAATACAACTTGTCCCGCCAAAAACAAGTCTTCAGACATATACGTCGATGGATAAATGTGACAGCTGTGGCAGAGGATTTCTTCATCTCCGCAGGGAGCCCCCTTGTCACTAGACACTGACCTTAATGCTATCCTATTGAATTCAATAGCTGAGTGCTACCTCTGATTGGTCACAGGGCTCAGCCAATCAGAGGCAGGCCTTTCAGCAGGTGGGAATTTTTAATCCCCGCCTACTGAAAGCACTACAGAGCAGCACAGGGAGAAGACCCGGCTGGATGCGCCTGAGCCCTGGCAGCTGCAGAGAGGTGAGTATATATATATTTTTTATTTTTTACACATTCTAGGGATGATTTTCAGGGAAGGGCTTATATTTAAAGCCCTTGCCCGAAAATCACTGCATTGCTTGCTGGCAGCCCATTGCTTTCAATGGAGCTGGCTGTAGCGCCGTCTCCATTGAATTCAATGGGAGAACATCGCGCTCCTGTGCACAGCTGTGTAAGAGAATTGCGATCTTCACTGTATGTTCTCAATGGAGTGAGCGCTGCTGCTGCCGGCCCCATTGAGCACAAGGTGAAACCCCTGGATGTGACAGCATCCAGGGGTTTCACATCCAAAAAAGACGGATGCCGCAGTTACTTGTGTTTAAAAATCTGTTGCCCTATATTTACCGCTGCGCATTTTTGTGCACAGGCAATTATCGGGCATATGCCAGCTGCCTTTGAAAAGCATTGGTTCTTAATAGATGCGAATCGCAAACGCAAGTAACATGCGCACATAAAAACGCCTACCTGTCTGAGGCCTTAGGGAGGCTAAAACTGAGCTCCGTTATGGGGTGTTCTCTTCATTTCTGCAGCTCTGTATTGTGACTATGCCATCTCTTCCTGTTTCCATGCTTCCTTCTTTTAAACAGGAACAAAAGGTAAGTACTCTCTTAGAGACACTGTCTTACACTTTTAGCCTTATAAACTAAGCTCATGACCTAAAGGTAGGTGACCCGCTGAGTCTGCAGTGAATGATGAGAGAGGTAAGTATAACACTTATATCCCCCATCATTCCACCATTGTCACTGTTTGAAGCCGTTGCTCAATGGTTTCAGTAGTGCTGTATCGTAGTCCACCTATTATAAAAATAGAATGGGCTGACTACTTAGCAGAGCTGCTCAATGCACTGAGCATTGGCTTTTAGTTGTGACAATTAGGAATTGACAGGAGATTTAAGTATAACATTACATCTCCAGACACAGCGGGTCACCTACTTTTAGCCTATAAGTTTAGCTTATGGTCTAAAAGTAGGTGACAGAAACTCTTTAAATTACCTTCTGTTTAGCTTTTCCCTCAGTTTGTTATTCCTGCATCCACATTGTATGTGGTCAAACTAGAAATGTTTACTTTCACCTTATTTTGCCACTTCAAAGTAAGTGCCTCATGCAATTTGGTACAGAACTGCACCAAACTCTCAGTCAAAATCTGCATTGTTTGGTGCAGATTTTGATGTGGATCTACCACATATTTCGTCATTTCAGTTGAGAGTACATTGACAAATCCTCACCAAAATCCACATCAAATTTTGCATCAAAAACAGCGTCAAAATCTGTAATTTCTTTTTAAGCCAGAAAATTGGTGCAAGTACATAAATAAATTTCCCCTCAGTGTCTAAAAATCACACAGTTTCCAAGGAATGCAGCATTTCCTATCCATCATAATTTAATGTAGACTTTTAAAAAGTTGTCTCAGAAAAGATATTAATACAATACTGCTAGAATGTCCCCTTTTTGTGGTATTTAACTGATGTTAGCCATACTGATTACTAGAACAAAATGGCAGTAATGCTAGAGAAATCTAGTGTTTCCTGTCAGCTTCACTTGGCTCTAGTCAATGCTTGACGATGTAGCCTAAAAATAGCCAAGTAGGGATCAGCGGGGGATCAGGATGGTCAAAACCCTGACAATAGGATATTGATGGAATATTCTTCCTATGCACCAATGTCTTTACTGAGAAACTCTGTGCAATGTCCTTTATTATTTCATGTCATTAATGTGATACTTGCATGTGACCTAAATTATAATGTGATTGTTCTCAGCAAGAGAAACGAAATAATCTTGTAGATATGATACCTTTTAAAAGCTATCAAAAATACATGATCTTATAGTGATCTTTCAAACCTACTTCGGGTTCTTCCTCAGGCTTATGGAATAGATCTGAAGAACCATGCATTTATATATACATACATATGAAAAGGCATAGACACGTTGTAATTAATTTGCACTGAAAAAATGCCAGAACAGGATGAAAAAGCACAGACACGGTGTGATTAATTTACACTTAAAATAATACCAGAATAGAATGAATAGAGGAGTAAATACTTAAAAATTCAGCTGATAAGGGATGTGAAAGTGGTTTATGGTCTCTAAATTTGTGCTAGGGGGTCACCAGGCCAACGTTATATCTCTGCTCCAGATTTTACATGTTCTCCAATGATGAATGAAGCCAGTACAACATTTTGTAACATACATCAACTGAAGACTTAGTGATATTATTTCTCTTATTTATTAATGTGTATGCAAAAGCATGATATCCTAGTTGTTCTTGTTGTTGCTCATTGACTACATCTATGGATACGTTGGCATGTACATGTTGTAATACTGCATAAGGTACCATATATTTTTGTTTAGATTTTTCTGCAGTACTATAACAATAACCTGTATATAATATAATCATAAATATTATAGTGTACTAGATGGAATGACAAAAGAAAAAATCTTTACAGCAAAGCTATTAAAAGGCAATGCTTGAGGCATACCATGAAAATAATGCACAATATGAAGTATTTTCAAAACATTTTGGTTGGCAAGGGACCCTTGCTGAGTTTTCGGCAGAAATTATTTTATTCACCACAGGAAAATCTATCTACTCAAATACCATTTAAACATCCCTTTTCTGAAAATTTGTTTTCCTTTTTTTTTCCGGAAAAAGGAGCAGTAATTGCCATTTCACTTTTTATTTTCCTTACGGAGGAGGGATACTTAAGTTTTGCTTGAACTTCATGCACACTCTGGTTGATTCACGAAAAATTAAATGCCTTTCAAACTAAATAGACAGCTCTTTCATCATTTTGGATTCTTCAGTCTGACCTGTATGAGCAATGACATTTGAAGACAGACTGCCCCTTACCACTAATCTTCAATTACAATTATCATATTTATTAGATGCACTTTTCAAGGTCTTTGGTGTTTAATATTTGAAAAACAATGCATAATTTTCTGAATTATGGACTCATTGCAGAAGACTTTTAAAAACATAAAAATAACATTGCTTGAAATGGAATCATTTGATGATGTCAATGCGCTATTTTGCCTCATTAAAAGTCTGTATGGGATGTAGAACTATATTTTAAAAAAATATATGCAGTGTTAAATCATTAATCATTTTGCAGAAGGCAACAACAAAGGAATTGTACAGGTTTATTAGTATTTTAAAATATAGAGCAATATTATAATTGTAGAACTTTAAAAATATATCTAAGATGTTTTATTAGTTTGGAACGTATAGGAATAACAGTGCCGTCCTTGATGGGTGGCATGATACATTTCTTGAGTAGATCGGCCAGTGCCACTATACTATTTGTTTAGCATGATCACTGATATTCAGGCTGTGCTACGCAAATAAAGTTTCACCAGCATATCGTGGTGCCACACTAATATTAGTATTGGCACATATGTTAATGACTTGACTTTAAATCTGTTTCGGGACATACCATATTTCTGTTTTTGACTATGATTATTTTTCTATAAGGGCCGTTAATGTCTTTAATGCTATAAATATTCACAATCAGCTATATCTTTGTCATCTTACTTAACAGCATGAAATAGACAGAAGATGCCAAAATAAACATTGTTGATATTACCATTAAAGAGACACTGGGATGCTGCCTTTAGGATATAAGCTTTTTGACCTACGTTTAGGATACAATGAAAAAAAGAGAAAAGAAAATAGAGAAGGTATCACAACTAATCAGATTGAGGAATGTGACCTAAATTTTAAAGGTAGTAAATAGAGATGAGCGAACGTACTCGTTAAGGGCGATTTCGCAATCGAACATCTCTTTTTTCGAGTAACTGACTACTCGGGTGAAAAGATTCGGGGGGCGCCGGGGGGTGGGGGGCGGCGTGGTGGAGCGGGGGGTAGCAGTGGGGAACAAGGGGGAGCTTTTTCTCCCCCACCCCCACTCCCCTCTGCAACCCCCTGCTCACCCCCCGGCGACCCCCGAATCTTTTCACCCGAGTAGTCAGTTACTCGAAAAAAGCGATGCTCAATTGCGAAATCGCCCTTAACGAGTACGTTCGCTCATCTTTAGTAGTAAACATACTACTATAAACGCTCAGTCAGATGGGCATTTTTTTGCACATTTTTTTGCGTGAAACAAATGCAAAATGCATGCATCAAAAATTTGCATAACCAATGCTGGCAGCACGTTCTAAAACTCCCTTATCACTGAACACTCTGACAGCATTGTCACCAGTTGTGGCAGAGGATTGCAATGCTATCCCATTGAATTCAATGGGCGGCGCTACAGCTGGCTCCATTGAAAGCAGTGAGATGCTGGCAACCCCCTCAGTGATTTTCGCAGAAATACAAGCCCTTCCCTGTAAATAAGCCCTAGGTGAAAGAAAAAAAATAAAAATACATCACCTAGTGGCGCTGTCCGGGGTCCAGCACATCTTCTTTCTGTGAAGCACTGTACTAAATCCCCACCAGAAGAAAACTGTTTATGATTGGCTGATTGCTGTGACCAATCAGAGGCAGCACTCAGCCATTGAATGACAGCTGAGTTCTGCCTGTGAATTCAGACATTCATTGAATACAATACTCGTCATTTTACTAACCTCGGAAGGATGGAGTCAACCTTCAGCCAGCTAAATGACCTGCAACCTTCAGGTCATGAGCGAAAGCTTAGGACTGCATTTTTGCTGCCTTAACAATCTGCGCAATACGAGGCAATGGAATACTCTCATCAGATTTTGGTGATCAGAGTTGTTTTAGAGAAGTTTTGGCTCTGGCCAAATTAGAAATAGGCCGTAAATACTGCATTAACAGCAAAGTCACATTTAAGATATTCAGGAGAGAATTTTCAGAGTGCTACAGTACTGAGCTCTAGTGCTTTCAACTGTGTTGCTAGGGTTTTCCAAAAAGTTCCAAAAACAATCATGTACATTTCTAATTATAAAATAGCAGGACTAAATATGACCACTATACAGTGATTAAATATTACCTCCATACTGATTATAAACAAAATTCACTATACAATGACTGACATTACCAATAATACCACTACATCATGTCCACTACCAGTAGCACTATATCGTAAGTATTCTGATAACATAAAGGGAACAGGGCTATGGAATAGGGGGGAAAGTAGCTTGATGAACTGAAATGAAAACTTAACGAGGTTGTGATATCAGACAGAGCCCCAGTAAGAATGTGTTGCCCAGCACAGACTGCATCCACCACCCCTGGCAAACAGCAAATTTTTAATGAGAGAACAGTGGCAAGCCAGACATTTCCTCTAAAATTTGTAATGTATTGGAGTGTGAAAATACACACACACACACAAGTCAAAAGTTCTATAACACCTCAATTTTCCCAGTTTTTATTGCTATTTACAGAGTTTAGTGTCTCAAGTGTATTTTGAAATGAAAGCATAGAACATGTAAACAAATTAGGATAAATAAAACTAATGGATTCATTTTGTTTCACCAATTGAAATCTAAATTTTTGACTCTTTAAAGTTGCAACCTCTGGCTGATATAACAGCTTTTCACAATTGAGGTGTATTATCAACAACTGCATTCAGAAATTGTTCAGAAATTTCTTACCAACATTGTTTCAGGACTTCCCACAAATGTGCTGCATTTGCAGGTTGTTTTGCTTTCATCTGTCTGTCCATTTAATCCCAAACAAGCTAAATAGGTTTTAAGTCTGGAGACTGTGCAAGCCATTCTATTCTTTGAAGCCTACCGACTTCTTCTTGTCTTCGTAAGTAGTTATGACATAAGCTAGAACTACGTTTTGGATCATTGTCTTTCTGTAATATGAACCCCTGACCAACTAGCCATATACTAGAGGGTATTGCATTGTGTATCAAAATGCTATGGCAGCCCATTTTGTCAAGTGTGCCAGTCACCCTATGCAAGTTACCAACTCAGGATCCAGCAAAAGAGCCCCCCTTCATGTTTTACAGTTGGCGTTACATTCAGGAACTATCATCTCACCTACTTGATGGCATACAATAATCCTGGGTAATGTACTAAAGATGTCAAATTTCAATTTAACAGTCTATATGACCACCTTCCACTCTTCAATAGTCCACTGAAGGACAGCCTTAGTCTGTTTAAAATTTTGATAGCATTATCTCTCATTTTTATGGAGCTACCTTAAAGAGAATCTAAGCTTATGGGCTAAAAGTAGGTGACCCATGGAGTCTGGGGAAAAATGTGTTATACTTACCTCCCCTGTTTCCCTTGTGTCAATGCTGGAAGCTATTGCTCAGTGCTTTGAGCAGCACTGCTAATTAGTCGGTCTGTTCTAATTTTATAATGGGCGGACTACTTAGTGATGTCGCTAAATGCACCGTAGTGGTGGCTTCCAGTGCACACATTGGGGAAATGATGTGGGAGGCAAGTATAACACTAACATCCCTGGACTTAGCATGTCACCTAAATTTTGCCCGTAAGCTTAGCTTATAGGGATAAAAATAGGTGACAGATTTTCTTTAAAGCACAGGCACTTGCTGTTTTTCAGGTAATGTAAGAAAGATGAGTGTACTAAAAAATGTCTGCCCAAGGATTTAAAAAAAATAATAGTTACATTAAGAAAATAAAACACTATATTACCTCTACCTTTATTGTTACCCTCCTGGCAGAGTAGTCATAATTTTCCCCTCCCTCTCTTTCTCTTTTTATACTTTTATCATATACATTTTTCTCATCTCCTAATAACATTGAATAATTACTATTGTTTTACTGTGCTTTACACTCTTACTTTTAACCTGCTGCAACTACCAGATTAACATATACTATTCTCAGTGGTCAATTACTGGACAGTAAAAAAAAAAAACTCATAGTAACCTATTGTTCCCAAACAGTCTAGAATTTCAACACATGAGATGAGGTGTCTCATTTGCCAAGAGTTTCAGTTTCACCTTAACAAACCATTTTGATGAAGTAAAATCTCAAATTAAAGCTTTATTTTTTATGTTTTATTTTTAGATAATTGGTTCTTTTAATCTATAATAGTACATGGACTTATGAACAGCCGCAATTAAAATTAAACCTTATTTGTCTTTTAATATGGAGCTATGTTCTTTTATAATTAAGTGAGGATCGATGCCAGCTTAGTGATAGACAGTAAGCTTATCCAACATGACGGAGATAGATTTCTGGGAAAACAGGATTACTATTACTGTGTAAGACTAGGCCATATCAGCAACATTTAATTATTTTGCAGGTAATTATTCATTTCAGAAGCTTGCTTCAGAGTAATATCAGAACAGAAAAAAGACAAATATAATTACTGTTTGTTTCTCACAATATGTTGTTTGCACTGTTGAATAGAAATTCATAATGATCTACTCAAATAATATACATGAACAGTTAATTTCATCTATAGTTTGGTGACACAATAAATTGTATTGATTTAATGTGAAGTTAAGATTTAAAATAGGATTTTTTTCAACAAACATGATCTTTAAAAAAAAAGATTCTAAAAGCAAAACAAACTATAAATGTTTTTTTAAGTTTGGTCTTTTATAACCATATTGGATCACAGTATACCTTACTTCATTTACATTCATTTGCATTGTAAATGAGAAACTTAATAAATAAATATAAGTAAGTCAGATATATATTGTTTCTATTTGCACTGGGGAAAAATCATTTTACAGAATGTTTAGTAATTATTTGTCAAATTTTACCAGTGCTGTCAGTAGGGTGTTTCATTTTTGTTCAGGTTTCAAGTGAAGTTTTATGCATGTGACAACACTTATACAGTTACTCATTATGGAACCATAGGCCCTCTGTGTGTCACCATATGGTATCTCCATATGGAACTATATTCTACCATAGAAAGGTTGCTAACAGGGAAAATACCTTACTAATATGTTATGTGGTGGGACAATTTTGTCACAATTTTCAAATAAATTAATGGCAAAAAATATTAGTGTGCCTCAGTATAAAATAAGGGAACACAGTCAAGCGCAGAATGGAGATACCATAGACTTCTACAGGCATCATATTATGGATCCAAACAGTCCTGTGCATAAATCCTTAGTTAAATTGCATCCTGCTTAGATCTTGTTTTATTCATGAAAAGTTATTCATTTCATCTAAGTCCTGCACAGAATGATAGGATTCCTTTTGAACATTACAGTCATGTCTTTTATCATGCATAACAGTATAACACTTTAGTTTTGTCATCTTCTCTCTCTTTCAAGCAATCCTTAATACCTTCTTAAAACTTGAACTTCCTTTCTAGATCCCAAAGTGTATCTATTACTGATCTCAATTTCCACGACCTTGTCTCTTACTTCAGCTCTAAAAACTATTCATTGACCCTCTTGTGTCTGCTCTGTGTTCAACTATGTCACAGAGGATGAAAACCTATTGATCTCATTCTCTTACTTCTAGTTCATACTTTGTCAGCAGTTGTAATTTCTCAATTCACCCAAACCGTCATACTTTATTTTTTGCTTGAAATTTATTATTTTTCTTTTAACCATGCAATCCTCTAGCAGCTTACTTTTGACCTACTCCAGTCTTCCTAAATATCATCTTGATTCTAACCTTCTCTCTGTATCTAGACTTTGCTTTTCTCTTGGCAGTAATATCTCTGCTAGTAGGTTCCAAGCTTTGCATTTTATGAAATCTGCTATAATACAATTAATAATCTGTCTCGACAACTTAGTATTATTGACAATATTCAGTCTCTTTAAAGGGAACCTGTCGCTAGTTTCATGCTGCCCAAAACACATTTTTGCCAAGGCTTTCAATGTGGTTGCAGTTTTTTGAAGTTGAAATAAGTAAAATAAATGTGTTTTGGCTCTGAAAATCCAAACACATAGATAATGAAGTCAAAAACATTTACCTGTTGACTACCAACTAACATCTGGCTGTCATGCTGATAGAAATGCTGAAATGCTGAGAGTCACACCACCTTAATGCTCTTATAAAATTCTAAAAATGTCATAAGAATGACTGTATGGCTTCTTTCATGCAACCTTTTTGTGCCCTTTTTTCTAGTTTAAAAAAAATGTTGTAAAATTAGTGGGCTTTTTTGCGAGCATAACATTTGACATCACATATTTGCTTTTATTTTGCCAGTTTTTGATGTCTATGGGAAAATGCAAGAGTGAAACACCATACCTAGAGCACCCTGTGATTCCAAAAAAAATTATGGACTCCAAAACTCACCGAAATTTAAAAAGGAAAGAATTACAAGGAAAGCCATTACTGTTCTAGTGCATTTCATAAATTTGTATTGATCTACAGCTAACCAGGATGAGGTCACAGTGTCCGCACTGGATCGCATGACGCATCTGCTTGCACATACATAGAATCATTTAGTGTTGGAAACATCAACTTTCTGTTTTATTACTGATAGGCTGGCTGAGTCATCTATTGTCTCAGTCAGCTTATCAATGTGTATTTAGACTGGCTCCTCTTTACAGTGGATGGTAGTAATGCCTTTGTTTTTGGCCTTGCTTAGTGCTTTGAGGTTTTGCCTCAGAAGCTTCAGAGTGCTTCCTTCATTTCTTCAATGTACAGATTTTGGGCTTCAAACTATTACTGCTCTTGTGTTCTGATATGCTCTTGATTTTTGTTTTTTCTGTCTTGCTATACTCTCTCTTTCTTCCTTTTCCTCATTATACACCTAGGAACATATAAGAAATTTAGCTTAGGTTCCAGAAGTGAGGCCACTCTTTTCTGGTGCTGGTGCTCAGCTAAATCAGCAGGTCTAGTCAAGGCAGTTCTGGGATGAAAATTACATAATACCTTTGTTTCTACCATCTGATTTATTATCTCACATGTCTAGTAACTCTGTTATCCAAGTTTCATTATTAGAGATGAGCGAGCACCAAAATGCTCGGGTGCTCGTTACTCGGGACGAAATTATCGCGATGCTCGAGGGTTCGTTTCGAGTAACGAACCCCATTGAAGTCAATGGGCGACCCAAGCATTTTTGTATATCGCCGATGTTCGCTAAGGTTTTCATTTGTGAAAATTTGGGCAATTCAAGAATGTGATAGGAACGACACAGCAACGGATAGGGCAAGCGAGGGGCTACATGTTGGGCTGCATTTCAAGTTCCCAGGTCCCACTATTAAGCCACAATTGCGGCAAGAGTGGCCCCCCCCAACAACTTTTACTTCTGAAAAGCCCTCATTAGCAATGCATACCTTAGCTAAGCACCACACTACCTCCAACAAAGCACAATCACTGCCTGCATGACACTCCGCTGCCACTTCTCCTGGGTTACATGCTGCCCAACCCCTCCGCACGACCCAGTGTCCACAGCGCACACCAAAGTGTCCCTGCGCAGTCTTCAGCTGCCCTCATGCCACACCACCCTCATGTCTATTTAGAAGTGCGTCTGCCATGAGGAGGAACCGCAGGGACACACTGCAGAGGGTTGGCACGGCTAGGCAGCAACCCTCTTTAAAAGGGGCGGGGCGTTAGCCCACAATGCTGAACAGAAGCAATGAGAAATATAATCCTGTGCCACCGCCATCAGGAGCTGCACACGTGGGCATAGCAATGGGGAACCTATGTGCCACACATTATTCATTCTGTCAAGGTGTCTGCATGCCCCAGTCAGACCGCGGTTTTTTCTAAATAGTCACAGGCAGGTACAACTCCGCAATGGGAATTCCGTGTGCACCCACAGCATGGGTGGCTCCCTGGAACCCACCGGCTGTACATAAATGTATCCCATTGCAGTGCCCATCACAGCTGAGGTAACGTCCGATTAAATGCAGGTGGGCTTCGGCCCACACTGCATGCCCCAGTCACACTGGGTTTCTTTAGAAGTGGACACATGCAGTTACAACTCCCTGTGGACCCACAGCATGGGTGGGTGCCAGGAAGCCACCGGCGGTACATAAATATATCCCATTGCATTGCCCATCATAGCTGATGTAACGTCAGCTTTAATGCAGGTGGGCAAAAAATTAATTGGATTACACTGTAGGCGAGGGCCCCAAAAAATTGTACATCAGAAAAATTGCCCATGCCCAACCAAGAGGGCAGGTGAAACCCATTAATCGCTTTGGTTAATGTGGCTTAATTGGTAACTAGGCCTGGAGGCAGCCCAGTTAAAATAAAAATTGGTTCAGGTGAAAGTTTCAATGCTTTAATGAGCATTGAAACGTATAAAAATTGTTTACAAAAATTATATGACTGAGCCTTGTGGGCCTAAGAAAAATTGCCCGTTCGGCATGATTACGTGAGGTTTCAGGAGGAGGAGCAGGAGGAGGAGGATGAATAGAATACACAGATTGAAGAAGCAAAAAGGTCCCCGTTTTTGATGGTGATAGAGAACGATGCTTCCATCTGCGGGTGCAGCCTACGTATTGCTTAGGTATCGCTGCTGTCTGCTGGTGGGGAAGAGAAGTCTGGGGAAATCCAGGCTTTGTTCATCGGTTGACAGGCGGGTACGCTTATCCGTGATGATTCCCCCAGCCGCACTAAACACCCTCTCTGACAAGACGCTAGCCGCAGGACAAGCAAGCACCTCCAGGGCATACAGCGCGAGTTCAGGCCACGTGTCCAGCTTCGACACCCAGTAGTTGTAGGGGTCAGAGGCGTCACCGAGGACGGTCCTGCGATCGGCTACGTACTCCCTCACCATCCTTTTACAGTGCTCCCGCCAACTCAGCCTTGACTGGAGAGCGGTGACACAGTCTTGCTGGGGAGCCATAAAGCTGGCAAAGGCCTTGGAGAATGTTCCCCTGCCTGCGCTGTACATGCTGCCTGATCTCTGTGCCTCCCCTGCTACCTGGCCCTCGGAACTGCACCTTCTGCCACTAGCGCTGTCGGATGGGAATGTTACCATCAGTTTGTCCGCCAGGGTCCTGTGGTATAGCATCACTCTCGAACCCCTTTCCTCTTCGGGTATGAGAGTGGAAAGGTTCTCCTTATACCGTGGGTCGAGCAGTGTGTACACCCAGTAATCCGTAGTGGCCAGAATGCGTGTAACGCGAGGGTCTCGAGAAAGGCATCCTAACATGAAGTCAGCCATGTGTGCCAGGGTACCTGTACGCAACACATGGCAGTCCTCACTAGGAAGATCACTTTCAGGATCCTTCTCCTCCTCCTCCAGCCATACACGCTGAAAGGATGACAGGCAAGCAGCATGGGCACCCTCAGCAGTGGGCCAAGCTGTCTCTTCCCCCTCCTCCTTATGCTCCTCCCCCTCCTCCTCAACGCGCTGAGATATAGACATGAGGGTGCTCTGACTATCCAGCGATATACTGTCTTCCCCCGCCTCCGTTTCCAAGCGCAAAGCGTCTGCCTTTATGCTTTGCAGGGAACTTCTCAAGAGGCTTAGCAGAGGAATGGTGACGCTAATGATTGCAGCATCCCCGCTCACCATCTGGGTAGACTCCTCAAAGTTTCCAAGGACCTGGCAGATGGCTGCCAACCAGGCCCACTCTTCTGTAAAGAATTGAGGAGGCTGACTCCCACTACGCCGCCCATGTTGGAGTTGGTATTCCACTATAGCTCTACGCTGCTCAAAGAGTCTGGCCAACATGTGGAGCGTAGAGGTCCACCGTGTGGGCACGTCGCACAGCAGTCGGTGCACTGGCAGATTAAACTGATGTTGCAGGGTCCGCAGGGTGGCAGCGTCCGTCTTGGACTTGCGGAAATGTGCGCTGACCCGGCGCACCTTTCCGAGCAGGTATGACAAGTGTGGGTAGCTTTTCAGAAAGCGCTGAACCACCAAATTAAAGACATGGGCCAGGCATGGCACGTGCGTGAGGCTGCCGAGCTGCAGAGCTGCCACCAGGTTATGGCCGTTGTCACACACGACCATGCCCGGTTGGAGGCTCAGCGGCAAAAGCCAGCCTTCGGTCTGCTCTGTCAGACCCTGCAGCAGTTCGTGGGCCGTGTGCCTCTTCTCTCTTAAGCTGAGTAGTTTCAGCACGGCCTGCTGACGCTTGCCCACCGCTGTGCTGTCACGCCGCGCGACACCGACTGCTAGCGACGTGCTGCTGCTGCTGACACATCTTGATTGCGAGACAGAGGTTGCGTTGGAGGAGAAGGAGGAGGGTGGTTTAGTGGAGGAAGCATACACCGCCGCAGATACCAGCACCGAGCTGGGGCCCGCAATTCTGGGGGTGGGTAGGACGTGAGCGGTCCCAGGCTCTGACTCTGTCCCAGCCTCCACTAAATTCACCCAATGTGCCGTCAGGGAGATATAGTGGCCCTGCCCGCCTGTGCTTGTCCACGTGTCCGTTGTTAAGTGGACCTTGGCAGTAACCGCGTTGGTGAGGCCGCGTACAATGTTGAGGGAGACATGGTCGTGCAGGGCTGGGACGGCACATCGGGAAAAGTAGTGGCGACTGGGAACCGAGTAGCGCGGGGCCGCCGCCGCCATCATGCTTTTGAAAGCCTCCGTTTCCACAAGCCTATATGGCAGCATCTCCAGGCTGATCAATTTGGCTACGTTCATGTTTAACGCTTGAGGGTGCGTGTGCGTGGCGGCGTACTTGCGCTTGCGCTCACACAGTTGCGCTAGAGACGTCTGGACGCTGCGCTGAGAGACATTGCTGGATGGGGCCGAGGACAGCGGAGGTGAGGGTGTGGGTGCAGGCCGGTAGGCACTCGTGCCTGTGTCCTCAGAGGGGGGTTGGATCTCAGTGGCAGGTTGGGGCACTGGGGGAGAGGCAGTGGTGCAAACTGGAGGCGGTAAACGGCCTTCATCCCACCTTGTGGGGTGCTTGGCCATCATATGCCTGCGCATACTGGTGGTGGTGGGTCCCCAGCTGATCTTGGCGCGACAAAGGTTGCACACCGCTGTTCGTCGGTCGTCAGGCGTCTCTGTGAAAAACTGCCACACCTTAGAGCACCTTGGCCTCTGCAGGGTGGCATGGCGCGAGGGGGCGCTTTGGGAAACAGTTGGTGGATTATTCGGTCTGGCCCTGCCTCTACCCCTGGCCACCGCACTGCCTCGGCCTGTGCCCACACCCTGACTTGGGCTTCCGCGTCCTCGCCCGCGTCCACATCCTCTAGGCCTACCCCTACCCCTCAGCATGCTGTATTACCAGTAGTGCAGAAACAGAACGCTGTAATTAAATGTGCGCTTATTGGCCTGTGGTTGGAGGCTGACTTCGCTTACGGAACGCGCAGCACAGGCAGGAAAGAATTTTGCGCACGCCTGCTGCAACACTTAGCTCGCTGCGTATGAATTAGGACAACTACCCCCAGCAGAGACCCAGTACACTTGTGGACAGGAATACAGCGGTGATGTAAGAGGCAACACAGAGGCAGGAAAGAATTTTGCGCAAGCCTGCTGTAACACTTAGCTGGCTGCGTATGAATTAGGACAACTACCCCCAGCAGAGACCCAGTACACTTGTGGACAGGAATACAGCGGTGATGTAAGAGGCAACACAGAGGCAGGAAAGAATTTTGCGCAAGCCTGCTGTAACACTTAGCTGGCTGCGTATGAATTAGGACAACTACCCCCAGCAGAGACCCAGTACACTTGTGGACAGGAATACAGCGGTGATGTAAGAGGCAGCACAGAGGCAGGAAAGAATTTTGCGCAAGCCTGCTGTAACACTTAGCTGGCTGCGTATGAATTAGGACAACTACCCCCCGCAGAGACCCAGTACACTGAGGACGGTCACAGGCAGCCCAAATAGATTTTTTTCCCAAATGTTTTTGGAAAGGCCCACTGCCTATATACACTAAATATGTCTTCTGTCCCTGCCTCACCACTACTGGCCCTGGACAATGTAAAATTACTGCAGGACGCTATACAAAAAAAAAAAAAGTGCAACACTGCAAAAAGCAGCCTCCACACTACTGCACACGGTTAGATGTGGCCCTAAGAAGGGCCGTTGGGGTTCTTGAAGCCTAAAATAACTCCTAACGCTCTCCCTATAGCAGCTCCGGCACCAGCAGCACTGTCCCTGAACTATGTCAGAATGCATCTGTGGCGAGCCGCGGGAGGGGCCGATTTATATACTCGGGTGACACCTGATCTCACCAGCCACTCAATGCAGGGGGGTGGTATAGGGCTTGAACGTCGCAGGGGGAAGTTGTAATGCCTTCCCTGTCTTTGTATTGGCCAGAAAAGCACGCTAACGTCTCAGAGATGAAAGTGAAAGTAACTGGAACATCGCGTGGTACTCGTCTCGAGTAACGAGCATCTCGAACACGCTAATACTCGAACGAGTATCAAGCTCGGACGAGTATGTTCGCTCATCTCTACTCATTATACATGTTTTTTCAGCCTGTCCCTGTCCCTTGTTGCAGAATCTATAGGAGAGTTTTCTTAACAGGACTGGATAGACATTGTCTTCTCTATGAAGCTCAGATCACGTGACTTCTCCTTAGGACCGCAGTGTTTGCTGCTGTAAAAATCTTTGACATCTCAGTTCTGTAGTCGTCATCAAAATCTAAAGCAACATAAATAATTTCAGAGCTCAGACTCCCTAGCTTTGAATTCATATACATGACCAGGCCCCTAAATTAAGACTCTAGACTAGATGACTAAATCAGTGCAGACCTCATGCCACTAAAATTGGACTTCAGGGAAGATTATGTATCATAGTAATATTCCATGGCATATATTTACAACCTTACAAGGTTCTAGCTGGACCCCTGTATCCCGCACTAGAAGAAAAAGAAAAGCTATAAACAGCATATATTATGTTAGATGAGGCCATGCTGTACTTGCTGCTAGGTTGGCTACTTGCAATGTCAAACTATTCTTAGGAGTAGCAAGCCAGTAGATTAGTGGAGACATAATGATACCGGTCAGTCTTCCCTATAATAATTTCAAGCCCAGTAACATTGGCAATCACCATACACCCATGATGATGTAATTTAGATATCTTTTTTGCCAGTGTATTCACTTAGGAAAATTAAATGACAGGTAAAGTAAACTCTCCATTGAATGTCACTAATTTACCCCTGAAAGAAGTGTAGAGCTGCCTTAAAAAGATTAAAATAGACAAATTACACTGCCCAATGATGATTTTGTTTAGCTCTCAAAATTAGCATATTCTTATGTATTTCTATCTGCTGAATTAAAAAATCACTATAAAAATGACCTATTAGCTCTTGCTTTGGAGATACAGTGACATGTCATTTTTAGAGTTTACATTTTTATTTTGTGGGATTTTTTTTTCGGGAGGGGGGGATTGCCACACTTCTCAACTGACAAAGCACAACATTCTCCACAGGTTTGTGGGTTATAAACATAATAAATGTTGCTATGACTGAGTTTCATATTGCTTCTGTTTTTCTTTTTTTTTCAAAATTTCAGCTTTTCGAGTGCTTTTGAAGTGTAAAGTTTGCTATATCAAAATGCCCCGAAAATGGGGGCGTGGCTTGGATGCAGACCAGGACAGACGTGTGTTCCTGAGCTCCGTTCGTTCTCAGCTTGCCTAGCTAACTAAAGCTTTCCCAGCCTCATCAAAACCTCCAGAAGTGGATCGAGAGTCTCCCTAAAGATAATGCCGAAAAGAAGAAGTGTAAAGACCCCAATCAACAGAGTCGCTGACTTCTTCATTACTTGCGGCCCGAGAAGACCAGGACCGCCGAATAAAGATGGCTCCCCACTTTCCACAAGCTCGCATGTGAGCACGGAAGACATGCCGATCTTCTCTACCAGCGGAGCAGATCGCGCTGTCAGCCCGGAGCTGCCGACAGGAGAGCCGCCGCTGAATACATCCCGGAGCCAGGTGAGTGACATAGTTGAAGGGCATAATAGTGACACTCCAGACCGCCCTAAAATGGCGCCGATAAGCCCTCACTCTCCACTTGCCTTCTCCACTCCCTCCGCGAGCCCAGAGAAGCAGCGTCCTCGTCTCTCCCCACCCTCCAGCCCATCTCAAAGGGACCCTGAGCTAGAGGATGATCTAATTCATAATATTCGATCCTCTAATCTACCTGCTACTGAAAACTTCATTAAGCATATGATTTTAGCACTACGTGGATCCCTACACAGGGATATTAAAACCCTATCAAGCTCAATTAACTCATCTATGCAGGAACTTGAAACGCGAACTGACCATATAGAGAACAAAATGGAGAAATTACCACATCCCATAACAAACTAATTGATGTGCATTACTCCCTAGAAGATGAAGTAGAATCTATCAAACAGAAGATCACTGATTTAGAAGACAGAAGCAGGAGAAACAATGTTAAATTCAGGGGCATCCCCGAGAGTGTTTCTCAACTAGATCTTAAGAACTTTCTCACCAAATTAATTAAAAGCTTCCTTCCAAATTCTACAGAACAGGACTGCACAATTTACAGAGCCCACAGATTAATGAAACCGAGTTTCTTACCAGACTCTGTCCCACGCAACGTAATTGCAAGACTCCACTTTTTTCATGTCAAAGATGCACTGATGTCAGCTTCAAGAAATCGTGGATCTCTCCCACCTCCATATGCTAACATCAGCCTTTTTACTGACTTGTCTCAGAACACAATTCAGGCTAGAAAAGCCTTTTCACAAATTACTTCATCTTTAAGAGCCGCCAAGATTCCTTATAGATGGGGCTTTCCCATTAAAATAATTGTCAACAAGGAAATCGCTGTGCATACACTTTCTTCCCCAGAAGAGGGCGTCAACTTCCTATCAAAATGGAACATTGCGCTTCTAGAAAACTCCCAACCAGCCAAGCCTCAAAGACCCCTCAAGACCTCAGACCGCCATATGCTTCCTGCTGCTCCTCCCTAGAAGATGCAACTGAACTTCATTGAATACCTACCCAACTATGGTTGCTGGGACCAAACCTTGCTTACAAAAGGCAAAAGGCTGATTGTCTGCCAGCCGAACTTTTCTTCCCCCAACATGCTTCAGGTTTTTATACCTGTCTTTTTCTTACGATATATCTGTTTCTATTTACTTGGTTCTCAACTTCTGTTTGAGGTCTTAGTCACACGAGCGTTTTTGCCGCGATTTGCGGATCGCATGACGGATGCGCATCCGCAAATCGCGTGACCGGGGCTGAAAAAAATCGCCCAAAAAAACTGCTCCTAGCCGCGTTTCAATAGAAACGGGCCAGAGCTGTCCAGCGCCTTGAATTCAATGGAGCCGGCAATACAGCCGGCTCCATTGAAAGCAATGCGCTGCGGGCGATCTAACGATGAATTTTCGTGAAGGGCTTAAATATATAAGCCCTTCCCTGCAATTCATCCAGAAATGTGTAAAAATAAAAAAAATATATATACTCACCTGGTCCCGGCAGACGGAGTTCAGCCGCGGCGGCCGGCAGTTCTCCTGAACTGCTCTGAGTAGTATTCAGCAGCCGGGGCTTTAAAATCCCCGCCTGCTGAATGAGCTGCCTCTGATTGGTCACAGCCTCACCAATCAGAGGCAGCTCTCACTCACACCCATTCATGAATTCATGAATGGGTGAGTGAGTGCTGCCTCTGATTGGTCCCTGTGCTGAGCCAATCAGGGGCAGCTCTCAGCTGTCATTCATGAATTCATGAATGGGTGTGAGTGAGAGCTGCCTCTGATTGGTGAGGCTGTGACCAATCAGAGGCAGCTCATTCAGCAGGCGGGGATTTTAAATCCCTGGCTGCTGAATACTACAGAGAGCAGTTAAGGAGAACTGCCGCCGGCCGCGGCTGAACTCCGTGTGCCGGGACCAGGTGAGTATATATATATTTTTTGTTTTTACACATTTCTGGATGAATTGCAGGGAAGGGCTTATGTCTTTAAGCCCTTCCCGAAAATTCATCCCGTGCTCGCCGGCAGCCCATTGCTTTCAATAGAGCCGGCTGTATTCCAGGCTCCATTGAATTCAATGGGCAAACATCATTCTTCTCTGCCACAGCTGTTTCAGCTGTGGCAGAGGAGAATGATTTGTCTAGTATATGTTCTCAATGGGGTCGGCACTGCTGCCGGCGGCCCCATTGAGTGCATATAGAGAAGAGAACAGGAATCGCAGATCGCAGATAGGTGCGATCTGCGATTTCTGTTCTATAATTTATCGGACGAGCGCATAAAAAGCGCTCATGTGTCCGATACCATTGCAAAGCAATGGTTTTATAAAATCGCCGGACGCATGCGCATGCGCAAATCGCGGCAAAAAACGCCCGTCTGACTGAGCCCTAAGGGCGCCCACCCACTGGCGATTTTTTTTTCTTTGCGTTTTGCGTTTTTCCTGCAGAGCCATTAGAATTGAATGTACTCCTGTCCACTGACGTTTTGCGTTGCGTTGCGTTGCGTTTTTTAACATAGGAACTGTCAGTTGCATATGTGTCCTTATTTTTCTCCTAATGCACCCATGAACGTCAATGGAAATTAATGGAAAAGCCGCGAAAATGCCGCGAAAACGCGGCAAAAAACGCGCGAAAATCGCAAACGCCAGTGGGTGGGCGCCCTTGATGAGCATAATTTTGTTTACCTACACAACAAAAATTTTCATGCAAATCTCGCTCTCCAGCACAACATGTGTAGCTCATTATATCTATAATTTCTTAGTAACAGGCTTATTTCTGTTTTTGCCTGCTTTTTAGTTAATGTTTTACATGTTAAATCTGCTGCCTCTTTGTTTCCTCTGAATAAGCTTACAAACACTCCTAACAATGTCTATAAAAATTTGCTCCCAAAACGTTAAAGGGGTTGTCTCGCGGCAGCAAGTGGGGTTATACACTTCTGTATGGCCATATTAATGCACTTTGTAATGTACATTGTGCATTAAATATGAGCCATACAGAAGTTATTCACTTACCTGCTCCGTTGCTAGCGTCCCCGTTGCCATGGTTCCGTCTAACTTCGGTGTCTTCTTGCTTTTTTAGACGCGCTTGCGCAGATGGATCTTCTCCCTTCGGCTGGTCTTGGAAGCATCGGCGGTTGGCTCCGCCCCCTTGTACGCATCATCGCGTAGCTCCGCCCCCGTCACGTGCCGATTCCAGCCAATCAGGAGGCTGGAACCGGCACACGTCATGGGGCGGAGCTACGCGATGATGCGTACAAGGGGGCGGAGCCAACCGCCGATGCTTCCAAGACCAGCCGAAGGGAGAAGATCCATCTGCGCAAGCGCGTCTAAAAAAGCAAGAAGACACCGAAGTTAGACGGAACCATGGCAACGGGGACGCTAGCAACAGAGCAGGTAAGTGAATAACTTCTGTATGGCTCATATTTAATGCACGATGTATATTACAAAGTGCATTAATATGGCCATACAGAAGTGTATAACCCCACTTGCTTTCGCGAGACAACCCCTTTAAGGGATTAAATTCCCCCTTTAAAAGAGCGATGGTCTGGAGGGACGCCAAATCATCTAATATAGATATAGTATGTCTCCAGGAGATGTATTTCGCCCACCATACATGCCCTAAATTTACAAATAAACACTACCCCCACATTTTTTCATCAAACGCCCACAAAAAACACGCCGGAGTATTAATAGCCCTTAGAGACAACTTAAGTTTTTCCCTCAAAGAACAAATATCAGACGAAAAAGGTAGATATCTGATCTTACTGGGAACAATCAATGATACCCTAGTGACGCTAGTTAACGTCTATGTGCCCAACAAATCACAAATCTCTTTTCTAAACAAATTAATAAAAAAAATCAAAAAGGTTCTCATAGGCAAATTGATCATCTGCGGGGACTTTAATATCATCTCAGATAAAAGAATAGACTCCACCGCACTCACTAGAACCACAGCGGAACTACATCCTTGGTTACATAAAGAGTCCCTTTACGATACCTTTAGATGCCTTAATTCTTTCTCAAAAGAATTTACCTTCTATTCCCCAAGGCATAAGACATACTCAAGAATTGATCTGTTCTTAGCGGACAGGGAGACCCTCACCTCAATCACAGAGTCCACGATTGGTCGGACCACTCGCCTATTTATCTGCAAATCAATATTGGCGCCCCCTGTAACTTTAATAGAATCTGGCGCAACGATGTTCACCTATTTAAGTTACCGGATAATCAAAAAATAATCAACAAAGCATTAGTGGAATATTTTTCTACAAACGCCACCCCAAACATAAGCAATTTTACGCTTTGGAACGCCCATAAGGCGGTTATAAGAGGAGTTTTGATTAAACTTAAAATCCAAGAGAGAAAAAACAAACGAGCGAAGGTGGACCTCCTATTATAAAACATAAAAAAACTAGAAAAACTACAACAAGAATCCACCTAGAATGAAGTCTCCTTAGAACTAGCCTCTCTGAGAAGGGACTTACAAAAAACTCTTTTAGATAACTTTAATAAAAGCCTTATCTATCCCAAAGCTAATTTCTACTCCCATATAGACAAGCCCTCAAACTCATGGCCAACCTTGTCAAAAAAAAAAAAATCAAGGCCAGGATTCCATTCATAACAAAAAGCAACGATCCATCAACAAAAATTATTCACCCTCAACTAATAGCGGAACAATTTAAAGACTACTACAACATTCTCTACAATTTAGCAGTAGACACAAAGGTACCCCACCCAAACCGGAATCTATAAATAAGTTCCTAGACGAAATGTCCCTCTCCTCTCTAAACTTACAAAGAGACTTCCTCAATAAACCGATCTCTATTGCAGAAGTATCCAAGGCCATCAAAAGCCTAAAAAACTATAAGTCCCCCGGACCAGATGGTCTATCAAACAAATATTACAAAATCTTTGCCCCCTCAATATCCCCCCACTTAACTTCCATATTCAACGATTCATTTAATCTAGGCACAATGCCTGAAGAAATGCTTCAAGCTACCATTGTTACAATACCCAAACCTGGTAAGCCCCCCACAACTCCGACAAACTTCAGGCCCATTTCTCTTCTAAACTCTGATGTAAAGCTCTACTCAAAAATACTGGCATAAAGACTTCTGGAGGTCCTTCCCACGGTCATTCACAAAGACCAAGTGGGGTTTACTAAAGGAAGAAATGCTACAGATGGCGCACACAGGACTCGGAACCTGTTGGAGCTGGCTGGCTCAGGTCGAGCGCCTTCTCTCTTTCTTTCCCTGAATGCAGAGAAGGCGTTTGACAGAGTCCATTGGGGTTTTGCTTTCACTGTACTGCAAAAATTTGGTGTGGGTGACAACTTTCACCGTGCAGTCCAAGCTCTTTATGCGAGACCCTCCGCCAGGGTCCTGGTGGATGGAATATTATCCTCACCGTTTTACATATCTAATGGTACCCGACAGGGCTGCCCTCTATCCCCATTATTATTTGTTATGTTAATTGAACCATTAGCAGAATTGATTAGAATGTCTGCGGGAATCAGAGGTGTGCAAGGGGGCCCTGAGGCAACACAAAATAGGCCTCTTCGCCGATGATATCCTCATTGCCATAACTGACCCCCTGAGTTCCTTAAGAGGCATATGTGAATGCATTTCCCAATTCAGTAAAGTCTCCCTCTATAAATTAAATACCGATAAATCACAGATCCTGGGACTTAATATTGACGCAAAACTAAAAACCCTTATTCAAAAGGAGGTTCCCTTTCAGTGGAAATCAGAGATTCCATATCTAGGCATCAAATTATGCCGAAACTCCTCAGAGACGGTCTCCACAAACTTAGGGTGCATTCACACGAACGTATATCGGCTGGGTTTTCACGCCGAGCCGATATACGTTGTCCTCATGTGCAGGGGGGGAGGCTGGAAGAGCCCAGGAGCAGGAACTGAGCTCCCGCCCCCTCTCTGCCTCCTCCCCACCCCCTCTCAGCCCCTCTGCACTATTTGCAATGAGAGGAGGCGAGACGGGGCGGGGCTAAAAGCCGTGAATTAGCCCCGCCCCCGTCCGGGCTCTCCCCATTGCAAATAGTGCAGAGGGGCGGAGAGGAGGCAGAGAGGGGGCAAGAGCTCAGTTCCTGCTCCTGGGCTCTTCCAGCCTCCCCCCCTGCACACGAGGACAACGTATATCGGCTCGGCGTAAAAACCCAGCCGATATACGTTCGTGTAACTTCACCCTTAGAATCACTACTACTCTCTCTCAAAAAAGAGCTGGATGAATTAAACAGAAAAGAGCTCTCCTGGTTCGGAAGGATTGCTCTTTACAAAATGTTAATACTTCCGAAAATGTTATACTTTTTTCGCACGTTGTCTCACCCGATCTCTCAATCCACAATCTCCAAATTTCAAAAACAAATGCTAAACTTCATTTGGAATAACAAAAAATCCAGACTAGCTGCTCCAATCCTATATCTCAATAGGAAGCAAGGCAGCCTAGGGGTTCCCAACCTCCAAACATACTATAATGCAACCCTATTAAGCCAGTCTGGCGCCTGGCTGAAAGATCAGCATCTCCCTCCTGGTGCCATATAGAAACAGGTAGAAATAAAAATAGATCTCTAGGTTCCTTGATCAAAGCCTCAATTTTCGGGACCCTAAATCCAGAGACTTTGTCTCTTCTACAATTGCACAATACTCCCCCTCTAATGCTACAAACTCTTCGATGCTGGAATCAATTAGCACTCAAATATAAAACAAGCCCCAGAGGACCACCAGCAAAGCTCCCCCTAGAGGTTCTCTCCTATTTTATACGAGACTTAAATCTCAAGGGATGGTACAGCAAGGGAGCAAAATTCATCTCTGACCTTTTAAACAACGGGAGACCCCTTCCATTCCAGCTAATTAAAAACAAATACAACCTATCTAACACAGAAGCCTTCTCTTACAATGAAATACTTTCCCTCCTCAACAACTCTAATCTAACCAACGTCTCCTTTCCAAGGGAATTGGAACTCCTATTTCTCACATGCACAAATTCTCACGACTCTCTCACTAGAGTATTTTATGACTCCATTTCCGGTAATATAAACAACTCAGAGAAAATACACCTACCAAAATGGGAATATGATTAAAAAAAAAACATAACAGCCTCAAAGTGGCTGAAAGCTTTTGCTTGGGCAAACAAAGCTATTTTATCCGCCAATACACTTCAAACTCATTATAAGGTATTAACCAGCTGGTATTATACACCCACCAAGTTCCCAAAATTAGATAATACGTGCTGGAGAAACTGTGGCTATGAGGGATCACTATACCACCTGCTCTGGGACTGCCCTTCAATTAGAAGATATTGGGAAGACGTATTTAACACCATCCACTCTATTACTGGTACGCGACTATCTTGCTCGCCCCAACTTGCTCTTCTTCTCATAGACTGCGAAACAATACCAGTAAAAAAAGGAAATGCGTATGCCACTTTCTTATGTCTGCAAAAAATATCTTAACAAAGAAGTGGAGAGTAGCTTCATCTCCCTCTATTAAAGACTTGCTGGATGCAACTTCAGACCACTACTGCTATGAAAAAATATATGCAAAAAACAATAACTGTCTTGTCAAATTTAACCGCACTTGGAAACACTGGCAGCAATTTGAGTTAAAATATATGTTCTAATTCGTTTTATCTGTTTTTTTTATACCATACTTCTTCTATATTGTAACTATCATGCAACACTTGAACCCACTGCATATGTTTTTGTTAAATTACTCAACATGCGTACGTTTTGCTGACCCACTTAGACTTGTATGCAGATGTACCTTCAACTACACTCTGTATATGCAGTGTTCTGTTTCTATGTATTTTCAAAGAAAAAACCTAATAAAAATTATATTTTAAAAAAAATGCCCCGAAAATGTATAAGTTTAGTGAATAATTTGTGTTACATTTGTGGTGAAATAACATTTTGGTCACAGAAACGCAATCTAACGCCTCTTGTGAAGACTGCCTATCATCGTTATTTTAGTATGAAGGTAGGTGACCAGGATAAGTCATGGGCTCCACATATATGTTGCAATGAGAATGGCTGAAAAATAAAAAATAATATATGGCTCTTGCTGTGCCTATGGTTTGGCGGGAGCCTACAAACCATACAGATGACTGCTATTTCTGCTTGACTTTGCCTATAAATGCAGGAATGTCAATGAAGAAAACAGTAATAGTTCAATACCCAAACCTTTCATCTGCTATTCAACCTATTCCACATTCAGATAGCTTACCAGTTCCTACTCCATCCCAACATTTTGAGCTTGGAGTAGAAAATGAAGAAAGTGTGGAAAACGAAGAACCCAAGAAACATTCCACATCCCATGACGATGACTTTAAGGTAAAAGATGATACACTGCACAGACTGATTCAAGTGGAATTCAGTGATCTCATTCGAGACCTTGACTTGTCAAAGGTGAAGGCAGAACTTCTAGGGTCAAGACTACAGCAATGGAATTTTCTCCAAAGGGATGTCAGGGTCTCACAATACAGAGAACATCAGGGGGATCTGCTTCCTTTTTTTTAGAAGAAAAACAATTTGGTTGTTTGCTGCGACATTATTGGCTTGATGATATGTTTGAATTTGAACCATGATCCAACTGAATGGAGGCTATTCAGACTCCTCCAAGCCTAGTTTGAAAGCTGTATTACTTCACAACGGCAACCATCTTCCTTCTATTTCTGTTGGTCATACAGTTTACATGAAGGAAACGTATGCAAACATGACAGCCCTCCTCGACTCAAATATGCTGAACACAAGTGGAAAATCTGTTTCGATCTAAAAGTCTTTGCTGTACTCTTATGAATGCAACTAGGGTACATTAAATACTCTTGCTTTCTATGTATGTGGGACAGGAGAGATAGGAAATTACATTACATTCAAGCGGACTGGCCTGCAAGAAACTGGCCGAGAAAAATGGCATTGCCGAGCCTCTCATGTACCCAAAAGATGTTCTTCTTCACTCCTTCATATAAATCTGGGTTTAATGAAAAATTTTGTCAGAGGAATGAACCAGGAAGGACAGGCATTTAAGTACTTAAGAGACAAAATTTCCCAGATTGGGTGATAAAAAAGTTAAGAAAGTATTTTGTTGGACCACAAATTTGACAACTTGCAAAAAATCCTGCGTCTGACCAAGTTTTGGAGAGAAAAGAAAAGGAAGCTTGGCAAGTCTTAAAGAGAGTTATTCATGGATTTTTAGGCAACAAAAGAGATGATAACCACACTCAGTTGGTGACAGTACTTCTGGAAAAAATGCCATCAACTGGGATGCAACATGTCCCTCAAAATCCATTTTCTCCAATCCCACCTAGACTTTTCCCTCCTAGTTGTGGAGCTGTGAGTGATTAACACGGAGAAAGATTCCACCAGGATATTTTTGTAATGGAACAAAGATATCAGGGCTGTTGGAATGAAGAAATGCTTGCGGATTACTGCTGGTCTGTGTGTAGGGTTGCTCTGGAACTCACTTACAAGAGGCAAGCCAAAAGAAAACAATCTCATCAAGTCACCACATGATTCTCTTTACACCGAACCACCTGCCAATATTTCTTCTATCAATTTAGAACTCTTAGAATGTAACCATCATTAAAAAATATTTCAAATACACTTTCAATGTTGTTAGCTTATGTAATTAAAATGTATTATTTTCTCTTAATCTTTTAAAATAACATACTTCCACCTATTGTATATCACAGAAACTAGAGCTATTTAAAAAATTTCTTTGTCATATTTGTTTTTCTCACCCCAAAGTTAGTAAGATTTGACTCATGAAGTTAAGGAAACATTCCAAAATATTTTTTTTTTGTTGCCCAGTGTTATTGAATCTTGATAGTATGCATCCCCAGTTTCTAAGGAAGTTAAATAACTGGTATTTAAGGATACCTTAGTAATGGCATCTGGTCCACTGGATTGGCACATAGCATATGTGGTACCAATATTCAAAAAAGGGGTTGCAAAGTGAACGTGGTAAATATTGGCCAGTCAGTCTTACTTCAATTGTGAGTAAAACGTTTGAAAGGCTCCTAAGAGATGCTATACTGGAGTGCCTCAAGGAATATAGCTGTATAACTCCATACCAGCATGGGTTAATGAGGGGTCACTGTTATCAAACCAATCTGTTCAGCTTCTACAAGGAGGTAAGTTCTTGACTGGACTGGGGATCTTCTATATCTTTATTTTTCCAAAGGGTTTAATACCGTGCTGCATAAAAAATGGCATATAAAATAAGAATGCTTGGTCTTGGAGAGAATGTGTTTAAGTTGGTAAATAACTGGCTCAGTGATAGAAAGCAGAGGGTGCTTATTAATGACGGAGGTCATTTTTATCTATTGGGTGATAAAATTATCCCAATTTTTGCAAACTAGAATCAGCTTTGTCCAAACCAGTTACTGGTGAAGATCGCTGGAAAATCACATTCCGATAATGCCTGCTGCATAGTTCAGTGTTCCGCCAATCAGTAACCAGGGCATCTCGCTGGTGGACAGCAGTTTCATTGGACGCCCACCCTGGATTACGCAATGCAAATAAGCCCATGTGCAGGCAGCCAAAGGGATCTTTCTTTGTAAACTAAGGAACAAGTCTTAATAAGCTGTCTGTCAATGTAAATTCACTGAAAATTGGCAGTGAATCTGCAGCGATAAATCTGCAATAGATTTTGATACAGAAATACTGTGGATTTGCTGCAGCGTTCACCCTTTACTTTCCAAATGCTGAAATATGCTCAGAATATGTGCATCAAAATTGACAAGCTGCAAGTTTAAAACCCACACCACGTCAGTTTTCATCTGAATTTAGTGCATGTCTTTTCTGCAGATGAGATTTTGAAAATCTTATTGATTTTGCTGCTACTGTAAATGCTGTGAGTTTTCCACGTAGAAACTGCATAAATTTCTATCACTGTAATTGCAATGACTCACAAAATCAAAATTTGCAGTACACTATGAGTGCTGTAGCAAGTTCCCAGAATACAATGGAAGAATTGCTTTTATACATCTTCCTCCCAAAAAGTGGAATGAAAACACAGTTTCAAATAAAAGAAATAGACCATTTGGAATCACATTGATTTCTTCATTGATTACTAATAAAATATGGTATGTTGTTATCTTAGTCACAAATATAGACATAATTTAACTAAGCTAATAATACTCAAAAAGTCATGTTTTTAATTGGAAAAAGTTGTTTCAAATAGCAAGATGAGATTTGAAGTATGAGTTTTACAGGTGTTTTGCTCATTAAATATAGGTACCCAATGCATGGTTACTGAGAAATCTGTTCTTCTCAAGAAAAAATGATTAGTCTGAACCATACCTCAATGGAAACAATTTTCAGAGGACATTGGAAGTCATGTTATAAAGATGTGTTCATGCTTCAAAAAGCTACAAAAGCTTTGCTAAAGACTTGGGTGCATATCAATCTATGGTTAGACAAATTATTTGCAAATTGAGAAAATTCTGCACTGTTGTCACTCTCCCAAGGGAACAATGAATTCTAGGGTATATCAAAACATATTACAAGAGAATGTAAGGGCAACAGTTCATGCCCCAAGCTGAAAAGACATTGTGTGATGAAACAAGACATTGACCCTATTCTAAAAGAGAAATAAAAAATAAATGATATTAGAACAGACTAGATGGATTATATGGTCTTTTTCTGTCATCAATTTTCTATGTTTTAAAGCATTCAGATAAATCAACTAAAGAACATTTGAGAAAAAAGATGATTTATTTTTGGAATGGCCAATTTAGAGCCCTGCCCTTATAAAGTTGTTTGTGGAATGACCAGGATAGAGCTATGAATGCAAGGCATCCCAGAATTCTGGTTGATAAACTGATACACATTAGCAGGGTGAACAATTTCTCCTCACAGTTGTACAAATATATGTTGCAGCTATTGAAAATGCTGCAAAAGTGATTACTCAGGGGTGGAGTCTGGGTGGAGACCCAAGTGGACACAGCTTAGCTAGCTCCATGAACTGGGACCTCTATTTATAAGTAGATGACTTACCAGCAGAGAGCAGTGAGCTGAACTGGGAGAGTATCCTCAAGGGCCATGATGACAAGACACATAGTGGTGAAAACAGGGCCTAAGAAACTCACAGACTTCTTTACCTCATGCGATAGCAGAGAAAAGCTGAATCTGCATAATGTCGGGCATGCGGAGCAGGAGGTGGGGTAGCGGTGGTAGACCAGGGGATCCCTGCGGATCATTGCGTAAGAGGGCTCTTCTCTGTCCCCTGCTCTCTGCACACAAGAAATCCCACATCAAGAGTGATCCACTATTAAATGGTACATGTACAGATTAGGCTGCATCAGAAAGCTATATTAGGGAGATGATCATGGCATTGAGAGACTCACTGCAAAAACACCTGTCAGTGTTTCATGCATCACTAAAGTCCAGTATAAATTAGATGGGAGCCAGAGTATACAATTTAAAGAACAAAATGAGTGAATTCACAAGTTCTCATAATGAGCTGATTAATGCACATTCTGCAGTCGCAGAAGAACTAGAATCTGTAAAAAAAAATGTACAGATTTTAAAGACAGAAACAGGCACAGTAGTGTTAATATAAGAGGAATCGCTGAATCAATTTCTCCAGCAGTAAAAGCAGACTACATACAATGGCTCATTCAGACACTTCTCCCTGCCACCAGTCCAGAAGAATGGATAATTGATAGAGTGCATAGACTACTATGCTCCAGAATGCTCCCAGATAATCTTACTAGAGATGCGATTATTCGCATCCACTTTTTCCACATTAAGGAGACACTGATGAGTAGAGCCAGAAAATCTGCTAATCTACCAACACCATCTGAGAACATTAAGCTCTTCTCTGATCTGTCACAGGAGACTATGTTGACAAAGAAGAAATTCCACCCCATTACTTCAGTCTTACGTGAAAATAAGATCCTTTATAAGTGGGGTTTCTGAGTAAGCTGATTATTTACAGAAATTATACCACCTCCATCTTACTCAACCTAGAAGACGGACAGAAATTGTTCCAAAAGTTGGGGTTACCTGAGTCAGGATGAAAAATGCCCCCACAAATAACCCAGAAAAGGTCAAGAAGATCCAAAGCACACGCATGAAACATTGCCTCGCGCTACCGTCATAATAAAAATTCCCATTCGGTTTCACAGTTTCCACATTAGTAAATAAAGAGGTTCCCATCCTATACGGCTGGACTTTCTTTTTCCCTCAATGAGTATTCCTTCCTAGAAGGGGCCATACCATTGCTCCATCAAGAAGGAACACGCAAAAAAATCTATATGATAAAGACACCCTTGTTCTAAGTTGTGTTCCCTATATATCTTCTCCCTGGACTCCACTTGTTGCTAGTGACTTCACTGGTGAGAAACTACATCATCGATCGCTTTCGCAAGACAAAGCTTCTTCACCATGCAGTGCGCATTAACATATGGGTTTTTTCCTGAAAAGCCAGATATTAGCACTAATTTGATCTATCACCATGAACATTAATCTTATCTCTATCAATGTGCAAGGACTGAACTCACCACATAAAATATCTGCCCTTTGGAAAGCGGCTTTATTGGTAAAGGCAGATATAATATGCATATAAGAGACACATTTTTCATGCCAGAACTGTTCCAAATTCTCCCATCCTGACTTTCCAGTAACTTTCTTAGCTGGAATTTTGGTGGCTATCAGAAATTCTGTGGACTTTCAGCTTGTCGAATTCAATTCCAATAGATGTGGGAGACAGATATCTTGTACTGGTATGTAAGATTAAGGCCAGCTTCCCACGGCCGTCACGGCGCCCCCCAGAGACCCCAATACTTACTTAATGACGCGGCTGGCAGTGGGCGGGGAAGCGGTTTCACGCTATCTTCCACTGTGCTACAGATAGGAAGAAAAGATAGCGTGACGGACGGTTTCCATTGACTGAAATGGAAGCCGTCCGGCGTACACCCGCGGGTGAGGTCGGGTGATTTCATGGTGCGGAATTCCGCAATGGAATTCCGCACCGTGAGCATTGAGCTATTAGGTTCAATAGAACCTAATAGCTGCGGGCAACGCAGCGGATTTTCGCCGCATAATACGCGCCAGAAATCCGTCCGTGGGAAGGAGCCCTAACACTTTTCAGATGACTTCAGTAAATATTTATGCAACAAATTCTTCACAAATAAGATTTCTTAAGAAAGTCATAAGGAGAACAAAGGAGATCCAAAAAGGAAGCATGGTTCTCTGTGCACGATTTTAACATATTAGTGAAATAGAGGTCAACACCAATAGCCTGGGCAGAATGTCTGCTCCCACATTGTCTTGATGGCTAATTAAAGAGGAGATATAGGATTCCTTTAGATGTGTGAATGCAAATTCTAGAGAATACACTTTCTATTCTACAGAACACAGAACATTCTCTAAAATATATAAGTTCTTTATGGATTTTTTTGTGCTACCTAGAATGGAGGGGGATTGTATCGGGAAAGCCTTCTGGTCAGACCACGCTCCTATCCTTCTGACCCTGAGGCTGTCTTCTTCATCTTACTCTCCCACAAGACGGCGTAATCATATCTTCTTAATGAAAACCTCCTCATGTCAGGAAACAGTACAGGATTAAGAAATAAGCCCTTTTGTACGATGGAATGCCCATAAGGCCGTAATATATTTAAAAAAAAAAAAACCCTCTAAATTGTGTCATTTCCCAAATAAAAGACTTGAAGCTTGCACTTCAAACAAATCCTTCTACATCTCTACATAATGATCTACTACGTGCCAGATATAAATGAAAAAAACATCAGAACATGAAAAAAAGGTTAGGGCCCTAAGAGCATCTTCTTACATAGCTAATAATATAGTAAACGCATGGCTAACAGGGTTAAACAAAAAATAGTAAAGTCCAGGATACCTTTCCTGAGGGATGCAGGCACCTCACATAAAATAAGTCACCCAAGGGATATAGCAGAAACCTTTAAAAAGTACTATAAAAAATTTGTATCCTCAAAGAAGCTACTTCGACACCCCAACCATTCTTAGAAGGAATAGAGAAGTTTTTGTCCTCAATCTATTTATCATTTCTGGGTCATGAGCAATTAGAGCTCGTCAATTCTTCTATCACTGTACAGGAGGTGCAGAAGACTATTCACAGCTCTTAAAATGATAAGGCTCCAGGATTTCTCAACTAAAGTACAATCAAACAATCAGATCCCTGCTGGGCCCATTATTGGTTAGGACATTTAAGGAAGCTATGACCCAAGGGACCTTACCAAAAGAAATGCTTCAGGCCACAATAGTGGTAATTCCCAAGTCAGACAAAGATTTCACCTCCCAGGCAAACTACAGACTAATAACATTGCTTAACAGTGACACTAAGATATATGTCCTATATATACTAAGATATATAAGATAAACTCCTCCTCAGTATGCTACGCTCCATTGGCCTAAAGGACACTGCCCTCTCCTGGTTCTCCTCCTACCTATCTGACCGCTCTTTCAGTGTCTCCTTTGCTGGCTCTACCTCCCCTCCTCTTCCCCTTGCTGTTGGGGTCCCCCAGGGCTCTGTCCTCGGCCCCCTTCTTTTCTCTATCTACACAGCCCCTATTGGACAAACCATCAGGAGATTTGGCCTCCAATATCACCTGTATGCTGATGACACCCAGCTATACACCTCTTCCCGTGACATCTCTGCACCTTTACTCCAAAACATCGCTAACTATCTGTCTGCTGTCTCTAACACTATGTCCTCTCTCTACCTAAAACTAAACCTCTCTAAAACTGACTTACTGGTATTTCCACCCTCCACTAACCGCCCTCATCTTGACATCTCCATCTCAGTGTGTGGCGCCACCATAACTCCTAGACAACATGCCCGCTTCCTTGGGGTCATATTTGATTCTGATCTCTCTTTTACCCCCTACATCCAATCTCTTGCCCGAACCTGTCAGCTGCACCTCAAGAACATCGCAAGAATCCGCTCCTTTCTCACTGTAGACACGTTAAAAACGCTTACTGTTGCCCTCATCCACTCCCGGATCGATTATTGCAACTCGTTGCTGATCGGCCTCCCCTGCACCAGACTCTACCCTCTCCAATCCATCCTGAATGCGGCAGCCAGGCTCATCTTCCTGTCCAGGCGCTACTCGGACGCCTCTCCCCTGTGCCAGTCACTGCACTGGCTGCCCGTTAAATACAGAATTCAATTTAAACTCGCTACCTTCATCCACAAAGTCCACCACAGTGCAGCGCCCCCCTATATCGCCTCCCTCATCTCAATACATCAACCAGCCCGGGCTCTCCGCTCTGCTAACGAAACCAGACTGAGCGACCCTTTAATTCGAACTTCTCATTCCCGCCTCCAAGACTTCTCCAGAGCAGCACCTGTCCTCTGGAACGCACTACCAAAGGCTACCCGAGCAATCCAGGACTTGCAGAACTTCAGGCGTGCTCTAAAAACGCACCTCTTTAGGGAGGCATACCACATTCCCTAAATAAAGCCCTCTGTACTCCGCCTGATAACATGCTTCCTGACCTACTGACTGCAATCCCTGCTAGCCATCATTAACCGCTCCTGCAGTCATACTGCTTCTGCCGTCACACGTCTAAATGTCTGACCATTGTCTATGTGTATAACATCGCTCACTCTCCACCTCGCCATACCACGCACATCTCCAGCCCTTTACCTTCTGTATCACCCCACTATTCGTAGTATGTAAGCTCGTTGGAGTAGGACCCGCACCCCTATTGTTTCCATCAATTGATTACTATGTAACCGTGGTTCTGTAATGTTTGTACTTTTGTCTTTCTGTATCCCCCCTGTCTATGTAAGCGCTGCGGAATATGTTGGCGCTATACAAATAAAGTTTATTATTATTATTATTATGTGAAAATACTAGCTTGCCGACTGCTCCAGATCATCCGGACGATTGTCCATAACGATCAGGTGGGGTTTGTGGGGGGACAACAGGCTTCAGATTGAACGAGAAGGATCATTGGTCTGATCGCTTCTGTCAGTGTGCTTTGTACACCTTATCTGGCCCTGACACTGGATGTAGAGAAGGCATTTGACAGGATCTACTGGGGATATGCCTTCTCGGTTCTGCAGAAACTTGGGTTTGGAGGTAACATTCTAAAAGCCATTCAGGCTCTATACTCCACACCATCCGCCAAAGTCTTGATCAACAGGACTAGAGATGAGCAAACGTACTCGTCTGAGCTTGATGCTCGCTCGAGTATTAGGGTACTCGAGACGCTCGTTACTCGAGACGAGCACCACGCGGTACTTGAGTCAATTCCATTTCCTTCCCTGCATGTTTTGCGCCATTTTCTGGCCAATAGGCATGCAGGGAAGGCATTAAACTTCCTCCTGTGACGTTCCAGCCCTATCCCACCCCCCTGCAGTGAGTGGCTGGTGAGATCAAGTGACCGCCGAGTATATAAAGCAGTCCCGCCTGCTGCTCGCCTCAGACACATGCTGGCAGAGATTAAGGAGAGTGCTACTGGTGCTATAGAGAGAGTGTTAGCGTCTTCAAGAACCCCAATGGTCCTTCTTAGGGCCACATCTGACTGTGTGCATTACTGTTGTGGCTGGCTGGGAGCAGTTTTGCACAATTTTTTTTTTTCATCTCGGGCTGTGCAGGCCATTACAGCTATAGCGTTCTTAGTCTGCAGTGTATTATACAGAGTATAGGGACAGTACTGGTCAGGCAGGGACAGTGGTAGTGTAGAATCCTGTCTACAAGAACCCCAACGGTCCTTCTTAGGGCCACATCTGACCATGTGCATTACTATTGTGGCTGCTAGGAGCAGTTTTGCACAATTTTTTTTTCATCTTGGGCTCTGCAGAGTATTGCGTTCTCAGTATGCAGCAAATTATACAGAGTATAGGGGCAGTACTGGTCAGGCAGGGACAGTGGTAGTGTAGAATCCTGTCTACAAGAACCCCAACGGTCCTTCTTAGGGCCACATCTGACCATGTGCATTACTATTGTGGCTGCTAGGAGCAGTTTTGCACAATTTTTTTTTTCATCTTGGGCTCTGCAGAGTATTGCGTTCTCAGTATGCAGCAAATTATACAGAGTATAGGGGCAGTACTGGTCAGTCAGGGACAGTGCTAGTGTAGAATCCTGTCAACAAGCACCCCCAAAAAGCTCCTGCTTAGGGCTACCTGTGTGCGTGTGCAGTTTACTGCATGGCAGCTAGGAGTTGTAGTTGCTCACTAATAGCCAGCTAGGCCTTTCTGCAGCCTAGCGTATAATTTTTTTGGCCTACAGTGTGCATAACATAACCGCTGTCAGCCTCCAAGTGCAGGCAAATAATTGCCTAATTTTTTACACCGCTCTGTGTATCCCGTCAACTTAACGCACAGCGTACGGCCACAGCCGCTGATAGAGGGAAAGACATATACATGCTATCTAGGCGGCTGTTTTTTTTAAAAAAAACCTGAACAAAACACTCCTTGTTAGGGCTACCTGTGCGCGTTTGCAGTTTTATGCGTGGCTGCTAGGAGTTGTAGTTGCTCACTTTTAGCTAGCTAGGCCTTTCTGCAGCCTAGCGTATAATTTTTTTTGGCCTAAAGTGTGCGTAACATAACCGCTGTCAGCCTCTAAGTGCAGGCAAATAATTGCCTAATTTTTTACACCGCTCTGTGTCTGCTGTATTCAAAATACACCATGCTGAGGGGTAGGCCCAGAGGACGTGGCCATGGACGCGGGCGAGGAGGTCCAAGTCAGGGTGTGGGCACAGGCAGAGTTCCTGGTCCAGGAGAATCGCAGCCGGCTGCTGCGGGATTAGGAGAGAGGCAAGTTTCTGGGGTCCCCAGCTTCATATCACAATTTATGGGTCTACGTGGTAGACCTTTATTACAAAATGAGCAGTGTGAGCAGGTCCTGTTGTGGATAGCAGAAAATGCATCCAGCAATCTATCGACCACCCAGTCTTCTATGCCGTCCACTGCTGCAACTCTGAATCCTCTCGCTGCTGCTCCTCCGTCCTCCCAGCCTCCAATCCCCCTCTCAGGACACAGGCACGAGCGCCTCCCGGCCTACACCCACACCCTTACCTCTGCTGTCCTCGGCCCCATCCAGCAATGTCTCTCAGCGCAGCATCCAGCTGTCGCTAGCGCAAGCCTTGGAGCGCAAGCGCAAATACGCCACCACGCACCCGCACGCTCAAGCTTTAAATGTGCACATTGCAAAATTGATCAGCCTGGAGATGCTGCCGTACAGGCTTGTGGAAACGGAGGCTTTCAAAAACATGATGGCGACGGCGGTCCCACGCTACTCGGTCCCCAGTCGCCACTATTTTTTGCCGTCCCAGCCCTACACCAGCACGTCTCCCGCAACATCAATCATGCCCTCACCAACGCGGTTACTGGGAAGGTCCACTTAACCACGGACACGTGGAGAGGTACTGGCGGGCAGGGCCACTTTATCTCCCTGACGGCACATTGGGTGAATTTGCTGGAGGCTGGGACCGAGTCAGAGCCTGGGACCGCACACGTCCTACCCACACCCAGAATTGCGGGTCATTCATTGGTTCTGGTAGCTGCAGCGGTCTATGCCACCTCCTTTAAACCCTCCCCCTCCTCCTCCTCCTACGCAACCTCTACCTCTCAATTAAGAAATGTGAGCAGCACATCGCCAGCAGTTGGTGTGGCGCGCCACGGCAGCACAGCGGTGGGCAAGCGTTAGCAGGCCGTGCTGAAACTTCTCAGCCTAGGTGACAAGAGGCACATGATCCCCGTGCTGTTGCAGGGTCTGACAGAGCAGACCGACATCTGGCTTCAACCGGGCATGGTGGTGTGTGACAACGGCCGTAACCTGGTGGCGGCTCGGCAGCTCGGCAGCTTCACACGCGTGCCATGCCTAGCCCACGTCTTCAATCTGGTGGTTCAGCGGTTTCTGAAAAGCTACCCATGCTTGTCAGATCTGCTCGGCAAGGTGAGCCGTGTCTGCGCACATTTCCGCAAGTCCACCACGGACGCTGCCACACTGCGGACCCTGCAACATCGGTTTAACCTGCCAAAGCACCGGCTGCTGTGTGATGTGCCCACACAGTGGAATTCTACACTTCAAATGTTGGCCAGGCTATATGAGCAGTGTAGAGCAATAGTGGAATACTAACTCCAACATGGGTGGCGTAGTGGGAGTCAGCCTCCCCAATTCTTTACTGAGGAGTGGGCCTGGATGGCAGACATCTGCCAGGTCCTCGGAAACTTTGAGGAGTCTACCCAGAGGGTGAGCGGCGATGCTGCAATCATTAGTGTCACCATTCCTTTGCTATGCCTGCTGAGAATTTAGCTTCAAAGCATAAAGGCTGACGCTTTGCGATCGGAACAGGAGATGGGGAAAGAGAGTATGTCGCTTGATAGTCAGAGCACCCTCATGTCTATATCTCAGCGCGTTTTGGAGGAGGAAGAGGAGGAGGGGGAGGAGCATGGGGAGGAGGGGGAGGAGACAGCTGGGCCCACTGCAGAGGGTACCCATGCTGCTTGCCTCCCATCTGTTCAGCATGTATGGCCTGTGGACGAGGAGGATCCTGAAAGTGATCTTCCTAGTGAGGACAGCCATGTCTTGCGTACTGCCACCCTGGCACACATGGCTGTCTACATGTTAGGCTGCCTTTCTCTTGACCCTCGCGTTAGACACATTCTGGCCACTATGGATTACTGGGTGTACACCCTTCTCGACCCCCGATATAAGGAGAACCTTTCCACTCTCATTCCCGAAGAGGAAAGGGGTTCGAGAGTGATGCAATACCTCAGGGCCCTGGTGGACAAACAGATGGTAAACTTCCCATCTGACAGCACTAGCGACAGAAGGCGCAGTTCCGAGGGCCAAGTAGCAGGGGAGGTGCAGAGATCAGGCAGCATGTTCAGCGCAGGCAGGGGAACACTGTCCAAGGCCTTTGCCAGCTTTATGGCTCCCCAGCAAGGCTCTGTCACCACTCCCCAGTCAAGGCTGAGTCGGAGGGAGCACTGTAAAAAGATGGTGAGGGAGTACGCAGCCGATCGTACCACTGTCCTCCGTGATGCCTCAGCTCCATACAACTATTGGGTGTCAAAGCTGAACACGTGGCACGAACTTGCGCTGTATGCCCTGGACGTGCTGGCCTGCCCTGCCACTAGCATCTTGTCAGAGAGGGTGTTTAGTGCAGCTGGGGGAATCATCACGGACAAGCGTACCCGCCTGTCAACTGACAGTGCCGACATGTTTTCACTCATAAAGATGAACAAAGCCTGGATTTCCCCAGACTTCTCTTCTCCACCGGTGGAGAGCAGCGGAACCTAAAGATTCTTTTCTCTGCAACCGCAGAGAAAAGCACTCTTCTCTTTCACCGGTAAAACGGGGCATTTAGCTTTGTCAGTCTGTCTCTGACATTAGTCCTCCTCCTGCTACTCCTCCAGAAACAACATGTCATTGTGCTGAACTGTCAATTTTTCTGCGGCCCAAAAGGCTCATCTACATCTACCAATGTTTTTACAATTTTTCTAAGTTTCAAAGGTATTGAGACTGTAACATGAACCAATTTTTTTCAACAGGGCTGCCTACAGGCTCTGTTACAAATTAAACAGCAGTGAGCTGTATCTTTAAAAAAATGTGTATGGGTTTCACCTGCCCTCTCGGTTGATACATTTTTCATAGGTACACTTGTACTCTTGGTACACTAATTTTTGGGGCCTACGCCTACACTCTTATCCAACTAATTTGTCCGGCCTTCGCCTACGCTCATGGTATCCCAATGTTTCAGAGGTTTGCCTATACTATTACTACAGAAATTTTACTGGGGTCTGCCTGCCTATACTTCTGCTACAAGAAAGTTACAGGGGTCTTCCTATACTGCTGCCACAAGGATGTTACTGGGGTCTGCCTATACTGCTGCCGCATTAATTTTACAGGAGTTTGGCTATACTGCTGCCACAAGTATGTTACTGGGGTCTGCCAATACTGCTGCCACGTTAATGTTACAGGGATCTGCCTATACTTCTGCTACAGAACTGTTACTGGGATCTGCCTATACTGTTACTACAGAAATGTTACTCGGCTCCGTCTATACCGTTACCACAGAAATGTTAGTGGGGTCTGTCTATATTTCCGCCACGTTAATGTTACTGGGGTCTGTGTATACTTCTGTTATAAAAATGGTACTGGGGTCTGCCTATGCTTCTGCTACATAAATGTTACAGGGGTCTGCTTATACAGCGGCGACAGACATGTTACTGGGGTTTGCCTTTACTTCTACAGAAATGGTACTGGGGTCTGCCTATACTGCTGCTACAAAAATGTTACAGGGGTCTGCATTACGCTGCTACACAAATGTAACAAAGGTCTGCCAATACTGCTGCTACATAAATGTTACAGGGGTCTGCCTATACTTCTGCTAATGAAATGTTACTGAGGTCTGTCTATACTGTTACTACCGAAATGTTACTGGGGTCTCCCTAGACTTCTGCCACATAACTGTTACTGGGTTCAGCTTATACCTTTGCTACAGGAATATTACAGGGGTCTGTGTATACTATGGGTGCACTGAGTCTTCCCATCGTGGTGTTCTACCTATCTGGCCCGAAAAACAACCCAGACTGACTAGGGCATGGTGTGTGGGCTGCAGCCAACATGTATTTCCGGGGTACTGCAATGGAATCTCTTTCTGTACTGTCTGCGTGTTCCTGCTAGCCACCCATGCTGCGGGTGCTCACAGACTTGCCATAGCGGAGTTGTACCTACCAGGCACTTTGAAAAAAAAACAAACAGAATGTCTAGGGCATGGCGTGTGGGCCGCAGCCAACATGTATTTCCTCTAACGCAACCGCAGCTATCCGGGACACTGCAATGGGATTTCTTTCTGTACCATCTGTGTGTTCCTGCTAGCCACCCATGCTGTGGGTGCACACAGACTTGCCATAGCGGAAATGTACCTGCCTGGCACTTTTAAAAAAGCCCAGACTGACTAGGGCATGGATTGTGGGCCGAAGCCAACATGTATTTCCTCTCACGCAACCGCAGCTATCCAGGGCACTGCAATGGGATTTCTTTCTGTACCATCTGTGTGTTCCCGCTAGCCACCCATGCTGCGGGTGCACACAGACTTGCCATAGCGGAGTTGTACCTGCCTGGCACTTTAAAAAAAAACAATGTCTAGAGCATGGTGTGTGTGCCGCAGCCAACATGTAGTTCCTCTCACGCAACCGCAGCAATCCGGGGCACTGCAATGGGATTTCTTTATGTACCGTCTGTGGGTTGCTGGGGGCCACCCATGCTGTGGGTGCACATAGACTTCCCATTGAGGTGTTTTACCTGTCTGTCCCCAAAACACTGACAGACTTGGGTAGGGTGCAGAGTGCAGATGGTTTACCCCTTGCGTTGTCGATGAGGTATCCGACACCCAAACAGAATGAGTAGTGTGTGGACACATGGAGTCCCCATTGGACGCAGGATCATGCAGGGGGGGGGGGGGGATTGGGCAGCATGTAACCCAGGAGAAGAGGCAGCGGTGTGTCCCGCAGGCAGTGATTGTGCTTGGTTGGAGGTAGTGTGGTGCTTAGCTAAGGTGTGCCTTGCTAATGAGGGTTTGTCCGAAGTAAAAATTGTTGGGGGGGGGGCACTCTTGCCGCTATTGTGGCTTAATAGTGAGACCTGGGAACCTAAGATGCAGCCCTGCATGTTGCCCCTTACCTGCCCTATCTGTATCTGTGTCGTTTCCATCACTTTCGTAGGTTTTGAAGATTTGCACAAATGAAAACTTTAGCGAGCATCGGCAATATACAAAAATGCTCGAGTCGCCCATTGACTTCAATGGGGTTCGTTACTCGAAACGAACTTTCGATCATCACGGAAAGCTCAACTCGAGCAACGATAACCCGAGCATTTTGGTGCTTGCTCATCTCTAAACAGGACCCTTTGCAGTGCTTTTGACATGACGAATTGCACCTGACAGGGCTGCCCCCTATCACCTATTTTGCTCATTTTGCTAATGGAACCATCTGGAGAGACTAAATATATGGAAACTAATCTGACAGGAATCCTCCTCCTCCTTCAACAACACAGATTAGGATTATTTGCAGATGGCAATGTTCGCAATGGCATCGTGGCATGGTGGCCATGACACAGGGTCTGTCCCATCACCCTGGTACTATGCAGGACAAGGGTTAATGCATGTTGTGCAGAGATTGCTAGCTTCTATCTCTCAGTTTACTGCATATTTGTATGCTAACTAGTAGTCATATCTAAGAGAGGGTTTGGGTGTGGTTCTCTAGCTGCTCTACCTATCAGCAGGTGTGGAGAGCTTTATATTCCTACCATGCCCTCTTTCCCTTGCTGTTGATTTCAGTTCTCTAGAGGAAAGGTTGGTGTTGGTAAGATCTTCTAGCTTGGGTGAATTATTTTCTAGTTCAGATAAGTACTGCTGTATCTTTTCTGTTGTTTTTTGGTTACCTTTATTATTTTGCTTTTCAGTGTCAGTACATTTCTCTAGGGGTTGCTATAGGAATAGTCTGGGCCCAGAAGATGATGGTGGGGCTGTCCTTATCAGGACAATAGCTGATTGCAGGCAGGGGCTCCTCACTTCTCTGTTTGGTAAGGGACAGGTTTTCCATCTTCCTGGAGTCGTGCTCACTGTCCAGCATTGTGTAGTGTATTTTTATTGCATTCAGTGTGAACTTCACCCTGTTTCCGTGTGGTCGTGAGGTGCGCCCAGTGAATGTGACAGTTCTTTCATTAACACAACCTCTTCGATCCCTATGTATGACTTCCATCCTAGTGAATAAGTTTAGCCAGGTCTCATATTACAAAGTAAACCATAATAAATCACAAATATTAGCTATCAACTTCCCCAACCAACTAAAAGATATTATTAGACAAGAATTCCCTTACTCCTGGGAAAACACTAGCTTCCCATATCTATGCATAAAGTTGTGTTGTTCTTTGGAGAAGATGCATGAGTTAAATCTAAATCCACTAACTGAAGAAATCCAAAAAGACTTAACTTCCTATGTTAAAGTTAAACCCTCATGGGTAGTTAGAATAGCCCTATATAAAATGACAATCAGAGATGAGCAAGCATGCTCGTCCAACTTGATGCTCGTTCAAGCATTAGCCTGCTCAATGTACTTGTTACTCGAGCAGAGCACCACGCAGTGCTCGGAAAAATTTCACCCTCTCCTCCCCACATTTTTTTAATGGAGCGCGGCTGCTGCCGGTAGCTCCATTGAAAACAATGAGCTGCCAGCACCCCTGAATTGTTTTTCATGGAAGGGCTTTAAACATAAGCCCTTCCCTGAAAAACAATAATTTTAATGTAAAAAAAAATTAATAAACTTACCTCTCCGTCGCTGCCGTGTCCCCCACTGGGATGAAGAACACATTTGGGGCATGCGGCAGATGTTTCCTTCATCCCTGCTAGTAAAAAGAATTCCCTACTGCTACATCTACCACATCTGTGACAGATGCAGCAGAGGAATTCTTCAATTCCCTACCGCAGCTGTCACACATTATAGCTGCGGTAGATGATTTTGCTGCTGGCACCCGGGAATTGTTTTTCAGGGAAGGGCTTTAAACATAACCCCTTCCTGAAAAACAATAATTTTAGTGTAAAAAAAAACGTGCCTGTCCGCCGCTGCTATGACCCCACGGGGATGAAGGAAACATCTGCCGCATGCGGAAGAAGTTTCCGTCATCCCTGCAAGGGAAAAGAATTCCCTGCTGCACCTGCCACATCCCTGCAGGGAATAAAGAATTCCTTACCACAGCTGTCACAGATGACAGCTGTGGTAGGGGATCCAGCTGCCGGCATCCTGAAATTGTTTTTCAGGGAAGGGCTTTAAACATAAATTAATAAAATGAAAACAAACAAAAAAGAATACTCACCTTTCTTCAGCTGCCGGGGCTAAGCCGCGTCCAGTCGGCTCTTCTCCCTGCACTGCTCTCAGTAGTATTCAGCAGGCAGGGATTTCATGAATTCATGAATGGGTGAGTGCTACCTCTGATTGGCTGAGTGCAGGGACCAATCCCCGCCTGCTGAATACTACTGAGAGCAGTGCAGGGAGAAGAGCCTGCTGGACGCGGCTGAGCCCCGGCAGCTGGAGAAAGGTGAGTATTCTTTTTTTTTTTTCACCATTTCTTCTTGTTTTTCAGGGAAGGGCTTATGTTTAAAGCCCTTCCCTGAAAAACAGTTACCGGGTGCCGGGAGCAGGATCCTCTACCGCAGCTGTCATCTGTGACAGCTGTGGTAGGGAATTTTTTATTCCCTGTAGGGATGAGGAATTCCTTTGCTGCATCTGTCACAGATGTGGCAGGTGCAGCAGGGAATTATTTTTCCTCGCGGGGATGAATGAAACATCTGCTGCATGCGGCAGATGTGTTCTTCATCCCCGTGGGGACATGGCAGTGCCGGACAGGTATGGTTTTTTTTTACGCTAAAATTATTGTTTTATCAGTTAAGGGCTTATGTTTAAAGCCCTTCCCTGAAAACCAATGACGGGGTGCCAGCAGCAGGCTCCTCTACCACAGCTGTCATGTGTGACAACTGCGGTTGGGAACTGAAGAATTCCACTGCTGCATCTGTCACAGATGTGGCAGGTGCAGTAGCAGGGAATTCTTTTTACTAGTGGGGATGAAGGAAACATCTGCTGCATGCCGCAGATATGTTCTTCATCCCCACGGGGAACACGGCAGCGGTGGAGAGGTAAGTTTATTTTTTTTACACTAAAATTATTGTTTTTTAGGGAAGGGCTTACATGTAAAGCCCTTCCCTGAAAAACAATTCAGGGGTGCCTGCAGACCATTGTTTTCAATAGAGCCCCTGGCAGCAGCCGCGGCTCCTTTGAAAGCAATGTAGAGTATGGGTCACCTTGAAAACTGCTCAAGTCTCCGATTGTTTTCAATGGGGTTCGTTACTCGAAACGAGCTCTCGAGCATTACTAAAAGCTTGGCTCAAGTAACGAGCACCCGAGCATTTTGGTGCTCGCTCATCTCTAATGATAATCCTTTCAATGATTCTGTGATATTTTCATACAATGACAATCCTGTGCACCATACACTTTGTAAATATCTTACAAAAACAGATGTTGGACTTTATATAGAATGCTAATAAACCAAGAGTACCAGCCTCAATGTTATATTCTTCAAAAAATAAAGGGGGGCTGGGTGTCCCAAACTTAATGGCATATCAATCTGCTAACCTAATCAAACAAATAAGGGCATGGTGCTTTCATTCAAATGTAATTAGCTGGCCCATTATTGAACAGTAAGGACAGTCATTAAGGAATTTGCTGTTGGCAGAATCCATAGATCCTGCCATCTCTCTCCCGAAATACCCCACAATAGTAGCAACAGTAATTGCATGGAAAAATTTGCTGCATATCGCCAGGTCTCATTCTCCAAGAAGACAAGTTCCCCTTCCAATAGAGATTCTTATCCCGAATCTATCGATCAGCTCATGGAGAGAAAGAGGAGTGGTCCTTGCCTTGGACATATTCATATATTCCAAACTAAAATCTTTTGAGTTGCTGAAAAGGAAGTATGGTCTATCTTGGCTGGATTTTCTCAATTACCTCCAGGTCCAGAGCCTAATAGAAAAATAGGAATTGTTATCTCTGACACTTCTTGTTTACCTCTAAAACTTTTTATTAAACCCCTCATCCACAAATTTCACCCTAAAATTTTCTTTGTCATATTCCTTGGAGAAAAGGAGGATAATGAGAGGAAATATAAACAAATTTAAATTCTTAATTGGGGGAAAAAAGAGCTAAAAAAGAAATTCAACCCCACCTAATGGTCTAAGGCATTGATTTCAACCCACAAAAGTTTAGGATGTACCAGTTTGTTAGATACTAGAGATGAGCGAACCTACTGGTCCGAGCTTGATGCTCGTTCGAGTATTAGGGTGTTCGAGATGCTTGTTACTCGAGACGAGCACCACGCGATGTTCGAGTTACTTTCACTTTCATCTCTGAGACATTTGCACGCTTTTCTGGCCAATAGAAAGACAGGGAAGGCATTACAACTTCCTCCTGTGATGTTCCAGCCCTATCCCACCCCCATGCAGTGAGTGGCTGGGGAGATCAGGTGTCACTGGAATATTTAAATCTGCCCCGCCCGCGGCTCGCCACAGATGCATTCTGACATAGATCAGAGAAAGTGCTGCTGATGCTGCTGCTGCTGCTATAGGGAGAGTGTTAGGTGTAATATTAGGCTTCAAGAACCCCAACGGTCCTTCTTAGGGCCACATCTGACCGTGTGCAGTACTGTTGAGGCTGCTTTTAGCAGTGTTGCACTTTTTTTTTTTTTGTATAACGGGCCTGCAGAGCATAGCGTCCTCAGTCTGCAGTCATTGTACATAGTATATGGCCAGCACTGGTGAGGCAGGGACAGTGGGTGAAAGAGATATACTGTCTATATAGGCAGTGGGCTTTTTCAAACAAATTTGGGAAAAATACTGTCTTTGGGCTGCCTGTGACCGTCTTGAGTGTACTGCGTCTCTGCTGGGGGTAGTAGTCCTAATTATTACGCAGCTAAGTGTTACAGCAGGCTTGCGCAAAATTGTTTCCTGGCTCTGCGTTGCCCGTTACATCACCGCCGTCATCCCGTCCAGAGGGAAACAGTCTGCAGTAATTTTACATAGTATAGGGCCAGTATTGGTGAGGCAGGGACAGTTGGAAAGGTGAAAGAGATATACTGTCTATATAGGCAGTGGGCTTTTTCAAACAAATTTACAAACAAAAATACTATATTTAGGCTGCCTGTGACCGTCTTCAGTGTACTGCGTGTCTGCTGGGAGTAGTAGTCCTAATTAATACGCAGCTAAGTGTTACAGCAGGCTTGCGCAAAATTGTTTCCTGGCTCTGCGTTGCCCGTTACATCACCACCGTCATCACGTCCAGAGGGAAACAGTATACATATACACGCTGCCTACAGTATCTGTCTGCTGTCTCAGCTCAGCCTTTAAAAAAATAGAAGCAAAATACTTAAGGCCTACTAGTGGCCTTTGGATACTTGACTGCTTCTGCGCTGTGAATTCCACTAGCTCAGTCATATGCACCTACGTCTCACTACAGGTTTGCGCAAAATTCTTTCCTGGCTCTGCTGTGCGTTCCGTAAGCGAAGTCAGCCTCCAACCACAGGCCAATAAGCAGCACATTTAATTACAGCGTTCTGTTTCTGCACTACTGGTAATAAACCATGCTGAGGGGTAGGGGTAGGCCTAGAGGACGTGGACGCAAGCGAGGACGCAGAGGCCCAAGTCAGGGTGTGGGCACAGGCCGAGCTCCTGATCCAGGTGTATTGCAGCCGACTGCTGCGGGATTAGGAAAGAGGCACGTTTCTGGCGTCTCCAGATTAATCTCACAATTAATGGGTCCACGCGGTAGACCTTTATTAGAAAATGATCAGTGTAAGCAGGTCCTGTCGTGGATGGCAGAAAGTGCATCCAGCAATCTATCGACCACCCAGAGTTCTACGCCGTCCACTGCTGCAACTCTGAATCCTCTGGCTGCTGCTCCTCCTTCCTCTCAGCCTCCGCACTCCATTACAATGACATATTCTGAGGAGCAGGCAGACTCCCAGGAACTGTTCTCGGGCCCCTGCCCAGAATGGGCAGCAATGGTTCCTCTCCCACCGGAGGAGTTTGTCGTGACTGATGCCCAACCTTTGGAAGGTTCCCGGGGTCCGGGGGATGAGGCTGGGGACTTCCGGCAACTGTCTCAAGAGCTTTCAGTGGGTGAGGAGGGCAACGACGATGAGACACAGTTGTCTATCACTCAGTTAGTAGTAATCGGAGTAAGTCCGAGGGAAGAGCGCACAGAGGATTCGGAGGAAGAGCAGCAGGAAGATGAGGTGACTGACCCCACCTGGTTTGCTAAGCCTACTGAGGACAGGTCTTCAGAGGGGGAGGCAAGTGCAGCAGCAGGGCAGGTTGGAAGAGGCAGTGTGGTGGCCAGGGGTAGAGGCAGGGCCAAACCAAATAATCCACCAACTGTTTCCCAAAGTGCCCCCTCGCGCCATGCCACCCTGCAGAGGCCAAGGTGCTCAAAGGCGTGGCAGTTTTTCACTGAGAGTGCAGACGACCAACAAACTGTGGTGTGCAAGGTTTGTCGCACCAAGATCAGCCGTGGAGCCACCACCACCAGCCTCCCCACCACCAGCATGCGCAGACATATGATGGCCAAACACCCCACAAGGTGGGACGAAGGCCGTTCACCGCCTCTGGTTTGCACCACTGCCTCTCCCCCTGTGCCCCAACATGCCACTGAGATCCAACCCCCCTCTCAGGACACCGGCACTACCGCCTCCCGGCCTGCACCCACACCCTCACCTCCGCTGTCCTCGGCCCCATCCAGCAATGTCTCTCAGCACACCGTCCAGCCGTCGCTAGCGCAAGTGTTTGAGCGCAAGCGCAAGTACGCAGCCACGCACCCGCACGCTCAAGCGTTAAACGTGCACATAGCCAAATTTATCAGCCTGGAGATGCTGCCGTATAGGCTTGTGGAAACGGAGGCTTTCAAAAACATGATGGCGGCGGCGGCCCCGCGCTACTCGGTTCCCAGTCACCACTACTTTTCCCGATGTGCCGTCCCAGCCCTGCACGACCACGTCTCCCGCAACATTGTACGCGCCCTCACCAACGCAGTTACTGCCAAGGTCCACTTAACAACGGACACGTGGACAAGCATAGGTGGGCAGGGCCACTATATCTCCCTGACGGCACATTGGGTGAACTTAGTGGAGGCTGGGACCGAGTCAGAGCCTGGGACCGCTCACGTCCTACCCACCCCCAGAATTGCAGGCCCCAACTCGGTGCTGGTATCTGCGGCGGTGTATGCTTCCTCCACTAAACCACCCTCCTCCTCCTACGCAACCTCTGTCTCGCAATCAAGATGTGGCAGCAGCAGCACGTCACCAGCAGTCGGTGTCGCGCGGCGTGGCAGCACAGCGGTGGCCAAGCGTCAGCAGGCCGTGCTGAAACTACTCAGCTTAGGAGAGAAGAGGCACATGGCCCACGAACTGCTGCAGGGTCTGACAGAGCAGACCGACCGCTGGCTTTCGCCGCTGAGCCTCCAACCGGGCATGGTCGTGTGTGACAACGGCTGTAACCTGGTGGCGGCTCTGCAGCTCGCCAGCCTCACGCACGTGCCATGCCTGGCCCACGTCTTTAATTTGGTGGTTCAGCGCTTTCTGAAAAGCTACCCACGCTTGTCAGACCTGCTCGGAAAGGTGTGCCGGCTCAGCGCACATTTCCGCAAGTCCAAGACGGACGCTGCCACCCTGCGCAGCCTGCAACATTGGTTTAATCTGCCAGTGCACCGACTGCTGTGCGACGTGCCCACACGGTGGAACTCTACGCTCCACATGTTGGCCAGGCTCTATGAGCAGCGTAGAGCTATAGTGGAATACCAACTCCAACATGGGCGGCGTAGTGAGAGTCAGCCACCTCAATTCTTTACAGAAGTGTGGGCCTGGTTGGCAGACATCTGCCAGGTCCTTGGAAACTTTGAGGAGTCTACCCAGATGGTGAGTGGCGATGCTGCAATCTTTAGCGTCACCATTCCTCTGCTATGCCTCTTGAGAAGTTCCCTACAAAGCATAAAGGCAGACGCTTTGCGCTCGGAAACGGAGGCGGGGGAAGACAGTATGTCGCTGGATAGTTAGAGCACCCTCATGTCTATATCTCAGCGCGTTGAGGAGGAGGAGGAGGAGGGGGAGGAGCATGAGGAGGAGGGGGAAGAGGCAGCTTGGCCCACTGCTGAGGGTACCCATGCTGCTTGCCTGTCATCCTTTCAGCGTGTATGGCCTGAGGAGGAGGAGGAGGATCCTGAAAGTGATCTTCCTAGTGAGGACAGCCATGTGTTGCGTACAGGTACCCTGGCACACATGGCTGACTTCATGTTAGGATGCCTTTCTCGTGACCCTCACGTGACACGCATTCTGGCCACTACGGATTACTGGGTGTACACACTGCTCGACCCACGGTATAAGGAGAACCTTTCCACTCTCATACCCGAAGAGGAAAGGGGTTCGAGAGTGATACAATACCACAGGACCCTGGCGGACAAACTGATGGTAAAATTCCCATCCGACAGCGCTAGTGGCCGAAGGTGCAGTTCCGCGGGCCAGGTAGCAGGGGAGGCGCAGAGATCAGGCAGCATGTACAGCACAGGCAGGGGAACCCTCTCTAAGGCCTTTGACAGCTTTCTGGCTCCCCAGCAAGACTGTGTCACCGCTCCCCAGTCAAGGCTGAGTCGGCGGGAGCACTGTAAAAGGATGGTGAGGGAGTACGTAGCGGATTGCACGACCGTCCTCCGTGACGCCTCTGCCCCCTACAACTACTGGGTGTCGAAGCTGGACACGTGGCCTGAACTTGCGCTGTATGCCCTGGAGGTGCTAGCATCTTGTCAGAGAGGGTGTTTAGTGCGGCTGGGGGAATCATCACAGATAAGCGTAACCGCCTGTCAACCGACAGTGCCGACAGGCTTACACTCATCAAGATGAACAAAGCCTGGATTTCCCCAGACTTCTCTTCTCCACCAGCGGACAGCAGCGATACCTAAACAATACGTAGGCTGCACCCGCAGATGTAAGCATTGTTCTCTATCACCATCAAAAACGTGGACCTTTTAGCTTCATCAATCTGTGTATAATATTTATCCTCCTCCTCCTGCTCCTCCTCCTGAAACCTGACGTAATCACGCCGAATGGGCAATTTTTCTTAGGCCCACAAGGCTCAGTCATATAATTTTTGTAAACAATTTTTATACGTTTCAATGCTCATTAAAGCATTTTATTTTAACTGGGCTGCCTCCAGGCCTAGTTACAAATTAAGCCACTTTAACCAGAGCGATTAATGGGTTTCACCTGCCCTCTTGGTTGGGCATGGGCAATTTTTCTGACATACATTAGTAATGTTGGTACACCAATTTTTGGGGCCCTCGTCTACAGTGTAATCCAATTAATTTTTTGCCCACCTGCATTAAAGCTGACGTTACATCAGCTGTGCTGGGCACTGCAATGGGATATATTTATGTACCGCCGGTGGCTTCCTGGCACCCACCCATGCTGTCGGTCCACACGGAGTTGTAACTGCATGTGTCCACTTCTAAAGAACCCCAGTCTGACTGGGGCATGCAGTGTGGGCCGAAGCCCACCTGCATTAAACATGACATTACCTCAGCTGTGATGGGCAATGGAATGGGATATATTTATGTACCGCCGGTGGATTCCAGGGAGCCACCCATGCTGTCGGTCCACACGGAGTTGTAACTGCATGTGTCCACTTCTAAAGAACCCCAGTCTGACTGGGGCTTGCAGTGTGGGCCGAAGCCCACCTGCATTAAACATGACATTACCTCAGCTGTGCTGGGCACTGCAATGGGATATATTTATGTACCGTCGGTGGGTTCCAGTC